>NC_090924.1:101357078-101957078 GCF_040938575.1 Ambystoma mexicanum
AAGAGGCCTGAACAAGAAAACCAGCCACTCCAGAAGCAAAGAGCCACATGGCGCTGGCCACAGCTGGGCTGTGGCGCAGCTTGCATTAAAAAAGAAAAAAAAGACACTTTTTAAAAAACACTTATTTTTATGGGTAGCAAGGGAGACCATAGGGGTAGCAAGGGAGACTTCAGGGGCGACCCCTAAGCGACATCCCTACACCCATAGGCAAAATCGAGGAAACATAGCAGAAAACTTTTGCTGCATATTTGTCAACAGTAGCGCTCTCGAGGTGTAGTAGTAGTAGTAGTAGTAGTAGTTTATTATTTATAATGCGCAGTTATACCCAGGGGTATCAGGGCGCAGCATGTACAAGAATATGCGAAACTTGGTTACAAGGTGTAAAAGTACGAAATGGCGTAGGGAGAATGTACAGAACAGCAGAGAAAGCAAGCAATATTGTCTATTGATACTCTGCCACATCTTGTAGAGCACCATATTCCTATGATTATTTACGACCAGTAAACAGGTGCGGCACATACACAGAACCCAGTGATTTACACTGGGCCATGATGTGCCTTTGCACAGGCGACGCCATCTATCCTTTTTAAGCATACCAATTCTAGGGCCCGTTACCGCTCTGGTCGGTTGTTGGTGTAAGCGTAACAAAACGATAAATCTCCTCAAAGTAGGAGCGGGAGTCAAAAGTAAATATTGCTGAGGGCATACATATTAACATTGCTCAGTTACATAGTCACCGTGAGATTTTAAGTTAGCAAGATGCTTAAAGTTCAATCCCCAATCCCAAACTTTAAGGCTCTGTTTGAAGTCCCGTCCAATAGTTACTAGATCGTCATCCCACTTCGTATTCCAATCTATTTCTTTGAAAATGCAGTTGTTTAATCTTACAAACTTTTGAAGAGAATGTTTACTGTTGTTTTTTGTTTGAGGACTGAAGATGGATAAAAGAGGGGAGTCGGGTGACTTCAGAGCTTTGATATAATATAAGCCCTACGCAATTATAAGAGGCCTTGCAGTGACATAAGACCCAACCCCATTCTTCGCACCTCTATCGGTGCACATTGCGGGAGACCAAGGACACCCCTCCAAGTTTTCCCCTCTATTTCATTTAACCAACTGGTGTCCATCATAACTGTGGCTTCCAACCTATACAAAATGGCCGGTACTATGCTCTGTTTATAGATCATTATTATTCCCTTGATGCTGTAACCGGCAGTTTTCCCAGCAAACCCCTTAGTAATAGCGGCGGAGGCTACAGCATTATTTACCTTGCTGTCAATGATATCTAGGCATCTGCTATCAAATCTCATCCGTAGGCCAAGACATTTGTATAACGGGACTCTCTCCATGCCGGCTACAATTATGTCTGTCCCCCTTGACAATCCCTGGAAGCCACTAACATCGCCTGAGTTATATCTCTGTTTATTATAGGAACATACACTCTGAGTTCATTAAAGGACCTTCTGAACCCACCAAGGTGTGGTCCATAACAACCATATCACTGGCGTAAAATAGCCAGTGTATCTGTTGTGACCCGACCTTCTGGGGGAAGCAATGAGCAGCAGACAGCCTTGCAGGGAGATCAGCGAGGTAGGGATTGAATAACATGGGCACCAGCACACACCCTTGTTTTAAACCTCTCATGCTCAGGATTTCTTTGGTGCAGGCGCCCATGCTACTTAATCTCACATGCACGCGTGTTTCTTCGAGATACTGTTGCATCATCTCCAAGATTGACTCTGGAACGTTGTAGTTCTTTAGCTTGGACCATAATTGAACTCTAACCACCGCGTCAAATGCAGATTTAAAGTCCATATAAACCAAGCACAGAGGTGGACTTCCTTTCTTCCTGGCCTCGGTGATCAAAGAACTGGACAAAAGGATAGTATGAATGGGAGAGCAGCCTGCTCTAAATCCTGACTCTAAAGGGCATAGAATCTGCTTCATGTTTGCCCACCTTTTTAAAGCATTCAATATCCGAGAGGCAAACATGTTTCCAGCCATATCGAGCATTGAGAATAGGAGGTAGTTTACCGGGTTGTTGCGATCTTTGTTTTTGTAAATAGGTATTAAGATCATCCCATCTCCAAGATTCAGGAATTACCCCCTCCCAACAAACACGAATAAACAAGGCTGACAAAATTTCACACCAAACCTCTGGATTCCCGGACCTTACTACACTAGCCAATCCGTTGCACCCCCAAGGTCTAGACTTTTTAAGATTTCGGATCAGACTCAATATGTCTTCGTTATCAAAGCTAATCACTAACCTCGTAGGCCACCTTCGTCAGGTATTTTTGGACTTAGGGGATGTTACCCCATATGTACATTTTACATAGTTTATCCATGTTTTATTCTGGTATAGGATTTATGATAATGAGGGATTTGGGTCTTTTCATATCATTGTATAATCTCCATCCAGGGACGTCATTTAGGGGTCGCCAGAGGCCAGCGTCGTGTGGCTCTTTGTTTTTAGAGTGGCTGGCTTTCTTGTTCAGTCCTCTTAAGAAAACAGGGGGTTCCACAAGTGTATCACTTTGAGCAATTACCCTAAATAAGAAAGAATAGGAATAACAAATAATTTGTCTTTCTGGAATTCTATACAATAATTGCTAGACTCATTAAAGGTTTATTTCAGGCACACTTCAGGGGGTGAGTCACTGATTTGGTCTGTTCTTAAACACCTCAAATTCACAATGCAGACAGAAACTTCCCAAAAGCATGTAGAGTAGTATAAGCATCCATGTCGGACTATGTATTATGCTTTTTGCAAGTTGCAGTCATAACATGTTATTTTCTGGCGTTGTCTCTGTTAAGATCATCGCAAGACATTCCATCTTGGTGTCCTTGGTCACTTGACAAAATCCTTGTGCCTAAAAGCTTGTGTACAGTGTAGAATTGCTTGGCCATAGCACATAAAGTGGTCCTTGATTTCATTGTGCCACAATTAATGCTTTGTTGGAATGTGTCTGCCTTTCCTATCTCCCTGGCATGCTGTTCAGGATGTTTGTTTCAATGTGTGAGGTAACGAGTGCCCAGAGTACGGGATGCTGTTTTCCCTGCGCTACTCTAAATTCTTTAATGCACAGTTGTGAACCCTCCCAATGGCATGTATTTTGCCAGCCTCTGAAGCCTGAAAAGTAGATCCATGCAGGTTTGACATGTGGCCAACTTTGAACCAGACCTGCAGATGAACTGGCCTACTGTTAAATCTCAGTTACCAGTTCAATGGTATCCACTACAGAGTTTAATTTGCTTTCTGACTTTGAGAAGATTTGGACATGTAATTGCTCATTTTACTAATGCTGGTAAGTTATCTCAGTGGGTTGAGCGCTTGCTGCTGTGATGTGTCTGTGTGTGATTTTCAGGTTTGAATCCAAGTTCATCCTATGAGGTCGATAAATGAGTACCACCGCAGGTTGGGTGAAATTGTATGTATATTTGTTCTATATAAAGAGCTTAAGGGTAATTGCTATATAATAACATATCTTTAACATTTGGCTTTGGACTTCTGCTTGCATTGACAGTAGTTTGGTAATATGGGCCTATACACACAGGTATTAATGATACATTTGGTGATCCATACTTGCATGAAATGCAAATCACATGCACTGAGATCGTAACCATACTGTTCGTAGTGTACTTAGGGACAATGCTATGTGATGACGCTTCCTGTTTTGTCAAGCGGTGAACGGTCATGTTCCATCGCTTCCTGTGATGTTACTTCAGGGTGTGGTCAAATGACACAATTTCCTGTGATTTCATCATAGGTCAAGGGTCATGTGATGTCACTTACGCTACCTGTGGCACTTTGGTGAAATGACCTCCCTGTCTCTTTAGCCGCTTTGAGTTGCCTTTTTAATAATGCTTAGTATATTCTGCCACATAGAGAGTTGCCTTCTTTTCAGCCAGTGGCGACAGATGCTTTTCTTTTCTACCTAATGATCTGGGCCACCGCAACGGACATTTCAGGCGTAGATCATTTTATTGCTCTTACAATACGCCTGATGCTATTTTTTGCATCACGGATAGTGGGATCGAAAACTCTATTATGTTTTACTTCAACTCGATGTATATTATATATGTTTTACCAAATACTGCAATTTTACTAGTACAGTGCTAGTTATGCCTCTTAGCTATGATGCTTGCCAGTCTTTTTTAATTGTTTTATTTAATTTTCCACATACATGTGTAATAGTAACAGACCAAAATTGTCAATGGAATAATTTAACCAAGCGTAGCGGGAGGGATTTGAAATACACAACGTGACAATAACTAAACAGGCAACTCCTAGATCCCAATCAACACTAAAATTATAGTTACTAAAAACATTTAATTTCACATAATAATCAACTCTGCAGCCCATTCTATTTTCCTCAGTGGGTTAGGCAAGATAAGGGATGGTAATGCGATAGGTAAACGAGGTGTGTTGTGCTTTAAGCCCATTAAAATTAATCATATGGTATAAATCGGTAATATGTAACTGAAATCACTATACATGCAGATCATTACATGAGTCCCAAATGAAGTGTATTGTCTTCCAAAGATGTTTTCATCACAAAAGGCACCTAGTCTCTGGCTGATAGAGTTATCATGCTCTAAATCACGTCTTTTCAGAAAATCCACTTAGCGCGCATCCAACCGCTGCAGCGGTCTCTTGAACACCAAGACACCCGAGAAGGGCAATGGCCCACCCGGCTGCTGGCAAGCCAGCGGTCCACAGCCGCCACTGACTGAACTGGTGAGGAGAAGGCAGCGTCACCGAAACTACATGGCGACACGTATCACAGTGCCTAGCTGCATCAATCTCCGGGGTTGCCGTAGGACACAAAAAGGGCTCTAGGCCACCAGGCACATCAGCAATGGAATGGGACCTTGCCATCCCAGGTACTTATCAATACGGGCCACGGAAGGCAGCCCTAACACGAAAAAATAGACTTGGGCCCGCCAAGGCCGCCATGGAGGTTGGAAGAAGTGGTCAATGCTTATCCCTGTTATGATATTGTCATGCACATACACATCCCCTGAGTAAAAGACATGGAAGGGTTGGCTAGGGTCAGGGAGCCAGCCACTAAAGCGGAGCGGCTACAAGGAGGGAGGATCGGAAGCAGGAAGTGTTTGTGTTCGGTGGATGTCAAAGGAGGAGCAAGAGGACCAAAAGGCCAGCAGAAGGATGAATGAAGCAGAGGAATGTGGAGGAGGTGATTGTTTGGAAAGGTGAGATATTGGTAAGTGAGTGCAAGAGTACTTACAGCATTGTGTTTGTGCATGTTAGGGAAGTTGAGTGGAAGTAGCAGAGATAGACTAAGGGGGACTGTGAAGTGCATGTTTTAGGGAAAGGAGGATGTAGAGAATTGTGCCTCTGCCGCCTCTGGAGGGTCTATTGGGGGCGATAAGCTAGCAGCCAGCGGGGAAGGCCTCGTGCAAGACTCGCACAAAATCATAGCAGAACCAGGTTTCGTGATGAAAATGAGGTTGGGATAGTCAGAGGATAGGAGGTCGAGGACCCTCTGTCTGTTTCTTGCTACGTAGCAGGCGTTAAAAAGGATGCATGTGACTTCATGAGGGGAGGTGGTTTTCGTGACGCTCATCGCAGGGAGTATTGGACATGGGTGCCCGATGAGGATGTGGTAGGATAATTCTGGGTGGTTGAGACTGGTTGCCTGTGCACTTTGAGTGTCGGGTGAGGGGTTTACGTCAATGGGGGGGTGGGAAGAGTAGGCGGGCGGTGGCAGGTATGTGGGAGACGAGGTGGGGAGGATCAGGGGGGATTGGGGTGGTGGTGCAAGGAGCACAAGTGGTGTGGGGGTTCAGGTGGGTTGTTTCAGGTTTGAGTCTGGAAGGCGCAGGGGGTTTAGGTGTACTGGGTGAGAATTCAAGATGACAGCCCTGGAAGAGGGGCTGATGACAGTAGAGGCTGGAAGAGGGGGGATTGGAGGGTCTGGAAGTAGGGGTGGGAAAGGCTGGGGGTTGGATCGATGGAGAAGTGCTGAGGAATGGAGGGTCGAGGGAGGCGGCCAATCTCTCTGTTGGCATTTCGTGGCTTTTGGTGTGAGAGAGGGTCAGAGGGGGGAAAAGGGTAAGGCTACTGTTCTAGAGACGGCAAAATTAGCTACTTTCAGCAAAGGGAAATAGTATGAAGGGGGTCTGTGGGTGGGGGTTGAGAATGGGCTGAAGGGGAGGGAGAGGGTGGCATTGGTGGTAGGTTAAGAGGGTGGTGAGTTCCTCAGAGGGCGCAAGGATTGCGTGTTAGTGGAGGGGTGCTTGTGATGTTTGGAACCCCATTGGCTTGTGAGTTTCATACTGCACAGGGTTTATGGATGGGGAGTGAGGGATAGTTCTCAATATATGCTAGAGGGAAGATGGATGGTGGTGTGTTTGGGTGGGTTGGGGGAGTTGAGGGGGACTCGAGATGTTTGGAGCACCAGAGAGCTCCTCTTTGTTGTGAGTTTGATATTGGACATTGTGTATTGACCGGGAGTGAGGGTTGTTCTCACTAGATGCTAGCGGGAAGATGGATGGTGGTGTGTTAGGGTGGGTTGAGGGGTATTCAAGATGTTTGGAATGCCAGAGAGCTCCTCTGGCTTGTGAGTTTGATATTGCACATGGTGTATGGAGGGAGAGTCTGAGGCTGTTCTCACTAGATGCTTGAGGCAAGGTGGATCTTGATGTGTTGGGGTGGGTTGAGGAGAGGGGGATGAGTGATTGAAGAGACTGGTGTTTGGCGCACCAGGGTGCTCCTCTGACTATTGGATTGGATGTGGAATGATGGTAGGGGGCAGAGGTTGTGGGTTGCGACCAGATGCAGAATAAGCAGGGGTTCATGAAGTTGGGTGCTAAGGCGCATGTTATTCGCCGGGTGGGGTGATGTATGGGGGGCATGGTGCAGGGAGGCCGGGATTGAGGAGGGGTCGGAGAGGTGGTCTTTGGTGATGTGGGATCTCCATCCTAGGGGAGGTTAAGGGCAGCACGAAGAGATTGAAGCACTTGTAAGAGTAGATGCAGTGACCTTGGATGTAATACCCACATCTAGAATCTGGACAGCAGGACAATGGGAGAGGGTCAGACAAGGGGTAACAGAGAATACGGCAACTCTTGATGAAATAGCAGAGTCTATATCTGGGACAGCTAGACCGAGGGAGAGAGGCCTACCACGGGGACACCAGCAAATGCAGCAGTAGAAAATGCAATGACCCTAGATATAACAGCAGCGCCTTGACCTGGGACACCTGAATAAAGGGCCAACACAGCCCAACACATGGACAACAGCAAATGTCAGCAAAAAGCAAAATATCCATTCACCCTAGATGCAATAGCAGCACCTAGACTTGGGATACCTGGATAGATGGAGAAAGGCCTAATACGGAGACACTAGTAAATGCAGTAACAGAGAACGCAATGACCCTAGATGTGACAGCAAAGCCTAAGCTTGCGATACCTGCATACGGGGAGAAGGCAAACATGACGACAACAGCAAATGCAGTAGCAAATAATGTACAATCACCCTAGACGCAACAGGAGTGCCTAGACTTGGGACACAGGGATAGAGGGAGAGTGGCCTAACACAGGGGGCAGTAGCAAAAGTGACAGTTGATGCAAAACCATAGCTGTAATAGCGTCTAGAGAAAGGCCTAACATGGGAACACAACTAAATTCAGTAACAGAGGATGCAATAACCCTAGATGTAACAGCAGTGCCTAAACTCAGGACACCTGAGTAGAGACATAAGACAGGGGCAGCAGTAAAAGTAACAGTAGATGCAAAACCGTAGCTGAGTAGCAGCGTCTAGATTTGAGGCACCTGGACAGATTGAGAAAAGGCCTAACATACGGGGCAACTCTTTAGTGGCATTCTATAGATGGGACACAATGCAGTATTAACATGTTTTTGAGGCATGTGACACAGGTCAATATTCACAGATCACTAAGAGGGCGTTGCAGGCTAGTATTCGCAGCACTATCTTAAAGTGGCACTTTCTAGCTGTCAATCAGTGTAACATTAACCATTTGTAAGTGTGCGACGCAGGCTAATGCACAGTACAATTACGGTGTGGTACTTTCTAGGTGTGAGTCAATGCAATACTAACAGTTTACCGTTGTTACTGGACCGGCACAGTTATAATGAGGCCCGATGCAATGCTAACAATTTCTAAGTGTGTGGCGCAGGCTAATAATTCACAGTACTATCACGGTGTGGCACTTTCTAGGTTATGAGTGAATGCAATACTAACAATTTCTAAGTTTGTGGCGCAGGCTAATAATTCACAGTACTATCACAGTGTGGCACCTTCTAGGTTATGAGTAAATGCAATGCTAACAATTTCTAAGTGTGTGGTGCAGGCTAATAATTCACAGTTACTATCACAGTGTGGCACTTTCTAGGTGCGAGTCAATGCAATACTAACAATCCTCAAGAGTGTGACACAGGCCAACACTCGCAGTACTGTTTTAAAGCATCTCTGCAATAGTGGTGGATCTCACCAGTTGTGTGGCCAACTAGTATTAGCAGCCTGGCCTAGTATGTTCAGAGGGTTGGTAGAGTGACAGGGCTTCCGGAGTGCAGTGATTGCTCTACTCCACGCACAGGCCACGCCTACCTTGGTAGTTTCTGCTGGTTGATGGCTGGCCACTGGCTTCCCCTGCTGACACGTGCAGACACTATCTGGAGCCACCTCTGTGCGAGCCGCCTTTTGCCTTGGGGCCCTTAGCTGCATTAAATATGCATTTATACATGAAGAATATTAACATAGCATCCACAAGACATGAAGAATACTAACACACCTAATGTATATGGCAAATGCAAAATAAAAGATCAGACTAATATAGCTCACACACATAGAAACAAGAGTGTAATTGGTCAGCCATCTTCTTTAAAATGGTAGCGTCAGCATGCTTTTAATTAAATGAAATGCCTCAAGAATTCGAGAGAACTCAAAACGCTCAATCCACAAAAATACATATCGATGTAGAGCACAGACAGCTAGCAAACCCAAGCCAAGATTACCATGAACAAGGGAGGATAGGATAGGCAGAGATAAAGCATGAAATAACGATTCCCAAGATGCAAGCCATATATTCTCAGATTAATTATTAGCACAACCAGTCTTTGTTAGTCAGGTGCAAGGACAGAGTAACCCAAAAAGATCCATGAAGGATAACTCAAGGGAGTCCAAGAGGTAATAGAAAACACAGCATACATGGTAATATTAGCTAAAACTTTAATAAATAGGAGGTCATTCGATTTCATGCACGCTCTCATCACATGTGACCCATAATTGGAAGGCAGTGTCTATTTATTAGAAGCACAGGGCACCTGTCGTACTCCTTACACATACAAACATACATGAGACACAGCACAAGGCCAAGTACAAAGAGATCACTCTGGCTCATGGCCTACGAATGAGGGATGGTAACTTCTTTAAAGAACAGTGAACAGTCAATGAGCCTCTCTCCCTCTGCCCCTTGTCTGGCTCATGTCTTGACGACCTGTCAAGTGCCCAATGCTGGTTAGTAAGAAACTAATCAAAACCCTCAATAATATGCCACCCAAGAAATAGCTTGCCAACCAATCACTTCATGTATTTTTACCTTTAGCAATTTAGAGGTGGTTGCAGGTGGAGCCATCAGATTATCGTAACCCAATAAAATGTTCTGTACATTTAAAGTCGATATGAAGTCACGCCCACTAACCTATCCCCGTTCCCCATAGGTTTATGTAACTAAGATTACATTATGACGTCTGTGATGATGAATTTTTAGTATTTAACCAATTATTTTCTAAGTATCATCTGGGAGAAACAAGATTGTTATGCTTGTATGCTGTCCACAGTTTATTTGGATGATAAGAAAGCTGGAGTTTGCCTTGCACTTTGTTTACTTTGTTTTTGATGCTGGTTTGGATTGACCTCAGGTCCTCTCGGTAATTTGGGACTTTCCTGGGCCATCTTAACAGATGGTAGCATAGGTAATGGTTTGGTAAGTTTTGTCGGACTGTTAAGGGGTCTATGCCCCTCTTCACTCCAACAGCGCACTGGCGGCTACTTTCTCCCCACTCCCTCCCACCAGAGTGACCGTAGCTCCGGAGAGCAAAGGAGCGCAATCCCAGCATCTGATCCCAAGAAGGGATTGAGCTGGTGAGATGTGCCCCTACCTACCATCCTGCAACGGGTGAGGAGCTGGATGCCAGCAGATGCTTTTCTCAGCCCACACTGCATCGCTTGTCGGATTAATTGAATACGGCTTTTTTCTACATTCTGAAATGTCCGCCCTCTTCTTCGGCACTGGAGTGCCGCTGAGGGTTGCCATGGAGTTGGATATATAATGCTCCTGATTGGCCTGTTCAATCTTCCTTAGGCCCAACCAGAAGCTAGCAGACGGTGAAGCTGGCCCCTGGCTCGAAAGCCAACTTCAAAGGGCCCTGCCTGAGCCCCTTTTCTCCTGTTGCTCTTCACTTGATGAGCGAACTGGTAGCTACCTTCTCTTCGCTCCCCCCTCCCTCCCAGTAGAGTCACCATAGCTCCGTAGAGCAAAGGAGTGCAATCCCAACATCAGATCCCACGAAGGGCTTGAGCTGGTGAGATGTGCCCCTCCCAACCATGCTGCATTGGGTGAGGAGCTGGATGCCAGCAGCTGCCTTCCTCAGCCCACACCGCACTGCTTGTCAGCTTAATTGAATATGGCTCATTTCAACATTCCAAAATGGCTGCCCTCTTCCTTGGCACCGGAGTGTCTCCGAGGGTTGCTATAGTGCCAGATATGCAATGCTCCTGATTGGCCTGTCCAGTCTTCCTTAGGCCCAATCAGAAGCCAGCAGGTGATGAAACCAGCTCCCGGCTCGAAGGCCCACTTCAGGGTCCACTGTCTGAGCCTGTTGGATACCTCTCTGTATAAACATTTCTCAGGACTTTCAACACCAATGGATCCATAAGAACTTCCACTTGCCTTGGTAATCAGCCATGAGGCGCAAGGCCCCATCTGTCTTTCCTGGACTCTAACTCTATTTTTACTGCGGCATGCTTTTTGCCCCTCTGTCCATCGGTAACTTCCTGTCCACCACTAGAAACATCACCATCATGTTATGCATGCCTTAAAGCGCCTTTTACAAAAAATAGAATTTAGTGTGCAGCCATTTTCGTGTTTGTGCTTAGAGTGCCCTGTTTAAAAAATTGAAATTAAGTGTTCTTACATCTGTGCAGCCATTTTCGGTTGTGTGCTTAGAGTGTCCTGTTTAAAAAAATAAAACGTAGGTGTTCTTACATCTGTGCAGCCATTTTTGTTTTTTTGCTTAGAGTGCCTTTAGAGTTACCTTCATGTGGGTCGTGAGGGACCTCGTAATTAGGCGGTAAGGGGTTAACGGCGCCGCCACCTTTTACGGCGCTGTTAACCCCTTACCGCCTGGGTCGTAATGAGGCCCATTGCCTGATGAAGCCCCCTGTAACATGAGGTGTGGCTTTGCCAGTCTGTGTAATCATACCTATCAGGCTCATATGCAGCCTGACATGAGTTGTGGCTTTATCAGTCGGCGTAATTGTACTTATTTGTCTCATATGCTGCCTGATGTAGCCCCCTTTAACATGAGGTGAGGATTTACCAGCCGGTGTAATTGTTCCTATTTGAATCATATGTTGCCGGATGTAGCTCCCTGTGACATGAGGTGTGGCAGTCTATGTAATCTTACCTATTTGACTCAAATGCTGCCTGATGTAGCCCCCTGTAACATAAGGTGAAGCTTTGTAAATCTGTGTGCACACACCATTCTATGGGCCTCATTACGAGTCTGGCGGTAACCTGATGGTTTTTACGGCTCGGTTACCACCAGACTCGTATTACCATTCCGCCTCCGTCATTCCTGGAATTACCGGGGCATTACAACCCCGGTGACCCAGGAATTCCAGAGGCAGAATTCGGTAAATACCCATTCCCATTCAGTCCCATAGGACTGAATGAGAATGGGCACCATGGAAACACCGGCACCATCTTTTGATGGTGCCGGTGTTTCCACGTCCGCCTGCAGGACTCGAGATCACCCGGTATGGAAACAACAGTGGCGGCAGGTTTAACGCCACCGTTATTTCCATACTGGGTGACTCGTAATGAGACCCTATGTCTGAACCGTATGTTTATTCTTGCGCTTTACCAATTTACTATGTACTTTCTGCAACTAGTGCCTAGATGCCTCAGGGCTTTGTGCGCTGAAATAAATTAAAAAATAAATAATAAATATGCGGGGTCCTCAGAAGGTTGCGGAGGCGACCTGTGGAGAATGGGACTATGTGCAACAGAGAGCAGTCGACAGGCACTCCTTTGGAGAAAGTCCTATCCGGTCCCTGCAGACCGCCCCGTAGGGCATGGTTGGACAGCTGTCTGTTAGGGGAAGTCTGTTAGGGGACAGCTGTCTGTTAGGTCTGTCTCAATGCCGAAGACCTTCAGCAGATCCACAGATGTATGACATAGGCATGGCAAAGGTTTTTTTGGTATATTGTGGACTTGTGAAGAAATAATAGTTAAAAGGAGATAGCTTCCAACAAGGGTTGGGAAAGATCACGTGATAAGTTTCTATAATATGGAGCAGTATTAACAAAAAGAGACTTGTTACCTCACCAAGAGTCGAGAAGACAGCTGTATTGTATTTTGTTTTGTAGTAATTGTTGGCACTAGCCTCATGTTGTAAGATAGCTTAGGCCTTGAAAAGGTGGATTTTTGTGTATTTGTAGAGCACGAAAAGTGGTGGGTTGGACCAAGGAGTGTGGTCTGACGTGGGAGCAGCAAGGTGGGGCTGCTCAAAGCATAAGTGGTGGTTGTGGTGCCACTTAGAAGGATTGAGAGGAGCAGCGAGGTGGGTCTGCTCGGAGTGTGAGTGGTGTTTGTGGTGCCGCTCCTAAGAAGTGGGTGACGTAGGAGGCGTGGTCTTGGAGAGAGACGCAAAAGTATTTATTGTGAAAATGTATTGTTGAGGAGGGGTGCGAAAAAGAGAAAGGATGAGTGAGAATTGAATTCAGTAAGTATTGGTAAATTCTGCTGCACAGTATTATAATGGGGGACACTCTGATCATTCACCTTTGTAAGTCATCGCCCCGATATTAAGACAACATTATTAAATACCACAAAAAGTGGGTTCCAGACACTGCGGGCAAGATGTGTATGCCCTTTCCACAAGAAGGCACTAATTCAAAGACGGTACTGCAATAGATGTGCACCTATTTACATGACACATATAAGGGAAAACAACTACAGAGCAGGCTAGGTATATTGGAACTATGAAAAGTGTTTAGAGAAGACATAGTGGAGCCCAATATGAACTAATGTATGCTTAATCATCATGACAAAGGGTGTATGATACCCACAGCTCCTCCTCCTCTATCCCAGAGCAAAGAACAGTCCTCAACTGCACAGGGATTATACCCATTATATGAATAATCGCAGTGGCAGGATATACTAATCCCACATATGCACCTCCCGCAAAAAGTAGTGAAGACATAAGTGCAAAGAAAAAAGACCAACAGGGGCCAGCGTCCAACTAGGAGAATATGACAGGTGTCATAAGTTACAAGACAGGCTAATGGAAGCGGAGGAAAAGGTTTGAGAGAGAAAGGAAGTCAAGTTGACCGGCGAGAGACAACAATGGTACCCAATCAATGGGTGGGGGGACAGATCATGCTCAAATTGGATGGAAAGGGCATTGATGATTATAGAGAAAAGGCAAAGGAAGATAGAAAAAGGCAAGAGAAAGAAGAAGAGATAAACATGGAGGAGGAGAGAGAAAGTGTGCAAAAGAGAGACATTGAGAGAGAGAGAGAGAGAGAGAGAGAGAGAGAGAGAGAGAGAGAGAGAGAGAGAGAAAAAGGGATGAAGATGGAAGGGAGAGATGAGATGCAGAAAGAGAAAGAGGGAAAAGGCAAGAAGAAAGAAAAAATGATAAATGAACGGAAGAGAGGGAAAGAGAAAGGAAAAAATAGAAAGAAATAGAAAGGGTGAGACAATGAGATGCAGAAAATAGTAGGCAAAGGAGACAAAAATAAGTTGATGATATTATTAGAGGGCATACACTCCCAGACAGAGAAAGAGACAGAAAACGGGAACAGAAAGAACGAGAGAGAAGCTTAGAGAGATGCTGCAAGGAAGCTCATGACATTATGAGCAGACATGCATTGTCGTAGGATAACGAGGACAAAGGGGTTATGGTAAGAAGAAGTTACAGCCTAGCTAGGAAGACAAAGGATGACATTGAAGCAATAGGAAGTTGGAGAACAGACAATGCATAGAAAGGCAGAAAGGTAATGGAAGAAGTGATGAGTGGACATATAGTAGACTTCCCATGGGACAATTAGATTTTCAGGACAGAGAGGATGAAGAGGATGAAGACAGCACTTCTATAATGTTTGAAGATGAAGAAGCCAGGGAAAGTGAAGAGGAGGCAGCGTGAGCCCCCCTCCACATATACACAGATACGGAGAGAGGTTGCATGGACATAGATCGAGGACCCGTCGATAAGGCCAGAACCTATTCAACAATCGAGATACCCAACGATATGCTTGAATAATTTAAAAGAGCAGCCACCATATTTAAATAAGCTGAGAAATGTACCTGGGCAAAAGAGTGTTAGCATGACAGACATGGTAACAAAGACAAAAGGTGCTGCCGCGATTGGACGGAGCACAGGGATAAACAATTCCCCTTATTAGAGAAAGGGGGAGGAGTGGCACAATATGTACCATGGCCACAAACAGATAAAACATTTTGCTTTATCAATTACCATTGCTTACAACAAGGGCATGAAAGTGGATGTATGAATTGGAAAGACTGACAGCCTTGATGACGCTAGCAATAGGCAACATATAAAGCCTATTTGTCGCCTTATTGGGTAAACAATCAGAAGACATTTGGTTTTCCAGGGGGACAACCCAATAACACTAGCCATGATGGGGCACCTTTTCATAATTGCAGAGCAGAAGTTTGGAGGACACTCAGGATAACATATCCAAACACATCAGATATGGGTGCAATCATGACATGGAAAATGGGGCCTGATGAAGACCCTGCTGCTTATATATAAGGCACTCAAGAAAGGCAGAGGCTAGAGAACAGAGACACATGGGATAATGACATCACAATTCTTTATCACATTTTGAGTCAGGGATTTCCCAAAGAGGTACAAAGCCAATTAAGAAAGATTGTGAGAATCGAAGCAAAACCATGGCCTGAGATACATTGACTATTGTCCATCATTATAGATTGAAACAAGGGAAGGTCAGAAGGAAAGTTGAGGAAAGAAAGATCGAGGATGTGAAGCTAGTGCAAAATAAGCTATCGAAACTGACTATGGAAGGAGCCATGTTAACGAACGGGGGTGAAAACAATTCAGTGCAGAAGGCACTGAAAGCACAGCCAGGGCCAAATGGAAACTTTACAGGGAGTGGGGTTTATAATTGAGGATGAGGGCTTGCACCAAGAGGTAGAGGGTTTGGATTTCAAGCTCCGCGAGGAGGAGGGATTAAGGGAGGGCCGCCCTGATTTGGAAGACCACCACAATAGTGTAGGGCATGCAGAAAAATGGGGCACATCTCATGTGTGTGCAGAAGTAGGGGAGGAAGACAACAGAATTGGCAACAAGTAGACACAAAAGGGAAGCCAGCATACCCTCACCATATAGCGTAGAGCCACCAACATATTATAAGATCACACGAAGTACCAGGCACATGCTCCACACATACAGCAGATGCCACAGGGGATGCCACCCCAAAAACAACAAGCACCAATGCAAACACTGCAAGCGCTGATGCAGACACTGCCAACACAGGCACCAGGACAACAGAACGCAGTGACACAAAGTAATACAAGCATAATGCTTCAGGTAACTACACCTAGAATAGTGGGTGTGACAGACAGAAGTGGGAGGGAACCCTTTCACAAGTACGAGACTGAACACGTACTGGCATTAGGGCAGCCCACAGACAGACTTGATGTGTCCCATCCCATCTGTGACATCAGACCCACAAGGGGAAACCAAGAGTCGGAGTACCAATAGTTGACAAAATATTTTCCTTTCTAGTAGACACTGAGGTGACTCGATCTTGTATTAAAGAAGGGAAATTCCCAATGTCAGGCATTGCCATGAATGCACAACGACTTTCTGGGGCAACAACTACGGTTCCTACGGGTGATTTACCCATCCCTACAGGAGAACACAGCATGTTTTGCCATTATTATATTCTCACAGGACACCAGTTAACATATTAGGGGACACTTGATGAGTGAATTAAACATGAAAGTATTATTTATTGACCAGGGGAGGATATGTTCTACCCCAGGGATCCATTATGTGAATGTACAAGAATTCATAACAGCATTTTATGGTCACAAAGATCAGAAAGGGGTTCCACTAGGCCCGGAGGAAGTATTCCTTTATGGGGTACACATATTGCTAGCATGGGTTGCCCGAATACGAGACAAATTATTGAGGATTGTAGGAGTGTTTAGCGTGTTTTGGGAGCACAGAGTACAGCACCACTCCACAGGATCAATGTATAGCATGTTTTTTTTTTTGAAGTGCAGCGCCACTGCATGGGTGGTGCATTGCTATGATGCAGTTGTTTCAAGCTATGTGTTGCCAGTGTAACATGGACATATAAGTAAGGGCAGGTTATTCAGTCAAAAACGATTTTTACATATAAAATGCAAATACATTTTTCACAGTTAAAACCACACATCTGTACCTTCTCACCTGAAATGCCTATGTTGCAAGAGACACATTTGGTAATTAACAAACTAATATCACTAACAAGACTAATAATTATAACTCATTAATAAAAGAATGTGTCTTCACTGCAAAAGAGGCAGACTATGAAAATCAGTTTTAAACACACATTCAAGTTTTTTTTTTTCTTTGCCTTCCTGTGCTCTGTCCACAGTAACTGCAGGAAGCAAAGACTTCGAATAAGCAGGAAATCAGCTTGTTACAGTTGCAACTGTACAAGAAGAACCATTGTTAAAATTAGGAGGATAGAACATGATTGATTCTGATTGGAGCACTTCACATCAAGCATCATGTTGGAGGCTGTGACTAGTGCTTTGCTGCAGAATCTGGGGGAAGAAAGGCAGAGACATCTTGACACAACTCGAAGAAGGACGGGGTTGACAGCTGGGGAGGCCTGATTCCTAAAGCAGATTCAAATTGGTTGCAGAGACTGGCTTTTCCAGTCAACAAGTCCCAGTTCGAGTGACGGCAGATGCTTGTCCTTGCTGGGTGAACCCCTCCAGAAGGCGAACAGCCAAAAGAGTTACATGCTGAATAAGCCTGGTAATTATCTCGCTGAGGTGTGGGGGCTGAGTGTGTACGAGAATATTCAGTCAGTGTAGGAAAGGAGATTCCTGTGCTTTACTCATGTGTTTAATGTTGCAAATTGAGTTCTTGTCTCCGCCACTCTCTTTTCAGTGTATCACAGATAATGCTGTTACTGTGCTATTCTATTTATTTCTGTAAAGAGTGAGATCGTGTTTAAATGCAACTTTTATAATACACAAAAATATCTGAAAGCAGACGGGTGGTGTGTTTTATATTTACCAATACAGTGCTGATGATGTGGGGAGATGTTTAGACAATGCAATTGTCATTTTCAAGGTAGCTAAACATAAGATTTGGCTGCAGCCGTGTGCACAATGTAATTCAGTATGAGCAATTATAACTAACTGTGTGTGTTGTAGTCTGCCGGAGGTCTATGAGTCGGCAAAAAGGGAGCCCCGGGACATAGTTCACTACCGTATATAAGATAGTGAAAATACCACATGATAGCTCGCTGCCGTAGATAAGACAGAGAGAGATTGCCCATGGTGGCACACTAAAAATGAAAATGTGGTGTTCCTGAAATGCAAGCCTGAGGTCTCTCTAGTGATTACACGAAAAATCTAAACAAAAATAAGGGGTTCTGGATATTGGGGCCACAAATAAAACAAGGGAATTATGCTCACCAAAATACCACCAACCACACATACCAACCACGCATACCAACCACGCATGTCTGTGTGCTGAAATAATGCATGTCCACTGTATTATTGTTGTACATGGCCCAATCTGAATACAAGGAGTGATTGTTGCAAAATAGTTTTTCGGTGGTAAGAAAATACCGTCAGGCCCCAAATCTCCACAAAAATACCCAACATATTTATGGTGCGTTGGCCGGGAAAGTGATCATAGAGTACCTACTGGGCATGGCAAGCATGTCTCACACTGCCATTTGCACATCAAAGGGAACCCATTTTATAATAGCAGTGTGCCACTAAAAACGAATTTCAGAATGTCACAAAGGGAAACCACATTTTCAGACTTAGTGCAATATTTAGAAGCAAAGTTGTTTGCATATGGGACGTGGTCGTTGAACAGTACCTTAGAATGGCGTGACCGCATTCAGGGTGAGGTGCAGAAAGAAAAACTAGACAATATTTTTGCAGAAGGCAGCATAATTCAGGTCTGCCTTACAAGATTATTGAATGCAGCCGATAAAAGTGCAGAGAAAGACTGTTTAATACGGCTATGCGGCAAAATATGGTTTATTTTGAATAGGTCCCTGCGAATGCAGGAAAATGATACCCAGCTAATTAACAGGTTAAAGACTGAATTAGATGGGGCAAGTAAAAATCAGGAAATGTTAAGAGCAGGATTGGATGTATGCCAAAAAGACATGCAATTAAAATGCAGAGACTTTGATGCTCAGTTATCCAAAAGCAAGAAACAATTTGAGGATAGTGAGCAAGATTTGGTACACTTAAAAGCCTTAGTGGACCACATTAGACAGGATAAAGATGAGGTTGTTTCAGAAATGCAGATTTTACAAAAAGAAAATTGTGAAAAAGAATGTGATCTCCAGAGTGCAGAACAAGAAATGATTAAAATGACTCAAGAAAGAGACAAGAGAAATAAAGAGCTCAATGAATGCCAAATGCAAATGTGCGATATGCAGGAGGTGATTAATAAGATGAGTGATGAAAACAACTATTTGCAAAATGAAGCAAACAGACTCCTTAAAAAGTGTAAGGACTTAGAACAGCAAATGTGCATTCCCAGGTCCCAGGAGAGGCGGCAGGGTACCACATTCAATGGAGTGGAGGTGAATTCCAGTTCTGCCCAAAGAGCTAGTGCTCCAGTGACTGGGCCGGTGACTGAACTTGGTTGCAGCGCCCTTGGGGGATTTGATACTCCCATTGGGTGCAGCCACCAATCTCATACACCTGAAAACAGGATTGAATCACAAAGTAGTGCAATTCCATGCATTGCAACAAGTAGCCCCATAAAAATAATGAAATCCATTAAAGCCCTGATCAAACCATTTAAAAAAGGAGGGGAATGCTGCATTGAGGATCACTTAGAAGCGGTGCATGACATTTTTAAAGCACTCCAGATACCTAAGGAACAGTACAGACAATATTTTCATTTAACTTTAGATGCCCCGACGGCCAGCATCATAAGGGGATTAAATGAACAGCAGAATATGACCTGGGTGGAGTTTGAAAAAGAAATTAGGCGTCATTTTTCTCCTTTTCAGTCATTACAGGAGGCAAAGAAAGTCGCTTACACAATTACTGCTGGACCTAATACATCCCCTCGCCAATTTTTACAAGACTTAAAAAGAGCATTTTCTCGCTTTGATGTATCTTTTGACCCAAATTCCAATGAGTTTAAAACTGCATTCTTCTATGGGCTACAGAAAGACATCATATCCCAATTGGTCCGTGAATTTGACCGTGACAAGTCCCTTGAATGGATTGTACATCAAAGCACAAAACTATATGAGGTACTCTATTGTCAGGGTAGAGAAAGTGATAAAATGAAAGATACTAGACCTAAATCTAAAGAACCCTCAGCCACAGTAATGGAAATCAGGTCAGCCAAAATGTCCCTTGAGTCTGCTCAAAGCCAAGGTAAAAATAATGTGACACCTGAACAAAAGGGTAATCAACAAAGATCGCCATTTCCTGTACCAATGTTCCAATCACATGATCCTAGTAATAGGGAGAGCTACATCAGCCCTAGGTATTTAGGGGACAGACCCCGGGTAGGATATCGGCCTGATATGGCAGGTATGAACAATAACCAGAGACAAAATCAAGATCAAAGAAATGATGGTCCCTACCAGTCATTGGGGACACAGAGCAGATTTGATCCCAACACCATGATATATGGTAATCAGGATAGACCCCGATATGTGGATCGATTTACTGATAATGGAAATCAACATAGGGGCCAGTACCCACAATCTGAGAGACAGGACATGAGGCAAAACATGAACTACAATCCACGTCAGTACAATGATTCCCCACCAGGGGACTATAATGAAAGGATGGGTGCACCCCGCTCCCCTCCACAAATGAATCAAGAGTTCAGAAACCATCCCAACAGACATCAATCACCTGAGAGGTATCAGAATAGATCCAATCAGGGGCAAAACAACCAATATCGACCTAGGCCACAGAAAGAGGATTCTAGAGAGATGGAAAGGTTCCAGTGCCTTGAGGCCCAAGTGAAAATGTTAGCTGAGCAAATAGGAAAGCTCTATACAGCACAAAAACAACCATCTAAAGAGGGGGCTGATGGCCCTAGCAATGACCGGGGGCTTCTGAGAAGTGACTAAGTACTTATGACACCTGCAGTGCCAAAAAGACAGATTGCCCTGATGTAATTTTGCATAATGACTCTGAGATGCCTAATGATTTAAAAGTGAAAGCACCAATAAATGAACATGTAACAGAAAATGCAAATACTTCTAAAGAAGAGGTACCGTTTAACCTAGAACTAAATCAAACATTGAAGATTTGTGCAAATAAAAAAGAAACACCTGGAATTCCAAAAGACAGATTTAAGAAAAATGACTCATGCATGAGGAATACCAGTGAACAGGGAGTAAGTGGGGATGCTATAGCTCCTTCCCTGGGCAAGCAAAACAATGACCAAACACAGGTAGAAAAAGGAAATACTCAAAAGGAGGGTACGGGTCAATCACCTGAAGAATTCTTTGAGCCACATATTTTTGAAGAGGCTGAAAGGGCTGGTATCACACTAAATGATCACAAATGCACAGAATAAAAAAATGACGAATTGCTGAATGATGTTGTTACACATGTTCAGTTGGAAGGTTGTAATGTGGTCTCTGATGTTACCCAGATGGATGGGCGAACAGTGGCCACACTCCAAAAAACCTCTGATCATGGAGAAATGAATAAAGTCTCTCACACAGAAATGGGTAAAAAGGAGGGAAAAAGGTCTTTCCATATACCAATGTGCTTAGCCAAAAGTGAAAAAGGCCTGAGAAAGGTGAGCCCTGAAATCAGTAAGAATTCACACTTCTTATGTGTATTAGAGGAAGTTGAGGACAGATATTATGCACCCATCACTGTAGAAGAAAAATGCCACACATTTGCTATGATTGACACTGGCGCACAGGCCACAATTATGTCCAAGGAGCTGGTAAAGAGTATCAATGAAGGGAGACCCCCACAGAGTCAGATCACGGTGAAGGAAAATCAAGGTCCAGTGCATAACTTTAATGGGGAGGAGGTGCCCATCATAGGTGTAACTGAGGTTGACATAAAAATAGGAAAGCACAGAATGAAACAAGAGGTATTGATCACATCTATTTGTGAAATTACATTTTTGATGGGGACAGATTGCCTGAAAAGATTGTCTCCTCTCATAGATGGGGTGAATGGAGTGCTGTGGTCCTTAACCAAAAAACCATTGAGGTCTAAGAAACTAAAATCACAAAACAGCAACATAAATTAATGTCACACCGTTGCCAAAACAAATGATGCTGTGGAGTTATATCTCCAGAATAGTTGCATACCTAGTGTCACTGTTATATTAATGTGTCAAGACAAAATGCAGAGCGGCAATGAAGGACTACCTGTACAAATCTACTTGGACCCAAGGAAAAATTGGCAGACTGCCATAGATGAGCACACATTACGTTTTTATTTAAAAGAGAAAACAATCAAACAGAATATTGCTTCTAAAACAGATTCAGAAAAACACATTACCACTCTTGCTGAAATACACATGGAAGATGAGCAACCATGGGTTCATGTTGGTATAAATGACTGTTTTAAAACAATAAAAGCCACTTTAGCGCTTGAACAGGAGAGGAGCTTCATTAATGAGAAATTGTTGCAAAAAATAATGGAGAGGGAGGAAATCCGAAATTTAGGATTAAAAACCAATATGTTTCTGGGTTGGATAGTCCAGACTTTGAAAACCGAATTGCAGGCAGATGCATGCTTAAAATTAGCATTGGGCAGAAAACAATTTACCATAATGTATGGATAGTGAGTGGAGCACAAAATGAATTTTACATGGGCAATGACATCATGCACAGAATGTGTATGGTGTTAGATGTCCTTAATCAAAAAATATGGTCACGCCTAGGTGGCCCGGCACCTGAATTTGAAGACAAAAGAAGGGCTTATCATTGTGCACAACTGGTTCCTTATGCAATCGAATTACAAATGAGGAAAGATACTATTATTCCTGCATTTACAAACCAGTTTGCAATAACACTGAAATGCAAAAATGGACAGCAGATGAAAGACTCTGATGCATTTGTATGCCTGAATGAATCCATACAACAGCAAGGCCTGGATTATGAATACATTCCATTGGTAGATATTGGTGAAGGATCTGTAAATATTATGGTAAATAATAAAGGTTGTCAGGATATTCATTTAGAGGAAAACTCCCCATTAGGAATGGCCATACAAAAATCACATTATACGGCAGATTTAAATAACATGGTGATTGGAAATATCCCTGAAAAGTATGTAGATGCCAAGGGTGAGTTGCCAGAACACCTGGACTCTCAGCCCAAAGGAATATTTAAAATTCATTTTGTGTATCCTTATGATTCAAATGAGACAGTGTGCTGCCATCAAGAGGATTGCATAATATTTAATTTAAATAAAAATGAAACAGAAAATCAGCCCATTGAAGTGGAAGCTGATATGCCAAAATATTTTAAAGTGGCAGCTTTACAAAAAGACACAGCCACACAGTTAGAGGAAAGCGCCGAGATTCCCTTACCAGAAGATTTTCCAGAATTTTCCAAAATGGTAGAAGAGCAGATCTCCTTAGCAGATGCGTGTGACAGCAATGAGGATAGAAACAATCTGAGGGAGATATTTATGGAGTTTAAGGATGTATTTGCAAAAGATGCTTATGATTGTGGTTTAACTGATTTACATGTGGCCACACTACCAGAAGGGTGTAGCAGAAGTCCAGTGTTTGTACGCCAGTATAGACTACCGCTGGTATGTTTAGAATCATTGGCAGAGATTATTAAACATTTGGAATCGCGGGGAATCATCAGGCCCATTCATAGCACATCCAATACACCTATTGTGGGTGTGTTAAAGCCAAATGGTCAATGGCGGCTATGTGCAGACTTGAGAGAGTTAAATAAAAGAGTACCAGTGTCCAGATGGCCATTGCCATTCATTGATCAGGGCTTAGCTCAGGTATATGGTTCAAATGTGTTTACCACATTAGATCTCACCTCTGGATATTGGTGCGTGCCATTGGCAGAGGAGATACAGAATTTATTTTCCTTTACATTTGACAGGACTCAATACGCCTGGCTTAGAACGCTGTTCGGGTACATCAATAGTGGGAGTGAATTTGGCATATTTTTGAGAAAGGCCATGTCTGATGCAGCGGAAAGAGGAACCATAGTTTACGTGGATGATGTCTTGATAAAAAATGAAGGCCTGAAAAGCCATTTTGATGAAATAAGACATGTGCTTGGCCAATTGCAGAAAGCAGGTGCCAAAGTATCTTTGCAAAAAGCACAATGGTGCAAGAAAAAAGTGAACTTGCTAGGCCATGAAGTGACTGAACATGGGCTAAATCAACAAAAGAAGAAGATAGAGGCCATACAAAGATTAAAAGATCCTAAGAATGTGAAAGGAGTAAAAAGTTTGTCAGGAATGACAGGGTATAACAGAAAATTCATTGGAAATTATGCTGAAATCACTCAACCATTGACTAAACTGCTTAAACTGAATACTCCCTGGAAATGGGAAAAAGAGCAGTCTGAGGCAGTGGCTAAACTGAAGGAATGTCTTGTAAAGGCACCATGTTTAGCATATCCCATAAAAGGTAGGGATTTCTTTATAGAAATAGGTTTTTCTGAACAATGTATGTCAGCAGTGTTATCACAAAAACATGATTGGAATCACAAAACAATTGCCTATGCAAGTAAGGCATTTTCCCAAGTTGAAATGAAATTTAATGAATGTGAAAAGGCCCTATTAACCACTGTGTGGGCGCTACAACATTTCCGCCCCATTGTTCAGGGAGAACAGGTGATTATTGAAACAAATCATCAACCTTTGCAATTTTTAGAGAGTAAAAGAATTAGGTCAGGTAATCTAGCGCAGTCCAGAATCACTTCATGGACGCTGGCATTACAAGGTTTTCCTGTAGAAGTGAGATATGGACAAAATAAAAAGAGCCCAATTGCTCAAGGGTTAGCTGACTTACATGACTGCGCAGCTGAACAAATATCAAATGAAATGGAAGTGGAACCTAATTGGCAGGAATTTGAACAATCACCACACAAAGCTTTTGATGAAAAAACATGCAAGGATTTGCCAACTGTATATGTGGATGGTTGTGCTTTTCACATTGAAAATGACAGTAATAAACAATTAGTGTCAGGAATAGGAAATGTCTGGTTGAAATGTGAAGGAGTCCCCAGTATAGGGATGAGGATTGGAGCTAGGAGCAGTCAAGTGGTGGAATTGGCAGCCATTTATAAAGCAATTACTACTGCAGTTGATAGAAAGTTCAATGAAATTGTCCTGGTGACTGATTCTGACTATGCACGGAATAGTTTTGTGGAATATATACCTGGCTGGAAAGCAAGAGGAATGATTACATACAACAAAAAGCAACTTAAACATGGAAAAATGATACAAGCCATAGACAAATTGGTGTCAGAGAATGATCTAACAATATACTGGAGAAAAATTTGGGGGCATTTAAAAACACCAGGAGAGGATAAGGAGGGAAATGATAAGGCATATCACCTTGCTAAAATTGGGGCTGTGATGGGAGAATTGCTACATATTGATGATTTACTGGGTGAAATACAGATTGATGCAGTAACACGTTCTAAAGCACCAAAGGAGGTAGATCAACCAGTGGTGCAATGGGGCCATGGCACGCCAGACCAAGATTTGATTGAGGCACAAAAGAATGATCGAATTTTGGGAATCTATTATAATCATTTGATAGATCCTGAACAAAACCCTTTAACAGAAAATGATTGTATGGGAAAAGAAGAGTTGAGGGTACTATTAAAGAATAAAAAACGAATTAGATTACAAGATGGACTCATGATTAGAGAGTCCATAACAGGACAGATACAGTGGGTGGTACCCCTTTCATTCAGAGGGCTAATGCTACAACATGCACATGATGCAATAACTGCAGGCCACAGAGGTTCACAAAAAACATTGAAATACTGAAAGATTATGCTTACTGGCCACATATGTCCCAAGATGTGGAATTATATACTAGAGGATGTCTAGTATGCGCCCAATTTAAACCTGCTTCACCAATGCATAGAGCACCATTGATGAAAAGAGGCCTAACTCTCCCATGGTCAGATTTGCAAATAGACTATGTAGGCCCTTTAAAACGATCGAGCAGAGGACACCGTTACATTTTAAGTGTGATATGTTTGATGTCGAAGTGGATTGAATGTATTCCTGCACCAGATTGTAGTGCGCAAACAGCAGCCACATTGCTGGTGAACCATGTGTTCTCAAGGTTTGGGTTGCCACAAAGAATTGAGTCAGACAGAGGAAGTCATTTCACAAGTACCCTAATGAGTAAGGTATGGCAAATACTGGGTGTGAAAAGGAAACTACATATCGCATATCGGGCAGCCTCTTCAGGTGGAGTTGAACGGAGCAATAGGTCTGTTGTGGATATTTTAAAGAAATTTGTGGCAGAAGCAGGTTCCAGCTGGGATTTACGTTTACCGTTGGTTTTGATGGCAATCAGATCCACTCCTGCCAAAGCAACAGGTGTTAGCCCCCATGAGGTCTTGACGGGTAGGAAAATGGTGTTACCACAACACCTACTATACAGAACACATGAGCAGACACTTGTGAGTGCATCCACAGTTCATGAGTACATTGATGAACTGAGGAAGCATTTGCAACATGCATTTGCTTTTGTGCAGAGAAATCTGGAAAGGGCTGCTGACAGTGCTAAAACATACTATGATAAAAGAACATCAGTGAGAGAATACAGTGTTGGGGATCAGGTGTACAAGTTTCATTTTGGAAAAAGTAAACAGAAAAATTCTAAATTTCTAGCAGCCTGGCAGGGGCCATTTCGAATTATAGATAAGATCTCTCCTGTAGTGTATAAAATTTTGAAGAATGAAGGTGAAACAGCGATAGAGCAGTTTGTCCATATAAATCAGATCAAGCCATGCCATCCCAGACACGAGATCAGGCGGCTTGAGCATGTAGAAACAGAAAGCCCTGGGGCTGCTGCCCACTGATACGACAGAAAGTCCCTTGAACACAAAAAGATAAGATAAATGGGTACGGTCAGGAGGCAGTGACAGAGAAGTTAAAAAGTTGATTATTATAATGGCACATAAACACTGTAATATATGTAAATAAATAAATAATATAAAAAGTAAAAAAGAAAAAATATAATGGAAGCTCATGGTCGGTGTGCAGAATAAAAATGCATTGAATTTAAAATGTTGCTTCATGTATGCTTATTTTCTTTTTAACCTGTGTTTAAATTCAGAAAAAAATGTTTTATTTTTGGCAAAAGGGTGGTTAGTATTGTGCTATATACTTAATCTGTTTCTTTTCTATTTTGGTTTAGAACATTAACTATTTATACCCGAGGTCACGGGAGACGATGGAGTCCTGGAGTCCCCTGGATGAAGACCAAAAGATGCCTGCCTCCAGGTGGAGGTGTAGACAAGATTACCAGAATGCCAAAAATGATGACTCCTATGGATCCAAGATTGCCAAGATGAAAGAGTACTCGAATGAACCAAATGATGTAACATCGCTGGTCGGGACATATCAGAGGCAGACAAGTGTCCTGGCATATGAAGTTCCACGTATTTATTATTTTAATTATTTATTTTAATCTGTTATGTTAATTATTTGTTTTAGTTAGTTGTTTTATTTTATTGTTTTCAATTGACTTATAAAATGAAACTCTGGACTAATAACATTTCCATTGGGAAGGCAAATGTAGAACATTTTGTAAACTGATGAACTCAGATGAATATTGTGTTGATTGCAACTTTTTCATTGATGCACATGAATATTCATTTTGTTGGATTGCTACATTTTAAAAGAAGGATGGGGCAAACTTGTTTTTTTGAAATTGGCTTGGATCGTAGCCAAGTTCTAAAAAAAAAGGAGGGTATATGTAGGAGAGTTTAGCGTGTTTTGGGAGCACAGAGTACAGCACCACTCCACAGGATCAATGTATAGAATGTTTTTTTTTTTGAAGTGCAGCGCCACTGCATGGGTGGTGCATTGCTATGATGCAGTTGTTTCAAGCTATGTGTTGCCAGTGTAACATGGACATATAAGTAAGGGCAGGTTCTTCAGTCAAAAAACGATTTTTACATATAAAATGCAAATACATTTTTCACTGTTAAAAGCACACATCTGTACCTTCTCACCTGAAATGCCTATGTTGCAAGAGACACATTTGGTAATTAACAAACTAATATCACTAACAAGACTAATAATTATAACTCATTAATAAAAGAATGTGTCTTCACTGCAAAAAGAGGCAGACTATGAAAATCAGTTTTAAACACACATTCAAGTTTTTTTTTTTCTTTGCCTTCCTGTGCTCTGTCCACAGTAACTGCAGGAAGCAAAGACTTCGAATAAGCAGGAAATCAGCTTGTTACAGTTGCAACTGTACAAGAAGAACCATTGTTAAAAGTAGGAGGATAGAACATGATTGATTCTGATTGGAGCACGTCACATCAAGCATCATGTTGGAGGCTGTGACTAGTGCTTTGCTGCAGAATCTGGGGGAAGAAAGGCGGAGACATCTTGACACAGCTCGAAGAAGGACGGGGTTGACAGCTGGGGAGGCCTGATTCCTAAAGCAGATTCAAATTGGTTGCAGAGACTGGCTTTTCCAGTCAACAAGTCCCAGTTCGAGTGACGGCAGATGCTTGTCCTTGCTGGGTGAACCCCTCCAGAAGGCGAACAGCCAAAGAAGTTACATGCTGAATAAGCCTGGTAATTATCTCGCTGAGGTGTGGGGGCTGAGTGTGTACGAGAATATTCAGTCAGTGTAGGAAAGGAGATTCCTGTGCTTTACTCACGTGTTTAATGTTGCAAATTGAGTTCTTGTCTCCGCCACTCTCTTTTCAGTGTATCACAGATAATGCTGTTACTGTGCTATTTTATTTATTTCTGTAAAGAGTGAGATCGTGTTTAAATGCAACTTTTATAATTCACAAAAATATCTGAAAGCAGACGGGTGGTGTGTTTTATATTTACCAATACAGTGCTGATGATGTGGGGAGATGTTTAGACAGTGCAATTGTCATTTTCAAGGTAGCTAAACATAAGATTTGGCTGCAGCCGTGTGCACAATGTAATTCAGTATGAGCAATTATAACTAACTGTGTGTGTTGTAGTCTGCCGGAGGTCTATGAGTCGGCAAAAAGGGAGGCCTGGGACATAGTTCACTACCGTATATAAGATAGTGAAAATACCACATGATAGCTCGCTGCCATAGATAAGACAGAGAGAGATTGCCCATGGTGGTACACTAAAAATGAAAATGTGGTGCCCCTGAAATGCAAGCCTGAGGTCTCTCTAGTGATTACACGAAAAATCTAAACGAAAGGGTTCTGGATATTGGGGCCACAAATAAAACAAGGGAATTATGCTCACCAAAATACCACCAACCACGCATACCAACCACGCATACCAAACTTGACTCAAAGGAGAAGAAAGACAAGTGGTTCATCACAGCCGGTGAGTCGAGGGGAGAGTTGATAAGAAACTGAACTGTGTTGAATGAAATGTAGCAAGAGCTGATTTGAACTTTGAAAGAAACTATTGAGAAAAGAGGGGATAACCCATACCAGTGGCAACCGGCACCAAGTGGGTGCTCATGCAGGAAACTCTGGGCGATTACCCAATGATAAGAGACTTTTGTAACCAGAAGGCCTTGGGAAGCCGCATCGAGAGGTCAAAGTGGTCATAAAGGGGGTCTTGTAAAATCCTCTGTACCGTCGAAAGTCTTTGAATGACCGATGATTGTGAAAGAAAAGGAAATTAATCCTGAATGGTGAAAACTAATAAATGAACTGTTTGTTAAACGATGGCAAGTGTGAACCCAGTGGAGGGATGCTAACGAGAAGGGGTAAAGTCTGAAGTCCTATAGTGAACTGTTTGTTAAAAGTTGGCAAGAGTGAACCCGGCGTAGGGATGCTAACGAGATGGGGTGAAGTCGAAAGTTCCATAGTGAACTGTCTGTAGAAGTTGGCGAGAGTGAACCCTGGCAGAGAGAAGCCGACAACCAAAATAGCGTGTTAAGTGAAGTGCCCAACCAGGGGGTGTCTACGTTGAACTGTCTGTAAATGTGGGCGAGAGTGAACCCGGCAGATGGAAGCCGACAATCAGAGGTGAAGCCCGAAGAACTGTTTAAAAAGACATTAAAACCTGTGAAAGTAAGAAGCATTGGAAGACCAGGGGAAGTGAATGGTCCCCCTTGTCAAGTGGGTCTGAGCCCGGTCGAGGGAGATGCAAGGGTGAAAAGTCCTCACCCAAAGTCCATTGAGAAAGGAACATTTTGTTTGTTTGTTGTTGACCACATCAGGCCCTCGAAGGCAAGAGACCTTTTTATTGAAAAGATGTTTATCCATCGAAAAACCTTATAGCTGGAACAGAACTTCCCAGTGCTGAAAACATGGGGAAGGTAGACCTCTAGCAATCACATCCTGACTTATTATTTGAGAACACTTCTTTCTTTATTGAACCCTTATCCCACACTCTTTGTTTAATTATATGTAAGGAATTAGCAATAGGTTTTTCTTAATATAGCCCCTTTTATTTTGACACAACGCCACAAGGACTGCCTTATTTTTCATTTGATGGTCGACGCTTGCTCCCATTTTAGATTTAGGTTTAGATTAGGCATTTTTCCACCTTGCATTTACAGTTTAATAAACACCCTTGAACTGTGATCCCTTGTGTCTGTCTTTGCTGTTGCCATCATGAGTTCCTTAAAGATATTAGATTCAGTAATGAGAGGACATGACCTATGTTAACAAGCATTGGCTGCAGCGACCTTTGCAATTGAGAAGTCAGCCAGCATAACAATGGACTGTCCACTCACATTATACATTGAGCATCATGTATTTCACATCCTTGAAAAGCCCAAAAGTACATTAACTACCTAGTTAGCATCAGGCTACGAGGTAATTATATCAAATCCATCGATTAAAATTGTCAGGTTTTGAGTGGTATACCCAGCCAGATTCATAGCAGAACCAGTAAAGGATTGAAATGATGTGCACGTTTTCACCAACTACACTAAATACCATGATGAGATACCCCATGTCAAAGAAAATGCCCTAGGAGGCGGGATAATTCTCTTCATTGATTGGTCATCATCAATAGACCAGAGCATGGGCAAAAGACACAGTGGCCATCAGTGGTGAAGGCAGGAGAGAATGACAGCTTTGAGACAGTGACAAATGCGAAATTGTCAGAGAATTTATCAGCACAAGTGGCAGAATTGGTAGCGCTGAAATTGGAGCTTGAAACACATGAAGATGAGGCAGTAATGGTATACTCCGACTCCGTCCTACATGACGTCAACAGTACATGCAGGACTGTCATGATGGAAAACGAGGTGCTTCCTGCAGGCTGACAGCACATCAGTGTAGCATGCACAGTTATTAGACAGGCTCATAGAAGCACTTACGCGACCAACAGCTATAGCCATGCTATGTTATGTTCTATTATTCAGCATTTATATAGTGCTTTATAAATGATTGGTATGACCTTAAAGCACTGGTAGGTTGAACGCCCTCTGGGACCGTAGTCTAGGTCAGTAGAGAGAGTAAGGTGCCATAGAGTGCTTACGTGCACCAATTATGTGGGAAGCCGATGCAATTGCCTAATGGTAGCTGCAACCTAGCATTAGGTGAGGTGGTATTTGATATCAGTTGAATATGTGCAGTTTGGAGGATGTATATTCTCAAACAAAGAGATAGGACAGCACTATAATCAAATACAAATGTAATACTGGGAACCTAGACGTATTTCTTGCTATAAACCACATATTTGTACAAAGAAAAATACAAAAATATATAGCTGAATATAGTTCTTGAACGATTCCAGGTATTTTTCAGCTACTACCGCCTTTGATTTCTTGAAATGACTCTTCTCATTGTATACTTCTGGTGATGGTGTTTTCTCTATATACCTCATGGTGACTTTCCCACCCTCTACATGTAATTGACCACAATTATAGTGATTACGCGATTAATTTCAGTATTTGTTCCGCCCCAGAAGAAGTGATTATTAATAACTCTTCTATAAGGTTGTGTATTCGAATTCACGTTGAGGGTGACTTATTACTCTTGATAAAACTGTCATGGTGACAGGTGTTCACATGCTTCAAAGTTTAAGGTTAGTTTTCCTCTGACTTGTGCAGCCGGTGATTGTTGTTGAGTAAACTATATGTGACTACTGGGATTTTAAGATGTTGTTGCACCTTGTATCTTACAGCTATTTTGATGACATCAGTTGGTGGATGTGCCTAGGACCCCTACTGCACAATATTGAAATAATTTTTAAACAACAGAAAAGAAGTGTTTTTTTTTCCCCTGAAGAGAGTTCAGCCATTTAAAGGCAGCAAGAACTGAAACATGTTAGATGTCGGGAACAGATGGGAACAGATGTTTTATCTGGAAAACACTCGTTTTTTGATATTGTGATATGCTGCTAATGTTGTGTTTATGTCAGTTGTCTTAAAGGTTATTTATGTAAACTGAGTAACTTAATTGTATTTTCTATAATTATGTGTTGTGCTATGTTGAGGGTCATTTCATTCATTTTTTGCATTTCATATTTTTTATGTATAATAAACTATATATATTTGTATTTTTCTTTGTACTTAATCTATTTTTTCAAGGTACAAGTATGTGGTTTATAGCAACAAATACATGTAGGTTCCCAGTATTACATTTGTATTTGATTATAGTGCTGTCCTATCTCTTGGTTTGAGAACATATATCTTCATATCCCCTGAAGGTAGAAATAGTGAATGTTGGGGGTCATTTTTGTTTTGCCTTTTTGATTCACCAGTCTGCAGGATGGACACCAAGACTAGGTTCTGGCTGCATTAGGCCTGTTTAGGATGCTTGTGTGTGCAGCTAGGCCGATTTTCGTGGTATGTATCTGAGTTTTATTAGAATTATGAGGTATTTGTGGAGTAATGTTCGGATTTGTGAGGAGCTAGGTTAAAATTGATAGAGGGGTGTAGCTGCACCCTTATTGTGTGTTGGTGAAAGGTAGAGAGTAAGCATAGTGATATGGGAGGTGAGTGTTTGGATGGAGTTATAATCTAAGGCGCTCGCTATTCCGGATTTCAAGCACACGTTTGCTTAGTAGTGACTTAATAAGCATATTCAGTAGCGTCATTGATTGGGATCTCATTGAGCATTTGTCATCGGGTTGCAGATCTTAGTCACCTCAGATGGTCATAGTCGACATTACGGAAAGAGACACATTTTTAGAGCTTTACGGAAGGTCATATAGTCTTGGGTGTGACAAATATGTGGGGGGAGTGAGTTCCACAGAGTTGTGGCCAAGCTTGTGAAGGCAGATCCTCCGATCCTGACAGAGTTAGACGTTGGAATCACTAGAAAGAGGGCAGTGCTTCATCTTAAGGTGCGAGATGGGAGGTAGGGTTTTATCTTCTCTTGTAGGTATGTTGGGCCGGTCTTGTGCACTGCTCAGTGAGTGATGCATAGGGTCTTGAAGGAGGCCCTCTGCTTGACTGGGAGCCAGTGGAGGGTTCGGGGAGCGGGTGAGATGCGGTCTCTGTGTCCCAGGGCCAGGAGCAGTTTTGCAGCAGCATTTTGGGCTCTTTGGAGTTTGTTGAGTTGTTATGTCGTTTTTCCCAGGTATAGGGAGTTGGAATTGTCCAGTCTTGACATCACAATAGACATAACTGCAGCAAGTCTTTTGGTGTAGGAGAGGTAGGAAAAATGCATCTAAGAGGTTTGAGGTGGTAGTGGCAGCATTTTGGCATGTTGTTGATCTGACGGGAGGGGTTTAGACCTGAGTCCATAGTGCAGCCTAGGTTTTTGTATAAATCGGAGGGGCGGGAAGATGGGCTGAGGGAAGGGACCCAGAGGAGTGGATGTGGGAGAAGGGCAGTATTGCTGCAAACCCTGATTTCTGTTTTATCAGGGTTCAAAAGGAGGTTTTTTTTGTCATCCAACGGTCAATATCATGGAGACAAACTTCAATGTCGGGATGAGGGTTGGTGCTTGTCTTGGGGATTCCTAGAATAATTTGTGTATCGTAAGCATAGTTGTAACAGAAGAGGTTGTGCATGTGGATGATTCCTGGTAAAGTGGTCAGATAGAGGTTGAACAGGAGAGCAGATAGGCATGCACCTTTGGGCACTCCAGTGTTCACAGAGCAAGCAGTTGAGACAAAAGGGGAGAGGAATGTTTTTTGTTTCCTATTGCAGAGGAAGGAGGCAATCCATTTGAGAGCAGTGCCATGGATTCCTAACAAGTGGAGGCGGTCAAGGAGGATTGAATGGTTAACTGTGTCAAAGGCTTCAGAGAGATTGAGGAGAATCAGTGCTGTGCTGCCCTCAGAGTCTGCAGTGACCTTGAGATCATCCCAGATTGAGATCAGAGTGGTTTCTGTTCCATGTCGCGGTCTGAAGCCTGATTGTACAGGGTTGAGGAGTTTGTTGGATTCTATGAAGGAGTTGAGCTGGGAGTATGCAGTCTGGTCAAAGAGTTTTGTGAGAAATCTGGTGTTGGAGATAGGCCTGTAATTCTTGGGGTCAAGGGGGTAAAGGGATGCCTTTTTTAGAAGTGGCTTGACATGTGCTATTTTTAAGGCTTCAGGGAAGATGCCAGAGGTGAGGGAGTCATTTAGTATAGCTCTCGCATATTCTCCCTGCGAGAATATTTCTTTCAGGACAGAGGTAGCGCAGGGGTCGAGGGTCAACCCGGAGGGTTTGCTGGCTGAAAGTAGGTGAAGGAACTCGTCTCTGGAGATGGGTTTGAAGGAGTCGAAAATAGGTAAAGTGGGTGTCGGGGCAATGGGATCCGAAGGGGTCAGTGAAGTGAAGGGGGAGAGCAAGGACTGTTTGGTGTTAAGGGTTGCCATCCTGTCAAGTGTGGTGCTAAAGAAATGTAGGGAGAGGGAGTTGCAGAGTGATTGTGTGGGGTGGATTGGGCAGAGGTGCACGTAGGTTTCACGAATGCTGATATGAACTTGTGGAGTTTTTTGCTGTGGTTGTCACAGTTGAGAATTTGTTTATTGCAATAGGCTTTTTTGGCCTTTCAGATTTCGGATTTGTAATCACGTTGGTGCAGTGCGAACATGGATCTGTTTAGATCGGTTTTAGATGCTCGTCATTTGCGTTTAAGAGAGTTATTTTGTTTTTTAACATTCTTAAGGTGGGGCTTGAACCCTTTGGGGGACAGTCCTTTGTGTGAGGGTGAGGGGCACAAGGGGGTGATAGCAATTAGTGAGTAATTAAGCGAGGAGTTAAAGGAATCAATGGTTAAGGGTCTATCACAGGGCAGCATAGCAGAGTTATGGAGAAGCAGGGCTTTGGTTAGGTCGAGGAGGACCTTGAGTTTGTTCCAGCATTTGATATCAGGGGTGGGGGCTGGGGGAGCTGTAGGAGAAGGGACAGGTGTGTGGCTAGAGAAAGGGATTGCAAAGTGGTCGGTCCAGATTAGCGGTTTGGGACAGGATATATAGACCGGTCATGGGAGCTGAAAATTGCATCAAGGGTGTGCCCACCTGAGTGGGTTAGACCAGTGGTATGTTGGGAGAGGTTGAGAGCATCAAGACTGTCAACCAGCGGATGAGTCATGGGGTTGTTGGGCCTATCAAACCAGTGTAAGAGAAGGGTGATTTACCTAAATGATAGCTATTGAGTCAGAGAGATTGTTGGTGAAATGCCTGTCATATCCAGGGGTCCTTTAGATGAGTAGGAAGCTGTGGGTGAAGGTTGATGGTAGCAAGGGTTTTACCAGAAGGGATTCACGGGAGGCATTGGATGTCTGGGATTTGATGAGTGAGACAGAGAAATGGGGTTTGAAGAGGATTGCCACTCTAGGGTCTATTGTGGGTGATAAGTGAGTAACCAGGGGGATGCTTTGTGCGCTACTGGGGAAAGTCGTCGGAGAACCAGGTTTCAGTGATAGAAATGAGGTTGGGATTGTCAGAGGATAGGAGGTCAAAGATGCTGTGTCTATTTTTTGCTATGGAGCGGGCATTGAAAAGGATGCATGTGACTTTGTGAGGGGAGGTGGTTTTCGTGATGCTCATCGCAGGGGGAGGTTGGTGGACATGGGTGCCCCATGGGGTGGTGGGTGTGGTAGGATCATTCAGGCTGGTTGATGCCAGTTGAAGTGGGCTGGGGGTAGCTGGATGCCTGTGGACATTGAGTGTCGGGTGAGAGGGTTACGTTGATGGGGAGCGGGAAGAGTAGGCGGGAGGAGATAGGAATGTGAGAGACGAGGGGTGGGCAAGGGGAGGTTGGGTCATTGGAGAGAGTTTCATTGAGATGTGGGGGTTCAGGCGGGTAGTTTTTGATTTGAGTCTGGCAGGCGCTGGGGATTTAGGTGTAGTGGGTGAGAAGTCAAGAGCAAGGAGTTGGAAGCTAGGAGAGGGGAGTGTCTGAGGGTCGGGGAGGGAGAGGCTGGAAGGTTGGACTGAAGTAGAGGTGGTGAGGTGCGGAGGGTCAAGGGAGAGGACCAGTCGCATTTCTGGCTTTTTGTGGTGCCATAGGAGTGTGAGAGAGGGTGGGGGGTCAGAGGGGCAGGGAGAAGAGGCTACATTTCTAGCAAGGGCGAGAAAAGCTACTTTCACAGAAGGAAAGGGATATGAAGGGGAGGTCTGTTGGCGGGCGTCGAATAGGGTTGAAGGGGTAGAGAGAGGGCAGCACAGAAGGTAGGTTGAGAGGGTGGGGAGTTCCCCAGAGTGCTAAGGGGAAGGGAGAGGGTGGCATGGGAGGTAGGTTGTGAGGATGGGGAGTTCCTCAGTGGGCACAAGGATGGTATGGCAGTGGAGGTGAATTTGCACTGTTTGGAGCACCAGAGAGCGCCTCTGGCTTCTGAATTCGATAATGGGCATGGAGTATGGGCGGGGGTATGAGGTTGTTCTCAATAGATGCCACAGGAAAATTGGATGTTGATGTGTTCGGGAGAGATGGGGAGCAGGGGTTGAGCATTTGAGCAGGCAGGTGTTTGGCACTCCAGATTGCTACTCTGATCTTAGAGTTGGATGAGGGATGATGCTAGGAGAGTGGGCGGGCGGCGTCCGGGTGTATTGTTGTACAGGGGGGTCATGGTTTGTGACTAGACGGGGGACAAAAGGGGGAGTCGTGAAGTTGGGTGCTCGAATGCGGGTTATGCACCGCAAGGGGTAAGTTATAGGGGGGTATGGTGCAGGGAGGCCAGGGATCAGGATGGGTTGGAGAGGAGGTCTTTGTTGAGCTGGGATCTCCATCCCACGGGGAGGTTAAGGGCAGCACCTAGAGATTGATGTACTTGTAACAGTAGATGCTGTGGCCTTGGATGTGGAACTTGCGTCTAGAGTCTGGACACCAGGACAGTGGGAGAATGGAAGTCTACATGTAGTAGTCTTGCCTAGACTTGGGACACCAGGAAAAAGGGAGAAAGGGCCTAACACAGGGGGAATTCTAGAGTGGCACTCTATAGATGGGGCACAATGCAGAATTACTATTAGAAGAGGAGATAAATCACAGTACTATTTCAGTGGGCACTTTCGAGATGTGAATCAATGTAACAAGAACATTATAAGTGAGCGGCAGAGGCAAGTAAAACACAGTTATATCTTAGTGGGCACTTTCTAGATGTGAGTCACAGTACCAAGAGCAGTTTCTAATTGTGCGGTGCAGGCAAATAAATCACAGTAATATCTCAGTGGGCACCCTCTAGATGTGAATCAATGTAACAGGAACAATTTCTTAAGTGTGCAGCACAGGCAATTAAATCACAGAAATATCATAGTGGGTATTTTCTAGATGTCAGTCAAGCTAACAAGCAATTTTAAGTGTGCGGTGCAGGCAAGTAAATCACAGTAATATCTCAGTGGGCACCCTCTAGATGTGAATCAATGTAACAAGAACAATTTCCAAGTATGCGGCACTGGAAAATAAATCACAGTAATATCTAAGGGGGTACTTTCTAGATGTGAGGCAAGCGAACAAGAGCAATTCTAAGTGTGCGGCGCAGGTAAGTAAATCACAGTAATATCTCAGTGGGCACCCTCTAGATGTGAATCAATGTAACAAGAATAGTTTCTAAGTGTGCGGCGCAGGCAAATATATCACAGTAATATCTCAGTGGGTACTTTCTAGATGTGAATCAATCTAACAAGAACAATTTCTAAGTGTGCAGCACAGGTAAATAAGTCACAGTATTATCTCAGTGGGCACTTTCTAGCTGTGAGTCAAGCTAACAAGAGCAATTCTAAGTGTGCGGCACAGGCAAGTAAATCATAATAATCTCTCTGTGGGCACCCTGTGAATCAATGTAACAAGAACAATTTCTTAAGTGTGCGGCACAGGTAAATAAATCACAGTTCTATCACAGTGGGCACCTTCTAGATGTGAATCAAGTGAGTACTAACATGACTTCAATGTTGTGGTGCTGACGGGTTCAGAGGGTACGTAGAGTGGCCGGGCTTCAGAGTAGAGTGATTGTTCCACTCCCCACCCAAGCCATACCTACCTTGGTAGTAGCTGCTGGTTGATGGCTGGCCACTGGCTTCCCCTGCTGACAGCTGCAGACACAATAGGGAGCCGCCTCTGTAGGCGCCGCCCTTTGCCTTGGGCCCCTTAGCGGCAGGGGCCACACGGGCAGAGGACTGCCCTAAGGAGGTTGGTGAAGACCAACGATTGGTCCAATCAGAGGAGGGTTGCAGGCAGGGAGGCGGGAGGATGGAGCAACAGGGAAACGAAGTGGGAGAGGGGCCAGCAGAATGGGGTAGGGGGGTCAAAAAATGTTACAAAATGTTTGACAAACAAGGCCCAGGAGGGTCAAGGAACACAGGCACTCACCTGCTTCCCCGGAGCAAAAGGAGGCCAGCGGTGTGCAGTGCCAAGAGTAGGGCCCAGGAAGGTAGGATTTCTTGTCCAATCACGGGAGGGGGGCGGGAGGATCAAAGCAACAGGGAAAGGAAGTGGGAGAGGGGCTGGAGGATCGAGGGTATGGAACAGGGTAGTGGGGTCAAAAATGTACAATAAGTTTGACAAACAAGGCCAAGGAGGGTCAAGGAACACGGGCACTCACCTGCTTCGCCGGAGCAAAAGGAGGCGAATGGTGTGCAGTGCCGAGAGTAGGGCCCAGGAAGGTAGGATTTCTTGTCCATTCAGGGGAGGGGGCGGGCAGGGAGGCGGGAGGATCGAAGCAACGAGGAAACAAAGTGGGAGAGGAGCCGGCGGAATGGGGCAGGGGGTCAAAAAATTTTACAAAATGTTTGGCACAAAAGGCCCAGGAGGGTCAAGGAACACAGGCACTCACCTGCTTTGCCCAAGCAAAAGGAAGCAAGCGGTGTGCAGTGCCGAGAGTAGGGACCAGGAAGGAAGGATTTCTTGTCCAATCGGGGAAGGGGGGTGGGCAGGGCGGCAATGAGGAAAGGAAGTGGGAGAGGGGCCTGAGTTGAAGAATGGGCAAGGGGGGGTCAAAACATTTTACAAAATATTTAGCAAACAAGGCCCAGGAGGGTCAAGGAACACAGGCACTTCGCCAGAGCAAAATAAAAGCCATGGTGAAGTGCGCAGCGCATTCCAGAGGTGCGGTTTTGATTTCATGCGGCACCGAGGCCCCAGACTAGAAGCAAAAAGCGCAGCATATTTTACAGAAGTATCTGACCTTTCAACTGCACTGAACAAATACACATGTGCCCGCAACATGATGATGAAGGAAGGCTATAATACGTTACCCATAGCAGAAATTATTGAATTACACTTAAGGGCACTTCAATGGGCTGGGGCTATGGAAAAGAAGGGGGGCTCATTGTCCCCCACAGATGCAATGAGGCAGCAGGACAGCACCAGGAAACCTGTGATGCCCCTAGGACTTCGTACAGTAGCATTAGAGCATCTACACTACCCGGCGCACACATCAAGAGAGAGTCTTGCAGTAATGATTTCTGAGAACTGGTTTGTCCCTAATTTGGCAGAGCACATTGCTAATTTTGCTATCAATTGTTTGATTTGTCAGAAATGTACAGTGTGGCATACTCTGTGAACAGTGAGAGGAGCAATGCCCCAACCTACAGGACCTTTTCAGCAGTTGCATATTGGCTGTGTTGATATGCTCCAAATTTGTTATGGCTACAGGTAAATGCTAGTGGTCCTATGTCCCTTCTCCCGATGGATTGAATCCGGTCCATGCTATCGAGAGGCCACACGGGCTGCAAAGTTCCTCGTAAATGAGGTATTTCCAAGGTGGGGAGTGTGCAATGTGCTACCTTTTGACAACAGACCACACTTTGCAAATGAGGTGTTTGAGCACATCACTATCCTTTCGGGTATAAAGCATAATTTCTCATCAGTTTACCACTCACAAGGAAATTGTATTTATGAGTGCCTCAACTGCCTCCTAAAAGAAAGAATTGCCAAGCTAAAAGAGACGTTGAAAAAGGGGTGGTTACCCTCCCTCCCTTTATCCCTTTTTGCCTTACGTAATCAGCCAGGCTCTGACGATCACCTGACTCTACCTGACTCCACATAAACTGGTGAAGGGACGCCGAATGCATACACCCATTGCTCCTCCCACTTGGGCTCACACTGATGGAGAGAATGCTACTGCTGTTTTAGGGAAGGAAATGCATGATTATTTGATAGCTATGACGGAATCGCTTACATTTATGTCTCGACAGTTGCAAACGTGGCAGGGGGCCCAAAGAACACAGATGAAGGTAAAGAACCAGTGAACACTGATAGTTTGTTAAAACTATTGTTAGTGTATCCAGGTGATAGAGTATTGTTCATGAATTCTACAAGGAAGTGGAACAGACCAAACTTCCAGGGCCTGTATATACTGGAGGCTGTTACACCATTTGCTGTGAAAGTAGAAGGAAGTCATGCCTGTTTCCACCTCTGCAACATCAAACACTACACAGGAGAGACTCCCCTGTATGCAATTTCTGTGCACAAATGTGAAGCAGAGGTGTGCAGAGCCCAAACAAGATCAATGACTAGAGCCAGTCAGCAACAATACAAATAAGAACTGCATGGAGTATTTTGTTACACACAAGAACTATTGGGCCAACCTTCCTTAAGGACACCTCTCTAAAAATAAAGCATGGCCCGTTCAAAGTAAAATAAGAAACAGCAAATGTTCCCCATGGCGAGCCTGTTTTTCAAGTTTCATTATTCTTTGTGAAAACTTATCCTTTTCTGGGAATTTGGAACATTTGTCTCGCAGTGTAGTTATCCAATTAAAAAATGTACATTGTTTTAGAAAGAAATTTCCTTTCAAATCTAACACGGTTTTTCCTGTGAATAACATGTTCTTTAAAGAAACCAAAGAAGACTCTCTCCTGGTGGAAAGAATGGGATTGCTCAATAATATTAGATATTCGCTTTTAGCACTTAGAACGAATAATGCCCCTGGTTATTTGCAAAAGGTAGTCACATTAGCCATAATGCTTATAGCAAAAAAGAAATCAATTTTGCAGCCTTTATTTTATTATTCTTCTGCCATTAAGAGAACTGGTCATTTATAACATAGTTACACCAGTAAACAGGTGCATATTTGCTGTTAAAATGACAATTGAAATGGCAACAGAAGAATTCCCTATAGTAAGCACATAGATGAAAAGATAGAAAAGGAGTGAGATTGACGACTCAATGCACCCGACTGAGTATATAGATCAAGGTTGTCCAACATACGGCCCGCGGGCCACAATGCGGCCCTCCGTGCCATTTCATGTGGCCCGCGAGGCTGAACAAACAAAGAAAGGAAATCCAAACAAACAAGCTGGCATGGATTCCACCTTCACACTTCTGTTCCAACCCAGCCAAGCCCAGCCCAGCATCACACCGGGGACCAAGCGAGGCCTGGTAAGTTTTTCTTTCTATGTTTATTTTTTTTTTAAATACACGGCCCAGTTTATTTATATATTTGTTTAATGTTTGTCAGGTCCGTGGACACGACTAATTTATTTATTTCCGCAATGTTGGGCCCACACAACATTGCGGAAATAAATTAATCGGGTCCACACACCCGACAAGCATTACATAAATAAATAAACGGTGCCGTGCGTGGCGAGGCACTGTTACTGCCTCTGGTGCCGCCGCAAAGGGGCACCAGAGGCAGTAACAGGCCACTGCACAGTTTGTTTATTTATTTGTTTGATGTTTGTCGGGTCCGTAGACCCAACTAACTTATTTATTTCCGCAATGTTGGGCCCGACCAACATTGCAGAAATAAATAAATTAATCGGGTCCACGGACCCGACAAACATCAAACAAATAAATAAACTGTGCCGTGGCCTGTTACTGCCTCTGGTGCCCCTTTGCAGGGGGCACCAGAGGCAGTAACAGTGCCTCGCCACGCGCGGCACCGTTGGATGAGCACTGTTGCTGCCTCTGGTGCCCCCTAGAAGGGGGCACCAGAGGCAGTTACAGGCCCAGTGCATTTTTTCCCCCAGAATGTTTGTCGGGTCAGTGGACCCGAATTCTGTGCCGTGGCGTGGGGCTGTTACTGCGTCTGGTGCCCCCGACCAACGTTGCGGAGATAAATTAATCGGGTCCAGGGACCCGACAAACATTGAATGAATAAATAAATAAACCAGGCCGTGCGTTGATGAGCACTGTTACTGCCTCTGGTGCCCCCTGCAAAGGGGCACCAGAGGCAGTAACAGGCCACGGCCCCGTTTATTTATTTATTTAATTGTTTGCCGTGGACCAGATTAATTTATTTATTTCCGCAATGTTGGTTGGACCTAACATTGTGGAGATAAAATAATTAATCGGGTCCACGGACCCGACAAACATTGAATACATAAATAAATAAACCTGGCCGTGATTGGATGAGCACTGTTACTACCAGTTACAGGCCCAGTGCATTTGTTCGGACCCGAATTCTGTGCCGCGGGGGGCTGTTACTGCCTCTGGTGCCCCCTGCAAGAGGGCACCAGAAGCGGTAACAGGCCATGGCCCGGTTTATTTATTTATTTGTTAATTGTTTGTCGGAGCCGTGGACCCGATAAATTTATTTATTTCCGCAATGTTGGTTGGACCTAACATTGCGTAAATAAATTAATCAGGTCCACGGACCCGACAAACATTGAATACATAAATAAATAAACCTGGCCGTGATTGGATGAGCACTGTTGCTGCCTCTGGTGCCCCCTGAAAGGGGGCACCAGAGGCAGTTACAGGCCCAGTGCATTTTTTCCCCAGATTGTTTGTCGGGTCCGTGGACCCGAATTCTGTGCCATGGCGTGGGGCTGTTACTGCGTCTGGTGCCCCCGACCAACATTGCGGAAATAAATAAATTAATCGGGTCCACGGACCCGACAAACATTGAATGAATAAATAAATAAACCAGGCCGTGCGTGGCGGAGCACAGTTACTACCTCTGGTGCCCCCTGGAAGGGGCACCAGAGGCAGTAACAGGCCACGGCCCAGTTTATTTATTAGTTCCACGTTTGTCGGTATTTGTGACAGATCCAGAATTGTGCTTTGTGAATGTGGTGCACTGCTATTTTGGTGCACGTGCCTATTTGTGGTCATACCCTGGTTCTTGGGTCCGCGCCCCTTTAGAAATGTTGGGAGTTTTCAGCAATGTGTGTATTAGTGGCAAATGGGGACATGCATTAAGATTGATGGGCTGCAGCTGTGCGAACCTTAGAAGGCTGAAGTGAAGATAATCCCAGCCTCATTCCTCACTCTCTTTCTTACTCTCCTCCCTCCTAATCCCCAGTCTCACTCTCCCTCCAGCTCTTTACTGCTAGGAGGTTATTGCCTGTTAGTGCTCCCTTGCCTCTGGATTAGGTTTGCCCCACCTAGGAGTAATTGTTCAAGTCCCCAGAGCTTAAAGGCAAGGCATACTACACGTGTTAAGCCTTTTCCTTTCACCCTGCTTCGCGTTCCTGCTTGCAATCTCAACAGCTACATGTATGCCATGAAAAGCAGGCATGAAGACAAGGCTGCTTAACTGAGTGGATTACAGGGTTCAATGTACGCCTTGCTTTTGCGCCCCAAATTAACACTTATGAAATATACCTTGCTAATAATGCAACACCATTGCACGTGAATTAGTGCTATTTCTGTGTGCTAAAAGGGCCATTCAAAAAAGTGAACCCAATCGGCTAAACAAACCATCCTCTCACTGGGAACAAGCCACACCTGGAACAAACTACCAGTGATGGGGAGGGGACAGCACATAAAGAACAGATACAGCAGAGCCTCACTTGTCCAGCTCCATACAAGGAGCAGGACCTTGTTCGTGATATAGCAGGCAGCTACAAAGAATCCTGCCACAGCCACAACTGGGGCCACAGCACCATCCCTCATCCCCCTAACAAGCGGTCCATCACCCTTCCATGAAGCCCCCCAAAAGGAAGCCCACCAGAAAGGCGTACAGGTCCACAAGTGAGCGTTAAATTGAGCCCGAAAACCAGACTGGAACATCTGTCTCCTTGCCGGTTGAGGTTTCTTGTGCCACAAGCACAGGCAGCATCAATCATTAACAAAGAAGTAATGATTGTGTATTACAGAGATAAGCTGGCATATGTATTGGGCACACTGCACATGCTCAGCCTGCATCAAACATGCTTTGTACAGGACAATGCTGTCCTAAATTGGGAACAACCAGCATAGACATGTTGCTACAGAGGCATATTTTGGGCACAACCAGCATGACAATGTGTTATATCAGTGACAGTGCTGTATTAAACTGTGGACACATTGATCATTAAAATGTGTTGTGTTCTACAATGTTCTTGTCTGCTGTTGGTGACATGGAATGTACATGTTCCCCTTTAGAACTGATTGTAAATTTATGGCTTTTTGGCCACTTTTCCTGCTGTAAAATGAACCATTTCAGCCCCATATTTAGAAAAAAATCTTGGGGGGGGAACCCTCCCTAGATTGTTATAGCTCCCTCGTTACGCTCGGTCGCCTCCACCGTTTCACATCACACACTGGTGGAAGAAATGACGACAAACTAACCTTTGATCACTGTCCCGGACACATCTTTGGGACTGCATGGCTATCACTGCCTGTGATGCCATTGTGTCAAAGGACACACACCATCGATTTTGAATATACTGCTTTGGGTGAGGGTGTTGACTTTTGGCTCGCCGGCCCACCGGGTGACAAAAAGTTCATGCTTCGGCCCCACATTCAAAAAGGTTGGACAAGCCTGATATAGATGATTCGGTCCATGCCACTAACAACATGTGGTACAAGCACATTAGGGAGAGAGATGTCTGATGAGAGGTTTTTTTGGGTGTTCCCTTATCCCCTGTGCCATGAGTGCCTCCAGACTGTTCAAATAACAGAAGAACCCTATTACACAGCACATTGCCTAAAACACCTTACACTATGTATGACCTGAGGAGAATTCCAGGGTCAGACGGACTCTTTAGAATGGGTAACAAAAGCAAATTCTCCACTGGAGGATAATTTTATGAAATAAAAGAACACAATTATCAATGCTAATACACAACACAAAGTAGTGAAATACCTGCCAGTCGATGGGGATTTGGGAATGATTAAAATAGAAGATCTCAAAATGCTGCAGTGTAATCATGTGCAAGGAAAGGAGATACCTGGGTGTTGGAACAGAGGACATTTGCAAATAAAGGAACACATTCTTATGGCAGAAGGATGGGGGAAGGATTAATAGCGTGCAAAGCATAAGTACTCCTAGGGCAGCCTGCAAAGGTTGTCCAAATTGCAAATAAAGTATGCCTTGTGGAAATGCCCAATTATATGAAATTGCTCACCTGAGTAGAAGAGGAAAAAGGATCAGTACCCATAATACCATTGAAAGATACCAACCCGTGCTTCAGAAAAAATGGCAAAGTGCGTGTCAGAGCAAACACAAAGTACAGGTGTATTTTTGACATACCAGGCATGAAAGTAGGTACAGCTGTATTAATGGACCACTATTGGGCTTGTGGTTCAAAAACATACATGCAACATCCCCCAAATTGGGGAGGCCTATGCTCCCTTAGTAGTGCCCCGATGCGAGGTGCTGATTGGTGATTTCTCCAGGATGAATGCAGACATAAAACCTAAGAGGTACCTCACCCTTAAATGCATGAAAGGCAATAACTATAACTCATCAAAGATGGACAAAGTGTATGACAACAAACCAGATTAGCATAATTAGTTCAGTAGAGCTGAGATTCTCTTTACATCCTTCTTTACTGCCAGGTTGCAGGCCAATGCGAATGCCAAATGGTTGCAAATAACCTGATGGAAGCTATTACTGACTATAAATACAACCATAAAAGATTTTAAATGTCATAAGGGCAGAGCTGACAGCAATAAGGCTCATGAACCTACAAAATAGATAAGTCCTTGATCTGATAATGGCCATGAAGGGGGGCGTGTGTGTAAAAATTGGATATTCTTGCTGCACGTACCTACCCACCCATGATGAGGAAAATGGGAGCATCACAGAGGTCATAGCCACTTGATAGAATTGCACACAAAAATGGTGGAAGGGGTGGAAGATATTGCACTTGATGACTATTTTAACTACCTGTTCTCATGGATATCCACCTGGTTGGTTAATGCATTCAAAATGCTAGTGGTCATACTGGTACTAGTACTATTAGCCTTCTGTGTTCTAAGAATAGCAATAAGCAATGCAAGAAGACTGCTAAGAAGGCAATAGGAATGAAAATAGTAATAAATGTGGATGCTCACATGCATAAGTATATGCAAATGGTTGACTTCCCACATTCCTAAGCAATGGAAAGCCCTAACTCACCTCCAGGTTCAAATATATATCCTCAGGAGCCTCACAATTACACAGAGCACTGGATATATTGTGATTCAAATGGGGAATGCTGCTACATAACCTGGAGTCCAGATCAACACATGCGATGTGGGGGCAGCTTTTGTGGGGTGACTAAATTATGGATAACCAAATAACCCTCTATGGGGGAGAGCAGAAGGAAGAGGGTGGTTAAGGACTCGAACAGAGGGGGGAATGTTAGAGGCATATGAATACATCATCCGTAGCTTCTGCCCCTGCCCCGGCATAATACTGCACAGGTGAGAAATGTTACTAGCTGAGGCAACCGTACCGCCCTTATCCCATGCTGGTACATCAAGACATAAGACCATTTATGCTGAAGATGGCTAAAGCAGTCAAACTACTGTCATAACAATACATGTGCATGCATTAGACATGAAGCAAATGTGCACTGAACATGAAGAAATGCAGACACTAGGTAAAATATGTATTTTTACATGAAGAATATTAACATAGCATCCACAAGACAGGAAGAATACTAACATGCCTAATGTATAAGGTGAATGCAACACAAACAACACGTGAATATAGCTCAATACCATGGAAACAAGAGTGTAATTGGGCAGCCATCTTCTTTGAAATGGAAGCCGCAGCATGGTTTTAATTAAACAAAAGTCCTCAATACTTCCAGAAAACTCAAAATGCTGAATACACAAAAATACATTTCCATGCAGAGCTCAGACACTAGCTAGCAACCCAAGACAAGGTTACAATGAATAAGGAAGGATAGGAACGGCAGAGAGAAAGCACGAGATAACGATTCCCAAGACGCAAGCCATATATTTTCAGATTCATTAAGAGCACAATCAGTCTTTGTTAGCCAGGTGCAAGGACAAAGTAAACCAAAAAGCTCCATGAAAGATAACTCAAGAGAGTGTTTAGAGGCAACAGAAAACACAGCACACATGATAATGTTAGCGAAATCTTTAATAAAAAGGAGGTACTTTGATTTCATGCACGGTCTTATCACACGTGACCCATAATTGTAAGACATTGGGCCTCATTACAAGTTTGCCCGTCCGGTAACAATGATACGGGTAAGCTTGACAGTACCGTTGTTACCGGACCGGCAAACTACGAGTTCTGATCATGGGTGCCTACCCGCCCACTTTGTCTGACCTGGCAGGCGTACCGGCACCCGTGACCAGACACTGCCGGTAGCACCAGCCCATTCTGTATGGTGCCCGTGCTACCGGCCTCCCAATTCCCATTGAGCCCTATGGGACTCCTGGCAATGGGGAAATACAGGGTCCGCCTGTTACGCTCACCTGGTATCCACGGGGGTGCTACACGATACCGGATGGAGGTCTAAGCGCAATCCAGGACCCCTCTCTGCTTGGTTATGTGTCAGAAATTGGGTAGCACATATAACAGGAGAATGGAGGGTTAAGATACTGGTTCTCTGATGGGTGGACTCCCACCACCCTCTGGTCCAAATCCCCTCACTTGGGGTTATTGCTCACCTTAGGTTTCTGTGCGTTGAACTCTCCGTCCTGCGTCTCTGTGCAGGGGCGTGTTGTTGGTGCGGGCATTCCATGGACCTAGTTGCTTCACTGCAACCCTTATGTCGGGTCCAGATCGGCTGTGACTGTGACTCTGACTCTGCTTGCTGTCTTCTAGGTGAGTTATAATGTCTTTTCTGTCTTTATTCTGTTTCTTTCTTTCCCTCTGTTTTCTCTGTCTTCTCGGCGTCTTGCTTTATTATGATGTTCCCTAACAATGTCTCTTTTTGTTTTCACAGAGATGGTTGCGAACCTTGTTCCTTCTCCCTTGCAGGTTGCAGTGAAACCCAGAGATGGGCGAGGTAAGAGAAGCACAGGGTGCTGCCAGGACTCGCTGCTTGCCTAGGTGAGAATTGTTATTAATGCTGTCCTTGTTTCTTTATCTTTGCAGGTTGCGGCGAACTCCGGAGATGTTACTTCACAGGTAAGTGTTCTTGCTCGCTAATGCTGTTCTTGTTCTTCCAGGTTATTGATGGAATCCGGATCTAGGGCTTCAGGATCAGACCGCCGGAGAAGCAGATGAACAGGAGCTGGACACGGTGAGCGTTACGCTGCAGGAGTGCAGAATAACACGATGCGTGTTCTGCTGTTTGGGTGTGGTTTAAATAGCCCAGGTAAAGTAGTTCCAGGCCAAGTAGTTCCAGGCCCAGCCACACCCAAAACACTAGACCGCATGGCTTGGTTCTAAAGAACTGAGCTGTGTAATAGGCCTCCATGTTGGATTAAGATCAAAAACTGGTATTGCTTTATTCCTGATAATGAGCCTGGCGCCAAAGGCGCCAGGACTGACTTCATGTATGTTTCTGAAGGGGTTTTAAGGCCCTTGGGGCCAGTGTGAAGGGCTTTAGCCCTACTGCTGCCAGGGGGCTGTTATACCTGAGGGGGTCAGGGGCATGGATCGTGACACTGCCAGGGTTGTGATGGCCCTGTATTTCCCCATTACCAGGGGCCGGATTTACCGGCAAAGTTACTGCCAAACTTGTATTGAGGCCCATGTCTATTTATTAGAAGCAAGCACAGATAGGACACCTGCCCTACTCCCTACACATACACACAAACATGAGAAGCTGCACAAGGGCAAGTACAAAGAGATCACCCTGGCTCATGTACTAGGAATGAGGGATGGTATTTCTTTAATGAACAATGAACAGTCCATGGGCCTCTCTCCTCCAACCCCTCGTCTGGATCATGTCTTGATGACCTGTCAAGTGCCCAAGGTTGCTTAGTAAGAAACCAACCAATCAAAACCATCACTGGTATCCCACTGATTAAATAGCTTGCCAACCAATCACTTGTTGTAGGGATGACATATTATTTTATGACCCACTAGCCATGGCCAGTGTCCATGACCTTCAACCATGTCCACTGTAACATTTCCCCTCAATATTTTACTTTTGAACCCGCTAGCCTTTGGCCGTGGCTACTATACATCTCTTTTGAACAAGCTAGCTGAGGCCTTTGTCCTTGGCCAGTGAGAACAGTCTTTGGCCATGACAACTGTACATTTTAATATACTGACGTGCCTTTGGACGTGTCCATTGTACGTGTTCCCCCAATATGTTTCTTTTGTACCCACTAGATGGCCATGGCCTTTGTCTATGGCCATACTGACCATTAAGCACATCCTTCAGCTGTACCCACTCTATATTTTAAAAGACTATTGGGCTAATAGCCATGGCATTCGGCCATGGCCAGTGGCCACAGCCTTTGGCTCTGCCCACTTTCCATGCCCAACCTCACTGTAGCTGTAAAAATCCTTTTTTTGTATGAATGCAATTCTTTTAACTCTCTTTTTCACATAACCACAGTTACTGTTTAAATGAATTTCAAATACCTGCGGTTATCTGTAGGCACCCGCTGCCTGCGAATAACAGTGGTCATCCTCCGAAGGCCACTCAAAAGGAGCCCCCCGCCCTGTGGCATGCTACCTCCATGCCCCTATCCTCCTCTTTCCCTCCCTAGGCCTCTCCCATTCCTCCCCCAACACTCATGGTTTTGTGTGATGCACTCAAATTCCTGATCAGGTTTTCTTTTATAGCTGCTGTTATCCTGCTGAACAACTGTAGCTATAAGAAAATGTACATGCTCTGAACTTGGTCCCCAGACTCCCCCCCCTGCAACTCCCCAATTTCACATGGTGTCATCATTCCCCCTCCACACCCCTTTTCCCACTCCAAATAGCTTGTATTCCACTTTTCATTTTCAGCATTATCTTTCACATCAGAAAGGAAAATAGTAGATTTCTTTTGTGAAAAGACTCTCTGCTGCAATGCACCATGGGAGATATAACTATAATCTTGGGGGAAAGGGGCACCTCATTATCCGTCAAATATTTAAAAATCACTGGATGCAATAAATGCAGAACACTTTGTGCCCAAGTTGTTTCGTACCTGGTCCAATTCCGTCCAGGGATTTTGTAGGTTCGCTTGAGCAAAAATTTGACATTTTCTCTATGGGAAAATGAATAGGGACTAGTCCGAAATAGTATTCTTTTGCTTTCTTAATAACTTTTTTATTTTTCAACAGACCTTTACCAAAATGTCGAGTCTGTGGGGTGAGAGGCAGTGAGGGGAGTGTGACTACAATTATTGTTTGCAAAATTTCAGCCAAATCTGTCATACGAGACGTGCCACTAGCCATGGCCAGTTTCCATGGCCTTCTCGATCTCCACTGTAACATGTTCCCCAGTATGTTTCTTTTGGACCCACTAGTTGGCCATGCCCTTTGGCTGTCACCACTATATATGTCTTTTGGGCAAACTAGCCAATGCCTTCAGCCCTGGTCAGTGAGCATGCCCACTGTATATTTTAAAAACATTACCGTGCCACCCATGGCCAGTGGCCACTGCCTTCCGCTGTGTCCATTGTACATGTTCCCTCAATATGTTTCTTTTGTGGCAACTATACATGATTTTGGGTCCACTAGCCAGAGCCTTCGGCAGTGTACACTGTATATTTAAAAAAACTTCTGGCCCACTAGCCATGGCATTTGCCCATGGCCAGAGGCCACGGCTGTACATGTTCCCCAAGTATGTTTATTTCGGACCCACTAGGTGGCCGTGGCTATTGTTGAAATGAACTACAAATACCTGTGTTTATCTGTGGCTGCCTGCCGCTGGCGAATAACAACGGTTATCCTCTGAGGCACTCAAAAAGTGCCCCAGCCCCTTTGCATCCTCCTCCCCAGGCCTCTTTCCCTCCCTAGGCCTTTCTCATTCCCCCCAACACTCATAGTTTCATGTGACTCACTTAAATTCCTGATCAGGTTTTCTTTCATAGCCGCAGTCATCCCGCCGAATAACTGCGGCTTTAAGAAATTGTACGTGCACTGAACTTGGACCCCAGCCCCCGCTCAACTCCCCAATTTCACATAGTGTGCTCTTTCCCTCTCCGCACCTCTAGCCTGATGGCATTGCAGCCTTTTTCCCACTCCAAATAGCTTTTTTTCCACTTTCCATTTTCAGGCTTGCAACAGCAGCGTTATCTTTCACATCGAAAAAAAAAAATGGCGGGTTTTCATTTATGAAAAGACTCTCTCCTTCAATGCACCATGGAAGATATAGCTATAATCTTGGGAGAAGGGGGCACCCCATTCTCCGTCAAATATTTTAAATACTACTGGATGCAATAACTGCAAACCCCTCCCGGAAATGTGGACAACGCTTCGTGCCCAAGTTGTTTTGTACCTGGTCCAATTCCGTCCAGTGATTTTAGCTGTTTGCTTGAGCAAAAGTGTGATGTTTTCTCCATGGGAAAATTAATGGGAGCTAGGCCAAAACCGTATTTTTTACTTTCTTAAAAACGTTTTATATTTTTCAACAGATTTTTACCAAAATGTCCAGTCTGTGGGTTGAGGTAGAGTGCGGGGCGTGACTAAAAAATGTTTTGCAAAACTTCAGCCAAATCCATCATACAAGTCAAAAGTTATTAGCAATTCAATTTTCGGATTTCCTATGCAACTTAACTATGGCATACACATTTGCCCCGTCTTTTAACCGAGGATGTAGTCAGTGCAAAGTTTAGACATTATAAGTGGTGCAATGCATGTGCGCACCACAGGCTGCAAAAACCTATGGCTTTTTTTTATTTTCTAATATAGACATAGGGGTTTCCTCACCATTCACCAAAGGCTGCCGCACTATGATCCTAGAGGCTGCATTTCGACCTTACTGGCTAGATCATTGACCTGTGGCAACGTAGGTTTTCTGTCTACACTGAAGCAGGTGTTTGTCCCATGGTGGCTCCCGTTCTGCTGCCGCGTGCCTGGCCCTACACATACAGTTCAATCAGGCTGACCTGAAGAGGGCGCCCTAGGCAGGAGATGAAACAATCACAACCTTCCACTGCCTGTCTCCTGCTCTGCCAAACTGCCCAGGTCGTAGATAGTGATGTTATGCCCTGAATGAGAGAACATTAACTGTGACCATGTGTGGCTCCCTGTGCCAGTGGTTGAAGTGTTCAGGAGCATATGGAAGCGGTGCTCCTCTACTTTTTTTTAATGAAGTTTTAGTGTTCCTTTACTTTTATTTGAAAAAGAAACCATTCCAGAATGGTTTTGTTTTAAAATTAAAGTGTAAGAAGCAGATGAAAGCTTGCACTTCAGCGCAGTGCACGGAACGTTCCCTGAAACAGCAGGCGCATTTGTTTGGGGGTTTCCATTGTGCATGGGAGGGGGCGTGGCAATGGGGGTTTGTGGCGGTACACCCCATTTCGGCGCCGCCGGTTCGGCGCAGGCCGATTCGCCGCGGCCAGTTCGGCGCGGCCAGTTCGGCGACTGGACGTTTTGGCGCTGGGATGTTTTGGCACGCCGCACACTTGTGAGGTTGCAGCGCAGCCTTGTGCAATGGCACCATCCAGCGGGCATAGGAACATGCCTCTTGTCGCATTTCAATGTGTGTCTAGCCCTGTGTAGTTTGCCAGGATTGGTACATCGTTCTTTTCTGGAAGGAAATATGTCGTCAATGGCATGTTGTCTCAGGAAGATGAAGGGCTGAGCCTGCACTGCTGGGATTGAAACCTGCGAACCCGCACATCTTTGTGCAGCAGGCGCTGCACCCGCTCAGCTATTTCCCCTTCTGCTCTGATGACTTTGGCTTTTGTCGACAGCGTTAACTACATGTATTTCTTATTTCTGAGGCCATTTCTGGAAATACAGCAGCCGATTCACAAAAGTGTGCTTCTACAAGTTACGTCCTAGGTCACATGCAAGTTACGCCCGACTGTTCTTATATTCATAATATAGTGCCTGCGACTGGAAGCACAGGCGCCAAGCACACGACTAGGATTGGGCAGGCATCGCCTTTGTTCGTAGCATTTCTGACATATGTTTGCCTATCTTCCACAGTCGTGTACACGTGTACAGAAAGATGCCGGAAATGCAATGCTGACTAGCTACATTTCTTTTTAAAAATGAAAGATTGCATTTCTGAGACATTTGCGACACTTTTTCATGCTTTACCCAACCATGTGGCCTTGATTGGAGGCCTTGAGTAAAACAGATGTTCCCGGTGAATGACTCCCTTTTATGCATGCTCACAAATGCCTACGCAAAGTGCCCCCTTGATAGCCGCTCTCACATTTCGGAGCAGGCCATTTTTGTGTGGCGAGTTCGGCGCGGGCTGCCGCGCCGTACCGGCTCCTGCGCCGTACCGGCTCCTGCGCCGAACCGGCCGCGCCGAAATGTCCTGCTCCGGTTTGCGGGGAGCGGGTCGCACGTCAGCAGTGAACATAGTTAAATACTTCTTTTCATGCACTTCGACGCTGCCTGGCCTGGACAAGGAGGTTTCACTAAGGGTTGGCATTGGACACGCCCACATGTAAACAGGTGCTAGCATCATGGGTTCTGCTGCCCCTACAGCCACACCGTACGTTTCACAGTTAAAGCCTCGAACAAATAAGTCATGCGCGTCCAGGCCGCTTCCCAGCGAGATAACACAAACAAGAGGAGATGAAACACACGAGGCTTGGCACAGAAAGTGAGGGGCTGTGCGCCAGCCCATATCTCACCCAGACAACCCGCTTTGAAGTCAACACTCGTTAAATTCTGCAACTTTATTTACAGGTCCGATGCCAGTGTTTACTCTGACCTGACGTCTCGATCGTTCCTCTCACGCCCCCTTCTTGCACCCCCGCAGCTATTCCCCCAAATTAGATTCATGTGCCGCCTGTAAAATGGGAACACTCTCAGGCCCGTGTATCACTTATCAATCCTTGGAAGCTGCCAACTCGACGGCCTTCGTGCTGTGGGCGTTCTCTCTCTGCTGGTCAAGGCCCGATCCCTCGCTTCCTGTGATGGGGGGGCGCTGCCTGCGGGGTGCCGGGAGAGGTTCGTGCGCACCTCGGAGACCTTTATCTGCCGCGCCTCAAGGTGTCGGGAGGGTTTTCCTCCTTACATTGGAGTCTGTGTGGGTGTTTGGCGGAGGAATGGCGGGCAATCAGACCTCCCAATATCTCCGCCGGCATTTGCAAACTAGCCGGGTCTCCCTGAAGGGAAGGCCAGCCAATGACCCTGTAACCTTGACCGAGAAGCGGGCTGGCACTGGGAATGAACTGCTGTAATTGGCAGGCACAGCCAGGCTCCGAGCACCTCAATTTTACAGTCAGGCTGACCATGATGGAAGTGAGGTGTGAGGAGGAGCCTTGCATTCCTTTTCTGCCTTTCAACCATTGACAGACGCGTCTGCTCACTCCCTTCGCTACATCTGTCCCAACCTCATGCACCATTTTACAGATTCCTCTGATGAGAGATGGACTCTGAGGTGTGCGTTGGGCCATATTCGAGATTATCTTTTGCCATGAGACGATGGACTGTGGAATGTGTCTTATGCTCATATTTTTTAATAGGGAACTTTGCTATGAAAGTGTGATTGTAGGATATGTGTGATTACTGCTCTCTAAGGCGTCTCTTGGTATGAGAAGACGACTTTATAATGTGAGAAAATAGGGCTTATTTAATTTGAAGTTGCTCCAGCAGGCGACTCCTCACAATCCCTTATAGAAATCAAATGATGGAAAATAGTGATTGCACTATATTGTCATCAAAAGTCGCGGGTCACTGGATTTGGACGGATATTAAGCCCATACCGTCCACAAGGTAACAGAAAAAATACAGAAAACTCCAGCACTCAGCGCCAGTGTAAAAATGGATTGTTTAATGACACAATCTGTTGCACATAGTTGTGTGCATACGGCAGAAAAACGCCCTCTACTCGATAACGCGTTTCGGCTCCCACGAGCCTTTATCAAATCAGGGCCAATAACAGAATTATTAAATCCGTACGACTGTTGTCTGAAAGACAATAATAGGGACAGATCCCAATGAAGGCCTTCATCATTCGAGCAGCCGATGCGAGGGACTGTAGAGCAACACAATAAGCCGGTCAAGTGGCACAGCGAGTAGAACGCTCGCTTTGACATCCATGCAGAGCTTGCTAATGCAGGTTCGAATCCCGGCGGGGCCAAACTCAGCCTTTCATCCTTCCGAGGTCGATAAATGAGCACCACACACCATGGGTAATAATAAGCAGCGCTCAAATACCTGAGGGTTCGTAGAGCTATATAAGTGGCAAATTATTATTATTATCCACCATTGGGATCTGTCCATATTATTGTCTTTCAGACAACAGTCGTACGGACTTAATAATTCTGTTCTTGGCCCTGACTTTATAATGTGCCCCGTGCCATTCTCCTGGGCACTCTTGTCTAAGGGCAAGATTGTGAAATGTGGCCTAAATAATTATCCATGAATGGCTGCCGTTGTGCCTGGATGGAGAATAAGATGGTGCCTTTCTTTTTAAGTCTTGCTATTATTATGACATTTTAGGATGGCAGAAAGATACATGTGGGGCTGGTTTCTGTGGGCGGCTGATTGCAGAACGTGCCCAACGAGAAACTCTAAGGCCCTTGTGACAAAAAAATGACTACTGCGCTGCTGGAGTATGTGCTCTAGCACCTTGAAGCGTCTTCTTTGTGTTAGATGGAATTACCAGTAATAATAACAGAACAAATAATCAGACAGACCAAAGGAAGATGTTAAATGACTGCTTTAATCTCAATGAAAGAAATCAGGGAGAAAGACAGCTATCAAGAAGATGCTCGATATAGTCACACCTAAATGTGCTTGCACAGAGTTTATGTACTTTTACATACTTCATTCATGACGTCAACATACATGGCATTTCATAAAAACCTAACGCCGCGAGAAATTGGATTAAGGGTACGTGTCTAATTATAGAAGAATATACATGTTCATAACTCATTGTCTACCACTTTTCTGTCGGACACGCCCTGAGATAATTTTATGTACGCCATTACTGATTATAGCAGAGAATATGGCAGCGGGCTAATAACTGCAACATTGTATATGAAAGTGCATGGCAGGCCTTTTTGATTGGTTGGCAACCCTATCCAACCTTGGACTTTTGGCTTATTTTAGCAGCGCGTGAACAGAACGAAACCTAGGTGTTCAAGCTGGGTCAACTTATTGTCTGTTTTTCCAATTAGTCCATCATATGCCATCGCCCGGATCCTTAGCCAGGGTCTATCGTTGGCCTTGTAGTCGGCTCACTGTTCTGGGACATTCGAGGGAGTGTCCGCACACCATTATCTTAACTCAAAGCTCTAATGAATAGTCTTTCTTTTGAGGTCTTCATCAAGTGTTAGGATCCCACATTGCTGTCCATTTCACCCTCTTAATTACTGCTATTTGATTTAATTAAACAGGGGGCCATTACCATCTCTAGCCTTTGGAGACTTGCTCACTCCACCTCATATAGGCTTTTGCCTTGGTAGTTGTCTAACACTTGGCACCTGCAATTCTCTTGTCTCTCCTAATCTTAGCATAAATATGTCTCACATACATGGTCTGTTCATTCGACTGCCTTTGTGCCTTGCACCCATCTCTGGAAATAGCTTCCTTGACTTCAAGCCAACCTACTCCCTTATTTTGCACACAAAAACAGCCTTTTCATTAATTCTTCAAATTGCAATCCTAGGTTTGTATTTTGAGGTAGCTGGGTTAATTGTTAATCATGGGCCATCGTCCCTTTTCTTCCAATGGCCGTCCTAAACGATTTATATATACCTCTTTTTAGCAAGCTTCTATATGCTTTTCCTACCTTCCGTTACCGCGTATTTACAGTTGTTGGTCAGCTAGTTACTTCATCTTCTTATTCTCACGATAACTTGGTACATGATTCCCTTAGTGCTTCTGTTACATTGTCAATCTTAAATATTTTCATATAGTTTTGGCTTAGGCTTATATATTTTCTCTATGACATCTTATTGCTGTTGTCAGACTTTTGTTCATAGTTCATCCATGATTCTCATAAGTGCATCCTGGCAGTTCGGCAATGGACATTCTTCTTGGGAACTTCCTTCCATTGCCGCAACATGAGGGTGTCTTCTAAATGGCTGTCTGAGTGCATATCGTCTTTCGTACAATCGACGTGGTATGGATATGTCACAAAAACTCATGCATGAATTCCCAATTTTAGCTCTTCATCTGCTACTCCAATAGGACCGTGGTAAAGCGGCAGGGGCTAGAGAAGAGGCATCCACCTGCTCCCCTACAAGTACAAGACTGAGTAGTGTCTGAAGTGCCTCTGACTACTTCTAACCGCAACTCCGACCCCAATCATGATAAACAAGGCACAACACAATAGCATACTAATAGTATACCTCCTTCACCTCTTATGGTAACATGGGCCAAAGACATGCAATATACTCAGTGAAGAGGTGTGAGCTAACACAGTTACGACCCACGCAGCAATAGTACAATGACCCCAAAAAAGAAGAATATCCAATCAAGGTTCTAGAAAAATAGTAAACTTTAATTAAAGTAAAAAATGTAAACAACAAATAATAAAACACAAATTCCCCACCCTTGTAGGAGAGAACACATGGAATATAGGCTTTATAGCAAAATGAGGCACTCTGGATCTGAAGATGGGGGCAGTCAGGCAGTGTGCAGCTGCAATGCCTGAGCACAAGGATATGTATGTGGGAACGGTATAGGGTGGGCCCTTATGAGTCACCAGGGCCCTCAATGGATGGCTAGAGGGACATGACTGCTAAAAATACCTAGTTTACTTGTCCTTTTATTGTGCCGTTGATCGTTTGTAACAGCTCCCATCTATTAATTTGTAACCACTTGGCTTTCACTGCAGTCTGGAGTCCTGGCAGAAATGTGGATGTAAATATCATTTCCGTCTTGCTGGATAATCTATGTTCCGCTGGACTATCGTCATAGACTGCTATTGACTTTGATGAGAAATAATTTTCTCTCTTCAGCCAACAGAGTTTGAGCGACCTCTTCTTTCTCTGATATTCATTAATTTTTGGGAACTCTACAATTTGAAGGTCACTTTGGGGAATCACTAATGCAGGAACATGTATGACAGCGATAGAATGTATTCCTCCCCAATTCTTGAGCAACTGCATATAAGCTCAGGATCCACAGGCCCAATATCGATCCATCAGCACAGCAGTTCCTCCATTCATTCCTGGTACTGTGTGTATCTGCTTGCATCCTTTATTTTCTCCATCTATAACAAGGCCATTATTCCTGAAGCATTTTATTGCATTATTTATTGGTATTATGGACAGCGGGCCTGCTTCATTGTCAACCCATGTTAGTAGCTTTGAATACTTGGTCTGTTTCTATAGGCATATGTCATTTATTATTTGCACTTTGCACTTACTGATTCCTTCTTCAATAATTGTGTGCTGCAAGATAACATTCCTTCTTCCCATTCTGTAATGGTGGCAACTCGTCCATATACCAATAGCTGAGGTCTCTCCAGCATTCTGGTACTCCTGGCTTTTCCAGTATGTCTGATATCTAAGCCTCTTCATTTCAACAACCTTTATTTGTTCTCTAGTCAGGGATGGATATATAAGCATCTTGCTCATCCAGCCTACCTCTTTTTCCATCTTTTGTGACTTCACATAAGCATCTTCATATGGAAACGTTTTCCTTGTTCACCATCGTAGGGTTTTCCTTGATCACCATCGTAGGGTTTCCCTTGAATTGTCCTCTGGTTGTGCACACTGCTAGATCGCATTGTGTGCAGGTATTTCTCTTGCAATTAATGTTCTGGCTGCATTCATGGCATAGGGGAGGAGCGTTCATCTGATGTACTTTCTCCCACTTCCTTCATGTGCTGATACCACTTATTATTTTTTAAATGGGATGAATTATCAAGATATGTATTTACATTTTCATTATCTTCACCAGCATCCCTTTTAAGTCAGACAATGTGTTTAATAAAAATTAGAAAAGATGCTACTCGTGTTTTTGTTAGGGATCATCAGAAATGTTTAATTGTCAACCACTGTATCTGCATTTTTAATCATTATTTGTCTAAATAATAAGGAAGAAAAGATAAATCATAATGCAAGATGAAATGACAATTACTATTCCTGAAAAATTCATTGATTTTTCTGATGGTAGTGAGTATCTTATATTTCGGAACTTTCCCATCTTTTTTTAATTCAATATGTATTTTTTATATCAAAAACTGCAAAATAATAGCGATAAAGATTCTGAAAATAAAATGACTGTTTTTAGGTTTGCCAAAACATTTCACAATGTTCACATGTCGTCTTATCAGAATTGGGTTGGACTGTAATATAGAGGTAAAAACAGCATACAAGAATGGGTGCAATGTTATTATGATTGGTAGCATAGAAGATGCAGTGTGCTCTTTTTCTTTGGATCCGGTACATCAATACATTGTCTCTTGTTCCTATCTAAAATAGTTCTAGAATAGCTGCAAGTCCGTTAATTCCTTATTAGATTTAAGAAACGTCAATGTTTATTCCAAAGTGTTTTTATACTCCATAGATTCTTTATCCTTGCTCTTGGTAACCGACCTGGTCTGCATGCGTGGAACTTCTTCTCCTGCTTCACTGTCAGCAGGTGCAGGAGAGGTCAAGGTCTTTCCTTTGTACGGTTTGATGTTGTGCAGGTGCAGCCAGGCTCATCTTCCTTGTAGCTTAACAGCTGTGGGAGTAACTTCTTCCACTTCATATGTCCCTCGAAACAGGGTTTATTCCAAATGCTAACAAACTTGTGCACCGCTACCTGATCCCGTGGATTTAAACTAGGTTGCTTCAATAGATTGTCAGGATCAATTGGATGTCTGTCTTCAATCCTCTTTGCCCCCCTCCAGTTCTTGATCTGTTGTGAAATAAAAGAGACACTAGCGGTCATAGTTGCCAAATAATCATGCATCTCATTACCTACTGTCTTCGCTACACTGTGGGCATCAGTTTCTAACCTAGTAGGAGGAGCAAGAGGTATTCCATATGGCGTCCAGTCACCAACTCATGAGGAGTTAGGTGGGGATCTGAGCCAGGCTGATTTCACAGTGCATAAAATGCAAGGGGTAGGCAATGTGACTACTTTAAAGTAATCTTGATTTGAGCTGTCCTCTCTTTAAGGAGTCTGTTTAAACATTCACAAAGTCCAATTGCCTGGGGGTGATAGGCAGAAGAGAACTTATGCTTTACACCTAACAAAATAGTAACCTGCTCAAATAGTTCATTTACAAAATGTGTTCCATTGTCAGACCACAGGACTTTGCACAAACCCATCTTGGGAACACCCCACGCACAAGGAACTTGGCAGCGAATGTGGCATTGGGGTTCTTACATGGCCATGCCCCAATCCATCTGGAAAAGGGACATGCCACTACCAGCATGTACCTATAGCCATTGCATATCTGCAACATATCCACATAATCTATGTGTAGATGTTGAAACGGGCCATTGGGTCTATGAATTACTCCTCTCACTGTTCGCAGTGTGCCCTGCTGTATATTTCTGGCACACAATGTAATATACTATAAACTTTGCCACATGTTCCAACAAATCTGGTGAGAAGCATTCTTCTGCAATCCTAGCAGCAAGACTCTCTCGAGTGATATGCTCAGGGCAGTGAATCTGCTTCAGCGCTACCCTCAATAATGCTAAAGGCATAACTGGTTTTCCAGTGCTAACTTGCATCCATATTGCCTCAGTGGGGGAATAAAGAACACCCTGCTTTTTCCATAAGTGTTGCTCCTCTTGTGTGGCTCGACATTGTAACTCAATTAACTGAACACTAGATACCATAGTAAAACCCTCCTTTACTATCATACACCGTTCTGACATCTGTTAAACACTTTTTACTTCAAAATCAGAATTGTTTGGGAAATATGCTGCCTTTTTGGCTTCTAAATCTGTGGCTTTGTTACCGTGAGAAATAATTTCCATTCTTTTAGTGTGCATTTCATGACTGCAATAGCCAATGAGAGTCTTAGTGCCTCAATAAGCTTATCCAATAGGGACGCATGTTGCACTGGTGTGCCATCTGCGAGCAGGAAGCCCCTCCTTTTCCATCATGACAGACCTGCATGTACAGTTGACGTCACATAGGCAGAGTCAGAGTCCACCGTCACTTCCTCATCCTCATATCTTTGAGGTGAGGCGATAAGCGCCACTAATTCTGCAGCCTGTGCTGACCAATGCAAAGGCAATCTCACACTTGTTACTACTTCAAATTCATCCTCACGGTTCAGCTTTACTACTACTGATCCAGTTTGCTTTTCACCTGTTGTTTGTTCAATGTTTGAAGAACCAGCAATACAGAGAATTTCCCCCTCCAAGAGCATTTTCTTTAACCCAGTGAATGTCACCATAAAACTCTGCTGTGTGCAGTCATGTACATAATCATCCTTTACTACTGTTCTGCTATGCTGCATCTATTTTTTTCCACAGGTTTTGAAATAATTACCTTGTATCCTTCTGCTGTTTGTGTGGTAAATGTACTTTTGGGTTTCTCTAAAATCGCAAACAATGCGTGTTCCACAAATAATGGGCCTCATTACGAGATTGGAGGTAGCCTTGCCGGTAAAACCGGCAAGGCTACCTCCAAACTCGCATCCGGGTCCGGCACCCGCAAATGGGCCATTACCGGGCTATTCTGGCCCCGCTGGACCCGGTAATTGCCCTTTCGTGAGTGCCGGGCCTGGTACATCCCCATTCCTATTTGACCCTATAGGGCTGAAAGGGAATGGAGACGTCATATGCACCGGCCCCGTTGTTACTGTACCGCCATAGTTATAATGAGACCCAATGTTACTGAACACCCCTTTGTTATACTTGAAGTTTTTCAATCACAAATGCAGCAGCAGCTAAAGATTGCTCACAAGGGTAATGCCCTCTCATAACTGGCTTCTGCCTAGAATATAATAATGGCATTGACATATTGTGTTATCCTATAGAAATTGATCATTTGTCTGTAAAAGCGACTAAACTCATCACCCCAGAGAATTCCTGCACATTCATGGCAATGCCTGACATTGGATATATTCCCTCACAGTCAGAGGAACGAGTTGCTCCAGTGTCTACAACAAATGAACATTTCTTGCCTCCTATTATCACCTCGACGCTTGGTTCCTTTTGGGGGCCTGGTGTCACAGAAAGTACTGAACACATCAGATCGCTCTGTCGGCTGTCCTATCATGGATATAAATTCATCCCTCTACCTGTGAAAGGATTTCCTCCTACCACAGTGACACTTCCTAATTTGGGTGCAGTTGCTTGCTGGGCTTCTGTATTCATATTCCATTGTGATATTGTGGCCTGTTGTGTCTGCGTTTTCTGGGTTTGTACCTGTTGTGTTTGCATGGGCACTTGCTGAGGTTGCCCTTGTGGCAATTGCATTTGCAATGGCGTTTGCTGTGTTTTCTGTGGTTGCGGCACACATGCCTGAGCCTGCGTGTGATCTTGGCCATATAACTCCTGTTCTGTATTATATTGCGGAACACAGCCCATCCCCCCTCTTGGAATTGCCAATTTTGCTGCATGCCGCTCTCTGCTACATGTTCTGGCTATGTGTCCTATACTCCCGCAATTCCAACATTGTTACATCTGTGCGCCATTAAATCCTCCTCCTCCCTGAGGGTTCTGAAATCCATCTCGTCCTCGTCCTGTGGGTCCATTCCCTCTTCCTCTTGGCCAAAAATTGTACCCACCCTGATCTGTGGGATACACTACGTTATTTTGCTGTGCTGGTTGCATCTCCTGTGTGACCCCATCTTCATTACTCATCAATACCGCTCCCTACATTGCTAGTTTTGATAACTTTTTCTGGACTTACTTCGCCTCCTCCTGATTCCTTCTCTCGGCTTTATTCTTATTCTTCTCGTGTAACCATCATCAGTGATGCAAGATCGTCAATTGTATTTCTGGCTATGGTCTCGTTTCCATTCCTGCCTGTTTCTTCATTTGCTGTTGCACTGGCTCAGGCAGTCCCTACCCCAAAAGCCTCATTACAGCTTGGGCAGTATCCCGGCAGTAATTGCACAGGGATACCGCCCAGCACAAATTGAGTTACCGCAACTTGATCTGGCTCAATTTGTGCCGGATCCTGAGTTGCGGGGGGGTGGTAAATCCCCATTCCCAGGACCCAGTAGGAAGGGGGTGCTATTGCCACTGGTGGTAATTGCACTGAAAATGTGCACAAACTGGCATTAAGTGGACATTTTTACCTCCAGCAATAAGCTGGAGGTAAAACTCCAACTCTTGCCGCCCCACTCGTGATTGGGCCAAACCTTACATGCGCCAGTGCGTTACCACCGCATTTAAGGGCTGAAGCCCAACTTGTGAAGAGGCCCAAAATGTGGTAAAATAATACCACCTTTTTATCCCAGGGTTCTCTCATCTCAAGATGCCATCACTCTTGAATGTCTTGAATAAAGGCAACAGGGTCTTCATCCTCCCCCATTTTCGTAGTCATAATCGCACCCATATCTCATGTATCGGGATATTGTACTCTGAGCGCCCACCATACATCTGCTCTGCAATTATTAAATGGTGCTCCATCATGTATTGTGTTTTGTGCGGTCACACCTGTGTATCCTGTTTGCTTCCAAATATCGTCAGCTCTATCCTCTTGAATGGCTGCTAGCAGGCCTTTTAGATCACCTCTCGATAACATAATTCCTGATGTCATTCTCTCTAGTTCATGAATCAATTTTCCCACACCGGAAGTTAAACTCTGCAATTTACATTTTCAATTACCTTTATCCATTCGTGGCCATGGAATATATTTTATTTGTCCTCCCCCTTTCTCTAATAATGGAAATTGTGAAAATCCTGGTCCATAATCATACCAGCCTACACTTCTTGTAGTCCAGGCGGGGCTAGTTTTGCCCATTTGTCTCTGTCCTGGTAGTGCTCTTAATCTACTTACATAAGGCGGGGATACATACCCTGCACTCCACGATCATACTTGTGGTTGCTCAGTGTATAGTGTTAATTCTGGCGTTTTTATCCATTTGTAAAAGCAGCTTTTCTTTCTGAACGTTTTGAATTGATCAGTGGACCACAGCACTGTGAGTCAGCACAGACTCTTGTTGTGTGAATTTCGTTCCCTGGAGGGGGCGGAGCCAACTGGTGGACACGTGACCCATCACCTGACCAGAAGTTCTTTTAAAACGCGCCCGCATTCAGGCGAGCGGTGCGTTTTTATCCATTTGCAAAAGCAGCTTTTCTTTCTGAACGTTTTGAATTGATCAGTGGACCACAGCACTGCGAGTCAGCACGGACTCTTGTTGTGTGAATTTCGTTCCCTGGAGGAGGCGGAGCCAACTGGTGGCCACGTGACCCATCACCTGACCAGAAGTTCTTTTAAAACGCGCCCGCATTCAGGCGAGCGGTGCGTTTTTATCCATTTGCAAAAGCAGCTTTTCTTTCTGAACGTTTTGAATTGATCAGTGGGCCACAGCACCGTGAGTCAGCACGGACTCTTGTTGTGTGAATTTCGTTCCCTGGAGGAGGCGGAGCCAACTGGTGGACATGTGACCCATCACCTGACCAGAAGTTCTTTTAATCGCGCCCGCATTCAGGCGAGCGGTGCGTTTTTATCCATTTGCAAAAGCAGCTTTTCTTTCTGAACGTTTTGAATTGATCAGTGGACCACAGCACTGCGAGTCAGCACGGACTCTTGTTGTGTGAATTTCGTTCCCTGGAGGAGGCGGAGCCAACTGGTGGACTCGTGACCCATCACCTGACCAGAAGTTCTTTTAAAACGCGCCCGCATTCAGGCGAGCGGTGCGTTTTTATCCATTTGCAAAAGCAACTTTTCTTTCTGAACGTTTTGAATTGATCAGTGGACCACAGCACTGCGAGTCAGCACAGACTCTTGTTGTGTGAATTTCATTCCCTGGAGGGGGCGGAGCCAACTGGTGGACACGTGACCCATCACCTGACCAGAAGTTCTTTTAAAACACACCCACATTCACCCTTGCGGCGTTAAGCCCGACGGTGTCAAGGGCGCTGACTGTTTTATGGCTGTTTGGTGCTGGGGTGCCATATAACCTAGCTACACTGGGCCCTATACAGTCGAACTGAAACACTACGAACTTCAGTGGAGGTAAGGGTTGTGAACCTGAACTTTACGATTCAATGAAATATTGCTAAGTAAGCAAATATACGTGTGATCAGGAGACTGCGGAGGTGTTAACAGCCCCTTTGATCCTGGTTACTTTTTAATCGTTCAAATTGCTCAAAATGGTTAAAGCTAAAACTTCCAAAACCCGCTACAACTTGAGGAGGGGTAACGGTGCCAAGGACTATCATACACCTACTGTTAAAGACAATAAGATTGTGCATGAGGGGGAGAAGCCCGATAAAGGCACTATACCTGCGCTATTCCAAAAAGTCATCCCTAAAAAAAACAAATTGGGCACTGACCTTTTAGGTGATTCCCACAAATCTATTCATAATCGGAGTCAACCATTGGATGTTTCTAATTATGAGGATATTGACAACAACTCGCTGCTGAATCTCTGTCTGTCCATACAAAAATCCATGTCCCCTCTTCCAGGAGGTGGAAATCCTGCCATCAATGGTGGCCAGACAGTTGAAGCCCAGGTTTTGTGTGCGACAGATGCATTGGCAGCATCATTCGCTGAGTCTCAGAACATGATACCAACTGGTGGCACTATCCCTAGCAGAGTTGAAGACCTACAATCACCTCTCCCCGATATTCCATCATCTACCTCGGAAAAGGACCACCTTTCGGCCTCACCCAATCTGTATATCGAACTGGAAGGGTCAGCCGGGGCTGATGAGATCAGGGGAAACGATAACTCCCATTCCCAAGCAACATCAATTGCTGAACTCCAGACTTTGATGGGCACCATGCAATTTGCCCTAACAATTATACTCAAACTTTGTGGCAGAATTCATGTTAATACAGTTCTCCATCAGGGTCTACCCGACCCTCGAATCTTGCAAGACACCCCCCATATGGAACTTGCGAGTCCCAAAGAAATCTCTATAACTGAGGCTCCTTCTATTAATGAAGAAAGTGCATCTGCTTTAATGGAAGAGGAGGTGGCTCCTATATCCAAGAAGCAACGGAGACTGACCAGACGGTTAAAGAACCAAAAGGTTCCTGTGATTATAGCCTCCCCACTCCCAGCAACAGCACCCGTGCCAATAAAATCTAGTAAAGCACGGAAAAGAGCCCGCAGATCAAAGAAGCGCCTGAGTGCACAAGCAGGCAAACTAACTAGCTGGTTACTGCCTGATAAACCTAATGAGATCTCGTATGGCAGTAGCAATGATCAGGAGCCAGGATCACCAATATATTCAGAGGAAGAATCCAATGTATATTCTACTCCACGTAGGAAAGATAAATATCCACAGAAATCTTCATCAGCCGTGAAACAAAACGATAAACCTAACAATACTCTATTGAAAATATGCTACATTAAAAATTTGAATCAAAGGAATGCAAATAAATGGCTGACCAGACCTCAAGTGCTGGCCAAACTTCATTTTATCCCACAACTGCAGGTTATATGGTCCGAAGATTTCTCCTTTGTGCATCCTTTGAAAGTACCCAACCCCAATGTGACTGCGCTACACTGTGAGGTACATGAAACGATCGAGCTAATTCGTGCTCATTAATCTAGTCTATCACAGGTGGGATTGGGGGTTGATGTAAACAAAGAAGAAGAGGACCCATTAATTCCAAGCGCAGATAGTACCAGGAAGACCAGTCAGGCCATAATGCCTAACCTCCCTACTAACAAGAAGGTACAACTAAGTGATATTCAAAACACCTTAAAATGGCTGGCTGACTCACTCCCAATGGTCCTCCAAAAGCAATGAACTTGTACTCTTTTGTCTTGGAATCCTCGAGGCTTCACTCATCTTCTTACCTCTCAGGGTTCTCTTCCGCTTATTGGTACTCAAGATTTTTTCCTACTCCAGGAGACTTGGCTCATGTCACCACTTCTCATGGACGGTTATGCTATACACTACTGTCCAGCTAAGAAAGGACCCAGGGGTCACCCATATGGTGGATTATTGATTGAAGTGAAGAATACCATCCTTATTGTCAGGCTAACCACAACCCATAAGGACTATATCTGTGCAATTGAAGCAGTATTAGGGATGGATGTCACAGCAATAAAAGTGCTCATAATCAATGTCTACAACCCCCCGGGTGCTAAGCATCGAGAACTAATACAAGAAGCACTCCACGATTTAATTGGCAAATGGAGAATGAACACCGGGTCTAACTACATTATTCTTGCCGGCGACATGAATTATATTATTGGGGACCGGGGATCTGTTCACAATAATGGCCTACACCAAGACAGCAGAATGGAGACTGTATTAGAGGATACCGAGGGTGAATGCTGGCGTCTATTCTTCAAATGTTGGGACTTGGAGATAATGAATGGTCGAACCCAGAGTGATAGACCAGGAAAGAGCACCTGGCATCAGGGACTGCACCAGAGTACAATCGACTATATTTACACCAGTGCCGAAGTGGCAACTAAGGTCCTCGATATGTCAGTAACCCAGAGCCCTTGGAGTGATCATAATCCGCTTATTTTGACCACAGATACTATTCTCTCCATTCCTCAGAATACCCATAGCAGTGAATTAACTGTAAACTATCCAGCAAACCGAATTATCTGGTCTGACAATTATATTATTAAGGCCTCTAGGGTTACTGACCAGTGGAACTTAGATTATGCAACAAAACAAGGTGCCATGTCGCCCGATGAAATTGAAAACTGGATAAACAGTTTCTCGGGGGAACATGCGATATGCAGATGCCCATTGGCACTGAAGGAAATGTCCTCGAATCCCCATTTGATAAGATAATTCGCAATGCAAAACGTAAACTTTGGGGAGATATAAGGAAACTCAGAACCACTAACCATTCTTTAAACCTAATTGCCCTCAATAACCGAAAACTAAAAAATAAATACCACACGTGGTTAAAACACTATAAAAAAAATCTGAAATTGGGCAACTGGTGTAAAACAGTAAGTGTGCTTTGCTCCAGAAATTCCCGTAACATTTGGGCAATCCTAGGGGGAGCAAAGAGTAAAGGGAGAATCCCAATGCTGAACCCAATAGGTGCCCAGGAATGGGTTTCCTTTCTTGAAATGCGTAATGGAAGTGGCGCTGGGTTCGAAGAGTCATCTGGTTATATCTCCCTAATTCCTTCCCCCTTTACAGTCACTATTAATGATCTATTAAGTAACATCAAGAACTTAAAAGCTTCTCGTGCCCCGGGACCCAATGGACGTTCCAACGCAGTCTTAAAGAGTAATCCTCTATTTTGGGCACACTTAATGAAGTTACTGTTCGTGAAAGTAATAGCTGACGGTAGAGTGCCGACCACATGGCAAAGGGCCATTCTGATACCAGTTTTTAAAAAGGGTAACAGACTGGACCCTTCTAATTACCGACTCCTCTCAATGCTAGATAGCACTGGAAAATTATTTGCTTCGTTCCTACTAAAAATGCTACAAGCATGGGTGGAAAAAACGGGGATTTTAGACCATTTTCAGAGTGGCTTTAGACCTGGTTACTCAACGTCACACAATTTGTTAGTCATGGATTCATTTAGGAACAAGGCATTACAGCCCAATAGTCCACCTTTATATGCTCTTTATGTCGACTTTAGGGCAGCTTTCGACACAGTCAATAGAGCTCTACTCTGGCACAAACTTAAAAGTTGGTCTTGTCCTCCAGCTCTCATTTACTACTTAGAGTTACTTCACACAAACACCTTGGTACAGCTATGCTTAGATAATGCAGGTAATTTAACACGCCCAGTTACACAGTTAAGGGGTGTTAAGCAGGGCTGCGTTACTGCTCCCCTGCTTTACAACCTCTTTGTCTCAGACATACCTGAATACCTTCGGGGCATAGGGAACTGTCCCCCAAAAGTGGGTAAGACCCAGTGTACTATCTTGGCCTTGATTTTTGATCACACATTTAGTGGACTTCAGAGATCAGCGGTTAGGCTGTGGCAATATGCAGAGGCGAATGAATTGACCATCAATCAGAATAAAACCGAAGTACTTCTATATACTGCAGGTAAAGTTGCACGCCCCACTATGTATGTTGGCATGCTTGAAATTAATTACAAACGCCTATAAATATCTAGGAGTGGAGTTTGATAATAGAGGTAACTATACACTCTGTATCCAGGCAAGAAAGATAAAAGCAGCTCAACCTACAGCTTTAATATGTAGGTTTACCCAGGATCAGAGTGGCTATTCAATCTGGGGTGCAAGACAACTTTATGTGCAGTGTTTCATACCTATGGTCACCTATGGGCTAGAATCATTGACTAACATGAACCTAGACTGGCTTCAGCTCTTGGAGGGGAAATTCTGGAGACGTATACTTGGTCTCCCCCAATGCATCCCTGTGGCAATACTACATTTAGAACTAGGGCTTCTTTCCCTTAAATCTGTTGTATTGCGTAAGAGAGCTGAGCTTTACATTAAGATTAAGAACAATCCAACTAACCCCTTATTGAAATGCGTAAAAAAGATCATATGGGAGGCTGTAAACAGTCTAAATTGGAGCAAGATATGTTGGCGCTGAGTGAGGCAAGCGGCTGGTCCCCGTGTTGGGGCCAAGATAACCAAAAGATGTTTTACTGTCTGCAGAAGTCCATCACACTTTGGGACTGGCAGGAGAATTATGTGCATTTGGCTACCTTGAAAAGTTATGGTTTTGTGACTTATGTCCTCTAACTATATCTCAATCTCTGTCCTTCCCCTGCGTTGAGACATTTTATCTTGCTCCTGCGCATCAATTATCTACCCACATTAGTAAATAGAATTTGGGTTGATGTGTCTCGACAATCTATAAAAAATTGCAGAGTTTGTGGTATTTCATCTAACCCTGAAACAGCAAGGCATGTGTTAACACAGTGCTCATCGATGAGTCACCATTATTCCAAGTATTTCAGAACTTATGTACACAAAATGGATCATCTGGGATCTCATGAGTTCTGGAACTATTGTATTAACACACTTAACTCTAGGCTCCATATCGCACTATTTAACATCTGGTTAATCGACGAAAAACTAATGAGTAGTTGTGATCAGTAATAGGTATCATTCTTCGCTCTGATCTTAATGACCTGACCTAAGATCTGGTTAATTTGTATACCCCCTTCTGGGAAATTTGCTTATTAAGTGTGTTACTAAGGTTCTCTTCAGTTAATGTACACATTAAGTATATGTATTTATACGAGAAAGTCCAATGAATTGATTGACATTTGATGTATTGATGTATTAATTATTAAGTAAGTATTCTAATTTCTTGTGTCTTTCCGTAAATCTGTGTTAAATGTGTAAAGTTTTAATTTCTTTAAAACTGTATCACATTACAATAAATAAATAAATAAATAAAATTAATTCTGTTGTTCTTTCTTTGGGTCCTTTAGATGTGACCATTTTACCCCTTTTTCAACACTCGATTCTTTTGAAAATCCACATGCGCTCTCCCTTCGCGCTCTCTCATTTTCTTTCCTTTATTCGCCAGACATCATTTTGCCCCAGCCTGTATGACTATTATATTTTTCCACATCATCAAGATCTAATCTGCTTAAAGTCAGCCTTCTGTGCTCATCTGTTATGACGGCATCTGACATTCCTCCCGTTTCCTTCAATAGAGATCCTTCTATATTCTCTTGGGTTTCATACCCTTCTTTATCCCTCATTTGCCTATATCAATCCCCTATTCCTTTCCCTGCATTTTCTGTCTCTTGCTCATCAGCACATGTTGGTATTCCTGGTATTCCTTGCAGCTCCCTGTGGGGCTGCTGTGACCCTCTTTGTTCCTCAAATCGTTCTTGCGCTTCAATCACCACTATGCTACATGACATAGATACACTATATGTTCATGTTTTAATCCCCTACTTCTGTTAATTTCTTCTTCTCTCTTCCTCGTCTTCCTTGAATCATATTCCTCTCGCCTTCTTTGCAACCTACGTATTTTCATTGTTTATACATATACCTTCTCCCATTTCTTGTCTTCTAACCTCTCCTTTTCTTTCCTTGCCTCATACCTTCTTAGTTCTTCCCTTTGAGTGCCTTATCTTTCTTTCCATTCTTTATATGTGTTTTCTTCTTCCTTTTCCTTCTTTTCTTGCTCTTCTCTTTCTTCTCTATCTCAAACCCCATCAATGCCCTTATCGTCTAATTTAAGTCATATTTGTCCTCTCATCCATTCATTCTGTACTATTGTTACTCCCTTAGGTTTGTCCTTTCTTTCTGTTTCCTTGCCTCTTCCTCTATCTCCATCTGTATATCTTGCCCATCCTCCTTCTCATCACGCCGTTTACTTTCATCGCGTGTCGAGATATATTTGCGTTCTCTGCTTTTGTTCTCTTCCGTATTATCCTCACTTTTATAAGCAGGGGGCTCATATGTTGGATTAACATACCCGGCCGCTGCTTTCAGTGTCTTTAAGGGATAAAATCCCTTCTCATCTGTATCTGCGCTCTTATTTTCAGGCGAGGAAAGGGGAGCCAAAGGCGTTACATCCTCCCCTTTATGTTCATTAAGCATCCACTCCTTCTCGGCTGGATCTTCTTTCTCACTCTGGTTCATCTTCCATATCTCTAATACAGCAAACCTTTTCTGTAACTGCTTTACCCAATATGTAGCATGCAAATATGTCATCATGTGTCGCAATGCTGTTTTTGACAACAAAACCTCTTGAGGCCACAGCATGAGTGTCTTATTGGTCATGCCTTGAACCCACTCCAAATTATACTTCCTTATCTTAGCTGTATATTTTGGCAATGCCCTACAGAAGAATAGCAGAGGCATGTCCCCCATAATGACAAGTCGATCTCGACTGTCTATACTTACCCGACCTTTTATTCTTTTCTTTATTTTATCAAATATATCACATTGATCAATTTCAGCAGGCATGATCAATCTCTGCTTATTAATCAAAAATCAACATACATATACATACATATATTTTTGAACCACTTTTAAAATATATGCAACAATATTCTTTTGTTCTCCCTATTGATATTTTAAGAATCTTTTCTTTCTTTCTTTATTTGTTTCCTTTGATTTTTATCCGCCTGATTGACGTCAAACTTTTGATTTCAAATAAAATAATCGCCTTGATTTTCAAATATCATTTTTATCTATTGGTCTACAGACAACAAAAGCTTTATACTGACATATTATAATCCCATACACATGTGCACTTTAATAAATATTTCTGCGTATGCCTTCCTTTGCTCCCTTTAGTAAATGTATCTCATCTAATTTGATACTCCATCTTGGAGTTTTATATGTACTCTTCTTTTTTCCTTGCCTCAAGATCCTTAACAGCCCTATTTGGTGTCTTTTTAGTGCATACCCTTCCACACCTCTTGGAACCAGGAATTGAGGTATCTATTTCTATTCTTTATAATCCCAAAAAGTCCTGTTACTTGTATACATATTATTTACAACACAGTCCCTCCCCCTATTTTTGCCACTTTTTATGTTCTACTTACATCTGTGGCTCAACCTGAGTCCATCGGCATCGACTCTTCCCCAACCAACCAGTTTGCATTCCTCTGAAATATCATCAAAGGGGGACCTGTCAACGGTATTATCTTACACATGTTTTCTTACATGGCGTTATCCAGACGAAGCTCTGCAGCGTTCTGGCTATTAGCAGAAGCAGTCGACCGTCCAGAGGTCTTGATCTGGGCGTACGTCGATTAGATTTGAACCTTCTGCACTGCTACCAAAGTGTGCTCCAGCACCTTGAAGCGTCTCTTGTGCTAGATAGGATTACCAATAAAGATCTCAGACCAAATAACCGGACAGACTCACAGAAACATGGCAAATACTTCTTTATTCTCAGTTCAACAAAGCAGAAGCAAACTGGCAGATATCAGACTGATGCTTGCACACTCATACACAAACTTGATTATACAGAGGTTTTATACCCCAATATGTGTCATCTATGACGTCATCCTACTTGGCAAACTGTAAAACCTGTTGAAGGGAGGGTCTGGTTAGGTGAACATATGTACCTATGGTATACATAGGGGTTCGTACATCATTGGCTGACTCTTTAAGGCATGCCTCAAACTACCTATAAATACGTATATTACTGATTATAGCAGAGAAAATGGCTGCGAATTGGTCTATGCAACATTGTTTAGCATGTTAACCTATAGACCCTCTAATTGGTTGGCATTCTCACCCAACCTTGGACCTTCAGCTTGTTAGCAGCACATGAGCAAAATTAAACCAAGTGCTTGAGTCACGTCTGATTACTCCCCACTTTCCCAACTAATCCATCATCTCTCATAAGTCCGGCCATAAGCCAACGTTTCCTGTCTGTAGTTAACCTTGTAGCCTGCTCTATGTTCTGGGACATTTAAGGAAGTGTAAGCACATCACTACCTTTATCTGAAACGTAATTAATAGCCCTTGTTTTTGTCTTCTGACTACGGCTATTTGATTTAATTATACTGAGTGTTCTTGCTCCTCTAGGCCTCTGGAGACTTGCTCACTCCATGTTGTATAGATTATATACACATTTATTTGCCTAATACTTGGCTCTTGTAGATGTTTTCTTCTTCTTTAATTTAAGAGAAATATGTCTTACGTACATGGCTTATCTGGCCACCCCCCCATGTGCCTTGCAATTATTCCTTAAAATAGCATCTTTGATCCCAGGCCAACATAGACTCCACTGTCATTTGTATACAAAACTGTTTCCCCAACATCACCTACCTCTGCAACCCTGATCTGTCTCTGGGGTAGCTGGATTGAGTCTTGACACGAGCCGGCGTCTATCTTTCCATTTTGGCCATCCTAGCCACGTTATATTTTCCTCTTTAGCAAACTTCTATATGTCTCATCTATCTTGCGTTACTGTGTATTTAGCCTTATTGGTCAGCAAGTAACCTGATCTTCTTTGCATGTATGATTACTTTATCATTTCGTACATATGTCTCTTGTCGCTTCAGTTACATTGTCACTCGTAAGTATGTTCATATCGTTTCAGTATTTCTTCGTATATCTGTTTCATGACATCACTCTGCCCCTATCAGATTTCCCTCAACGCTAATGATGTCAAATGGTGCATGCTGAGATCCTTCCAGTCTTTCAGTGTGACGGTACAAACGGTATGGTTGTCTGTGTGCCTAGCGCCTCTTGTACAGTCGATGCGGTATAGGAACAACACATAGGATCCCATATAAGGCTCTTCTCCTGCTGTTCCAATATGACAGCGGTGAGGAGGCGCGAGTTAGGGAAAACACATTCACCTGCTCCTCCACACAGGATTTACATCTTCCTCCCACACTGTCCCACTATTGAACCCTCACCTCCCTTTTTCTTACAGAGCCATCCACAGCGAGGCCACCATTAGTGGCAGAAGGGCCCTATACATATAGCTTAAGGCAACAGCAGTCACAGGAGCAACTGTTTGTTATGGAACAAAATTAAGCTAGCATTTCCTTCCTAGATATCAGCATGTGTGCTTTAAATAATGCATTTTTTATTAGAATAAATGTAGAAGAATACTGGTTGTGAGTTATATCTTTATATAACAAAAAATAAATGTGGATAAATGCAGAAAAAAGGCCCAAAATTAAATATGGATAAATACAGATGGAAATGGCAGAAAAATAAATACCATAAAACCGGAAGCCTTAATTATAATACATTACATTTCCACATGTTTTTCTCCATTACCCACACTCTGCTCTAGGAATGATGTTAATTTCATTTACTTGGGTATTCCTCTTTTTTCCCAACTACAACTTTGCTGAATTATTTGGGCAGTTTTTTTACCTGCTAAACTATGGATGGTAAGTTTGGGTTTAGTATGTAGAATTGGGGAGGTGGGGAAGTGGAGGGTGGGTGGTGTGTTGTCTCTCCCCTCTTTTTGCGATTAGAAAAAGGTGGCAAAATCGTCCCCCAAAAAAGTGACAAAGTAGTAGTCAGCAAAATAAATTCCAGTACACCTCATAGATCAATTAATCTCCCACTCCACTACAGCTGTGAGGAGAGGGTCCCTGGAATAGCCCTCTTCACCCCTATGAACATGACAGCCCCAAAGAGTCAAGAACACAAGTTGCAGTCACTGTTTGGGCAGCCCCCAGGAGGGCCAGTGACATCTACATATGCAAACAGATATTCTCTTAGACAACAATTCAAATCTTATCGAGTCAACGTCTTTATGGATGCAGTTGCCACAACACTGATCATGGTTCCAAACGCCTCACTGGATCAGATTGACTAATACCGAAAATCTGTTGTGCTGACCTCATTAGTGACACCACAACATTGCACCGTTAGTCATGAAGCAAACTCGTACCCATGCATGAAGTTACACGGACACATACGTGCACACACAAAGAACATGCTTACACAGTTCTGTAGAGGAAAGATACCTATACATACTGTCAAAAGCCTTAATTATTTTTCTCATTAGCCAAATGCAGACACGCATCACGGAAGGCAAGGAAGAGATGCAGAGCAAGCTTACAGATGTTTATTGCAAATAACCATGTGCAATTACAGGGTCATACAAGCAGCCTGGAAGAGCCAAATACTAACCTATGAGAAACATAGCACGGTATAGATATATAGAAATCATAGTATAAGTGTAGTGAGGTTACCTGAAGCCATGGGCCTCGGGACGAGAGGTGAAGAAAAGCAGAATTAGGTTGCATGAAGCAGCAGGCCACGGCTTGCAGCCAAGGTCAGCGATGAGCAGAACATTCCTGGGCCTCAGAGACAGGAAGCAAATGATAAAATACTAGCATAAATCCTTACAAATTGCAGACCAGAGAGCTCGTTATTGCAGACCTTGATCATGCGGTGCGGCCGAGCCAGACAATGGTCATTCACCTGCAGTGGGAAGATGAGCAGTTCCCAGCCAAACATGGATTCTTTAACAACGTTGAAACCCTGCGGGCACTCTAGGCAAAGTGGTAATACTGACGGCTACACTGGGAGTACATAGTCTTTCTCATCACCTTGAGAAGGTTCACTGAGTACTGAGAACAGATCTGGGTCCCAGGCCTAAGGAGATCAGTTCCAGCCAATCAGGGAAGACAAACCCAGGGGGGGATGGAAGAGGGCAAGGGCCAATAGTAATCCTGCGACCTTGCAACAATATAGTAGATAGTTTTTGGGGATGGGTCAGGAAAGCCACCTGACGTGCTAGAGCCAATAGAATGACCTCTATAGGTGCTGTACATGGGCACTACCGCCACAACTATCCAATCATGTACCCTCATAGGTTTTTGGGGAAGAGCCCCATGTTGTTACACAGTAACTGAACAAAATTGCCCGGCACAAGCTCAGGAGCTGTGATTTTGGGAAATATTCAATGCCCTGTATGATCCCTGTATGTTTGTGTAATAAGCTTCTAACTTTCCCTTGGATGAGTCCTTCGTCTGTGTACTGGGGAGGGTTTGTTGGGCCATGGGTGATTGAACAGTGAGCTTGTAGTGTGAACCCCAGTCCCTCTGGTTTACCTAGCCAACAAGTTGGTAGCTGAGGGATGGTTCACTATGCCCATTCGGCATAAGGCTGCCTCTTCTGTCACAACGCCTGGAGGGCTGCGAAGCACCTCACCGAGTGTGAGTTCTATGGGAGGTGTGCCCCCATGCAGGGGCAATCAGGAGCTATTTTGGAAAATATCCTGCCCGTGTGCCATGAGGAGCCCAGCAGACCAGAAGGGTGATGTGGCAGCTTTGGGAGAGCGGTAGCCAAGCAGAGTCAGTGGATCACAGAGTGTAAGTATTGACTCAGCACAGGGCAATTGAGTGGGTGGCAAAGAAATGTTGGGTGTGGGTTGGTGACAAGTGTTGTTGAGTATCGTTTAGTAGTATTAAGTAGTGTGAAGTATAGGAGGAAAGGAGCAGAGGTAGATGTCATTTTTGTGGTTAGGGAACATTCAGTATTGAGGTAAAAGTTTCAGATGAATAGCCTAGACTATTGACTTAAGGGTACGGATGACAAAGGTTATGTAAATATTGGTTTCGCTGTAGATTAGGTGTTTTATCTCGGATCATGGATGATGGTATCCCCGTGTATAGGGCCTAGCAAATGGAGCAAGCGTAACGAGGTGTTACTGTCAAACGCAGCTCTCAATATAGTGAGATGCAGACTTGTCAACCTCGCGACTTTCATCGCCAACCCCTTACAGTAGGGTGACTATGCACACGACGGCACAGTAAACATAGAACAATTCAGTGACACTCACAAAGTACAGGAGAATGCACTTGAGGGGAGAGACGTGCTTTACATTGACAGATCATCAACAATTGATCAAACGACTGGGGAAAGACATACTGGGGAAAGACATACTGGTACAGCAGTAGTGAGATTGAGAGAGTACATGACAAGCGAAGTGGTGACAAGTGCACGTCTACCATCACACTTTTCACACAAGCAGCAGAATTAGAAGCTTTAATATTGGCCCTAGAACACAGCAGTGAGAAGGAAGTAACAGTGTATTTGGATTTTGCCTATGTGATATCCACAGTGCATTCTGGTCTGTCAGGTTGGCTGAGGAGGGGCTTGAAGCATGCTGTTGGGTCACCGCATCCCATCTCCAGCGGCAACAAAGCAGCAGACACAGAAGCAAAATGCACTGCCTACTTTGGGGACATTTTAAAAATAGATGCTTTGTCTCCATCGCGGGATGATGCATGAACAATGATACTAAAGGAAGGTTATAACACATTTCCAGTGACACAGATTATGGAGTTGCAGGGAGCTGCACCCAGGGAAGAAAAGGAGTTATAGGTAAAGAGGGGATGTACAGTGTCTCCGAGAGATGCCTTATGCTGGCAAAATAACACAGGAAAAGTGGTAATGCCATTCTCATAATTGAAGACTACACTGACACAATTACACCATCCGACCCAAATAGGGAAGGAGGTGCTTGCTGCTCATATTGGAGAAACATAGTTCTGTCTTAACTTGGCGTAACACGTGGCTTAATTCATGACTAATTGTCTGGTGTGTAAACATTTTAATGCAGGTCATACATTGAGGGTAGTGAGAAGAGCCAAACCTCGCCCAGTGGGTACATTCCAACACCTGTACGTTGACTATGTCGACATGATCCAAGTATGCCAAGGTTACCGCTACATGATAGTGGTTGTATGCCCATTTTCCCATTGGATCGAAGCCAGTCCTTGCTCCCATCCTGATGCCCTTAGAGCGTGGAGATTCCTGGTATGGGAGATATTCCCACAACGAGGTGTGTGTGAGGTCTTGCGGTCTGACAATGACCCGAACTTCGCCAATGAAATGTTCCAACACATCACAACTTTGTTAGAAATACAACACAAAATCTCTTGTGCCTATCACCCGCAAGCAAATGGCTGTGTGAGCGCCTCAATGGTCTGCTCAAGGAAAGCATAGCCAAGATTAAATAGACTCTCAACAAAAGTTGGTTCCAGTGTCTTCTCTTATCATTATTTTTCGAATTGCGCAATAAACCAGGATCCGACCATCATTTAACTCCACATGAGGTGGTGACAGGATGGCGCACGCAACTTCCCCTCCCACTAGGGCAATCAAAGACGCAGAAAAACTATCTGATGTATTGGGTCAGGAAACGTATGAGTACACCGCTTCTTTGATGGCTAGTGCCTCTTTCATTTCTCAATAACTGCAGAGATAGTGGGAGAGGCTTAAAGCAGGAGAAGAGAGTGGCAATTCTGAAGCCAACAAGGACTTACTTAAGCAACCACCATTATATCCAGGGGACCAGGTCTTCTTACTGAACTTTTCCATGAAGTGCGACAGGACCACACACTGACGAATTGATCACTGAGTGAGCTGTGACATTTGTCGAGAAAAATACTTTAAATCACCTCAGGGACATCAAGCCCTATAAAGCGATGCCCTCTCCCAGCACCAATATCGAAAGAACCAATGATCCACAACCAGGCGAGCAATGCAATAACTTGGAATCAACACAGCCCAGCAGAGGAAATCCAATGGTTACTCGCTCACATGCAAGAGCGATAGGGCAAGGACTTCCTACGCATCCAGAGTGAGGGCAGACTGTCTGTTTGCTATTTTTCTTCCCCCCCACATATATCATGAAAGTGCACCTGTTTTTATTACATGTGTTACACGATTCCCCGTGATCCTCATCCTGAATCTTTCCAGGGCCAATTTGTCTAATTCGTTAGGAAATCCAATAACACCAGGAGACGCCACCCTAATGTGTATTTCCTCGTCTTGATAGCTTATTTGTCCTGGAAAGGGGAAATCCACCTGTACTCTCAGTACTTTGTGACCCCACAATAAAAGCTCAGTGGGAGCAGCTATTTCTACTTGCTATGGCAGATTATTTTGTTCGCAGGGCTTGAATTAATACAATACTAACACAATAACGATTGTTTTGCGAATTTCAGGTGGGCAACTGATATCTTCAAACTACACAAGGATCCAAGAGGTGTAAGTTATGGAAAACATTATTAAAAGAATGATTATTGTGTCTTGTGTCTTATTCTCATGTCATATTTTCGCCCTCATCTTTTGGCAAGTATCCTATGTTGCAAAAAATACTGCTGTATTTTCTTCTAACACAACCCCAACTCCAGCAGGTAGAACGACTATGTCAGGTGGACCGATAAGCACTGTAAGTGCACTAAAGAGAGGTAGATGCAGTGCAGATGCAGACATGGGCGTGGGTGGAACTCTATCTCCCTGATACTACTTGAATATCTAACAACATGTGGTACACGTACATGATGAAGTAGGCAAACAAACCACTGGGGAGATGCTCACTAATCTCTTATGCCATGAGTGCCTACAGAACATTTGTAGCAATGGAAATACCAGCAGCAAGAGCAGAATGCCTTATGTACTTATCCATGGTTAGAACCCAAGGAAGATTCCAAGGGAGAACAGCAACATTGAGATGGGTGTCCTAAGCAACATTTCCCTATGAAGACAGTTATATAAAGACACTTGACATGATGAAAAATTACTGGCATCTAGACCAGGCTATACACTATGTAATTGACGTCCCACAGAAAGGGGAGACAAAAACAATAACACTGAAATAATTACCATGCCCTAAGAAAGGACCTAAAGGAAATAGGAGGAGAGCCAAGATGTTGGGAAAGACTGCAGATGCTTGTGTATCGCCAAGTGCACACATCTGAAGAATGGAAGGAGGGAGTAGCAGGTAGCAATGTACAAGATCCAGTAAATACAGTACAAGGGGAAAATGGCAAGTGCCTGAAAGAATGTGAAGCAAGCACAAAGTTACTGACTTGGGTGGACAATGAAGCCGGACCAAAGCCCATAATACCACTGAAGAAACCAGCATTGTTTTTCCAGAATGATGGTTTAGTAAAGGTTGGAGAAAACAAGGGGTGCAGGTACACAGAAAAACATAAGGATGAGCAGAACATTCCTGGGCACAGAGACAAAAAGTAACTGGCAAAATACTAGCATAAATCCTCACAAGTTACAAACCAGAGAGCTCGATATTGTGGACGAGCCAGACAATGGTCATTGATCCGCAGTGGGAAGATGAGCAGTTCCCAGCAAAACAGACACGAAGTGAAACATGGATTCTTTATTTATTTATTACTTATTTCATTTGGTTATACGCCCAAACCCTCGGGTATCTCAGCATAGGTTACAGGATTACTTGATACTTAGTTGGTACATGTTGGCATATTTGTAAACATACAGTATTGTTTCCTTAAACGCGTTACACTAGGCATTTTCATAGTGTTACATAGCCAAACAGGGCTTCACAGCAGGCATAGTGGTACAAATTTACATTCTTACAATTAGTATTTACTTTCATGGTTGGTTATTGTGCTGGAGATTTTGAGGCTTATTTAGAATTTAGTAAATAGCCAAGCTTTGAGGATTCTCTTGTTTTTAGGGAAGGATGGCTCATTGGAAATTGTGGCTGGGAGTGAGTTCCAGATTCTGGGGGCTGCTACTGGGAAGCTAGGGTTACCTGTTGTTACATTTTGGAAGCGGGGGATGCATAGAAGTGTGTGTTTGTTAGATCTGAGTGTTCTAGATGATATTTTGCGGGTTAGGCATTGGTTGAGGTAGCTTGGTGCTGTGCCTGCTACACATTTGTGTGCTGTAGTGAGGGCTTTATGTAAAATCCTAGCTTGTATGGGTAGCCAATGGTCCTCTCTCCGATGTTGAGAAAAAGCTGCAACCCTGTGGGTACTCTCAAAGACAAAGTGGTAATACTGACAGCTACACTGGGAACACATAGTTTTTCCCATCACCTTGGGAAGGAGCATTGAGCTCTGAGAACACAGTTGCGTCCATGGCCTGGGTAGATCAGCTCCAGCCAATCAGGGAAAACTAACCCAGGGGTGGATGGCAGAGGGCAAGGGCCAATGGTAATCCTGCCACCCTGCAACAACGTAGTAGATCATTTTTGGTAAAGGGTCAGGCAAGCCACCTGACATGTGAGGGCCAATAGAATAACCACTATGGGTGCTGTGTATAGGCACTACCATTCCAACTATCCAATCATGTACCCTCATATGTTTTTGGGGAAACTTGCCTGGCACAGGCTCAGGAGCTGTGATTTTGGGAGATTCTCAATATGATCCTTGTCAGTTTGTGTAATAGACAACAGTTCTAACTTGCCCTAGGCTAACTCTGCCATCTGTGTACTTGGGGAGGGTTTGTTGGGCCCTGGGTGATTGAACAGTGAGCTCGTAGTGTGAACTCCAATCCCTCTGGTATACCTAGCCAACAGCTGTTCTATATCACTCTTCCTGGATCTTTCCCCACCTCCCTGTCTACCAGCTTTATGTGCCATTGAACATCACTATCTTTCTTTTTCTAAACCTCGCCACTTTTTTTCTAATAGTCTATCGCCCTCCATGTGGTCTCTCATTCTTTTGCGAAGATATTAAGTCTTTACTAACTTTTCTGATGCCCATTGATCTTTCCTTACATCTTACTGACTTCAACCTCAAACTCCTCAACATTTATTTGACTTGCCACTTTATTACCATTATTGATTCCTTTAATGCGACTCAGCTCTCTGTCCCTTCTTCTCACACCTCTGGTTATTATCTTGGTCTAATCCTCTCTAGTAATACTTCTGATTAACTAATTTCTGCTTTTCTTTTCCTTACTGCAGGGGTCATTACAAGTTAGCCGGTCCAGGAACTACGGTACCGGTGAGCTTGCTGGTACCGTAGTACCCGGACCGGCAAACTATGAGTTCTGCCATTACGGCTGCCAGAGCATGTCGGATGCATTGGCACCATTCATGAATGGTGCCGGTGCATCCGGCTTCCCCATCTCCATTGAGCCCTATGAGGCTCAAAAAGGAATGGGGAAGAATATTTTCTGGCGCCCGGGAATGGACGATTACCGGGTCCGGCAAGGCCGTAATGACCCGGTAATTGCCCATTCCTGGGTGCCGAAAAAATTTGCTAAAAATTTGGCAGCAGCCTGCCGGTTTTTTCAGCAAGGCTACCGCCAAACTTGTAAAGCGGCCCCATGTTTCTTCTGTTTCTTCCTTTTCCTTTTTGCTTTGAGACCTTTGTCTTGTCAACGTTATCTCACTGGCTTGGATATTCATCTATGTCTCCCTACACTTGCTGCCTTTTTTTGACATCATCTTGATTCTTCCTTTACTCCTCTATATTCTACTTTGATAGACTCTCACAATGCTATCTAATCACTCTCACCCTTTGCCCATTCGTGCACACCCCCCAAGCCTGGGCAACTCCATCCTTAGGTGTTTTCTTGCTAACGCCTTTACATTTCTTCTTTTCACACTTCTTAAAATGTAGATGTATTCCGCACTAAATAAGTCTACTACTAATCTCTCCTTACTTCTCTGCCCCCTCATCCTTGTCATCTATTCATTCTTCTTAATTATCTTTGTCTCCGTAAATTCCTGATCCCACTCTGAATTCCCAACTCTCAGTCTCTGAATTTGCCTCATAAGTTACCTTCGGTTACCAGTCAAATGGTCGAAAACATTTGGTCGACAGGACAATTGGTCGACACCATTTGGTCGAATGCCAAATGGTCGAATTTTTTTTTTTTTTTTTTTACCCATTTTTTGGTTTTTTTTGGGGGGGTCCCCCCCAACCCCCTTTTTTTTCTTTTTTTTTTTCCCCACACGAAAACCCACAAAACACATATATATATATAAAAAAAAAAAAAATTCGACCATTTGGCATTCGACCAAATGGTGTCGACCAAATTGCAGTCGACCAGTTTGTTGTCGACCAGTTGACTGGACACCGTTACCTTCATAACTGATTAACTGCATTCCCTCTTCCACTTGCATTCCACCTCATCACTCTCTCTCTCTCTCTTTCCATCTCTGTCTCTTTCATCCCCTCCCCTTTATCTTGTTTTAATCCACTTCTCTCTCTCTTTTGCTCCATGGAAAAACATGGACGCTGCTCGGAAGATCCTCTTACATCTGCTCTTATCTCACCTGCATCTCCTCATTTTCTTCTTTCATGTTCTTCCTTACTTGACTTCCAGCTTCAGTCCCTCTCTTTCCTCTGGACTCTTTATTCTTTCTTTAAAGCCTTCTACCGTTCTTCCAATTCTTAAAAACCTCCCTGAAGCCATCCAATCCTAGAAACTATCATCCTATCTTCTTTCCTCCTATTCTTTCTTAACACCTCAAGTGATCTCTGTATTCCTAAATGCATCATTGTTTTGATTCTGCCTCACTCCTTCTCCCAATTCTATCTGCTTTTCGTTCCGCTCAATCCATTCCAACTACATTTATTTGCACAGTAATTTTCTCACCTGTATTTGTCACCCTAAGCAATCATCTATACATATAAAACTCAATTGTGTTTGTGGGTTTGTATAAGGCGTTGACCTTGGGGGCATAACTCCTCATGAACTGTGAGGTCTGTCATCATGAATTTTGCATGGAATATTCTTTATTTCATTGCCGAATTAATGCAACTATTTCTAGCTGGATAGGTCATCCTGTTACCCAGATATTTTTTATTTTTCGGCATTACATTTTGTGGTTTTCCACGCGCCATCTTGTGGTCATTTGTAGAAAGTGCTCATCATCACGCTGTCTGTGCTGAACTGGTCTTGGGGTTTTTCTGTTTAGACATTTTTTTAGAAGAGAATTAGTGTGCATTTCTTTTCATTGATTTGTTTTGCAATAAACTCGATAGATGTTAATTTCACTAATTAACTCAACACCACCATTTTATTTACCTTCAATTTAAATTCTTACATGAAGATATTTGTATGCTTCCTCTGATTATTTGCAGTGTGTGTTTAGCAGCGAAAATGGCCACTACAGCTAACACTGCAAATAATCAGAGTAAGCATACAAATATGATATTCATGTGAGAATTTAAAATCAGAGATAAATGAAAATGTGGTGTTCATTTAATTACTGAAATAAACGTGTATCGCCTTTTTCCTTTGTGGCAAACAACAATATTTGTTCATCTTTTTCAGTGGAATATGAAAATAAATATGAGAATGGCCATCCTGTTCATCACTTACGCTAGTTTCTCCATTTTCCCTTGACCACATATGTGGCTCACTCTTCATTTCCAGCTCTGCTCTCCCTTGGTCTTCTCCCCACCTGTTTAATCAATCTTATTCTGCTTCCTGGGCTAGTGATTTCTCGAGCTTTCAACGATATATTTTGGTGTCTCTCAAGGTTCATTCCTTGGTCCTTTATTCTTTTCTTTTTTTTCTTTGTGCATTTGGTTAAAATTACTAAAACCTTAAGCACACAATGGGCCTCATTACACGGATGGCGGTAAGGATTTACCGGTACCGGTAAAATACTGGTACCGGTAAATCCTTACCGCCTTACTATGAGGTCACTTTGCGGGTTGGGGGATTTAACGCCTGCTTTTTGCAGGCGTTAAAAACCAACCCGCAAAGGGACCCAGGGAGCCAATTACGGTACCGCAATTTGCGGTACCGTAATTAGCGCCTTCTCCATTCCCATTGAGCCCTATGGGCCAAAAATGGGAATGGGGAAGGGCAATGGTGGAAGGGGGAATTACCGCCCCGCCAACCTTGGAATGGGGCGGTAATTCCTCTTTCCGCCAAGGCGGTGCCGGTATTTTACCGGCATGATCCATGGCGCTAATAGCGCCATGGTTCTCCGCCATCCGTGTAATGAAGCCCAATGTATTTTGCAATATAATACAATTTGCAATCGTTATCAACAATAAATATTACACTTTCAACTCCACAATTATCAATGTTGAAAACAGAGCACAACGTAATCAAACTACATCAACAATGTACAATGGGCCTCATTACGAGTCCGGCGGTAACCGCGGCGGTAAAACCGCCTGGTTACCACCGGACTCGTATTACCATTCCGCCTCCGTGATTCCCGGAATTACCGGGGCATTGCAACCCCGGTTTTCCGGGAATCACGGAGGCGGAATGGTGTAAATCCCCATTCCCATTGAGTCCTATGGGACTCAATGGGAATCGGGATCATGGAAACACCGGCAGCATCTCGTAATGCTGCCGGTGTTTCCTCGTCCGCCTACATGCGGGAGGTGTTAAACCCGCCAGGTCAGACCTGGCGGGAACATCACCTCCCGCCTGCAGGGGTCGGGATCAGGCGGTCCGGAAACAACGGTGGCGGCGGGTTTACCGCCACCGTTATTTCCGGACCGCCAGGGTCGTAATGAGGCCCAGTGTCTTCTTTTCTTTGTATACTAGTCCTACCTCTTCTATCACTTCATCATGATTTGATTTAACGTGTCACTTTCAAACTGGTGATTACCAAATATTTCTTTCCTTTCTTCACGTATCAACTTCATGCTTCCATCACTGGTTCTCTCTGCTATCAAACTACGGATGCTTGCCCATTTTTAGCAGTTCAATGGGCCTCATTCCGAGTATGGCGGTAAGGGATAGCGGCCACCGGTAACGAGACCGGTGGCGGTAATCCCTTACCGCCATACTCCAAGTTCCCTCTGCCCCCTTGCCCTTAACGCCTGCTTTGAGCAGGTGTTAAAGTCGAGGGCGCAAAGGGACCTCCAAGCCAATAACGGTGACCGTAATGAACGGTCACCGTTATTTGCATCTTCCCCATTCCCATTGAGCCCTATGGGGGCTCATTTGGGAATGGGGAAGAGCCTTGGTGAATGGGGAATTACCGCCCCGCCAACCTTGGAATGGGGCGGTGATTCCGCCATCCACCAAGGCGCTGCCGGTCCGGGTACGGCGTCAACCAAGGCATTAATAGCGCCATTGGTTAGCGCCGTACTCGGAATGAGGCCCAATGTGTCAAAGCCAAATGTTCTCTGTTTCCGGCTCCGTTAATTCACTCCAATAATCAAAATTATGTTTTTCTGTTTTCAGTGTTTGTGTTTTGTGAATTCCAGTGGTGTTTTTTCAATGTTTTCAAAAACCCTACATATATTTTTCCATCTTTACCCAATTTTACTGATATCGAACCGTGAAAAGCGGTGTTCTGCTAATGTTCAAAAGGTAAATGTTGGTTTATTATTGATTATATAACATGGATATTATTTGTAAATGCAAATATGACAGGTTGTGTACAGTTCTAGTAATACAATAGCAGAAATATTACAGGAAGTACTGTATGGCAAGAGAAAGAGAGTCTGTGAGAAAGGGTAGGTTAGCAGCAGCGAGGGGAAGGCGTGAGAGACAGGGAGATGGAAGGTAGGTGTGTGTGACGGGGAGAGAGAGAGATAGAGAAAAAGAGAGAGGGTGAGAGGACATGAGAAAAAGAGAGAGTGAGGGAGGGATATGAATTGACCCATAGAGAGCAATACAAATTTAGAGGGAGGGAATGATAGAGGATGAGATTGGAGAGCAAGAGAGAGGGCAGGCACTGCAGGAGTCAGGTCAACAGAATGTTCAAGGGCCATTTTAAAATGAGCAGAGAGGAAATTGAAAGCGTAAATACCTGATTCATGGAAAAACGGGATTTGCGCGTGTTTTTCTTTTCCGCAGTCATTTTCCCCTTCAATTTATTTTTTTGCCTTTCCACGGCAAGGGAGGCACACAAAGATGAGTTTGCATCTCCTGAGTACACTCCTCCGCCGTCTTGGAAAAGCAATACTTTTTACGCCCGCAGAAAACTTTAATGCAGGCTTAAATCCAAACATTGACGCCTTTATGGGATGACAACAGGGGCATGGGCCCGTCCTCCAACTCGTGGGTGGGAGGGAGGCAGAAAGCTGCCTGATCTAAATATGTCAGTTCCCATTGTTAAAAAAACTTAAATAGCACAGGTCAGAGTATTTTATCGCTTTCTGGTGAGGCTTTCAACCTGTTGCCTGACTGTTTTTGACACATTCTGCGTTGATCAACTAATCCTGTAATGCTTTCAGTGTTCACTGAGGCACACACAGTTTGTGCATTCAGTATGGCAAACTCCTGTAGCAGTCCCACCTTTCCCTGGGGATTGTATTGTTCATGTGCAATTGCCAAAATTGAAATTCATATTGTTAAATTTGAGTGTTGTGCTGGTCCACAAGATGGCTCAGTGTGTTAAGATTTGTGATCATATGCAAGATTACAATTCCGAATTCCAGCAAGGCTGGCTCAGCCTTTCCTATGAGGCTGATAAACCTGCATGTTTAAAGTCTTTATTTTGTAGCACAATAGGAGTCAGTATCACAAATGTACCTGCCCCAGATAGCTGTTGATATATAAACTAACATCGCATCAGTATGGTGAAGGTCTAGAAATCGGTTCCTTCAATAAGGGGGTTGTAAAACCTGGGCATCCACTGTGATTGGGTAAATTATAACTGGTCTTTTATAACTCTCTTAATACCAGCGAGTGGTTTCTAAGTGCAGGATCAGGATTCGAACCTGTGTTGCGCTGCGTCATGCGCTACCCCCGAGCTATCTTTCCTCCCGTCCTACCCGCATTCAAGACTGTGGAACTGAAGCATTCATGCTCATAATCTAGCTGTGTCAGCAGTTATACTGTGATCCTGAACAAATCATCTTATATCACTGGCTGTACTGTGCTGTGTTCTGTGAAAAGGTTTACCTTTTCACATGCCTGTGACTTTGATAAACCCATTACCTGATCTATCTTTTTATGTAGGCAGTTTGAGTAGAAGGGGTTCTAGATAGAAGAGAGTGGACTAGATATCACAGGCCGTTGGCAAAAATATTTTAAAGTCTGGTTATTTGACACAAACATTATTAACTTTTTTGTGAAATTCAAAGGTTGTCCGACACATCATAAATAATCCACATGCCTATGTTTTGGTTGTATTTAGAGCTTTAAAATCCAAAAGAGAAACCCAGATGAAATATTTTAAGATCACATCAATTATTATGCTGTTTCTTGTATGCTTCACGTGAAGGAGAGAATGAAGCTTGAATCAATACCATCTGCATAATATGCTTCTAGAATATTTTTATTTTTAAAAAGTATATGTTGGGTTATGTGATTTCTGTACTTTTCAATACATTCTTTAAGAGGGTATTATTTTGGTTCACAGAAGTCAAATACTAATTAATAATTGCACGTTGCTTATGGTAAGACCTGGAAAAGTAAGTGCTAAAGGTTAGAATTTGCAGTTTGGGCACACATCCCAGCTTCACCCCTTAACCAGTGTGTGATCCTGGGCATCACATTTAATTTCCTATTGCCTAACCTGTCGAAATTGCTAGTCACTAAACCTTTCAAAATAGTCTGCCCTTCACAGTGATTTTGTTCTCAGGAAATGATATTAAAAAAAAAGCCTCACTCACGCCTTCAATTGCTATAGTGTTGGCTCATCTATAATAATAGTGGGAATTAATCTATTGCACCCACTTGTTTCCTTGCTGTTTAATAGCAAACCCACTTGAAATCCATGTGCTTTGCTTAATCTGAGTACGCCTGAATAAGGACACTTTCCTGGTAGCATCTAATCTGCATCCACTAGCTATGCAATGCCATGTGTGGCTTTCTCTGTGCTTCCAATTGTCCTCTTCTCCTCGCGGATGAGCACGTTTGCATTCCCTGAGGCTGACCTTCTCAGTCCTCATTCTATTCTGGGTTATGTGTGCCTTTTTTAAATGATCTGTGTCCTGCATTCATGCAACATCCTGGGTACCGTCCGGCTGCTATTGATAAAAATAATTCCTGTACCTATGCTAAATCCTATGCGAAATCACAAGTATCCTTGTTATGGACTGCTTATGTTGCCCTTTAATTGCTACTGGTGGGTAGGGTGCTCAGAGGGAGTACCCATACTTATTTTGATCACTGAAAGCCACCATATCAAGCAACGGGCTGTTATGGTGACGAGCGAGGCATAACCAGAAATTCTGGATCCCTTCATTTATTTGTTTCGGTGCAAAGGGGCCCTGGAGGTGTCCATGCCACGGGCCCCAAAAGGCCCTGCAATAAAAGGATTAAATTGAATACGTCGTGGTTGAGCACCTGCTAAAGACCAGACAGATTCCATTGGAATCCATCATTTAAAAAACACCTGCAAAGCATAATTTGCTGGCAGCATTTTATCTCTTACAAATTGCAGAGTAAAAGTGAAGAGTAAACGCAATTCGCTTGGTTTTACCCTCCACGTTTGCCCTCCACTTTGTAAATGTTGCAAATGTGCATGCAGGGTACCATGCAGGTTGATTTGACTGCCAAATTACCCTTAAAGTGTCATTGAGTCATCACATTTTGTCGTGCTTATTCCTTTTAGAAATCACTGTCATCGAGTAATTAGTCCCATTAGTTCATTTGAACCAAACCATGTCTAGAATTCCCAGAATGCAATGTTTCTTGAAAGAAAGGTCAAGCCAGGAGATAATGTTGAATTAAACGGTCGCCCTATGCAGGATCAAGAATTAGTGTGTTTGAATGACACTGACACTCCCGTCCCACTTCTCCCTGACCGCCTCTTCACCACCCACCGACCCACCCAGCGGAGTGTGTGTTGATAAGCCTGGTGTGGGCTGAGAGGTGATTGATGGAGCAGGGAGAAGGGAAGGGCCTGGTGGCTGGTCCATTAGAAACAAGGAAACACGTCTGACATCTGTAAATGGCAGTTGCTAGTGTTGCCCAGTACATGGTATACTTAACCAACTCAATGGTACTCATTTTATCGGCCTCAGCGGATCATGAGCAGAGTCGATCCTGCGACTTACATCAAGTATATGGAGGCTGTACTCAGGCTTCAGCAGGACTCCACAGATTCTTGAAGATTTTCCGTTACTATCCCGCCTCATGGGATGAACATGGCATTAGAGCAAGTGTTTTCCCCTCATACATTAGTCGCAGAACCAAAGAAACTGCTGAGTAAGTATAATCTGACAAATCTACTGATATTACAAAATGGCGGCCCACTTCACCAAGCAAAGCATCCTAGTGCACACTCATGTCACGGAAATATGCAAAAATAGCTTCCTCAAAGGATTTTTGCCAACCCAGTCTGTTGGCCTCAGATCATAATGCATGTATGTTCATTATCAATATGAAAATCTATGCCACCTTTCACACCAATTCCCCCGTGACTGCTGCCTCTGATGCAGTCATTTTGTTACAAAACTCGCAGCACTTTCCCTTTGCATTACTCCAAGAAAACGCGTGTAGCAAGTATCCCCAAAACTCGCTACCCCAGCAAGGCGTTCAGAAGGGTCCTGGAAGACAATGCTGCAGTTTCTCGCCTCTTAGTGCAGCAACACATTTGCACATACCTGTGCCTTCCAGTCAACACTGAACATAAGCACTCAGTGGTGTTTTATTGTTTTTTATGTTTAACCCGAAATCTGGAATGCGCAATCAGACTTTATAACCTCGGGTGGGTAATTCTCCTTCTAAGCTTCCAGCTTCCAGGAGACCATGTTATCACAGTTGCATAAGCATGGTGTGCAGTAATAAAATCGCGGCAAAAAAGTCATCTGTAAAACAAATCGTGGTTTGACCCGGTAAAGGTGTACCCATTATATAATTTAAGGGGAGCAGGGTTTGTGGAGGTGTCTCCCGTTCCCCTTAAATGGTATAATGAGTATGGAGGTTGCGGGGGTGTCCCCCACATGCATTACATGGATTGAGCGGCAAAACGACAGTGTTTTTGCAGCAATTTTTTGTGTAAACAACCATTTTTGCCGCGATTGTAAAATGGAAAAATCCACGGTTTCTCACAGTGCCATTCTCCATAAGGGCCTCTTGCTATGAGAAGATGGGCTTAGGATGTACTATAGTCCTATCTCTATGTCACCTGTTTCCATGAGAGGGATGGACTCTGGAATGTTCCTCGTTGCCATTCTTCATGTGGAGCTTAGGCATTAGGCCCGAGTGCCTATTAAGAGCGATAGTGCCGTGGGCTATGGAGGACACCAGCATAATGGATTCCCAAGCAGCATTGCCTCTAATGACGACCTCCTAATGCCCAAGCTCTGAAGTTTCTGGAAGCACTTGGTGTGCAGTTTTGAAGATAGGACTTACCGAAGCCAGTCTTGATTAACTCAAGGGGCTTTTGTCAGAGGTAAGAAGACAGGTGCAATTGCAGTAACAGCTGGAAAGCGCCTCCTTTGAATCCTTTTCTGAATTTCGCTTGTTAACCTGTAGGATGTAAAGTGAATTATGCTCCCATTTCCCATTAAACCAACACTAGAATTCCCAGAATTCAATTTTCCTTCAAGGAAAGTCCAAGTCTGGAAAAGAAATGGAGCTATCTGGTCATCCTTACCAAGAAAAAAAGTGTCATGTGATCAGGTGCAAAGTCAACGCTTTCCATCAATGTCTCCATCGGTGTAGAAGAGGTGGTAGGCACTCCTAGCAAATACAAGACCCCACCCTTCTGTATTTCATGATACCACTCAGCACCCCCTGCACACAAGGCGTTTAAATGAGACAGGGGGCTGTCATTGGAGGACTGAGTTTTCCATCTATTGTAAACAAAATCTTGACAGCGTAGGAATTCATAGAGGCATTCTAGGGCTCTTTAAGGTCCCAAGAAACATTTGATTTCTTACAAAATCAAAATACAGATCCAAAAGCTGTACACATACATTCCTTTGGATGGTACCGCTTCCCTCACAGTCGTTCACGTTGTTAACGATGCAACACCCCTTCCTTGACACTCTTAGCAGTTCGGTGGTCTTTGATCACGCTTGTCAAGATATCACTTTTACTGTAATAGTAAGTAACCACCACCACTATTAATGTCCAAAGTCGTCATCACTTGGACCCAGCTAGATTTTGGTGAACCATGGTCGGCATTGAAAGGCCTCCATGATAGGAAATGCTCTCCTCTTCTCCTACTTCTCTGTCAGGCGTCCTCCCTCCTTCCCTGTCTGCATATCCATTGTCTCGCTGCTCCTCACCATTGCTGTAATGCCTACCAGCTCCTCGGATGCATGCTTTACCCCTCCTTTCCCTTTGCCACCTTCTCTGTTGTCTCTTGTGCCTCCTCCTATGTTGTTTCTTTTACCACCTCTGATCCTTTTAGCCTTACCTCATCGCCCACTTCTGTTGTTTCTCTCACCTCGGTCTTAGCAGTTCTCTCCTCCACCTTGACCCTCGCATTAACTCCTCCACTATCCTCCTCTTCGCTTCTCCATGCACGCTCCAGCTCACTCTGCCTCTGACTCCTAACTACCACAACCTTCTCAACTATTAGAGTCGTGTATTATACAGATATGTCAGCCGTCCTGCAAGCCTACCAATTGTGTTATGCCTTGCAGCTGTGGTACCACATTGTACATGCACTGTGATTGGTTTCTTTGGTCTTGAAGTATGAAACTCTTACCTGATTTCTAATACCTGGCATCGGTCAACACATCCTGTGACTTGCCATTTTAGAGCTGGAGGGGCCACCACCTTGCTTTCATTCTGCGTTTGGCCCCTCGTCTCTGTGGTCATGGACATTCCCTCCGGGGCCAGTTCTTCCAGGACCACACTCACTCTTGACTTCCTTCTGTGAGGGTCACAAAGTCTGCGAGCAGCCACACACAAGGGAATGCACTGATTTCAGAGGCAGTCTCCTGTAAAACCAGGTACTCTCTTCCACATCTCTGGGTGCAAGGGATCCATGGTGGCAAAACCACGGATGGGCAAATAACCCAATCATTGGCCATGAGCAAAGTCATGTCTTTGATTGTTCCAAACTGTGCTTCTAACGGAGACATAATAGTAGACATGTCCATGGGTCCTAGTTCAAAGAAAACAGACTGATCTTCCTCTTCCTCCTCAGGGCCAACATATCCAGTCGTATCACAGGAGCCCCTATAATCAGAGATGGAGTTCTTAGTTGGCCCGGAATTATATCAGCGTCGAAGGCTAGGAATAGACTTGCGAGGCGTGGGGGCTCCTACATATACCCCCTCCCCCATACTGCGCTCAGGCCTTTAACTTGGTCTTCAGGGCCCCTAACTCTCATTACAGCCTTCACGCAGGGTCTATAAAGCTTAACTATGTCAGTGGGTAATAAGTGCCTGGCTGCCAGGTTTGAGCAGGAACATCTATTTGGGTCTTCTAACGCTCTGTGCAAACTAGTACTTTGACTATCTTGATACAAAATGTCAACAAACCACCTCCATTTTATTGCAAAAATATCGCCCAGTCCTAAACCCCTATTTTGCTGATGAAACAAAAGCAACTGATTCCACTGCATCCTCATCCTCCCTGTGACGTTCATATCGTCAGACTTTTCATTGCACCCTCATACACATCGCTTGAATCATTTCCGCACAGCTGTGTGCCCCCTACAGGGAATGCTCGTTCTAAGAAAATATTCAGAAACCTTTCTGTACATGTCAGCATGACCTTTAAAAAGCTGTTGCCGTGCTCCGCTCTCTGGTCACAAGGAGAGGGCAACACTCGCAGCCCTTCCACTCACCTCTTGTTCGGCCTGGTAGAGTTTCTTCTGATTTTCTTCCCGCGCGGTGGGTCTTGCATGATGAAGCGAGGCCATCAGCAGTTTCTGATTGCCGGGCTCCTCCAGGGCACCGGCTGACAGGCTGATCGTGGCATTTCTCCCTGCATGGAGTTTCTTTCTCACCTTATGCACAGGAATCTGTGCCCCGGGGCGACTGTTTTTATAGCAGTCTAATATGCCCTTCGATCCAGGAAAACGGCTGGCTGTTTATTGGCAATAGGGGAATGGAGAAGCTTCGGGAAATCAAGGTAGTCATTGGATTGGCGGGTCAAGAGTGAGGAACTTTCGAATTTGTTGGTGTTAGGAGAGGGAGTTCTGTCTCCTCCGATCCTGTTTTTCAGACAGGTCAACAGCAAAAGACTGTTATCGAATTATTGAACTCTATCTTTCATTTTAATTGGTTATTTGTAACGCGTTTAATAGCCAGAAGTTTCTAGGCGCGGACCTGGGCAGCGAACCTGTGCTGCTCCTTGCGCCGCAGCGTCTTGCTGCCCCTGCCCTATCCTCCCGAGACGGGAAACAGGGCAGTATCATTTGAATGGTCTTCATAAACCAACCAGAAGCTGGTGACACAATGTTATGTGTAAGAAATTATATGCGGCACATTCTATATTAAACCCTCATTATAGGGGGCTCCTTGGAAAATGATAAAGGGTCAAGAGGATACATGGAGTTTTTCTGCTACAGTTAATTCAACTTTATTCGACTTTAGCAGTTGAAAAAGGATAAACACATGCTATTGCATTCTAATACAAATTAACATATTAAAAGCATAGTTTGGCACCAGTCACCAATATAAAGCTATTGCCACCAACGGGTCTTCATAGATTCAGAAAAAAAAGTACTTTATAGATTTGATCTGCTCTTAGAAACTCTGTTAAAGTGACAAGTAATTAGGAGAACCAGTTGCGCTTGTTTCCCCATTCCAACCATGGCGTCAACGTATATTCGCAGAGCATAACCACATTGGCAATTATTTTCCTTTAGGAGACACGCCATCTCGTCCAGTCCACGTGACAGCCACAATTAAGATGGTCTTTTATGGCGTTTGAGTATATCCAAGAGACCTGAACACAGAATCAAAAGATCCTCCTCCTGTCAACAGCACACCAAGGTATGCTGCTGTTAACAATATTTATCATTCCAGTCCTACAATAAACCACCTACAGGTTCTTGATTCGATAAAAGTTTAATTTAGACGGGCTCGAATAATTGTACGTGACTTGCGCGTTCGATGTATTAGGCATGTGATTTCTGTGGGCTCACTTGGTACGTTTGGGCATGGCCAGTTGTGCGTCATCACATGTACAGATAGTTCCTGGGGCTATAATTTCATCTTTAAGGTCTAGGGGCCTCACTACGCGGTAGGTGGTAAGGGATTACCGGCACCGGTAAGGGCACCGGTGCGGGTAATTCCTTACCACCCTATTCCGAGGTCCCTTAGCGGGTCCCTTCCTTAACACCTGGTCTTACCAGGTTTTAAGGACGGGACCTGTTAAGGGACTTCACAGCTAATAACGGTACCGCAAATTGCGGTACCGTTATTAGCTCCATCCCCATTCCCATTGAGCCCTATGGGGGCTCGAATGGGAATGGGGAATGGTTCCCGGAATGGGGAGTTATCGGGTCCTCCAAGGTTGGAATGACCCGGTAAGTCCCTATTTCGGGAACCCGGACCCGGAATGCAGTAAGGGGGTAGCCATGGTGCTCCTACCGCGTAGTGAGGCCCTAGGTCTTTAGCCAAAACTACACACAGTTTCCCTACTAATAAAGGGGTCTATCATGGATGTCCTTTGGCCTCTAATCTTTAATTGTGATACTCATCAGATTTTGACAATAATCAACTTACAGGTGCCCCGCGCAAAATGAATGGGTGGATCTTTAATGCCCCCTTTATACATATGATTCCGACACTCTTGCTTCAACTCCCAGAGACTTGCAGCTGATGATATTGGGTAGTCATGACTATTTTCTTAAAATATACATGATAATCAATGAAAGGCCTGCTGGTATTCTGAAGGAGAAACGACTGAATGTGCTAACTCTGACACTTACTGGAGACTTGCGTTTGCAAGCTCTGGGAGCTGGATACCACTCAGCATGGTGGATAGCAAGATTCTATTTCAAATATGGGGTCCGGGCTCTGTCCACTTGCATTAAGCTTAGTCTCAAGCTAAGGTTACACCCGTTCTGACACATAGAACTGAAGTATGGGGGAATCGAAGATAGAGGCATTAGAACATGGCCAAGGGACATTTTCAAGACAGATATTGAGTATCCAACAATGCACCACTACATGTGCACTGAGGACATAGACAAATCTTCCCTCAGCAAGCTATCTGGTTTCCCCGTCTCCAGGATGTTTCTTTTGTAAACACATGGAACAGGGAAATAATTTGAATTGTGCAACTTACTCGGACCGAGATCATAAATACCCTATCCCACTTTAAGCACACATGGTACAATAGTCTATTTTGTGCCCTGAAGAAATCATATTGTAAAGACCTATTGAAGGCAAATTCCAAGTGGTAATTATTGTAAAAACAGATGAAAGGCGAGACTGCAATCCAAGGGGAAAGGTAAGATGTACTGTAAAAAGGAACACCAGATAAAGACGGTGGCCACTCTCCAGCAGCTCCCTGTCATTTGACTCTACGATTCTTTCCTTCAAGCAATAACAATTCTAACAACATAAAGGTGATGAAGTCATCACATTCTAAACTAGTCAGCTAATCAATACAGCAAGACAAGAACAACTGTGAACTGTGTACAACACACAACTAAAACACTTGACCATTTATAGACAGGATAGAAAATACCACTATGACACATCTCCTTTCCTCAGCAACGTCTTTTGTTTTTGAATGATACAGACAGGGTGAGATGCCAATCTCACGTATAAGCAGCCACCCTTTCTTTGTTCCACACTTCATCACCGCACACTCTCATCGTATTGCCATAATATTTTTCCTGACCCTATACTGGAACACCCTCTGCAAAAAGGCATCCTTACAATTCTCATTATTAGCAACTGTGATTCTCACACCATCCACGATGGCCCTTTTGAACCTATCAACACATGTGCTGCTCTGTGGGTGGTACGAAGAGGTTCTTTTATGTTCTGTCCCTCAAGTGTTTAGACATTTCTCAAATTCCAATGACTTGAACTGGCACCAATTGTCACTGACAGTCCTGGAAGGAAAACCCTCCCGCAAAAATGTTCCCTCTAAAAACAAAATCACGTTGGCAGTGGTGATTGTCTTCAAAACTCCCACTTCAGGCCAGTTGGATAACAGGTCGAAAACCACAATGACATAACTGTCCCTAACTCTTAGTGGATTTAGGGGACCTACCTAGTCAATGGCAATGACATCCCATGGAACGCGCAGTAAAGTTGGCACAACCATGGGAGGCACTCTCGTTTTCGACACCATGTCACTTTCTTTATACATTTTGCAGTCTCTAACTTGTCGTTCAATGGCAACATCCATTTGTGGCTATCAAAAGTCAGCTCTTATGACTGACTTGGTCCTAGAGATACCCACGTGACCTCCGTGGCCTAGTTCTATCGCAATGTCTCTCATGCCATCTGATGCAAGCAATCGCTCTCTTCTGCAAACCAACTCTCCATGCACATACAGTCATCCTTGATGCGCTTACATTTTTTTAATGTCAGGAATACTGCTTTGCCTTCACAGTCACCACTCCACTTCTCTCTCACAAAGCGTTTAATATACTGATACGCCTCATCCTCCTCGCATGCCTTGGTCCATCTCTCCTCTGCTAAGCACTCATTGGCACCAAAATGTCCCTGACGTTATCATCGACCCTATCGTCACTGCTTGAGTCCTCATCCACTGCGGCATTGTGCGACAGAGCATCAGCAAACCCTTTTGGTATTATTTAAACATTACTTTTACTTTGTACATCATGAGTTTTATTTCAATTTTAACTTGTGAATCGCTTAGAAACACACAGAAAAAATACACATCTATGTACAAGTTTTCAAGCAAATGTTGAATTTGAAAACTTAATTTCTTGTCTGTACATATATACATTTAGAGTAATAAACACTTTTGTTTCAATACCCATGCATGGAAATCATAAAACATATCCTAATACATATTTGTTCCTTGTTTTAAAGCAATTCTCATGTCGCTTAGAAAATGATACGCCAGGGACGTCACTTAAGGGGTTTACAGGGGTCGCAACTGTGACCCCTGAGGTCTCCCTTGCTACCCCTGTGGTCTTCCCTGCTACCCCCCAAAAAAAATAGTTTTTTAAATTTTGTTTAACTTTACTGCAATCTCGGCTCTTTGCTTGTGGAGTTGCTGGTTTTCTTGCTTAGACCTCTTTAAAACATTTTTTAAAAAACAGGGGTTACACATGTCTAACACTTTCAGCAGTGACCCTAAATAAGAAAGAATGGGAATACCAAATAATTTGTCGTTCTGGAATTGTATACTATAATCGCTAGACTCATCAAGTGTTTATTTCAGGGACACCTCAGGGGGTGAGTCACTGATTTAGTCTGTTCTTAAACACCTCAACTCAGCCTTTCATCCTTCTGAGGTCGATAAATGAGTACCAACACAGGTTGGGTAATATTGTATGTATATTTGTACTATATAAAGCGCTTAAGCGTAAGTGCTATATAATAACACATTATTATCATTTGGTAATGAACGTCTGCTTGCATTCACAGTAATTTGGTAATATGGGCCTGTACACACTGATATAAATGATACATATGGCGATCCATTCTTATATGAAATGTATATCACATTTTATATTGTAACCATATGTTTCATAGTGTACTTGGGAACAATGCTATGTTATGCCACTTCCTGTTTTGTCAAAGGGTGAAATGTCATGTTCCATCACTTCCCGTGATATCACTTTGTGGTGGGGTCAAATGACATAACTTCCTGTGATGCCATCAGAGGTCAAGGGTCGGGAGGTGTCACTTCTGCAACCCCTGGCATTTTGGTGAAATTATGTCCCTTTGATTCGTGTACACATTTTTCTTACAATAAAACAATTGACTATTTACATATGTTTATTTCAATACGTAGTAAATAATTAGGGTTCGACATGTGTCGATTTCTATTTATTTCCACTAATTTCTTTTGTAAATGAATATGCAGATTATATTATAGAGTACATGTCTTAGATCTATTTAGCACAAACAGGAACATTCTAAGCAGTGTACTTTTTATAATTCAAATATCATCTTTTACCAAATTACTACAAAGGAGAGCTTCACAGGTAGTGATATGATGCATGTGTAGCTGTTTACTGTTTTAAATAAGGTAATTGTTGAACATTGAACTATTCTAAAATGCTAATATCACATATGTAGAAATGTAAGGTTGATCTAGATATGGACAAATTCCTACAGTGATCTTATGTCTGATGCCATTAGTTAAATAATTATTGATGCCATGTATGATGTTATTAGCGGTCATCAATAATGTCATCAGTGATTTAATAGATTATGTAATTAGTGAGGGCACCAGTCCTGTCATCAGTGATGTCATCATCGTGACATAGGCTGCGCAACAGGGGGTGCGAAGTTAAGATGACTTTACTTGAATTTCAGGCTGTGCCCACTGTATATTTTAGAACACTACCAGACCACTAGCCAAGGCCATCAGTCATGGCCAATGGGCAACTCTCAAGGAAGGGTGCACCGCCTGTCCGAGTCTGGTGCGGATTGTGCAGCCCGTTGGGACACTTTGCCGACCTGCAGCCCAAGCAGCTGCATGTAGCTGGACCTGTGTGCTGAAGGCGGCGGTGCACCGCCAAATCCTGAGTCACTGTGTCACTACAAAGGAGGGCCGCCGCGGACGACAGGCTATTTCCTGGGCCAGGCTGATGGCTTGATCTGTGGGTACTCGTCATGTTCCCCCTCATTAAGCACTGGACCAACCACTGCCCACCTTGGACCCTGCCGCCCGGCAAGTGAGAGACGGTTGACGGCAGTCCGGACGTGGGAGTCTGTCTGCCTTCCTGGGTTCTGGACCCAGTTGTGTTGTTGGGAGAGGTGGACCCCGCCCCTGGCTCTTTGTGCCAGTACGGCAGACTTTCTTGGTGGCGTGGATACCGCTTGAGCCCCTGATCCCTACTTTTCCTGATCCGGCTGCCTTTGAGTGCTGCGCCGGTGCCCCCCCTCTTGGGCTCGAGGCGCATTGGCCTCTCTTGCAGCACGCACTGATCTCGGGGACCTGAGGGGGCGCAAGCAGCTGGGCAGCCCCCGGTGCCCCACTGTGACTTCAAGGGACACCAAAGGATTCGAACAGGAAGGCCTGTTGCGGCAGCCGCTGGCTGGAATGGAAGCTGTCCAGCCCAGGTGGCATGCCTGTGTGAGAGGCGATCCTTGTGGCGCAGTGCCCTGTGCTGGGGGCTAGAGCGGTGGCACTCCGGCATACTACTTGACTCTCCACCTCGGGGCCTCCGCTGCTGGTGGGACTGCACCACGGGCCCAGCAGCTGCTGCTACCTCACAGTGCATCAAGTAAGTGCGTTCCTGGCAGGTACCATCTGCGCAAATTGTGCCCCAGACCCAACATCACACCATGCTTTCCACCAGGTCCACATTGGCTTCTTCTCAGTCTCTGGTTTGGCATGGTAGGGACCAGCAATATAGACTACATCGCCTGCCCACCTCATAGGTGATGGAACATTGGTAGTTTAACCCCCCACCTGTGTATACAAGTAGTACCCGGACTCAGAGCCCTGAATAGAGGGGACACTCTTCTGTTGAATGGGCGGGGACTGATGCATCACCCCCCACCCCGAGGCCTATCACCCCTGACTGCTCTTCAGCATATATTGTTGTAAAATACCCTGTCATCCTCGCAAGGTCTCACAGAGTGTGCTGCAGGAGCTACAGTGCGGCGCCTGTGATCGAGGGCTCAGAAAATGCATAGGGGACCCCTAAAACCTGCTCGAGGGTTGCCGCACTCTCCTTATCCGGCCTCCTTACACTGCCTCACCTGCTGCCTCTATCTGCCCAGCAGTGGTGCAAGACCTGGGAAGACTAACTTGGGGATCGACAGTCCATCTAGAGAATGCCAAATCGGCCCTGTGGCACTAAAAAGACCGGCACCATGGATAAATTTGCTAAAGCAACACCCAGGTCCGACCGTGGGCAACCCTCGCAGCACCAGGAGGATTCGCTGACACCCGCAGCTGCACCGGTCCCGGACCTAACTAAAAAGATGGAATCTATGGCGAAAAACTTTGCGTCTTTTCACGAAAAGCTGGATGACATCAATGCAAATGTAGCGTCACTCAGGTCGCAGCTGGATCATGCGGGCACCCGAATCACGGAGGCCGAAACCAGGATTGGGGCAAATGAAGATGGAATGCAGGCACTTCAGAACACGGTGGCCGCCCTCACCCAGGACATGAAATCCATTAAGGCAAATTGTGACGACTTGGAATCTCGTTCACATAGGAATAATATCGAATAATTGGGGTGCTCGACGACGCACTTATGGGGTGGATGGAACAAGCGGTTGAAACCTTACCTACAGACCTGCTGGGTAACCCTGATATGTCCCCCTTTTTCACCATTGAACGTGACCACCGTGCGCTGGCCCCGTGCCCTAAACCTGGCGACATTCCCAGAACAATAATCGCAAAGCTATTAAGCTATCGAGACAGGGACCAGTTGCTCCGCCTCGTGTGGGAATGGAAGGAACTGAGGCTGGGTTCACAGACCATTAGAATTTTCCCTGACTTTTCCACAGTGGTGCAGCAGGAAAGACACCAATTCCTTGGGCTAAAGAAACTGCTCAGAGAATGAAATATCCAATATGCCATGCTATTTCCAGCACACTTCAAATTTACCTTTAGTGACAAACTATACTTCTTCACTGTCCCAGACGAGGCAGTTAAATTCATTGAGGCTGACATCCTACTGGGCATGAGTCGATATTGATACAAGTCACTACTAATCGCCCGTCTGAAGTTGTATGTTGTAATATGCGGCGCTTCACCATGAATCCTTGTTGTTGGGTGTGTGGCAGCAGCGTACCCTTCTGCGGCTGCAATGGTTCCTCTGGAGGGTCTGTCGTTGAAAGGTCCCTGTTGGACCCCAGTTGAAATTGGGTCAAGGTGTGGTAGGCACGCTGGACACGGAACTGAAGGGGAGGGGGATTTCACTGCTGGTTTTGGTGGGGGCAGCGGGGGAGGGGGTTGGAGGGGTTGGGGAAGGTAAAGTTAAAAATGGCAAAGGTTACACGGCAATGCGCAAGTCGAGTGAGCTGCACTTAAACGTAATAGTCATACCATCCTATGTACAGGGGCGGGACTTCTGGGATGTGCCTTGAGAGGTGGATATGGTGACCAGAATAATGTCATGGAATGTCATGGAATGTCTAACTTCTTGGCAACTTCTCGAAGGCTTGCAGGATCATAGCATATGCTCAAAGACTTGGCGTGAAGATACTTTTACTGCAGGAAACCCATACCACTAAAAACACAGAGCGGCCGGCCTTGCGCCTTTCTGGGGGCCTCATAGGTTCTTCACCTCCTACTCAACCCAAGCAAGGGGAGTGCTGACATTGATCCACAAGTCGATTAAATTCACACTGAAAAAGAGTTACATAGATCCTGAGGGCAGATATGTTATACTGCATTGTATTATAGCGAATGAGGAATACCTGCTTGCAAACATGTACGGGCCCAATGTTGATGCACCAGAGTTCTATGAGCAGTGGTCTCCATGCTTGCAGGATATTTAGGGGTGCAAATTATGTGGGGTGGTGATATGAATCTGATACTAGATACGGCCCTGGATAGAACAGGAACGGCACCCAGGACCTTATCACGTGCGGCACAGGGACTTCAACTACACATGACATCACTGGGCCTGTGGGATACTTGGAGAGTTCTCAATACTACAGAGCGGGATACACCTTGTATTCAATGGTGCACGACAGCTCGTCTCGAATCGACCCGTTTTTAACTTCAGGCGGCTTATCTGGTAAAGTTGTGAAAACCGAGATACTTACTCGTACGCTATCCGACCACGCACCAGTGACAATATCCATAGTGCAGGGTTCGTCTTCACCCCCCGCACGGCCTGACGCTTTAAGTCAGAAGCCCGTAGGGATATAGTGTTCAAGGCCAAGATCTGCTCCGATGTTGAGACATTCTTTGAATGTAACAAGCCAGGAGACACGGCTGTCAGGGTACGCTGGGAGGCCTTTAAACTGTATTTTAGAGGCATGGCTATCTCACGGGAGGATGGGATATTAATTTGATCAAGAATGATCTCAACCGATCCAAGTCTAAACTTAAGGGCCTGGAACAGGAGTGTGCAACCGCTGCTACCCCTGCCAAGCTGGCACAGATAAGGGAGGAGCTGGCAACCTTTGAGTCACATGCCCAGACAGAGATACGTTACTTTTCTCACCCGCGGGCGGCAAGGAAATATGGGGAGGGCGAAAGGCCAGGTAGAACACTCGGCAGGTTGGTCGACGAGCAGGAGGGCCGTTCACAGATGGAGTGTATTACTGACACACAGGGCACCTTGCAGTGGACAGACCAGCAGATACTCGAGGTCTTTGCCAAATTCGACACTGAACTATACACGTCACATCAAATACATGACTTACATGACATACGTGAACTACTAAATCATATCCCTATGACCACCGTATCCCAAGCAACCCGTAATCAGCTCGACACCTCCATCATACTGGATGAAATAGTAAAGTCCATAACTAAGTTACCGAAAGGTAAAGCACCTAGGCCAGATGGACTCACCTCAGAATTCTACCAGGAGCATGTAGCCCTCCTTGCACCAAAACTACTAGAGCTCTGGAATGAATCGCTAGACAAGTCTATTTCACCTCCCTTCCTCCGAGAAGCTACCATAACGGTCCTGTTGAAGCCTGACAAGCCCAGTGCCGAATGTAGGTCCTTTAGGCACCTATCGCTCATGAACATAGATATAAAAATCTTTCCCAAATCAATAGCGAACAGATTTCTGCCAATTATGTCCCACCTAGTACATGAGGACCAGGGAGGATTCGTCCCTGGACGCTCAACTGCCCTTAACATTAGGAGATTGTTCAACGTAATGTCTAGGATTGACCAAAATGCATATTCCGTGGCGGTCACACTGGATGCCCAAAAGGCCTTTGATGTGGTCTCCTGGCAATACATGTGGGAAGTCCTTGAGAAAATGGGGTTGGGACCTAAAATTATTAAATACATTAAACTCCTGTACATGCATCTCACAGCAAGGGTATTGATCAACTCTCAAACCTGCACACCTTTCGCGATGAATAGGAGCACCCGTCAGGGCTGCCAATCTTGCTCATCCTATTTGCATTGGTTATCGAACCAATGGAGGACTACATCTGGGCGCGTGTCATGATTCCTGCCCTCATGTCCCCAGCCCTCCAAGATGTCAGGCTGGAGCCAGGCCATGATCACCTACATGGCCCTCAAGGGCCTCTCCATCCCTCCAAAGACCCACTTGGAGTCAGACTTGGCGCTTGTGGCACCAGACTCACTCACTCCCATAGGATAACATTGGGGATTGGACTTGTAGTGCATTGATGGGGACAAGATTGATGCCCCCACATATTTCGGTGGTTCAGCCCAGAGACATCTGGGATACCCAGAGACTATTAAGCCACGCCCAGGCTGAGAAACATGCTTTGTGTTTTCTGCACCTGCAGTGTGACACTCACCGTGTTCGGATCGGTCTCCAGTAGGCCTGCATCTTTCTTCTGCGCTCAGCTCCTGCAAGAACAAGAACACCGTTAGGAACAGCCTTACCTTGCGGCGCTTCTGCCCATCATTCATCGCTCCTTCTGTTCTGCGGGCATCTTCGGCGGTGTCATTCCCATCCCGGCACGCTGCTTCCTATGGAAAAGGGAAAAGAACAGAAAAAAGGCATTAGTAAGCATTTAGCAAATCTTCGCTTATTTTTAAAGACTGTACGAGCTTCAAACGCTTACCTGAATCCCAGCCGCTCTGGGGGAACTCTGTCTCCGGAACTTCTCATCCATCTGCAAGAGGGAAAAGACACTCCAGGTTAGCGTGGAAACATCTAGAGGCGCTGCATATAGCGCTTACTCACCGCATTTCTTCTTCATAACCAGCATCCACGCCGAAAACGTCGCGGCACCTAAAAGACACATAAAAAGAACTCAGTTCAATACAAATACGAAAGGGACGCATCGCGCTTCGTGCTCTCACTCACCTTCAGCGCTACTCATCTCAGCAGCACGTCGCCATCCACCGACGCTGGCCATCATCTAAGGAACGAAAGGAACGAAGTTAGAGAACTGTTCAAAAGACTCATTATACTTACCTGTCGGACTCTTGCCAGTGAAGTAACTAGGCAGCAACAAGCCTGCATCAATCAACGTGCCCCTGTGCTGAAAGCAGGATGGAGAGCACACTTTCCAGGAAAACAAGGTGAGCTGTGGATCAAAGGGAAGGGTTGGACCCCGGGGAAGAAGGGGTTCAAGCACACAGAGACAATAGGGAGTTAAACTCTACCAATCCTGTGTTTCAGGCCCAGTCTCCAGTCGAGTAGACTCCAGGGAAGGGTTCGAGGTTGTAAGAGGTCAGAACAGGCTGAGTGACGTCCCCGTTGATACCAGGTGAGCGTTACAGCGCGACATGCCCAAAAGGGAATACGCCTGAAAGACACCCAAGATTATGTCATTGTATGCGGACGATATCCTACTATATGTCAGGAATCCATCATTAATTCTAGACCCTATACTCAGAGATGTGACCGGATAGGTACCTATCAGGATTCACGATAAACTATACTTAATCCGAGATATTCCCACCACGACGACCAGCCACCCCACGTGTGAATACCCTCTCCGATGGTCACCGAAAGGGATACAGTACTTGGGGGTCCAGCTGTCCCAACACAAATCATCCCTGTTGGCGGACAATTATTCTGCCGTGGAACAGTATACACGTTGTAAGATAATGAGATGGCGCTCCCTTTCGCTCTCTCATTGGCTGGGAGAATGTCATTAGTGAAATTTATCCTGGTCCCCATCTCCTCTATATCTTTGCAAATGTACCGGTATGGCCAGGGAAACTACTTTGACAAGCTCCATAAGATTTGCGCGCAATTCCTATGGCATGCAGGGGCAGTCCGCAAAAAGTGGGTACATATGACACTACCCTATGAGAGGGGGATTTCACTGCCCCTTATCTGAAATTGTATTGGATTGCTGCACAGGCCCAATATGCCTCGCACTGGTTTTCGGAAACAGTGGCCCCGCCCCATGTCAAACTTGAAAGACTTGCAACAGCCGATCAGAATCCTAAATCGCTGATCCTTCATCAAACATATAGGGACGATACACCACTAGACCCCAATGCGGCTAGTCTACTAGTGTGGGAGTGGCTACTACAGCCCACGTTGGGACTATGCCCTTACTATAAATGGCTTCCCATTTGGGGATTCCCCGAGCTTGCACCCACGCACGACAAGCTACTATCCCAACACTGGCAAACACCAGGATACCAAGTGCTGCATGATTTGTTACCGAAAGTTAAATTCATCAGCCCACAGACCTAGCATCCTGGACATACTGGGTCAGCGTGGAAATGCTGCAATATTTTAGAATTTGAGCCTCAATCCGCACTATGTGGTCGTGCTATACTAATTAACCACCAGATACACCTGAAATACATTAGATAGCAAATTCAAGTTGCGCCTGAGGGGTAATCTCTTCATTATACAAAACGTTACTAGCAATAACCCCTGACTTACCCCCTACAGCTCGAAACAAATGGGCAAATGAGCCCAACTGTGCGATCACGGATGATATGTGGAATAAAGTGTGCTCTCAAACACGCAAGGTCTCCCTTAATTCCCAATACCGCTGCATTCAATACAAGCTATTAAATCGACTATACTACACCCCACACAAACTTAATACATTAAACCATAACGAGATACACACTTGGCCTAGATACTTAACTGTGGCAGCCGATCACACACACATGTTTTGGGCATGCAGTAAACTCAGTGAGTTTTGGGGTGAGATTTTACGGACACTCTCTGTCATTGTGGGGAACACTGTGCACCCAGATCCGCTGGGAGTGTTGTTTGGGTTGTGGAGTGATGCTAGTGCCAAGAAAATGTCAGCATTTCTGAATGTGAGCTGTATTGTGACGAAAAAGTGTGTTCTCCAATGTTGGAAGCGACCTTCTCCTCCGACTTGTACAATGTGATTGAGCGCCCTCATTTAGACCAAGACCTGTGAGGAAGAGTATATAAACTCACTTGCGCCGCACTCTCGCCCAAGAAACATATGGTCTGAATTCTGGAGCTATCTAGTCAACCAGTCTGAAAGCCACACTGGATCGCCTGCTCCGATCTCACCCTGCAATCCGACTCCAAACGCAACTTGAACTAAATCTGGCTGTACAATGATTTTGAGGTTTAATGTACTTTTTGCTACTTGTCCCACGTAATTGTACTGTACTATATGTCGAAATGTGCCTCTTGCCTGACTGTGTATGCTGTATTGACCTGCCAATTAAATAAAAGTTTAATAAAAAAAAAGAAAAGATTTGCAAGTCCCTCAAACTTTGGCGTCCAAAAATTCTTAAAGACCGCCAGACCAAACATTGGGCCGGACATCCCATATAGGCCAAAGCCTCCATCGAAGTGACAGAGGAATCCAGCAAGGGCAGTTTTGGTGTCTCTAGTGATGCCGAAGGTGCCCGGGGTTCATCCGACTCAACTAAGCAGGCCTGCGGCCCTGTGACAGAGATAACAGCCGGCGGCCATAGCACACACACATGTAAACACACCAAGCACATACCCCATGGCCGACCTTCAACGAAATCGTCGACCGTCGAAGCCCACGTGGTGTTCGCAGAAAATGCCTTGAGATTTTCTGTGTCCTGTGGGCCATATATATATATATATATAGAGAGAGAGAGGGAGAGAGAGAGAGAGAGAGAGAGAGAGAGAGAGAGAGAGAGAAAGAGTGCTTGAGCAAGTGGGTAGCAGCTCTAAAGCTTAGAACATGTTCAGATCATGGTAAACACATTAGAAAACATACTATTGCCATATATTTCACCTATCAAGTGGCACACTTAATTGAAATAATCTGAACGGGGATGGTTGTTGGGACATGAACGCTTCCTTATTTACTTTTGCCACCATTCAGTGCTTTGCTCAGAACTATCTTACTGTGGATCTCAATTACTTCTAATGTTAGGTGTGCTTTTCCTGCACCCGGTAATCCTTTTGGAAATGTAACTGTAGGCAAGCTGCCTGACCGGGAGGTTTTAAGTCATACTGTTATCTGCTATTAGTGTTGTTGGGACATACAAGGCCAAAAAAGGCCATGCTGCTCCCTTAGGTAGATGATATCATATGATATGATATGATAAGTCATTTAGAATGCACCTGTACACAAGTGTTTATAGGCGTGACAAGACAAGGAGGGGGAAACAGAAGGAGGACCAAACAACGATCTTGCTAGGCCTTGTGTCATTCAGATAGCGCAACTACAGAAAAGAGGGAGGGGAGAAGTGCCAGGCTGCGAGGGGAAGGGAGAAGTGCAGGTAACTCAATAAGTGCAGCCAGCAGGTTGCTCATAAGTGCAGAGAGAATGGACGGACTGTAGGGTTGCAGACCCTGAAGTGCTGGGGAGCTCAGAAACAGTGCGAGGACATCTGGACATGCAGGAGCCTCGGCCTGAGTTCAGAGGGTGGCCAGGTTGCCAGTGCACGGAGCAGTCAGGGACATCAGCAGGAGAGAGGAAGAGAGAAAATGGAAGTGAAAAGGAAGGTCTTGAGTTGCTTCCGATTTTGCTCAAGTTTGAGACAGGGATGCTGTTCCAGAGGGAGGCCTTTGTCGAGGAGAGTGATCTGCCCCAAATCTCTGCTTGGCGAAGCGTCTGACCCTCAGAGAGTTAGAGGTGAATGAGCGGAGAACTCGAGAAGGGAGATGTTTAGGAAGAGAAAGAGGAGGTAGTGCGATCCCAGGCCCCTGAAAGCCTTGTGGATGATGCAAAGGTTCTTGAACTTGATCCTGGCAGCCACAGAGAGCCAGTGAAGAGATATCAGAGCTGGAAAGATACAGTCCCTGGGCTTGAGGTCAAGGACAAGTCTTGCAGTCATGTCATGGATAAGTTGTAAAGTCCAAGAGTAGAGACAGGCAGATTTATAAACAGGCTGTTTCAGTAGTCCAGCCTAGAGAGGACCAGGGATCTCGAGACAGTGAGCTTCTGGGTGAAAGCGAGAAAAGGAAGGTTACCTCTGAGGAGATGCAGCTGATAGTGTGACTTCTTAGAGATGTCGGAGATGTGAGTAGAAAAGGAGATGGTGGAGTCAAAGATAGCACCAATGTTCTTAGCCTCACAGGAAGGAACAGGAAGAGGGCCCAGGGTGTGCTGCCAGAGAGAGAGATGAAAGAAGGAAGCAGGTTGCCCAAGGAGGAGGATCTCAGTCTTACTGGCGTTAAGGCAGAGATCATTGGTGGCACACCATTCCTGAATTGATACCATACAGTCTAGTATGAGAAAAGGAGCAGAGGTGGCTGGGGGGAGCCTGAAAGAGAGCTGGGTGTCATCCTCATACCACAGAAAATAGGAGCGGAAAGTAGCAGTGCAGTGGGCAAGAGGTGCCAGGTAGCGGTTGAAAAGCCAGGGTGAAAGGTTAGACACCTGGGGAACACCACAAGTAGAGAGAGAGATAGAAGAGAGGAAAGACCCCAGTTCGACCTGAGAGGGCCGGACGGTGAGAAAGGAGGTCAACCAGGCTAGGGCCTGATCAGTGATACCCAGGTTGTCACGGAGGGGATTGAGCAGGATGGCCGTGTCAAAAGTAGAGGATAGTTTGAGGAAATCGAGGACAGAAGGAAGATCAGAGTCAAGATTAGAGAGCAGGTCTGATTTGGCCCTCGTCTTTATTGATGATGGTGAGCTAAAAAAAAAGCAAGGAATTCCCAGTGGGTAAAGTAGAGTTAGTTCAAGCATTTCCATAATAAAAATGTTCTTGTTTCACATGTACTTTTGTCTTGTAAATACCTATAGTTTATAAATGTTAGGGGTACAGGGGCGATATGAGTCTAAGTTAAGTTGGTCATTAGTAACCTTCGGCAAATAGAATGAGAGATTTTCCATTGTAGAAGACTAGGAAAGAATGCCGAAAGCTGAGGCCCAGCCTCCGAAAATCACATTCAGCCATTCCCTCGAGGATAATACTGTCTCCGTGAAGGGGAGCATAATAAAGCAGTGTTGGAACCATAAGGAGAGGCATCAGAATCAGGCAAAGTGGGTTTGGTAAGGTCTCATCTATAACAGTGTGCCCAGTTCAAAAGCACCATATCTAGAAAGACATGGGTTCAAAGAAAGGCGAGTTAAATAGTACAGATTATGGTCCATATGGCCTATAGGGAGGAGGGTCTTGATAGAGACTGTAGCAGCCATTTTAGGCCATAACAGTGTAGAATGTAAATATTTTCCACTGGAGTCACATGGCTTAGCTAGACACAGTGACGTTATGGATGAGGACATTTGGTTCAGACTAAGGCAGGAAATTATACCGTGGCTCGGATTTCCGACAGAACCCTGAATCATGGTTGGCTGCGCTCTATCTAAGCAAGGATGTTGCTCTTGGAAGAAGGCCGTAGAAGCATTTCCTGACTATCCATCTGATGAAGCCATGGGCATTTTGGGGAAATAGCTAGTGGAACAGTTCAGCAAATACTTAAATATCACGCATGTTTCAGGTCTGAACCAGAGGAAATTGGACTTCCAGGAAATTGGGCCTACAGCTCTTGCACAGAGTCACTTTCCCAAAACCTCACCAGGTTCTGGCACTTGCAAGCAGAGGCCATAAAAACACGCTCTTGAGTGCTCATTAGTCATCCAAGATATTTTGTGATTTTGAAAAATGTGTGTTCGTGTTAATTACCCAATTAGCGACAGATGGCAGGAGTTTCGGGCCCTGGCAGCCACATGCCTGCGTTCAGCCTGGCCTGCTTTGAAAACTCCTAACCCCAGACACAAGGCAGGAGGCCTGGCTTGCAACCCAAAAAAATCTAAATTTAAAACCCTTGGCACTGGCTAAAGAAAGTAGATGACTGCATGCAAGATGTCCTTCTTCAGAGGTGGAACCAATCCAATGCGCGAGAGTCTCAACAGCCAGTAGACAATGTCTAGAGCCAATTAACATTCGCTTTATTGGTGTATGTGGGAGCCATTGTTCTTCTCCTTATGGGTTTATAATCTTTCAGACGAACCCAGCGCGCATCCGTTGTGGTTCAGATAGAGGTGAGAGCTCTTCCTGTAGACACCGGTCTAGGGACTGATGCATGAGCGAGAAAACGTGGATGCCTACATAGGTGGATACTTCAGACAAGGTCACGGATAAGTTGAGCCGGCAAGATAATTGGCTTGCCTGCAGTGGCTACTGTATTGGAGCAAATGGAGCCTAAACCTTTCCTGAAAGAAAGATGACTAGGTTGGATGCCATAAAATGGATGGTCGGTGTAGTTTTCTCTATGATCACTACTGCCTTTGAATCATGGTGAGTCTTTCGAATCTAGACCGGAAGGGGAGCCAGGGTTCTTCGAGGGAGTGGTTGGGTCCGTTGGTGGCAGCTGCGTGGGGTTACTGTGCTAAAAAAAAACGTCTCTTGTGGATCTCTACACGGACTCTGCATTTGTCATTGCACTCAGCAACAATCTACTCTGCACCCAAGCATGGACGACCCTACAGTAGCCAATACAAGTCATTTGACTCGTACTCTGCGGGCACAGACTTGAACTGAATTACCCCACCAAGGAGTATGTTGTCAGGGCACAGGGCGGCCACCGAGCCTCAATCCAAGAATAGGACAGAGTAGACCGGGGACAGGCAGCTGCATCATTCTATAGGGCACAGATGCTGGTGGTGCCCTGGGTGAAAAGCACCTCCATGGCAAAATGCCTGAGCTCGCCAAGACCCATATGTGCATTCTCCTTCACGAGTGTCCTTCTCTCAGGCTCCCAGTGCCACGTCCCTGGGCTGAAGGTCACAGGCAGGGATGACCTTAGCAGCGGCAGCACCCCGGGCAGCAAAATGAAAATGTGGTACTCCCACCGCGCACCCCTCGTCATGTAGAGTGGGTGCACATTTTCCAATAGGCGCTGATGCCAAAGCATCATCGCCTCACCCCGTTCCCGAGAGTGGGCGCATTTAATTTCAATAGGGCGCCTGACGCGCCTTCGCGCCCCACGCCAGCTCGGGGGAGATCTTCAAAGGCTCACCCAAGCTGGCGTGTCAGGGGGCTAGTGGCACCCTGGGTGGTCGCCCAGGCAGCCCTGCCCTAAGGCCGGCCCTAGTAACAGGCTTTCCCTTCCATGTGGCTACAGCCCTTCATTACTCCACCTACACACTCACCTACACAGCATCAGTGTACCTGAGGTGTTAGAGGACCTCGTGCTGAGCGATCGTGTGCAACGTTACCCTTTGTGCCACCCTACAGGACAGGGCAAGAATGTAGGGCTGTGCATTGTAACACGACCGCACACTGGAGCGCACTTCACAATCTTTCCGTGAGGGCACTGTGATGCAGTAACACCATCCAGTAGACATATAAAAGGAATAACCCATTGTGACAAACAATGTATAGCCTTTGGTTTGTTAGTCTTCCACAGGCTGCATCATAGCATTGCGATGCCTTAGCATCTCTGCTAGAGACTGTTCTTAGTGCCTCACACTGTGTCAACATCTTATCGTGTACATTCCATTTTTTCTTGCTAGCCCACATTGGGACCACAGAGCGTTGATGCCTTCTACTGGAAGTGAGGCAAGCTCCTGTGATATAGAGCAGCTTGCCTTTAGTGAACCACCCGAAATAACCAGGCAGCAATGCCTACCATTGTTCTGCAGGTTCTTTGGGCCTTACAAGGCATGCATTGGTAAATGTGTGAGCGTCTAAAGGTCAGCCACATAGGGGCAGGAAAGATGGATTCACATATCTTTTTTAATTAGAAGCCAAGCTAACTGCCTACCCTGACTGGCTTTCAGGCAGGACATTAGGAACACAAGAGGGCCTAAATGGAGGAAGTTTACACCGCACAACTTGCAATCTACGTCACATTCTCACTGGTAGGCAAGAGACGAACATGAGCATGGGGTATCAATATCCGCCCCCCCCCCCGAATGGAAGCATGTCGTGTTTCCGGTGCACGTGCATATGTTCCCACTAATTTAGGCTCTGGATCTCGTTCTTTGTTCATCCAGGAGCTATGGCCTAAAGGTTCCACTGACCACCAATGCACAACCCATTGTCTGTGTGAAACATATGCTGGTGCGATCGACAGAGGATGAACCGAGCCTGAATAGGAAGCTCCTGAGGATGATGATCATTTAAGAGGTTTCGGAAGGGAGTGCGGCTGCGAGTGTGGCTGATATTTATTGGTAGGCAATTCCAGGAAGAAGGTCCAAGGGAAGACAATACGCAGGAACAAAATTGCGATGAATGCAAAAGAGTTGAGTTGATAAGCTTAACTCAAGCTGACCAGAGGCAGAAGGCAGGTGTAGTGGGGTATAGAGAGAATGATTGACCATCATATAGTCCTGGTACTTGCCATACATGGATTTTTGGGTGAACTATGACCTTTCTTTAAAAGGTAGCCGATGGAATGATTTGACGCCAGGCTTGACATGATCGTGTTTAGACCAACTGAGGATAGCAGTGAAGGCGTGGTTCTAGGTAACTTGGAGCTTTCCGACCAAAATGGTGGATTGTACATCATACAAGGAATTGAAATACTCGAGACCTAGTAAGACACTAAACATTTAGATCCCATGAAAGGATTCTGTGCATTCAAACCCAAAATTTAACTCATCTTAAAAACAAGGAAAATCAAGTGTCCCCATGACTGCTATTATCTCACTGTTTGGAACATACAATCCTGGTGTCTACTCTAGAGAACACAGAAGTGGGCTAGTTCACAATCACTCTTAGACAAATATCAAATGGCTCCACTCAATCTTTCCAAAAAGAATGCGATCACACAGCGATTTAGGAATGGAAGGCCTACTCTGATTTACCTAAAATTACTGCTAGGCTTTCAGTCATAGCAGGCTTCTAGCTTTGAAGTCGTTCCCGCACACCGAAGAAGCTGTAGCTCGTGGCGGGGAAAGTCTGAAGCCTCACTTTAGCATTGGGAAAAGGTACTCCACGTCCAAATAAGGAGCAGGGTCTCGGGCAATTGGTACTGTCAATGACCAAAGCTTACAATGAGAGCGAGGCAAGGCTGCGAGGGGAACAGGATGACTTCTACCCAGGAGGCACTGCTCTTTCTTGGCACGTGTACCCCCAGCCCAGCTTTGCTCTCCTCAATGTCTCAGCACGTGCTTTTTCATAAGAGTGCTTTGCCTTGTCTCTCTCTCCTCTGCTTACTATTTTCTCACTTAACATGCACTTCCTTAGCGGTTTGCCATGTGCTTGTTCCTACACACCTCCCCCGGCTCAGCCATTTTAGTGCAGCTCTCTCTTCAATAACCTGCTTCTGCTTAGGTTCTAATACTACCAGTTCTCCATGCTCTGTAATCTGTCTCCCTGCCTCCTTCGTGCTGCTGGTCTCTCCACTGTTCAGCTGATAATTGTTCTCTTCCACTCTCCACCAAGCATTACCTCCCTCAAAAACCTTTGCCAACTCAGCGCATCTAGAATGACTCCCTGTCCCTTCCGTTTCTTCCCCTTTCTCCATGTCTTGTTCCTCCCCTCTTCCACTCCTTCCCACACCTTTGTCATTTTACTGCTCTTCTTTCCGCCCCCATCTCCTCCCACCTTTTAACTACTTCAGGAATCTTTTGGTATTCCTCATCCCCTCCTCTCCATTCCTTTCAGCTTCATTCTTCCTCTTATTAATGGTCTTTCTCTTCTCCCCTTTCAACGTCCTCCTTCATTTTTCTATCCATATCTCTCCATCCTCCTACCTACTACTCTCTCTGTTTTCTCCATCCATCTCCTGATGTGCTCCTGCTCCTTCTCCAAACAGGGACTCTTTCATTATCTGATACTCATATCATTTAGGAGTGCAATATGTGTTTCTTCAACAACCTCCTGCATACATCCCCATGGCTGGCTCCACCACTCCACCTTTTTTTAATCCCAGCTTGAGTTGTGTCTGGGGGCCCCATTACGAGTTTGGAGGCAGCCATGGTGCTGTTAGCACCATGGCTGCCTCCAAACCGGGCTCCATTACCGGGGGTTCCTGCAATGGAGACTTACCGGGTCATTCCGACATAGGAGGACCCGGTAATTCCTCCTTGCAGGAACCATTCCCCATTCCCATTTGAGCCCCCAGAGGGCTCAATGGGAATGGGGAGGGAGGTAATAACGGCAGATTACAACTGGCCCGTTATTGCCTCCCTCTCCCCCTCGCGGGACCCTGAAAGGACGCCTGGTTTTACCAGGCCTCTGATCCGGGTCCCGCAAAGGGAACCTCGTAATCGGCGCTCCCGTAATGAAGGGGGCGGTCCCGTACCGGCCCCCTACATTACGGGAGCGCCAGGGTCGAAATGAGGCCCCTTAATTCAGGAGCAGTATTCACTTGCATGCCTAAAGGTGTGGGCCTGGTATTAGAACTACAACTTTCTCATGTGCAATTCAGTGTGCAGAAATTTGTACCACAGTGTTGTGGTACAACATATTAATTAGCCACTCCACCATCTTCGTAGAGGCTGGCCTGCTAACAGCCTTGCACAGAGCAGACTACTACTGCACATCTTCTTGTCGGCCGCAGGTGTGCATAGCTTTCCTTCTGTGAGCGCCTCTGCTCGCTACGCACCCAAGTTGGCATGTGTGTAGGACAGGGTCGGACTGGGACAAGAAATAGGCCTGGACACCCAAAAAAATGGCCCACCCCTCGCCTCAGAAAAGTGACCCACCCCTCGCCTCACGACCCTTGACCTCTGATGACATCACCGAAAGGGATGTCATTTGACCCCACCCCAAAGTGACATCCCGGGAAGCGATGAAACACGACCTTTCACCCCTTGACAAAACAGGAAGTGGCATCATATAGCATTGCGCCTAAGTACACTATGAAAAATATGGTCATGATTTCACTAATGTGATATACATTTCATACAAGAATGGATCACCATATGTATCATTAATATCTGTGTGTGGACCATATTGCACCTTGCAGGTGGTTTTTATTTTTTTCAACTTTCAACAACAAAAAAAATGCAAATGTTTTTTTTTTCTTTTTTAAACCGGCCCAGGAGTGGCCAGAAACCGGCCCCCACTCCCCAGGGACGATTTCGGCCCGGCCACGGGACGAAAGACTAAGGGGCCAATCCGACCCTGGTGTAGGAGAGTCAAGTTCGGCTGGGGGTTACTAGTGCCAAGACAAATCACCACAGTAGAAGACATTGGGGGTCATTACGAGTCGGGCGGTAACGGATACCGGGCACCGGTAAGGAGACCGGTGCCGGTAATCCCTTACTGCTCGATTCTGAGGTCCCTTCGAGGGAACCGTAAGGAACGTTTGGTCTGACCACACGTCCCTTACGGGTCCCGCTAAGGGACCAGGGTGCTAATAACGGGCTTGCCATTCGCGAGCCCGTTACTAGCGCCCTTCCCAATCCCATTGAGCCCCATGGGGGCTCAAATGGGAATGGGGAATGGTCTGTTCAATGGGGAGTTACCGGTCCCGCCAGGGTCGGACTACACCGGTAAGTCCCCACTGAAAGAGACCGGACAAGGGCACGGTATGGGAGGCAGGCATGGAGCTAATAGCTCCATGGCTACCACCCATCTCGTAATGAGGCCCATTGTCTCCCCTCTTCCACCCTCTGACACTCGACCCTGGTATCTGCTCAGAATGCCTCCACAATTCTCCAATTTCGCAAATCTCAACAAGTGGATTTTTCAACAACACCTGAACAAGGACTGATCCCCATTGATACATAGACTGATGCACCGACCGCAACTCACAGTAGGGCACTTCTATTAAAAGATGACATACCAAACTCTTGTTACCCACGGACCTGTACAGTGCTCCGCTGATCTCAAGTTAGGTCTGAGTTTTAAACAATAAAATAAAATAATGAGCGGAATGTGGACGCCACAGTGGTATTCTTTTTCCAAAGCCGTTTTGTATGGATCTTGGTAAATCCAGAGTGATTCTATGTCAAGATGGAAGCGAACATTAAGCTTCTTCTTCTTTTATTTTCTCTCTCCAGCAGTTTCAACAAATAATATACATTTTGTAAAGTTTTCTTTTTAAAATAACTTTTTTTTTTTTAAAACTTCAAGTCCCATCATTTCTGTAGTTCTTTAGTCTCTGGCCATGTGACCTAGTCCTTCCTTTTCCTATGTCCTTCCTCTTCTTTTCCTGCTCTCCACAGATAAGTACCATATTATCTTAGCTGCGTAGAGTTTGCAAATAGAACATATATTTTTTCATAGAATTGACTAAATTCGTTCACCATTGTAAATATTATATGTATGGGGATTATGCTTAGGCCCCCGGGATGCGCGTCGCAGCAGCGTTAGTAACCTACATGTTTATATTAGAGGGAGTCAGAGGCCCTGTGTCGCACTATACGGCACTTCAGGGGCCTGCCGAATTCCGTTTCAGCCAAGCAGCACGGCCCGTAAGCCGCAACTCAACCCCCACCTTTGGAAGGGCAGAGCGAAGCGTGAGCGGGAGATCAATTTCCCATGCACAGCCGCTGAGGAAAACAGCCCCCGGAACGGCCAGTCAGATGTGCTCGCGACGCCAGCCAATACACATTTCAGACGCAGCCCCCACCCTCGCGAAGGCGGGGTCGTACACGGAGCACGCTCCAATAGAAAGCACAAAGCTCGGAGCAAGGAGCCCCCACCCTCACGGAGGTGGGGCTTCACGCATAACGCTCCAAGGGAGATTCAGTCCCTGATTTTACAGCGTTATGGAGTGAAATTCAACACGGAGAAACACAGAGAAACTTGTGTGATTAACAGTCATAAAGTGTTTTCTAACATTAAAATAGATTACTGTCTCAATACAATCCTGCACAGATACAGCATACAGTGCGGTGAAGGTGCAGCCTCAAGGGAAAGTGAATCTCTGGACGTGCCACTACACCTGGAAAGGTATTCGATCAGGCACCTGTCAGCACATAAAAAATGTCAAACTTCGAATGGAGCGAAGAGGAGCAAGAGGCAGTCTATCAAGAAGACTTAGCCTATAGCTTCAAAGAAGTGCTGGGAGATTCACTAACGGAGGCAGTGGCTCAAGGGGTCAGACCCTTACAGGAAAGACTACATACAATAGAACTATTTCTGAGTCAGAAAGAAGAACGCACCAAGCAGGAAGAAAGCACGTCCACAAGGGCAACTGCAAAAGACTCTAAGGGGTGTAATAAGGTCCGGAAGAGCAAAGACTCTTCTGACCCCCCGGGCCAACTGGAAGGGGCTGGTACAAGAGCCCCAGAGGCTACAGATGCTTTCCCTAGACTAAAAGAAGCGTTCATGAAGGGTTCACAGGTGCCGAGCCTCGAGACCCCCTACCCAGGGGAAGACAATATGGGTTATCCAGAGGATGGCTCCCCAGAAGGTCTCCCAGAAGAGTAACCGCCGATATCCCCTACATCCTCTTAAGAGGATGCAGATAATGAAGGGGATGAAGGAAGCCAACCCCCGCCTAAGAAAAGGCAACGAAAACTCCATCACATAGAAGAAGAAGAAACATCAGACATGTTTCAGCCAGAGGAGATCAGAAATCCGAGATCCTCAGAGTGGGTACCTTCGCCGAGAGTCACGAAGTATATGACGCAAAAACTGCGGAAAGCTCTTGAAAAAGAGGTTAGACAAAGACTGAGGGCCAAATGCCCAAGACCAGACCTGCCGGACAAGGTCGTAGAAGCTCCAGAATTAGACCCCAAAATGTTATCGTTTGTCTCCAAATCCAACAGAGACCCAAGAAAAGGCATAGACTGCTTGTGGAAAAGTTGTCAAGGAAAAGTCCTCGACCTGGCCGGACCTCTGGCTAAAATAATGGACCTAGCCGAGCATGCCAAGGATACAGGCGAGGAGGTAGACCCTGGAGTCCTGGCGAATTGGGCCCAGCGAGCCGTATGCCTACTAGGCAATGCAAATTGCGCAATTTCATCTGAACACAGGAGAGGTCTCCTGCTCAAAATTGATCAGAAATTAGGCAATCTGTCATCATACGAAGCTGGAGAGGCAGCTCAGGGCCTTTTGTTCAGGGAAACATTGGGCAAAGAAATGGGGAGGTTCGTAGGGACCTACACCTCCCTAGAAAAGGCACAGGCCTCGATGAAGAACATTTTTCCAGGGAGAGTTTTTGGCGGGACCGGTCGCTACAGAGGTCGCTCGACCGGTTGGTACCAAGCATTTAGAAGGCCTCAGAACAACAGAAACCAATACTGGGAGTCACATTCAGAACGTTTTACTACTGGCCTGTTAATACAATAGCAGAAGTAGTAGTGAGAAGCTTTGAACAAGCTTAATGCTCGCATCTGTCTTGACATAGAATGAAGATTCCCCCTGCTAATAGCGCAGGCAGCTCTTGATTCTATTAAAGACAAGGGGGCAAGCATTACATTCCCAGCCCAAATACACAAAAATATGAGACAAGAATGTGATGTTAAGATGATGTACTGCATTTAATTGACATGACTTTTCCTTCCAGAATAGAGTGTGTATTACCCTCCCTGACATGTGTAATTTTTTGTTTTGACAATAGGAGATGAGCAAAAGAACAGCTGATCACTAGAGAAAGCAAGTTCCTCGGAGCGAGTCTGCAAGTTAAAATGTGGGAGACCGGCTCAGCATGAGGCAGGAAATTCGGAGCAGAAGTTGACCCAGTTGGTTACACAGTTAAGAAATGATTGCAGTTCGAAGCAGTCAAAGAAGAGGAAGGACAGAGAAAAAGGAAGGACTAGGTCACATGGCCAGAGCCATAGACTAAAGGACTACAGAAAGGATGGGACTTGAAGTTTTTAAAAAAAAAGTTCTTTTAAAAAGAAAAGTTTACTAAATTTATATTATTTGTTGAAACTGCTGGAGAGAAAAAATAAAAGCAGAAGAAGCTTAATACTCGCCTCCTTGTCTTCAATAGAATGAAGTGCTCCCTGCGCTATTAGCAGGGGGAATCTTCATTCTCAGCATCCTAGAATGCCATGCAATGGATCAGAGTACTAGTTATACCACTTAATACACGAAATGCAGATACTTACACACACCCTGTCCCAGGCAGCCACAAAGCAGGTATAAAGCAATGGGCCTCATTCTGAGATTGGATGTAGCCATGGCGCTAGTAGCGCCATGGCTGTCACCAATACCGGTACCGAGTCCGCCCTCATTCAATGGGGACTTACCGGTCTAGTCGGACCTTTGCGGGACCGCTAAATCCCCATTAAAAATACCATTCCCCATTCCCATTTTGAGCCCCCATAGGGCTCAATGAGAATGGGGAAGGTGCAAATAACGATACCGCAATTTGCGTTACCGTTATTTGCTCCCTGGGCCCTCTGCGGCTCCCGCTAAGGCCGCCTGGTAAAACCAGGCGGCCTTAGCGGGAACTGCAAAGGGACCTCGGAATAAGGTGCAAAGGTATTACCACCACCAATGTCCTTAACGGTCCCCGGTATCCCTTTGCGCCCACCTCGTAATGAGGCCCAATGTGCTTTTACTATCTAAGACATTTCAATACGCAAGCACGCAAACAAGTTTGGAAAGAGCACACCAGAAATCGTATCTTTGCAAACTATGACAGTGGAAGAACGTAATTGGAAACTAAAGAGTATTAAAAAATCAGGGTACTATTAAAACAAGTAAGTGAGAATGATTTAATACCTTTGAAGGGTGGTGTGCACTGTCGTGCTGGTGGCAGGGTCCATAGGGTTGCAATAGTGAGGAATGCCACAATTGTGTTTATCACACAACAATAAACCACACCACTTGGCCATCACCATGGAAATTGAACCAGAGGTTCTTGCCATCTTTTCGTATATGGCTTCACTGAGCTCCGCCTTCCAAGTGCGCTGTAGGCAGAGAAATGGGCCCTTTGCATAGGCTTTGCCTATGCCAGCAGTTGTCATAATGAGCTCTAGGAATTGTTTCTATACTGCAACCATGGATGACTTGGATGGCCACTCCTTTCCTGAGCATCCAAGAGGAAGCTTTCCCTGGTCCTCCCTGTTCTGAGTGATTGTGAGGGACCTTTCCCTGCTCCTCACTGTTCTGAGTGACTTTGAGGGAGCTTCTCCTTCTCCTCATTGTCCTGAGTAACTATAAGGAAACATTCCCAGGTCCTCCCTGTTCTGAGTGATAGTGAGGAAGCTTTCTATGTTCTCCTAGTTCTGAGTGACTGTAACAGGGCTTTCTATGGTCTCTTGGGTCTGAGGGACTGTGAGGGTGCTTTCTAGGTTCTCTTGGTTCATAGTCACTGTGAGGGAGCTTTCTATGGTGTCCTGGCTCTGTGTGACTGTGCGGGAGCTTTCTATGGTCTCTTGGTACTCAGTGACTGCGAGGTAGCTTGCTTTGGTCTCTTGGTTCTGAGTGACTGACTGTGAGGTAACTGTCTATAATCTCTTGGTTCCAAGTGAATGTGAGGGAACTTTCTATGGTCTCTTGGTTCTGAGTGACTGAGAGAGCTTTCTATGGTCTCTTGGATCTGTGTGACTGTGAGGGAGCTTCTATGGTCTCTTGGGTCTGAGTCACTGTGAGGTAGCTTTCTATGATCTCTTGGTTCCAAGTGAATGTGCGAGAACCTTCTATGATCTCTTGGCTCTGAGTGACTGTGAGGGAGCTTTCAATGGTCTCTTGGTTCTCAGTGACTGTGAGGTAGCTTGTTTTGGTCTCTTGGTTCTGAGTGAGTGACTGTGAGGTAGATTTCTATAATCTCTTGGTTCCAAGTGAATGTGAAGGAACTTTCTATGGTCTCTTGGTTCTGAGTGACTGTGAAGGAGCTTTCTATGGTCTCTTGGTTCCGAGTGAATGTGAGGGAGCTTTCTAGGGTTGTCACAATGGCTCCCTGGTTTACTCGACTCCTCACCACTATCCACAGTGACCCTTATGCCCTCCTGCTCACCTGCTGTCTCTTCTTCTGTTTGGAGTCCAAATCTCCTTCTTCTCAGAGCCTCTTCTCGGGAATGCAGATGGGGTCTGCCTCGAGAGGAAGCCACCCTGCCCCTCTGACTCGGGGCCTAGGGGGGCCCCCGAACCGGGGCAGACCAATGAAGGGGAAAAAGCCACAAGGCACAAAAAAACCCTTCCGATTGAATTGGATAACAGGATGCCAGGTCAGAAATGATTTGAAGGATTCCCAACGGAACGAAATTCCTTCCAGAACGAAGGTAGGATGGGGGTGATGGAACCCAACAGACAGAGAATAAAAAGAGAACTGCTGAAGCCAATGGTAGCCAAAACAGAAGGACTGCTGAGGAAAAGGGGAGCCTGAGAGGTAAGGGAGAGGACGAAAGGGCAATGCAGAACGTATGGGTAAGGAGAAGCCTGGAGAACTGGGGTCAAATGCAACCTCTGCCAATGCCTCTTTATTCTGTAGCTTCTGTTGCTTTTGTTTTCACGTCTGCAAAAAAAAAAACATAAAACAAGAGCGAGACAATGTGGGACCCGCATTCGAACATGTGTTGCTCCACGTCGTTTTGTTTCTCAGACAAACTCATTGCCCCTGAGCTATCCTTCCACTGCATGTGCAAATGGAGCACCAATGAACCTCACGGCTTGATGGCCGAGGCCAGTGTGTGCACTCGGGATCTGTACTGGTGTCTGTATGGTCGCACAGTGCGAGTAGAACAGCCACAGAACCTCTTGACATTCAACCCATTTTTCTTTTTCAAAATACTAATTATTAACTGAATTGAAACCCAGGTGCTTCTCCAAAGCTTCCCTGTAAAGGATTTTGAACACCTTTTCCATTGTCTTTTTTTTAAAATTTGCATTTGGTTTTGAGTTACTACTTGCTCAGCACATTGCAACATTCCAATGCTGCCCCAGTTGGAGACACTCCCTCAATGTTTCCGGATGGTAATGAGGGATGGACGTGTTACTGCTTACTTATTCTTCTGCAGGCTTCACGCCTACGGCACTGGATTGTGATTGTGTGAACCTGGTGCATAATTGCTACGTGTTGCTTTTGCCCCCTCCTTATCAAGCGCACAGGGTTGCGCAGTGTGCATGGGCAGACCTACAGGTGCGAGGTTATTTTCTTTCCTGCAGGTCCTTCCAAAGTCCACCAGCCTCATCGGCACACCCCACTCTGAGCACCTTACCTCGACACCTTGATCATTGGGGCATTCCCATCCCCGCTCCCTTCAACAATAGATAGGCTCTTCACAGGTTGACCTTTCTGAACTTTCCCCCACTCAAAAGGAGCTTTTCAGTGACAATTGTAGCAGGAATGGCTTTGGCTGTAATGAGAAGAACAGAACAAAAAGTACTGTAGACTAATACAGTGTCCAACCAACATGGTATACAGAGTGAGTGCCCATCTCCGCTATGGTGGTCTTACGGTGCCTAACTTTGTCCGAGAAGTGGAGTATGTTGAACCCACCAGGGTGTCATCAGACCTTCCTCTGTGGATATAAAAGAAGGGTTAGGGGGAGAAGAGGTGATAGGAACAGGGGATTAGCCAGTGGACAAACAACTTAGAGGGGGACAAACACATGAGGTGATGAGATGGGATCATGTTTAACTATGATTTGTCATTGGTAGGCATGAGAGAAAGTTTACGGTACGCACAGCCAGTTTTACCATCAAGACTTCACTGTGATGGCAGCATCTAGACCAGAGGATACCTGGTGCTAAATCTGGTTGGTGTGGTTGTGTGATGGACTTGAGAGATGCCCACGCAGGCCCTTATTCTGTGAGGGGCTTTCACCAGCTTAGCTTGTAAGAAACACTCCCTGTGACATGGGTGAAAACTAGGTGATGCAAACCAGCTGAAGGAGGTGTCAGTGCCAAAAGCTGGACGTGTATAGGGGAACGTGCAGGGAAAACAAGAGGGAAGTGATAGCAAGCTGAAGAAGTAGAGACAATGATCTCACTGTACCCTTATTCAATTTCAAACCACGAGAAAAGTAAGGTCACATTTACAAAGTGCCACAATATACCTGGCTACCTAAGTTAAGTAGGACCTTGTGGTTTTCTGTAGGCATTCAGATTTTCTTGGCCTTTGGGGTAACCTTCCCCTTTGCCTTCTGAGGTGGTCTCTGTTTCATGGGTGTCTTATGATGTTCTGGATTAACTATCATATAGAGGTGTTTGAGTGGCATGGCCCACTACTTGCAGTCAAACCTGTTGCCTTCCATTTAGAAACAGGTGCAGTCAGATGGGATTGGGTTTTGACAAATACTATATTCTGGAGTGGACCAGAAGCAAAGGTCCTCTTGTCAATCTTGCCCTCAATGCTATGAGCTGCATGAGCTATTGTCTCATCAGCAGATGTTCCAGCAACCAGAAGCACCGTCATATGTTCTGTTTGAAATGCAGTGATGCCACAGAGGGTGTCCCACTAGTGGGTGCTGATTCCCACTCCCCATGCTGTTCCAAGTCCCCCCCCCAGTGGCTCCAAAAGGACGGGGACGAGTTCAGGGAGCGGGGGAAAGTCAGCTTCCACTGGACACCATTATTCAACAAGCTTGTGAGGGAAGGTAGGTTCCTTGAGATGCAAGCTCAGGAAGTGTGTGCTGCATACAGTGCATACCGATACGCCCCATGCATTCTGGGACCTGTAGTCCTCTAGCAGAAACAACAGAACTGCATTTGCAAGAGTTTGTATCACACATAAATACGACATAATACACTAATAACAATATGTAATGAAAAAATATCAGTTGATGAATAAACAACACAAAATAAGTAACAAGCGCGGCCTGTTGTGAGCTTCTCCAAATGATTTACTGTGAAATGTGAGTATACAATAAAGCAGAAGCAGGAGATAGCAGGAGATAAATCAAAACATTAAATAAAGTAATATGTATACAATTAAAGTATATAATCCACCAAATGGTAGGTTTAACAAAGAGAATATATCTACGTTAACTAAAATTCTTGATGACATTGGTAATAAGATGCCGGTAATTATTGTAGGCGACCTTGATGTTAAACTTAACTTTGTGTCTGAGATTCTAATAGATGAACACAACTCTGAACCGATCACTAATTGTCACTATAATAAGGAGGGTAAAGTATGGGTCTCTCTACTTAATACATTTCAGTTAACAGTGTTAAATGGAAACACACCTGGTGATTGTGAAAATAATGTGACCTGGGTATGTGGCCTGAGTATGAGTACTTTGGATTATTTGATTGTGAACACAAGAGCGCGTGTGCTTGTACTTGATATGGCAGTTGGATGTAGGGAAGAAAGTGATCATCTTCCCCTATATCTTTGACTGCCCAACCTACAATGTGAGATGAATATCAAAAGAATGGTTATATTGGTGGAAATACATCAGGTAATAGAATAAAATGGAATCCAAAGAACATAGAGAAAGCGAACAACATGTCCAAACAGTTGTTGGAAAACTTAATTGAAACATTTGTATTTAGTTCATTGAATCAGGAAAGCAATATGCTTAGTGAGTTTGCACAACTGACAGATAAAATAAAAGCCGCCGCAAAGATAAAACGAAGTTATAGGTCAGTCTATGAACGATGGAATCTTCAGCATCATAAGAAATTTGATAATGAAATTCATTTGGCAAAATAATACTTAGATTGAATATTTGTAAATGCATAAAAGAAAACGATATAAATGCTGTTGTTAGCATATACCGACTTAAATGCCAGTATAAAAGATGGTTAAAAAACCACCTGAAAAAGAAAAAGGAAGCAATATGGCTTACATTGACCTATGCGTCAAAGAACAAAAATAGTCAAATTATGTGAAAGGGAACATTAATACGGTAGCCGCTTTAACGAATCTGATCAAGAGATTACCTAAGTCTAGAGCGGCAGGACCAGACAGTACCTGTAATGCACTGTTGCACCAGTCCCCTGAAAAATGGGCTAGGGTACTGAATATAATTTTTCGGTGGATTGGAGCCAATGGGCAGATACCTGAATCTTGGAAGAAGAGCATTATACTTCCCATCTATAAAAAAAAAAGGTGCCCGGAAAGATCCAGCAAATTACAGGATGCTGGCCAAGCTGGATATACCTGCAAAAATATTCATTCAAATTTTGTTAAGTGAGCTTAACCAGTGGATATCAAGCTGTGGGATACTGCCAGAATAGCAATCAGGATTTAGAGAGGGGTCCTCGACATCCCATGATATTGCTATTTTGGTTAGCACTGTTGAATACTCATGGAAGAATCAAGGGCTGCCGGTATATGTTGCGTTTGTCTCTTTTCGTCAGCTTTTGATACAATCACTCGTAGAAAATTATGGGCTAAACTCAAACTTTGGGGAATACCTGCTGGTCTACTCCGTATGATACAATTGCTATATCAAGATACATCTGTTAGAATTTGCCTTGATATAGAGGGGAGATAGTCAGAAGATATACCCACATTACGTGGAGTAAAGCAGGGCTGCACACTTGTGGCCACACTTTTTAATCTATATCTGGCAGATTTTCTAAGAAATGTGGTACACTACCAGATGAATGATATTAAGATTGGAGCACTTTCACTGAGATGGCTAGGATATGCCGATTATCTCCTTTTATTAGACTGTACACCCAAAGGACTTCAAGTAAAATTGGATGAATTAGATAGGTTTGCTGTGCTAAATGATCTTGTTATTAAAACAGGTAAAACTAAAATAATGAAGTTTTAGTATAAAGCCCTGAATAGAAAAAACAAAAATGGAATATGGGTGCTAGACAAACAACAGATTGAAGTTGTAAACGAATATAAATATGTGGGTGTAATAATCGATAACAAGCTTAACTGGAAAAAACATTGGAGTGAGACTAAGAGAAAATGTATGATTGCTACCATGGCACTAAGTAAATTTGTGGGATATCAAGGGAACTTTTCAGTAAACACTGTACTGAAATTATATTCTGCTAAAATTGTATCATGTTTGGTCTGTGGTGCTGAAATTTGGGGGAGCCATTTTAAAAATGAGTTGGACAAATTTGAAGCCAAATTGCTGAAGATACTAATGCGAATGCCTCACAATCTTTCGTATTAAATACATTCTCTTAGAATGTGAGTTGAGTAGTGTCAATAGCAAAATACAATTTATGGTGGCTATGCTGTATGTTAAACTGACAAGACTAACCAACGGAACTTTCATGGTGAGGTTAGTGGAACAATATGGTCAGTTAAACAATATAACTGATCTCTCAACCCTACATAGATGGAGATCTGCCTATCATAAATGGATTAATAATGATATCTCTTTTTGTCTGCTTTAATCCATCGCCCAGATTAACTAGAAAATTGAAAAACTCAATATATGACCTAGATAGAGAACAAAGAATGGTTAATTTGGCAACAAAGGCTAATAGTAGAATATTTCTCAGACATTTAGATGCGAGAGAGAGAAAACCATTTTATCAACTAGCATATCCTGATTGTATTACTATTCGTTGGTACCTGATGTTTAAATTCAACATATGTGATGTTTTGGAAATATTATGTGCTAAAGTCGGAATTCAGAAAGAACAAAGGTACTGCAGATTATGTGGAATAAATATATTAGAAACAGCATACCATGTTATATGTGAGTGCAAAAGCCTTGTTAGGCTACGCAGCACATATCTTTTGGCGTATGACAACACTACACATAATTGTAAGATGGGCAATATTTGGAGAAGATTGGTTGATGGGAATGATTTGAATTACATTTTTTATATGATTAAATTTTATGCGATGATATTAACCATTTGAAAGAATTATCAAATGGAATATTCGTGTTTTTATAATGATGTATCGATTTTATGAAGGAAATTGATTCCTTTTATGTGTCTGTATATGCATATTATCAATAAATAAATAAATAAAGTAATAAATACTGCAAGTGTTCATTTCCTGTGGTGTCAAATGTACTATTTACTGACTGCATTCAAAATAACAGCGCAGTGGATCGAAAACTTGTATACAGATGCACTGCTGTGGTGCCACGTACTCTACGGTCTAAGTGCCCCAAACAGACGACCTTAGCAATGGGCACTTTATCAGGTTGGAACGGGTCTGAGATCAGTTTTATTTATTTATTTTATATAACGCGGCTAATATTGTACCTGTGTTAATTTTCTAAGCACATATACAGGATTCAAACATCTATTGCTCTGCGCAGTCTTGTTCCCAAAACCAGAGCGTTGCCCCTGTGCTATCACCAACGAACATCGCCTTTTGACAATCTAATGCGGGAAAGAGGGGTTTCCTTGAGAAGTGGAAGAATGCATATGTTGTGTATAGTACATATCACAATAAGCAACAAACAAGTAAAAGCAGGGGGTGCATTGAAACAATAAACACATCAATAAATGCAATCAAAGTAGCAATGCTGGGCGGAAGTCATGGCTTAAACCATGGACTAGGTGATGCCATGGGAAGTGATAAAGCAGCACGTGACATCACAAGACGTTACATCAACGTGACGTACCTCTGGCGGCAGACTGGCTTGGCCTTTTTTTGTTTAATGTCACTCTGATTTCCACAAAAACTTAAGTGATGGATAGAATGTTTCAAATAAATCATAACCACTAGTATTCATCTGTGCAAACCTACATACCACAGATTCATGACAGGATCAAGACAGGTTTTCAACTGGCTAGTTCCCACACTTGGCAACTGCACCCTCTTCCAATATGTCATCAGGGAAGCTCTTGCCGCCAGAAGCAAAAAATGCACCATGTGAGGCAGGGCTCTCCATTCACCCTCCATCTCTTCCAGCCAAAAAGGTATTAGCATGGAATCCAGTGCCCTCACAATCCCTTCCGCCTCCATTATCCAGCCTAGAACCTCAGACTAATACACCTGGACTTCCCTGCATGACCACCACCTATGCCAATGTGTGGTCTGTTCCCCATATCCATGCCAACAATAAGCGCTCAACCCTGCAAAAATCTTGGAGAGCCAGACCGGACAATACTGCCAATGGCACAATAACATAATGCCATGTAGCTTATATTGGCATGCCACTGAGGTCTGGAATGCTCCACTACACATGGTACTCCTCAAATGTCCATCCACTTCACATCCCAGTTGCCGCTCCCATCTAGTCCTCAGCCCCTCTGTGTTCCCCCTGGTCACCGCCACCAGTGATGCATACAGCAAAGAGATAAGGCCCTTCATCCCCCTTTGAGAATCCAATATCTTCTCCGTTCTCGTAAGCTCCCGCTGTATTGACTCCTTCCATTTCTCCGCTGTCAATACACCCTTTAGCTGCAGGTATGAACACACAGATAAAGGCCCAATCTGCAACAATGCTTCTAACTCCTGCTGGGTAATAAAGCTACTATTCACCCAGATGTGACCCACTTTCGCCAGCCATGCTTCAAACCAACTCTGATATTGTCCCGGGTGTGGGATATCATCCCGTATCACAAGCGCCCATAAGTGACTGAGCAGTGACAGGCACATGGTGACTCCTCGCATTCCCTGGCAATGTTTCAAGATGTCCAAAACACTTCCAGTTTAGGGAGTTCCTTACCCTCCTCTACAGTCTTTCCCGAGGAAGCCATAACCATTAGCCTACTGTTATGTGTCTCAAGTGATAGTTTAAGAGATAGACCCATTGTTTATCCCCCTCTTCCCTCAAGTGAGATACCAACACCCTAAACTGTGCCGCCTTATAATATAGACTGAGGTCTGGGAATCCCACTTCTACGCTGTCCTTTTGCAATATCAATGTATTACATGCTACGTGCTGTTTCCTCCTCAGCCAAAGGAAAGAAAGCATCCAACCTCTTACTTCCGTGGAAAATGCATGTAGTATTTGTATAGGGAGCATCTGAAACAGATATAACATTCTCGGGAGGAAATTCATATTAAGAGCACTAAGCCTCCCCATCCAGGAACTAGTTTGCGCACTCCACCCCGTCATTTTTCCATATATTTTCTCAAGTAGTGATGGGTAATTGGCACCATACAATGCAGTAAGATCCTGGGTAATTGTCACTCCCAGATAACGTACCTATCCAAATGTATCACCATTCCCAATTAGACGTCTCTATCCTCATCTACCTCAATGAGGAACAATACTGACTTAAAACCTAAATAAGTGCCATATTCCTCAATTACATCTAGCGCCGCTGGAACCGAGACCAGAGGGTGTTTCAGGTGCAGCAGAATATCATAAGTGTACATCCCTAATTTAAATGTGTTCTACCCTACCTTTATTCCCTTGGCCTGAGAGTCACACCTCAACCATTCCACTAAGGGCTTCAGGGATAGTGTGAACAGAAGTGGTGGGAGAGGTCATCCCTGCCTTGTCCCGTCCACAGGGTCATCCCGCTTCCTTCCGCTCACCACCACTCTCACTCCTGGCTTGTTATATATTGCCTTTAAACCCATTGAGAATGGTCTGCCCAAACCCATATTTTCGAAGAACTGCATAGAGGAAAAAATCCCAGTCGACTCTATCAAAAGCCTTTTCGGCATCTAAGGCTAAAAGTGTTGGATTTCCCCCCTTCCCTCTCGCCGTATCCATAAGATGCAAAGTCTTCCTTAACATGTCCACACCCAGCCTCCCTACTATAAACCCTTCCTGGTCCGAGTGGACCAATCGAGGCATCAGTCCTTCCAGTTGGGATGTCAACACCCTCGCAAAGATCTTGGCGTCTACATTAAGAGTGGATATAGGCCTGGATGACTTACATGACCTCAGGTCCTTCCCTTCCTTCGGTATCATTGCAATGAGAGCCTCAAAAAATGACCTAGGTGCCCTCCTTGTTTCTACAAAATGGTTAAACAATTTGACCATGTGAGGGACCAAAACTTCTGCAAACATTTTATAAAAACCAACCGTATAACAATCCTCACCCGGTGCCTTGCTCCCGTGCATTCTCTGAATAGTCCTCGAAATTTCTTCCTGTGTAAAATGGGTTTCCATCTCCAACCCCTCTTCACCCCTCAATCTCGGGAGAGGCACCATCTCTAAGTACTTCTCTAACTCTCCCACCGTCCTTCCCTTTTCCTCCCCATAGAGCCCCTCATAGAATGCTGAAAACTGGTTGGCTATCTCCTCCGAAGCAGTATGGTGCTTCCCCTGGTCATCCACTCAACCCACCTCTCTGCCTTCCTCACTCGCAATCTCGCCGCTAGTAGAGCATCCGCCTTGTTTCCACGCTCATACTACTTCTGGGGCAAAAACTGCAATTTATACACCACTTTGTTGATTATTAAGGCTTTTAACTCTTCCCTCTTATCCCTTACCTCGCCTATCAGTTCCCTCATTCCTTGACCACCTCTTCTCACCTTCTCTTCCAAAGCCGTAATTTCAGATCTAAGTTTATTTTCCAAGAGGCCCTTAGCCTTTTCTTATTAGTACCTTCCCTTATTAACATCCCTCTCCAGGTTGCCTTCACCGCCTCCCATACAGTGCAATTGTCTACCTCCCCAGTGTTGTTCACCACAAAAAAATGAGAGATTGCCTAATTCATTTCCACCTGAAACACTGTGTCTCCCCACAGGGAGTCATTGCACTTTCACAAAGAATCCTGCACACGTAACCCCACCATTGAGAAACTGATGCACACCAGATTGTCGTCCGACCAACTGACCGCGACCATTTCACAGGGCAATACTGTATCCAACATTTCTTTATGAACACACAAATAATTGATATGAGTATAATTATTATTTGGCTGAGAGAAAAAACAGAATGCCCTTACCCCTGGATGGAGCAGGCGCCAAACATCTGACTTACCCTGAGAGTCCAGGTACTCCTGCAACTGCCCCTACCCTTTGCAGGTCTGTTTCCCCCACCTCCCCAATGCACATCAATGGGTCAGTCAACAAATTATGAATTTCCACCCAGCAACAGGGCCCCCTAGAGTCCCGTAGAATATGAGGTAAGGTGTTCTCAAAGAAGCCCATTTTGCCCTGGTTGGGCCAATATATTGTAGCAATCGTGATCACCATCCCACACACCTCACCCAAAACCAACAATGCCCTACCCTGACTCCCTTCGAGGTACATGGTTCACACATTCTTAATCTTTTGTCAAGTAAAATCCCCACTCCCCTCTTCACTTCTCCAGAAGTCCAAAACACCTGCCCATTTGCCCACAAGATATGCAGTGTTCCTCCCCCACTATCATTCTCGACTTCTGCACCATTAGAACATCCAACTTCAATCTCTGAAACTCTCTTGCGATGCAGGACCACTTGGTGGGTGCGTTCATACCCTTCAAATTCAATGAACCTATCAATAATTGGTCCAAACCCCCTCCCCATGAATCGCGCTCACTGGTTCACCGCAGCCACAGTCATGACTATGGGCCTCATTCCGAGTTTGGAGGCAGCCATGGTGCTATTAGCACCATGGCTGCCTCCAAACCCGGGTCTGGGTCGGTCTGGCTAAATGGGGATTTACCAGGTCATTCCAACCTTGGACGACCTGGTAAGTCCCCATTCAGTAAACCATTCCCCATTCCCATTTGAGTCCCCATAGGTCTCAATGGGAATGGGGAAGGTGCTAATTATGGGCCCGCAAATAGCGCCCTGGTCCCTTAGAGGGACCCGCAAAGGACGTGTAGTCAGACCACACGTCCTTTGCGGGTCCCGCTAAGGGACCTCGGAATAGGGCAGTAAGGGTTTACCGGCACCGGCATCCTTACTGGTGCCGGTAAACCCTTACTGCACAACTCGGAATGAAGCCCTATGTCTTGCTCCGCCTGACTACAAGGACATATCGACTTACTATGTGCCCCTTCTTCTGTGCCATAATCCATATGTTCCCCCGCCCTATTGACTCCCATCCAACCGACATCCACCCACCACTAACACCTTCCCCTCCCTGCTTCAAACCATCCAAAACATGAGACGCCCCTCCATAAACAGGCCACCAACACCCACTTAACTCATAGCCATTTACGACAAAATATGCCTGAACCCAGAACTATAATCTAAATCACACTGTGACACAACTCATATTAGGAAGTCCATGACCCCAAAGGGCCCTCTTCATTTCACCGGCGACTGTGTTTAAAGCCTCCTGAGTTTATTTCCTCCCTCTGAAAACTCCGCTCGCTGTTCCAGGGCTCCATCTCTAGCCACCTGAAGACCTCCTTCCTTCTCCTTCTCGCTTTACTAGAGGTGTTGTAGTACCTGTTGGGCCTGCGATCCCATAGTCACTCTATAGTCTTCTTGTCCCACCTCAAACGCTAAGGCAAAAGGACATGTCCACCGGTAGCGAATACCTCTTTCTGTAAACCAAGATGTTATAGGTCGACAGTCTCTCTCTGTCTGGACAGAGTAAAATATAAGAGGTCTAGGTAAATCTGCACCGAAGGACCATCAAACTGGATGTTCCACTGTTGTTTTGCTCTGTGCAGCACTGCTGTCTTATCCTGATAGCGTAGGAACTTTACATCCAATGATCTTGGGCGTTTTCCATGCACCATGCTCCTGCTGTGGGCTCTCTCCAACTCTACCTCCTTCCCTAGCAGGTCCAGGAACAAAGAATTTACAATGGGCTTCACGTTTCTCTGCACATCACTCAGGGTCTCCCCCTTTCGTTCCTTCTGCCCCAAAATTCTGAGAATATTTCTCTATTCACTGTTTTCTAGGTCATTCAGTTTAAGCTGTACCTCCTCTTCCCTGGACTCCAGATCCGTCATTCTAGCTTCATATTTCATCTCAAACAGGTCTGCGTTCAGGTGATTGCTTTGCATCCCTCAAGTTTATTTTCTAACATAGAAACCCTCCACGTAAATCAGTGATTTAGGATTGAAACTCTCCCCTCAATGCCTTCATTTCATGCAGGCTGTCCTTAACATCATCCTTTGTGGAAGGGATAGGGTCACCACCATCTCAAGTCTGCTCCATGGGTTCCATGGTGCCCTGTGTTCCCATCATGTTTGAGTCCCTCCTGTATTGCTGTAGGGACTGTATCCCCACTGAGTGATTCCGCTCTAGGGTGCCCGGCACTCCACCACCACACTTGCATCTCCAGAGCGCTCTCCACACCGGTCAGGACTGAGATTCAGCCAGAAACCTGGCCCTCTTCGGACACTGATCCCTCAGATAATGCCATGCTACACCCAATATGACCCCGCCACCGAACATCCAGTGGCCTCTCTTTACAAGGCAGTCCAGGCTGGTCCGCCAAAGGCAGTCTTGGTTCATAGTCATTGCATCAAAATGCCAATGCATCGAAAAGATGCATCCAAAATAAAAGCATCGACATTCTATCTTTTTCATTAAAAGCACATATCCATCAAAACTTTTCCATCGAATGGATATGTACTTTTAAATGTAAACGATATCATTTTCTACATTAAAACGTTGCATGGAGCTGTCCAGTGCTGAAATTTCGGCACTGGCCAGCTCCTTGTAGCGTTTAAAAAATATATATATATTGGGGGGTCCCACCCCACCCACGCAACCCCGGGGGTCCCACCCCACCCACGCAACCCCCACACCCACCCCCCCTTAACCCTAACCCCAGCCCCAACCCTAATCCCTAACCCTAACCCACACCCTAATCTAACCTTTAATCCAACCCTAGCCCAACCCTAACCCTAGCCCCAAACCTAATCCTAACTCTAATCCTAGCCCAACCCTTAATCTAACCCTAAATCTTACCCTAGCCCCAACCCTAACACCCAACCCTTACGCTAACACTAACCCTATCCACCGAAATTAACAATTGAAAATTATTAAATGAATATGCCTTCAATGGCTTTCAATGGAAAGGCAATTCAATTAATAATTTTCGATGGTGTGGTATTCGATGGTATGGCTTTAGATGGAAAGACCAGATTCCCCAGTCCTACCAATCACTTCACAGAAATTATACACCATAGGAGCACCCTGACCATCAACACTGGAAGGGGGCCTATCCTTTAATCCACCTCCCTTCAAGCACCTTCCTCGGGAGCCTAGGCTGCACACCAGAGCTCTGCATAATACGCCTGGTTCTGCAGCTGCATGTCCACTTCTTCCCCTGTATCCTTGGTTTCTCTTTTTCACCTCTTGTACAAGCGCTGGTGTATGCCACTCACTGGGGCTCATTATGAGGTTGGAGGTAGCTTCCGGCCCAGCCGGAACCGGTAATTGCCCTTTTGCGGGTGCCGGGCCCGGTACATCCCCATTCCCATTTGAGCCCCATAGGGGTCAAATGGGAATGGGGAGGGTGGTAGCACTGGTACCGTTTATAACCGTACCGATGCTGCCATCATGTTCTGCTCGCGGGTGCCGGTATGGCCACCAAGTTAGACCTGGTGGCTGCAAGGGCACCCGCGAGCACAACTCCTAGTATAGCGGTACGGTAGCAATGTTGCCTTACCGCCATACGTGTAATGAGGCCCACTATCTTGTAGCGGAGCAGTTAGACGCATTTACCCAAACTCCTGACCCCTCACAACTGACACACTGGAACAGCAGGAGAAGAGCTTTATGTGGGACCCTCTGTGTTGTCCCTAAACTGCATTGAATGTACGAGAGATGATATGCACTCAGGCATCCATACCGAATGTAACCTCCGACCGAAAGAGTGCAAGGATGTGTGCAGGCACCATTGGATGTCATGTAACGCTGGGTGAAATCTGATGAGGCCAGAGTGATGTTATGAAGAAGATATATGAGGATATACTGAAATGATATGAAAATATTTGAGTGACGATGAAACCGAACCAACAAGAGAAATATGCATGAAATGATGAAGTGTAAATATGCAGTAACGCAAGGTAGATGATATATTGAAGCTTGCTATAGAGGAAAATATAACGTGGCAAAGGTGGCCATTATAGGAAGATGGATGTCAGCTTGTGTAAAGATTAATTCCAGCTACCTCAGAAACAGACCAGGGGCGCAGAGTCAGGAGACATTGAAAAACAGCTTTGTGTACAGAATAAAGAGGCGTTTAGGTTGGCTTGGGATCAAGGATGCTATTTCAAGTAATAGTTGTAAAGCACAAAGGGAGGCTGACGGATAAGCCATGAACGTGACACATATTTCTCACTGATTAAAGAAGAAGAAAACATTTACCAGAGCCATGTATTGGACAATAAACAATGACTAAGGCTCCTACAAGATGGAGTAAGCAAGTCCCTAGAGGCAAGAAGGAGCAATAGCACCCAGCATAATTGATTCAAGTAGCAGTAAATAGGAGGGCGAAATGGACAAATATGTGGTCTCCTCACAAATGCAGAAGTCAAAAACAAGGGCTATTCATTAAGCCTTGGTTGAAGATAGTGATGTGCTCATACTCCATTGAATGTCCCAGAATAAAGAGAAGACTGCAAGGTCAGCTACAGATGGGAAACTTTGGCTTATGGCTGGATTGATGAGAGATGATGAACTTATGTGCTGCTAGCCGATCCAAAAGTCCAAGGTAGGATGGGACTGCCAACCAATCAGTGGGTCTATGGGGCAACCTGCTATACAACGTGCATAGACCAATCTGCGGTCATTTCAGTATTATACATATTTAGAGGTAGTTCAAGGCATGTCCTACAGATATGGGGCAGCCAATGAAGTAACAACCCATATGTATTCTATAAGTAGATTTGTTCCCCTAACAAATCCTTCCCAATAATACGTTTTACAGTTTGCCACATAGGATGATGTCATAGATGATGCATATTGGTGTATAAGACCTCTGTGTAATCAAGTTTGTTTGTGATTGTGAGAGCATCAATGCGATGTCTGCCAGTTTGCCCTACTTTATTAAATTGAGACTAAAGTAGTACTTTGCCATATTCTTTGAGTCTTTACGGTTATTTGGTCTGAGATCTTTATTTGTTATTCTATCCAGCACAAAAGACGCTTCAAGGTGCTAGAGCACATTTTGGTAGCAGAGGATGGTTTCGATCCATCTACCTAGGCCCAGATCCAGATCTCCGGACGCTCAACTGCTCCCGCCCCTAGCCAGAACACTGCAGAGCTTCCTGTGGAGAACGGTGCATATAAACATTTGTAAGAAGATACGGTTGACGGGTCCCCTTTGATGAAATTCCTGTCTGGTCCCGCTGGTGCCCTGTGGACAGAATGGAAAACTGGTTGGTTGGGGAAGAGTCAATGCTGAGGGACTCGAGCTGAGCCACAGATGTAAGTAGAACATCGAAAGCGGCAACAATAGGGGGAGGGACTGTGTTGTAAATAATATGTATAAAAGTAATGGGATTTTTTGGGATTATAAAGAAGAGAAATAGATACCTCGATTCCTGGTTCCAAGAGGGACTGAAGTGTATGCACTAAAAAGACTCCAAATAGGGGTGTTACGGATTCCTGAGGCAAGGCCAACAAGAAGAGTGCGTATCAAACTCCAAGATGGAGTAAAAATGAGATGAGATACATTTACTAAAGATAGTAAAGGAAGGAGTATGCAGGGAAACTGTATTAAAGTGCACATGTGTGGGGTTATAAATATGTCAGTGTTAAGCTTTTGTTGTGTTTAAACTAATACATTTAAAACAATAGTAATAAATTAAGGTGATTATCAGATTTTCTTAAATCAAGAGATTGACATCAATCAGAAGGATAAAAAGTACAGAAAACTAATCAATGAATGAAGAAGAGGCACTTAAAATATTAATGATAAAACAATTAGATACTAAAAAGTGATAGAAAGTGTAAATGAAGGAACAAAATGAACATTGTTACATAGAGTTTTAAAAGTAGATAAAATATGTTTATTTTCGTATAATAAGCAGCAATTGATGGCGCCTGCTCAAACTGATAAGTGCAGTATGGTGGTCGGTCATTTTTTCGAAAAAATAATGTCGAATGACAATTTTTTCGAGAAAAGAAAATGTCGAATTCTGTTTTTTTAAAATTATATATTTATTTTGGGGTTCGGGATAAAAAAAAAATGGGTCAAACAAAGAAAATTCGAAAAAAAAATTTCGACATTTTTTTTCTCGAAAAAATGACTTTCGACATTATTGGTTTCTACATTATGACTATAAACCGTGCAGTATATTAGATAAAATAAAGAGTATCATAAAAGGCAGGGTAAGTATAGACAGTCGATATCAACTTGTCACCATGGGGGACACTCCACTTCCACACCTATGCAGGACATTGGCAAGATACACAGCTAAAATAAGGAAGTATTTTCATAGTGGGTTCAAGGCATGACCAATAAGACACTCATGTTGTGGCCTCAGGAGGGTTTGTGTCAAAAACAGTATTGCGACATATGACGACATATTTGTTCTAGAAAAGCTTCGCTATTTCAGAGTTATGGAAAATGTATCAGAGTGAGAAAGGAGATCCAGACGAGAAGGAGTGGATGCATAATCAACATAAAGGGGATGATGTATCGCCTTCGTCTCCCCTTTTCCCTCCTGGAAAAAATGGGGTAGACACAGAGAGAAAAGGGATTTTATCTCTAAAAGTTAATGAAAGCAACGGCGGGGTACATTAATCTGACATATGAGCCCCCTGCTTATAACAGTGAGGACAATGCGGAAGAGAACAAAAGCAGAGAACGCAAATATATATTGACACGGGATGACAGTAAACAGTGTGATGAGAGGAAGGATAGACAAGATAGAAAGATGGAGATAAAGGAAGAAGAAAGCAGAAGGGACTAAATTTAAGGGAATAACAATAGTACAGAATGAATGGATGGGAGGACAACTATCACTCAATCTGGATCATAAGGGCATTGATAGGGTTCGAGAAAGAAGAAAGGGAAGAGCAGGAAAAAAAGAAGAGGAAGAGGAGCAAGCATATAAAGAAGAGAAAAAAGAATGTAAGCAAAGAGAAGAACAAAGAAGGTACAAGGCAAAGAAGGAAAAGGAAAGGCTTGAAGAGAAGAGACGAGGGGATGTAGAAGTGCAAAGAATTACAGTACGTAGGTTGCAAAGAAGGTGAGAGGAAGATGAATTAAGGGAGATGAGGAGAAGGGAAGAAGAAATGAACAGAAGTAGGGAACTAAAAGATGATGAGATAGAATATCTATGTCATAGAAGCATAGTTCCAATTGAAGCACAAGAACGACTTGAGGAAGAGAGAGGGTCACAACAGGCCTGCAGTGAGCTACAAGGGATACCATGAATACCAACATGGGCTGATGTGCGAGATACAGAAACAGGGAAAAGAATTGTGGATTAATATAAGCAAAGAAGGGATAAAGAAGGGTATAAAACGCAAGAGAATGTAGAAGGATCTCTACCAAGAAAAATGGGAGGAAGGTCCGATGATGCCATAACAGACAAGCACAGAACGCTGTCTTTAAGTAGATTAGATCTTGATCATGCAGAAAAGTTTAATAGCCATACAAGTTGGGGCAAAATGATGTCAGAAAGGGAAAAAACGAAAGAACGCGAAGGGAGGGAGCATGCAGATTTTCAATAGAATCAGGTGAAGTAAAAGGGGTAAAATTGTCAGAGGAGGAGCACCCAAAGAGGGAACACCAGAATTTACACCATATACACCATATACTGAGTGACCACAAGCACGATTGCGAAGTACAGTGGATGTATCCCCATCTTACGTAAGCAGATGAAGGTCACCACGAGGATGAAGGCAATCAGGTGAGACTAGCCCCTCCTGGAAAATAATGAGGAGTGCAAGGAGGAGATTACAGGCCAGGATTTTCACAATTCCCATTATTAGAGAAAAGGGGAGGACAACATCAATATATTTCATGTCCACAAATAGATAAAGATAATTTAAGATGTAAATGACCAAGTTTAACTTCCAGTTCAGGAAAATGGATATATGAATTTGAGAGAATGACATCAGGATAGGCATTACCCATAGGTGACATAAAAGGCCTGTTAGCAGCCATCATAGGAGATGGAGCTGGTGACATTTGGAAGCGAGCAAGATACGCAAGTGCGACTGCACAGAGCACGACACAAGGTGGAGAGCCATTCAATAATTACAGAGCAGATGTATGGAGGCGCTCAGAGTACAATATCCTGATACATCAGATATGGGTGTGATTATGACTAGGGAAATGGGGGAGTATGAGGACCTTGTTGCCTATATTCAAGATATTCCAGAGAAATGGTGCATTGAGACGTGTGAACCGTGGGATGAAACAGTGGCACATTTTATGTCAGGTACTACACGGGCCAGTGCTACGGCAGCTGAGGAAACAGGTGGGAATAGAAGTGAAACCATGGCCAGAAATACAATTGAGGATTGTGCATCACTGCTGATTAATGTAGGAGAAAAATACAAAGAAAGCTGAGAGTAGGAAGCAGGAAGAGGCAAAGTTAGTTCAGAATTTGTTTAAAAAATAGCTATAGAGGGAGCGGTATTGATGAGTAATGAAGGTAGGGTGACACAGAAAATGCAACCAGCAATGCAGAACAACCTAGCATATCACTTGGATCAGAGTGGGTAACATTTCTGGCCAAGAGGAAGAGGGAATGGTCCTAAAGGGTGAGGAGAAGGTCAATTTCAAAATCCTCAGGGAAAAGGAGGATTTAAAGGCGGACAGCTGCAACAATGCTGGAGTTGCAGAAGAATAGCACACGTAGCTAGAACATGTAGAAGCAGAGATTAGGCATGCAGCAAAATTGGCAAGCTCCAGAGGGTGGATGGGCTATATTCCGCAATGAAATACAGAATCACAGGAGTATTATGCCCAAGATCATATGCAGGCTCAGACATATGCGCTGCAACCACCACAAGGACAATCACAGCAAGTGCCCATGCAAACACAAGTACAACCCCAGCAAGCGCAGACACAACAGACTATGGTACCACAATGGAATATGACCACAGGAGTCCAGCAAACACCCATACCCAAATTGGGGCGTGTGGTCATGGTAGGAGGAAATTCTTTCACAGGTACAGGGATACATTTATATCCACAATAGGACAGCCCACAGAGTGACCTGATGTGTTCAGTACTATATGTGACAGCAGACCCCCAAGAGGAGCCGAGGGTCAAGGTAACAATAGGAGGCATGACATTTTCATTTCTTGGATCAACTTGTTCCTGGGTCTGCGAGGGAAAATATCCAATGAAAATATCTTCCCCTTGCACATTTCCGCTTCCCTCTCCCACGCACTTGCACAATCTCAATGTCACTTGGCCTAGTAAGATCGTTGTCTTGTCCGCCCTTGTCCCCTCTTGCAGACCAGGATGCTAACAACGGGCCCGTCATAAACGGGCCCGTTGTTAGCATCATTCCCATTCCCATTCAAGCCCCCAAAGGGCCCAAGGGGAATGTGGAAATACCGGGCCCTCCAAGGTCAGAATGGCCCGGTATTTCCCCATTCAGGGAACCCAGGTCTGGGTTCCCTGAAGTACCCGGTATGGAGGTAGCCATGCCGCAAAAAGCGACCTGGTTACCTCCATCCTCGTAATGAGGACCAATGTCAGGTATTGTCATGAATGCGCAGGGATTCGCTGGGGCGATGAGCTAAGTTCCTCTATAGGAGAACACAATATGTTGATACCATTATTATATTCTAGGTAGACACCAGTTAAAATATTAGGGTGTGACTTACTGCTGAAACTTAACATGGCAATATATTTTACTGACAAAGAAATAGTGTGTTTAACCAAAGGGATACATTATATGAATGTGAGAGAGTAGCCTTTACAGGCCAAAATGCATTATGAGGGGTCCATTTGGACCCAGAAGTATTTTTGTATGGATTGACTGTTTTATTATCATGGTTGCCCAAATTGATAGGTAATTTATTAATATCTGATGAGATTTTGTTCAGACCAGAAATCCCTATGGATGATAAAGAAGGGCAGATTAACCCCTTGGAGCTAGAAGCAGCAGTGGTCAGAGAGGAAAGCGTGGTTCTTCATGGGACAGATGATGAGAGGAGAGGATGGAGAACAGTTATAGCCCTCAGTGAAGGATACAGACTGACAGATTTGACAAATGAGGAGCTGTTTAAGGATGAATACTCGGATGATGAGTTAATATTTTCATATGTCTCACTTATTAGATTAAAGTAGAGAATAGAGAAATACCATAAAGAATGGTGTTGGTAAAAAAAAGACACTGGCATTTCTCTGTGAAAATTTAGAGAATGTACCAAATATTTTATGGAGCACAAGTCCATATGATGCGGGTCTATTAAAAGGAGTAGGAGCAGTTAAAATCAAACTTAAACCAGGAGCCATTTTGCCACATGCAAAGCAACATTCCATGTCCAGGGAGGCAGATGAAGGTATATTTCAGACCGTTTTCACTTTAATGAAGCAAGGAATATTGGTACCATCTGATTCTCCATGTAACACGGCTGTGTATCCAGTGAGAAACTCAACTGGGGGGATCATGGAGATTCATTCAGGACCTTTCTCCCCTAAACAATATAGCAAAAGATGAGTTTCCTTTAGTTTCAAATCATGTTACTCTATTGTGTAATATCCCATCTAAGGCCAAGTAATTCAATCATAGACTTAAAAAATATGATCTTTTCAATTCCCCTTCATGAAGACTCACAAGACTTGACTTCCTTTTCGTGTTGGAAAAATTCACCTGAAACATTCTCATTTGCCCCGGGGGTACTGTGAGTCCCCTTCAATCTTTAATAGTCCTTCAGATGGACCTGGATAATGTGCAGCTTGAAAGTATAATAGTTCATTACGTGGATGACATTTTGGAGTGTAGTGAGACAGAAGAAAGATGCCAAAAATATTCAGTTAAGCTTAAGACTATACTCTCAGAGAAAGGATATAAAGTAGACAAAGAGAAGCTACAATATTGCTAGAAAGAGGTCATGTATATAGGGCAGTTGATTTCTCACAAGTGGAGGAAAGTGATGCCTGAAAGAGCAGAAGCAATTCTGAAGAACTCAGAACCTAAAACAGTGAAGGGAATGCAACAATTTGTAGGCCTATGTATCTATTGTGGGGTCTGGGTTTTTGACTACAGTACATATATTCCAACCACTTTTAAAAGGGCTTAAAGGAGCACATATAGGCAAAAGTAAAATAACATGGATAGATGAGATGACTGAAGGATTTCAAGAATTAAAAAAGGCAATCAGTTCAGCCCATGTGTTGGGAATTCCAGATTATCATGAAGAGTTTTACTCATTTTCTGATTCAAATGCAGAAGTCACAGCAGCAGTCCTTACACAGAAAACAAATTTAGGACATGGACACAAACCATTGGCATATTATAGTGGGATTTTAAATCCAGTTATGAAAGGGCATTATCCCTGTGAGCAGTCTTTAGCTGCTGCTGAATTCATGATTGAAAAAGCTTCAAGTACAAGAATGAGGTGTTCAGTAACACTATTTGAAGCACATGCACTATTTGCGATTTTAGAGAAGCCCAAAATTACATTGATTACACAAAGAGCATTAGGATACAAGGTAATTATATTGAATCCTGCAGTAAAAATTGTTAGATGCCAGACACTGACCCCAGCGACGTTCATAGCAGAACCAGTAGGGGAGGATGACTATGTACATGATTGCACAACGTAAACTGAACACTGTGATGACCTTTCCCAAGCCAGAGAGAATGCTATCGGGAAGCGGGATGATCTTTTTATTGATGGCTCTTTAAAAATGGACCAAACAACTGGTGAAAGGCATACTGGATCGTCAGTAGTGAAGTCAAACGAAGAGGGTGAATTTGAGATAATAACATGAGCAAGATCGCATTTGCATTACTCAGCACAGGCTGTAGAATTAGTGGCACTTATTGCCATACTCCAAAGATTTGAAGATGAGGAAGTGACCTGTACTCTGACTCTGCCTATGTGATGTCAACTGCACACGCAGGGTCTACACTCTCGAAAAGGAGGGGCTTCCTCCACACCGATGGCACTCCAGTGCAACATGCGGCCCTATTGGATAAGCTTATTGAAGCAGTAGGACTCACATTGCCGCTAACAGTCATAAAATGTGCAACCCACACTGAAAGAGAAGATGTAATTTTCTGCGGAAACAAAGCCACAGGCTTAGAAGCAAAAAAGGCAGCCTATTTCCCAACCATTTTGAATTTTCGAAATAGAAAGTGTTAAACTGATGACAGGAGGATGCATGTTGCTAAAGGAGGGCGTTAATATGCTGAATATTGTCCAGTTAATTGAGATACAATGTCGAGCACCACAAGCAGAGCAGAATTGATGGAGGAAACAGGGGCGTTCTTTATTATTTTTTTATTTTTATTTATTGATTTATAGGCCACTGAAGCCTGCAGGCATCAGGTCGCACAAACACAAACACAATGGACATCATATAGGAACTAGACAAGTGCACAGGATAGACCAGCAAGCAGAGAAAACGGCATTAGTTAAAGGAGGTAGAACATGAAGAATTTTAGATGAATAGAGCAGTCTTCAGTTTCCGATGAAAAATATTGTATTCCTTTATCAGCCTAAGCACCAGGGGCAAGGCATTCCAGATCTTAGCAGCCCTGATAGGAAAGGCTCATCCCAAGCAGTTGGCGAGAGAGAATTTGGGAATTTTTACCAACGCTAAAGTGGCCGAGTGCAGTTTCCTTGGTGGCTCATAGAGGGAGACCAGTTCGTTAATATTGACTGGAGCGGTGCATTATAGCGCTCTGTGAATTAGTGCAGCAGCCTTAAATTCTTTATCCCCACAGAGGCAATTTCAAGACAGGATAGCACTGGAAAGCCAGTTATGCCTCTAGCATTATTGGGAGCAGTGTGGGAACAGCTTCACTATCCAGTGCATACGACTCTAGAGAGTCTTGCTGCTACAATTGCAGAAGAGTGGCTCTTGCCAAATTTGTTAGAGTATGTGGCACAGTTTATTGTAAATTGCATTGTGTGCCAGAAATGTAATGCAGGGCACACTTTGCAAACAGTGCGAGGAGCAATTCCTACACCCAATGGCCCATTTCATCACCTACATATAGATTCTGTATATCTGCTGCAGACATGAAATGGTTACAGAAATATGCTGGTCATGGTTTGTCCTTTTTCTAGATGAATAGAGGCAGGTCCATGAACACATCCTGACGCCACATGTGCTGCCAAGTTCCTTGTGCATGAAGTGTTTCCAAGATGGGGTGTATGCAAGGTTTTGCAGTCTGATAATAGACTGCATTTTGTAAATGAACTGTTCAAACAAATAGTTCTCCTATTAGGCATTAAGCAAATATTTTCCTCAGCTTATAACCCACATGCGAAAGGCATCTGTGATTGAATACATGGATTACTAAAGGAAGGGATTGAAAAAATAAAGATGACCTTAAAGAAGGGATGGATACATTGCCTACCCATTGCCTTATGCACCCTAAGAAATGAGCCTGGCTCAGATCACTATCTAACTCCTCATGGGTTGGTGACTGGGCACTGCATGAGAAACCCCCTTGCTCCTTCAACTAGGTTAAAAACTGAAGCCTATAGTGTAACAAAGGTAATAGGTGACGAGATGCATGATTACCTAACAACTATGACTGCAAGTGTTTCTTTCATGTCTCAACAAGTCAAAAACCGAAGCGAGGGGTCAAAGAGAAGCGACAAAGACGTCCAACCCATTGAAGCAGAAGATTGGTTAAAACAACCCAGTCTATACCCAGGGGACCAGGTGCTGGTACGAACAGATGCCTGCACATGATGTACTATGTCTAAGTCATCTTGCAGTGTGTACAACCAGAGGTCAATTCAAAGGAAAATGGGCAACTTTATGATGGCGATCAAGAGCAACATTTCCATATGAAGATACTTATGTGAAGACAAAAAGGATAGAAAGAGGGATGGGTAGGACAAGCAAAAAACATATGTGTCCATCCCAGATTGAAGAATGAATTAAAACATTTGAAATGAGGAGGATGGACTACTCAGATATGAATGAATGAGCAGAAGAACCAGGATGCTGGGAGAGACATGAGCTATTGGTCTGTGGGCGTATTGTCACCAATACCGGATGGGAAGAAGGACTGTTATCTTGCCCTACACACTTATGGAAGATAGAATAGTGCAAATAGTGAATGACAGATGTCTAGAATCATGGGTCAAGTATTCCAAGTTACTAACATGGGTCGACAGCGAAGCAGGACCAGTATTCATAATACCATTGAAGAATGCAACAACACCCATCAAGAATGGAGGCTCGGTTCTGGTTGGAGAGAATAAAATATGCAGACAGACAATCAAGGTCACCCGAATGAATGGAGGAACTGCAGTGTTGGTGGACCGATGTTGCGACTGTGGATCCAGATCTTACATACAGTTGCCTAAAAATTGGGGAGGAGTATGTTTCAATGTATTAATACATATTGCAGAATTAGTAATTCCTCAAAGTGATCTCAATATCAGTGAATTTCCAAAAATGAATGAACACCAGATAAGGAAGAGGTTGTTTTTTCTTCGCCAACTGAAAAGGGAGAACTACTTCTCGTCAATATCAAATAAAGGCCTATGAAGACATAGATGAACACAAACTGTTCAGCAAGACAGCAATGATAATGACATCCATATTCATGCCAGGACTCCAGTAAACACCCAAGGGGCTGCAGATTACCAGATGGGAGCTGTTACAGACAATTAATGCAACAATACAAGGATTTAATGCAATCAGAGAAGAACTGAGGGTCATCAGGCTGATGACTCTCCAGAACAGGTATGCTCTGGACCTAATTACAACAATGTAAGGAGGCATGTGCGCCAAGGTCAGGCCTTCTTGCTGTACATTTACACCATTAAATGACAGAGAGAATGGAACCCTGGCAGAAGCAATAACTATGCCGACAACCCTGCATACAAATATGGAAGTTGAAGCTGATGAGACAGCAGGAGATTACTGCTTCTCATTCCTATTATCATGAATTCCAACCTGGCTGGCCGATGTGTTCAAAATACTCATAATCCTAGCAATATCAACACTAGAATTGCTCTGTCTTATAAGGATCACCTTGGGACAGTGCCAGAAGATAGCCAAAAAAGCAAATGGGATGAAGATAATGATTTATACAGATGCTGGAAAAGGTGGTGAAATGCAAAATGAGGAAAGTACCTGTGAGAACATAAAGAGAAGCACCCTTGCACCTCCAGAAATGAAGTTCCACTCTCCAAAGGATGATACCAAATATGTAGTATGTTGGATATTCTGTCCATAAGGCGAATGCTGCCACATGACCCAGAGTGTGGATGAACATATAAAGAATTCAGGTCACCAGAAAGGGGTGACCAAGATATGGATCACAAAGATACAGCAGTATGAAGAGAAGATAAAGGAGATCGAAGAGGAGAATGTGGTCAAGGACTCGACCAGAGGGAGACTGTAGAGGAGCAGGTAGACGTATTTACCCTAGCTCCCGCCACCTCACTGCCTTCATACTGGAACAACAGCAGAAGAGCTGTATGTGAGACCTTCTGTGTTGTCCTTATAACGCATTGAGTGTACAAGAGATGATATGCACTCAAGCAACCAACCAGAATGTACCCTCACACTGAAAGAGTGGAAGGAAGTCTGCACGCACCATTGGATATCATGAAAAGCTGGGTGAAATGTGATCAGACCAGAGTAATGGTATGAAGAAGATATATGAGGATATACTGAAACGATATGAACATATTTAGGAGAGACAATGTAACCAAAGCAACAATAAAATATGTACGAACTGATAAAGTAATCATGTATTCAAAAGAAAATAAAGTAAGTTGCTTACCAATAAGTGTAAATATGCAGTAACGCAAGGTAGATGAGATATATAGGAGCTTGCTATAGAAGAAAATATAACGTGGCAAGCACAGCAATGATAGGAAGATGGATGGCAGCTCATGTAAAGATTAATTTCAGCTAACTCAGAAACAGACTAGGGGCGCAGAGTCAGTAGATGTTGAAAAACAGCTTTGTGTGCAGAATAAAGAAGAGTTTAGGTTTACCTGGGATCAAGGATGCTATTTTAAGGAATAGTTACAAAGCACAAAGGGAGGCAGACGGTTAAGCCATGAACGTGAGACATATTTCTCTTAGATTAAAGAAGAACGCATTTACAAGAGCCAAGTATTAGACCATTAACAATGGATAAGGCTTCTACATGATGGAGTGAGCAAGTCCCTAGAGGCCAGAATTAGCAGTAACACCCAGCATAATGTAATCAAACAGCAGTAAATAGGAGGTCGAAAGGGCCAAATTTGCACGGTCTCCTCACACGTGATGTAGGAGTCAAAAAAACAAGGGCTATTCATTAACCCTTGGTTGAAGATAGTGATGTGTTCATACTCCCTTCAATGACCAAGAACAGAGAGAAGACTGCAAGGTCAACTACAGAGAGGAAACATTGGCTTATGGTTGGATTTATGAGAGATGATGGACTAATTTGGAAAGTGGGGCCTAATCTGATATGACTCAAGCACCTGGGTTTCATTTTGCCTATGTACTGCTAGCCGTGCCGAAAGACCATGGTTGGGTGGGAATGCCAACCAATCAGTGGGTCTATGGGGCCACCTGCCATACAATGTTGCATAGACCAATGTGCTGCAATTTGTCTGCTATAATCAGTATTATACGTATTTAGAGGTAGTTCGAGGTATGTCCTACAGATAAGGGGCAGTTAATGAAGTACTAACCCATATGTATTCTATAAGTAAATATGTTCCCCTAACCAATCCCTCCTGTTAATAAGTTTTAAAGGGGTGCCACGTAGGATGACATCATAGATGACGCATATTGGGGTATAAGACCTCTGTGTAATCAAGTGGGTTTGTGATTGTGCGAGCATCAGTTCAATGTCTGGCTGTTAGCCTTCATTAAATTGAGAATAAAGTAGGGAAGGAGCAGAGCTCGTCATCTACACAGCCATCTTGGTCCACGCCCCATGGTAGTCTCCTGAGTCGAATTTTACATTTCTTCTTCAGTGGCCCTATTCAAGCTAAAATCTAGGCGCTTGCATCGAAGGGGCCAATTTTGAAATATTTGGGCTGAAAAACTATAATTTTTTCCTATGGGAAATAACCACGTTAAAAGCTGTTCAAAACGTGATAAAAGTAAACATTTTTGAAACTGTGAAGACCTTCATTTACTTTACTTTACTTTAAGGAATTTATTATGTTCATCCATGGACCCTGGGGCTTGAGGACGCAACAAGACATACACGACAGATAACAAATAAACCCTAAAGTCATATATCCGCATAAAAGTCTAGCTACCTACGTAAACAAGCAGGTTTTCAGTTTCTTTTTAAATGCCTCAGTGCATTCCAGGCCACTCAGCTCTGGTGGAAGGTCATTCCAGTCCTTGGTGGCAATTGCAGAGAAGGCTGTATTGGATACTTTCATAATTCAGCATTTGGGAATAGCTAGGAAGTTCTGATTATTGGATCTCAGTGATCTTCCATAGGATCTTGCGACCAGAAGCTGCTGTAGGTATCCAGGTATCTTTCTCGATCTGCACTTTTGTACAATGGTTAGGATTCGAAAGCGAATTCTCGCTTCGATCGATAGCCAATGTAGAGAGCGTCGGGCCGTTGTGACATGTTCTCTGTGCTTGAGGCCCATTCCTACTCTAATAGCTCCGTTCTGACAGACCTGAAGTCTTTAATGTAGAAATCTGAAATTTTGCATGCACAGGTGGCAGCCTCGAAATGTTACTCTTAAGTTATTAGGAAAAGTCATACATATATATATATATATATATATATATATATATATATATATATATATATAAATATATATATATATACATATATATATATGGGGGAAAACAAGAACTGCAATTGTGCAGTTCACAGCGGCACTCCTCCATTTAGGTTCCAAAGAATCACATTTGGCCATCATCTTCGTGTAAAAAGTCTTTTATTGTTCAGTAGGTGGACACATGAAGAAAACAGACACACAATTAAGCGTTTCACCCAAACCTGGCTATATATTCACTGAAAAAACGTTGTTAAAGGGACGTTATGGTTAAGTTGAACTGATAAAAACCTCTACATTTCAATGAAAAACCTATGGGACGTTATGGTTACAAGTAAAACCGAAAAACCATTGAAATTCGCCAGTTATGGTAAGCTAAGCAACCATAACTCATGCCACGACTGTGCACTGCTAAGGCTAACACCCATGAGATCAAAGATGACATCACAAATGTCATTCATTACATCACTGAAGACATCACATATCTGGGCCCTTGGTTTTGTTCACTGACAGTCAGAATATTAAAATTCAAAAGGTGCTATATATTTAGAAATTAACCTTGTCATATGTTTTTAAAGTACTTTCCTTAGTGTTTGGTCTCAGCTCATGGTGCACATACAAGGGGCAATAGGGAGGCCTCAAACACACAATTCATTTGTGTACATGAAGATGAACTTCAATGTTATTAACATTTTCTGGTGATGCTGTCACTTTCTTTCTTTCTTTCTTTCTTTCTTATTTTAGTTTCCCTGTATGTGCCTCTGATTTGTATGCATTGTGGGTCTTCATATATATCGTATGTACTAGCACAAGTGTTTAGTAAGTCTTGAATTGTTAGTTAGTTATTACATGTTTAACATTACTCAAAACTCTAATATGGTAGCATGAATTATTTTACTATGCAAAATAATAATAATTTGGCATTTATATAGCGCTACGAACCCTCAGGTATCTGAGCGCTGCTTATTATTACCCATGGTGTCTGGTGCTTATTTATCGACCTCAGAAGGATGAAAGGCTGAGTTTGGCCTTGCCGGGATTCGAACCTGCGTTAGCAAGTTCTGCATGGGTGTCAAAGCAAGTGCTCTACTCACTGTGCCACTTGACCGACAAGATTAGAAATATTGTACTTCTATGGTGCATGCCGCAGCAATTGCCTATGTTTATATACGATTAGATTCCTGTATTAGCCACAACACTCCAGTATAATGTTTTGTTTAAGTACGTTCTTTAATAGATTAAGTAGTTCATGATAGTTCTCCCGATTACCTGTGACACCTTGTTACCAACATTATAAACACAACCCCTTGTAGGGGCTTTTCATCAAAAGGAATATTTTTTTAATGTCATGAGTGATATCATCAATGACATGTGTGATGTCATCTTTGATGACCTGGGTGTTAGTCTTAGCAGTGCATTGTGGTGGCACGAGTTATGGTTGCTTAGCTTACCATAACTGGTGAATTTGAATGGTTTTTCGGTTTTTCAGTTTTACTTGTAACCATAACGGTCTTTAGCAAAGTTTTCCCATTGAATTTCATAGGTTTTTATTAGTGCAACTTAACCATAACGTCCATTTAACAACGTTTTTTCAGTGAATAATTTCAGGGTTTTTTACCAGTACATGCGAATTTCCTACAACTTACTAATATCATACTTATCCCAATACAGCAACATTTCTGTCCAATTTACAAAGTTTCACCTTAAAACTGCCATTTCCCACTTTCTAGTATCATTTTTAACACTTCCATACACTTTTTTTGCGACTTTATCCACGGTTTTTGCAATTGCCGACATCCGCTAACACCTGACGTCATCGCAGACTTTTTGGACAGTGTTACGTGACTGCACGTGGATCCGCGCCATGATGACGTGTTTGCGAACGCATCCGCACATCGTGAAGGGTTTTGTGCTTCACGAACAGTTTAGAAATGACATCAGCTATTGTCATCCCTCCTCCCCAAAAGCCACCACCACCACCAGCTGGAGGACCTACACAACAAAAAAGTGAAGTACTTCCAAAGACAATGAAAAGGACCAAGAAGGTGAGTTAGAGGAAATGCCTACCTCTAGCACCAACAGAGAATCATGGGTGTGGTAGTTTGGTAGTTATTTACCACTGTTGGGAATGTACCAAAGGATAAAGCAACCAAAGTGAAAAATACTAAGCGCAACGTTGTAATCAGTTGCGGACTACCTGGACAGTACTCCTTCAGGACCACCTCCATGCGCTGCCACACAAAATCCAAACACCGGAATACTTTCAGAAAGGTTGTTCCTTTCTAAGGAAGTAGTAGACTGTCTTCCTCCACCTCATCTTCCTCAACCAATCCTATAACCACACAGCCTACTTCTGTGGGACTCAAAATCCCACCAGCTGAGTTCAAGCCCACATTCCTAGCCACCTGTTTGGCTGGCTCCCCAGCTCAGGGTGCTAATGGACAATTGTATACAATATTCTGTCCCAAATACCTTTCTCTAGAATACAATAAGGACCATAATCGATGAACCTTTATAACTATTCACGGTCTCCACAATCCACTTTCCAGGCCATGGATCATGAAAACACCCGGATGGCACGTGCACACCATCGCACAGGGCAGCCCTTCCACCCTTTTTAATTTTATATTTCTAACACTCCCTTAATGCCTGCTTTCAAACAGTCACACATCCATCCATCAAACTCTTTTCAAAAACTGTACATATAACCCTATAGCCATATCAATCTTCAACACACAAACTTCCACTTAACAATATTCGACAAATCTTTTGCATCTGCATTCCAGATGCCAAAGTGCGATGCACTGGCTAACTACTGGAGGAGAGAAGTCCCAAGGGTGGGATGCATCTTAAGCGTAAAATCCCATTTTAAAAAATTCTGTCCGTTTAATAGGTTTTTGAAAGTGAAAACATTTTATGGTGTTACATCACTTTATATAAGTTACTAATAATTCCTCTTCTCATATACATGAAAGAACTATAAACCTTGTTTAACAAAAATATTTTTTGCAACATATACTTCTGTCTGTCGTTATCAGCAGCGCATGCTGGGGATTGAAATCATTGTTCAATTGCCAACGGCATAAGGCTCCACCATGACCCCCCAAGCTAAACCAGCCCTATTAATAACTGCACCTACCCTACATCCTACCTCAGTGTATACTATACCCTAATAATGTAACCATGGCTAGGCTCCAAATCCATGAGGCATAGGCATCAGCCATGCTGCATTCCCCAATAAGCAAATCAGAGTAAACAAATTTGCATTTGCTGAGGGCCAGGCCCACTACCCAGACAACAAATGTATATCACTAGTTTTTATACTTACATTATTACACTTTCAAAAAATAAAACAAAGAACATATTTCCAAAAAGATGCTTTCAGGTCCTTGCTAATGCTCATTGTGCAAGTTTGTTGTAATCTAGTCCACCACTTTAGGCTGTAACTGCAACCAGACTATTTGTTCCCATTGAACCCTACCTCATCGGCAATGCTGCATGGCCCAATTAGCAAATTACAGTACACATTTCTTCTTTCTGACGGCCAGGCCCATTGCCTAGACAACAATGTTATATCACTGTTTTGTTGTGTACTTACAGTTTACACTTTTGAAAAAAATAAAACAAAGAACATGTTTGCAAAACCATGCTTTCAAGGGTTCCATGTCATTTCATCGCGGATGTTTTTTCACTGGAGTTTTACCACAGATTTTTTAATAAACTTGGAGTTTATTTTTTTTATTTTTGGGGTGTGCCCCCTCAAAAGCCCATCCCCTATTCTCAAACACCCACACCTCATATATATATGTATATATTTATATATATATATATATATTTATATGTCTAATCCCCCTAAAAATGCAATTAATTTTTTTCGTTAAAATAAACATGGTAAATACTCCTGCGAAAAAAACACCCGCGATGAAAGGACGCTGTACCCTTGCAAGTTCTTGCTGACCCTCTTTGTGCATATTCGCTGCAATCCCATCCAGCACTTCAACCTGTACCCACAAACAGATTTCCTTTTCCAATTGAAACCTATCCCAATTTCAAAAAAACATTGCCACATTGCCGGTCCCTGGTGGCCATGCCCACTATAACCCCATTGCTGGTCCCTCATGGTCATGGCCAGTACAATCTGGCCACTGCCCAAGGCCATAGGCTATACCTCAGTCACCAAAGGTATATAACTATTTTTTTAACCTACATTATGACACTTTAAATAAAACACTGAAACATGTGCAAAACCATGTGTTCAGGTCCTTGCCAATGCTCCTTACATGAGTTTGGTGGAAATCCGCCCATGTTTTATTTTTTCAAAAGTGTCAAAATGTACGTACATACAATAGTCATATAATTTAGCCCCGACTTGACAAAATCCATTCAGACTTTGCAAAGACATTCAAGGTTCTGTGCATAATCTTTCTAAAAACATACGTCCACGTTTCGTCAAATGGTACCAAAGTTATAAGCCATCTAAAAATGTTGAGACCCTTCCCTATAATTGTGCCCCCTCTTGACAAAATCGCACCAAGCTTTGCAAAAGTACTCGTATCTAGGTCTATAATCTTTTTGCAAACGTTTGTGCAGATTCATCAAATGGCACCAAATTTATAAGCCTTTAAAATATTTTGGGACCCGCCTCCTCTAATTTTGTTCAAAACAGCACCACTGTGTGCAGATCCATTCAGAGTCAGGTCTAGAATGAAATTCCAAAATTTCATGCACTGTCATTGACTGGCGCCAAAGTTATAAGCCAGCCAAAAACTGCTTTTCACCAACCCTGTACTGCACAAATAAGCCTATATGTCCCCGAACATCTCAGATGTTCGTGAACATCACAGGACATGAAGACCGTTCGTAAACATCTTAGCTGGAAATCCAGCCGCTTTTTAGACTTTTTAAAGCCATATCCCATCCCATCCACATCACCGCTCACCTCTCCAGAGATTGTTTTATCAGTTTGATAAGTGCAATGTCGTGTTTTTTAAAATGTTTTTAACACAATGTTGGCAGACTATGGGCGCAGTCCGCAAACCCAAAATGGCGGCCGTTTAAAATAATCTGATGCATCTCACGTTTTTAATTGACCAATCAGCGGGCGCGTCCGAACAGGGAAGTGAGTCTGCGGACCAAACCCAGATATTACACATTTATTTTCCGTACTTTTTGGTCATTTAAAAAAAACTACTGGACAGATTTATGCCAAATTTTCAAAAGCACAATTTTGGGACCAAGCCGCCGCTCCTGCCGCAAATCTGGTGAAAATCCATCCAGTGTTTTGGGCTGTAGGCGTGAGCAACATTTGTTTTCCATTACGTCTATGGGAAAAACCACATATTTTGGGACCCTCCTATAACTCCCCCCCCCCCCAGCACAAAACCTCACCAAACTTTGCAAAAGCAATCTGACAGGCCATATACTCATTTTGCAAAGTTTTGTAAGATTTGTCCAGGAGGGCCAAGTTATAAGCCGCCCAAAAAGTGCTCTTCCTACGGGTCGAGGAACTTAACCATAACTACAGTGCCGCTACCGCAGGCCCTGGAATATATTTATATATTTGTTGTTTCTATTTCACGGAAAACATTTTTTAGTGAAGGTGATCAGATTTAATGCAACAACACCCTTGAAATTCAGCAGATGTGGGAAGTGATGATCATCTTAACTCGGCAACCCCCGTTGATGACCCCTAAGATATAATGATGTGTTATTTATATAGCACTTACACCTAAACACTTTACATACAACACATACACTCCATTTATAGACCTAAGTAGGATGAAAGGCTGAGTTTGCTGTGCTGGGATTGTTGCCTGTGGCCTGCAGATCACACAGAGATTACAGCAGCAAGAGCTCAACCCATTGAGCTATCTTGCCAGCCTTTACTTTTGTATGTCATTGTGAATCCCATCTGTTATGTATGTGCTCATAGGCTTTGCAACATGGGGGATGCAGAGTTCCTTCAGCCATGGACACTGTGCATGTTGCACCAATGGGTTTCTTTGTGGCCCACTTGCCATGGTCACTGTGCCTGTTGCAGCATTAGGTTTCTTTAGGGCCCACTAGCCATGGCAGTCGGCAGTGGCCACTGTGCATATTGCACCAAAAGGTTTCTTTAGGGCCCAGTAGCATGACCTTCGGACATGGCCACTGCACATGTTCCACCTATAGGTTTCCTTGGGGCCTTCGGTCGTGGCCACAGTGCATGGTGCATCCATAGGTTTCTTTAGGGTCCACTAGCCCTAGCCTTCTGCCACGTCTAGTGGACTCGGCCTATGGCCGTGGCAAATGCACTTGTTCCACCAATAGGCTTCTTTGGAATCCACTAGCCATAGTGACTACTGTACAGGTTTCATCAATTAGCTTCTTTGGCACCCTCTAGCCTTGACCCATTAGGAGGAAGGTTAACTCAGGGGCAAAGCATTTATCTTTAAAGCAAGACAACACAGTGCAACACAAGTTTGAATCCTGATCCCGCGCTTAGAAATCACTCACTGGTATTAAACGTGCTATAAATTAACAATGAAATAAAAAAATAAATTACCCTTTGCTTAGTAGATGTGATCACTGTAGGTGCAAAATTATTTTTTTTCTAATTCTTTTCCGATTTCTGCAGGATTCCTCTAATACCATCACTGAACTACACTTGGGACGGCAATGAACTACCCATAATCACTGTATTCCCCTGGTATTCCCGCGGTTATGGCAAAAATGCTAAAAACATCAGAAACTCGTCCATGCCCTCATAGGCAGTCACCATGTGTCTCCCTCCTCTTTAGCTAGTCCCCCACAACCCGCAGTTGCTTTTTCTCTCCATATCCCTCTCCTATTATCGCCTATTACTCGTTGCTTCATGTGAAGCATTTACATTCCCGATTGCTTCTTCTGTTGTAGCTGTGGTTATCTTGGATGCTTCCTCTAGTAGTGTCACATTTATGTAAAAATGTTGTAACTTGTGAGGTCTGCGGAAATCGGGCGTGCCCGCTGATTGGATGGTGAAAAGCGTGGAGTGCGTCAGATTTGTGGTTAACACCCACCATTTTGGATTTGCGGTCATCCACCGGCGGTAAAAACATATTAAAACGTATCAAACAATCTCTGGGGAGGTGAAGGTTGATGAGGATGGGATATGGCCTTAAAAAGCCAAAAAAAGGGTGAGTTTCTTCTCCGATGTCCACGAACAGTCCGGGACAGTCCTGTGATGTTCGCAAACATCTTAGATGTTTCGGGGGCATCTATGCTTATTTGTGCATTACAGGGTTGGTGAAAAGCAGTTTTTGGATGGCTTATAACTTTGGCGCCACTTAATGAAACTGCATGAAATTTTGGAATTTCATTTTAGACCAGATTCTGAATGGTTTTGGAAAGTGCGGTACTACTTTGTCAAGAGGGAACAAAATCGGAGGGGGGGTCCCACAATATTTTAAAGGCTTATAAATGTGGTACCATTTGACAAATGTGCACAAAAGTTTGCAAATGGATTTTAGATCTAAATTTAAATGTTTTTGCAAAGTTTGATGGAGTTTTGTCAAGCGGGGTGCTAAATCAGAGTGGAGGTCTCAACATTTTTAGATGGATTATAACTTTGTTGCCGTTTGACAAATGTAGACAAACATTTTAAGAAAGATTAGAGACCCAATCTTGAATGTTTGTGCAAAGACTGAATGCATTGTATCATTTGGGGGATAAGTTATATTCCTATTGTATGTATGTAGATTTTGACACTTTTGAAAAAATAAAACATGGGCGGATTTTCAGCAATTTCGTGTAAGGAGCATTGGCAAGGACCAGAAAGCATGGTTTTGCAAATGTGTCCCTGTTTTATTTTTTGACAATTTTGACTGAGGTATAGTGAGTGGCCATGGGTAGTGGCCAAATTGTCTGGGTCATGGCATAAGGTCAAGACCTGGACAATCTGGCTACTGGCCATGACCTCAAGGGATGTCCAATGGTGATTAAGTGGCCATGCCCACTAGGGATCGGCTATGTGATAAAGATTTTTGAAATTGGGATAGATTTGAAAGGGAAAATAAATGTGCTTGTGGTAATATGGTCATAGGGTTCTCTCTTTGCCTTCTGAAGTCCGCCATGGAAAGGGAAGAGGGGCTCTGTACGGAGCACTGCCTTCCCTTTGCATGATGGCTATCTTGGAAAAGGATTTTCCTTCCTACACCGAGACTTTTTTACAAGGGGGACTAAATTAGAGGGGGTCTCAACATTTTTAGATGGCTTTTAACTTTGTTGTCGTTTGACGGTTGTAGACAAAAGTTTTCAGAAAGATTAGAGACCCAGTCTTGAATGTGTGTGCAAAGTCTGAATGGATTTTGTCAAAGTGGGGGCTAAGTTACATGACTATTGTATTTACGCACATTTTGACACTTTTGAAAAAATAAAACATGGGTGGATTTCCAGCAAATTCGTGTAAGGAGCATTGGCAAGGACCTGAACGCATGGTTTTGCAAATTGTGTCTGCGTTTTATTTTTTGACAAGTGTCATAATGTAGTTACAAAAAAGTTATATACCTTTGGTGACTGAGATATAGCCTGTGGCCAAGGGCAATGGCCAGATTGTCTGGGTCATGGCATAAGGTCATGACCCAGACAATCTGGCTACTGGCCATGACCACGAGGGACAACCAATGGGGATAAAGTGGCCATGTCCACCAGGGACCGGCTATGTGGTAAAGAATTTTGAAATTGGGATAGATTTGAAAGTGAAAATAAATGTGCTTGTGGTAATATGGTCATAGAGTACTCTCTCGGCCTTATGCAGGCCGCCATGGAAAGGGAAGAGGCGCTCTGTATGGAGCCCCGCCTTCCCTTTCCATGGTGGCCATCTTGGAAAAATATTTACCTCATCTTCTTGGTCCTCTTCATTGTTTTTGGAAGTTCTGTGCTTTTTTTGCTGTGTAGGCCCTGCAGCTGGTGGTGGTGGTGGCTCTTGGGGAGGAGGGATGGCAATAGCTGATGCCATTTGTAAGATAAATAGCAGAACATATAAAAAGGTTAATGTGTGTATATGTAGCACCTTTTCTGAGGCTTTCCGGTTTTGATTGTAACCATAATGTCCCTTTGACAACGTTTATCATTGAATTTCATAGGTTTTTATTAGTGTAACTTAACCATAACGTTGCTTTAACAAGGTTTTTTCACTGAATACATATATATATCGCCTCTCTCTCTTTCTCTCTCTCTCTCCGTCTGCCTCTCCTCCTCTCACCGTCTCTCTCTCTCCATTTCCCTCTCCCTTTATCTCTGTCCCTCTCCCTCTCCTTTACGCTACCGATTTTCCTCTCTCCCATCTCTCTCTCTTCCCACCGCGCCGTCCCCTCACTCTCTCCCTCTCTTGTCCATCTCCCTCACCCCCTCCCTCTGCTCCACCCTCTCCCTCTCTGTTTCCCTACCCCTCTCTCTATATATATATATCCCCACCTCTCTATGTCTCTCCACCCCGGCTGTCCCTCGCCTCTCTCACTCTCTATCTGTGGAGCTCTCTCTCTCTCCCATACTGATCTTTCTGTGATCAACATGGCCCCTATCTGTCAGAGCATTAGGAATAATTGCAACTGCGCCCCTTCTACCTGCTGAGTGGGCAATTGTATGGCGGCACATAAGAAATCACTGCATGTTGGCTGAGAGGAAATAGTTGGCTGTATTGTTTACGCAGCAAATTGGAAATGATTTAAAATATGCCTTTAAGAAATGATTACCCAAAAGGAATAGTTATCAAAGTGAAATCTGACTAGACGATCATTTGTTTAGGTTTTTGAAGGCACGCCATTCGAATTCCTAAAATAGTTGCGGATTTCACTGCTGTGCAACTTGCTGACGCGGCACTTTCAAGAGACAAATGAAAACGTTTGGGAAGGGTGGGAGCAGAAGGATGTGGCAAGCCATCAACCCACTTACCGCAGCCCTGCTTGAAGCTTTGATGGTGGCCAGTGACTACACTTGCCAATTCTTTCCAATTGCATGATTGGTGGCTGCCATTCCCACGCACGTGGGTGCTAAGAAGTGGCTGTGCTTGCAGTTGGCACCACACTATACACCAATACATCAATGCACGAGAACCCGGAGGGCTTCACATGCAGACTTATGGGATCGAGTGCAGATCCAGGCTACCAGGGAGGTCTGCAAACCACCTACAGTGGCTCCTTTTCATGGGGTTCTTGAACACCTTCCCAATGTGCAGGTCACTCACAGGCATATCACCGAAGGGGCCATAATGTCAATATTATAACATTATAGCCGGTCACCAAATGCTAGAGCTGCCTCAAGGGGTAGGTCCGAGTTGCAGGTGAGGCCCTATAACAATGGCGAGGACACATACAGAGAAGTAAAGGGTTACCAGTCATTTGGTCGAAAACCAAATGGTCGAATCACAATTTGATCAATGTAAAATGGTCGGAAAAAAAAAGGTCGAAGTTTTTTTTTTATTATTTATTTTTTTATGGGGGGGGTTCCCTTCCCCAACCCCCCTTTTTCTTTATTAAAACATATTTTTTAAGCAATCAAAACTAAAAAAATATATATAAATAAATAAATAAATTCGACCTTTTTTCCGACCATTTTGATTCGATCAAATGGTCATTCGACCATTTATTTTCGACCAAATGACCGGACACTGAAGTAAAGCCCCGGGGAGGAAGGGCTATAATGCGAATGGAACAGTCCACTCATTGACTATCAATAAATATGTTAGAGGCAACTTATACACTCAGGAATGGTGGGGCAGGGGAATCACGCCCCATAGTTTTGCTCTTGGCCACTGCATTGCCTCCAGTGTAGCTACGAGCATTCCAATGCTCTACACAGGCATAAGATATATTGATAATGTTGAGGGCAAATGTAAACCCTCAGATCTACAAATATATTATTTATTGAAGATGTTCACTGTTTCACAATGCATGCCAAGGCCGCTTCAGAGAGTCTTGGGAAAAGGGTGGTAGAAGGGGAAGATGGCAGGAACTTAGAAGGGTAGGGGGAGAACCCTGCCCCCACCCCCTACCCCGGATTAGGGAGAGACAGTTTCAGGAAGTTAAGGAAGGGCAGAGGAAGTTAGAAGGTCGGGGCAGGGGAGGGGTATAATTCCTAGCTTGCCATTAAGTCTGAATCAAGCGACGAGGTAATTAACATGGATGTATTCTTACTTATCTCTTCTTGTGACGTCTCAAGAACAAAGTCGGTCGATCATGGCTAGGTCTGGAGTGCTTGTGTGAACAACACAGGTTTGAGTGGCTTCCTGATGATTAGCTCCACCATCTGAAGAGTGATGGTGGTGAAGTCAGGCGAGGGATTCGTTAATCTGCCTAATTACAAGCAAGAGGAACTGGGCCGAGGAAATCCCCCGCTCCAGACACGAAACAGTCTATCAATGTCACAAAATCCTTTGTTTATTGAAAGCTTTTGCTGCATGGATCAAGTTAATGGACAATAAGCAATTCTCCAGTACTTTCGCATCGGTCTCAGGCTCGCCACAATCTTTTAAAGGTCAGTGACATCACAAAATACAGGTTACACTGCCTAAGGAAACACAGGATTGATTAGTGGGGTAAACTGCCTATAGAGTACACAAGGGGTTAGTATCCCTATTGGCTAGGCAATATCTTATGGCTCCTCCTGTGACCACCTGCTAAATGTTGCATTTACAGGTATGTCAGGTTAACGCAATGTGATTGGCTCTCAGAACAAAGCGTGAGTTAGTGTGCAAGGTGGATAGGGATTGGTCAGCAAGGCTCTTCTCAGCCTTGGTGCTTTGGAAGGGTACCAGCCCATGAGCGACTTTTCAAGGTGGTGGGAACAGCCACAGAGGTGCTGCCTGTACCTAACAAGTTCCCATCTCTGATCTTCTAGGCCTTGAAACAGAACACTAACCTTTCATCTTTGTATTATTTTTGTATCATCCTGCCTTCATTTGGATGGGAACGATGATCTCTGTCTGCCTCGAATGAATAGGCTCTGTCTTGCAGGCTTCATGTCACATGTGTAGGGACCACAAACTTAATTTTTCTGCTTGCATTTATGATGATTTTCAGCTTTCAATCTTGCAGGTGTCCTGTCTCGTCTCTTAACATGAAACTTTCCCTCTTTGTCTTTGGCAAGACTGTGCACAATAGCTGTACTTACAGTCTGCTCTGCACATCTCAGCAAAGTCAGCATATCACGTCTCTCTCTGTGTTCTCAATCCCTTCCAGCATCTTCCAATTCATTTCAATACAGCTGTGGCTTCCATCTTTGTCTTCATGGCTGTTCATGTTAGTTGCGTTTACCATCAGCAAGCAGTTCATATGTATTCTTGTGCAACTTGCGACTACTGCATAGCAAAGGTGTGTCCGTCCTCTAGCTAGGTGATTCATAAGCATGTTCTTCACGTCTAAGAGTGATGCAGCCAAAGTGTTTGCGTAACTTCGTGCAGGAATGCATGTGTGCTTTAGGTCTAACGCATCTGCATCGTGGTGTTAGTCGTGACATCATCAGCCTTCTTCGTGGTTACAGTCGGTCGACTTGCTCCATTGATTTCTGCTGTATCTCTTCGGCAACATCATCAGGATAGTGCCTAAATGGCTGTTTGAGTGAATAGCACTTCTCACATCTGCGAAACATCGTTGATGGGGAAGAGGGGGCCAGGAATGATGTACACCTCTCATTTCTGTGATGTCAAGATGAGGGGGTCCGGTGCAACGAGGGACACATTTAGGTCTCCCTCTTCAGTGGGAATGTTTGGAATGAATCATAGCCACTGGCATTCCTCTGGGGAGCCTAGCAGACCATCACTTTGTAGCCAGTCACTGCTATTACAGATTGTAAAGAACATATGCAAATTAGAGCTGCTAGGTCACATCCCTTCTGCACAAGACCAAAAGCAGCCCCTGACATGTCTTAGCCTCATTGGCCTTCATCAATGCTTTACAGTCTGAGCCTAAGAAGAAGCGAGTTTTGATAAGCACATGCATGTGACTGGCTAAAAAGCTTGATGGATGACACAGCAATTTCAGAGAGGCTCTTAGTACAATTAGATGGCAATGCCGGAATTTCAGTGTGGGGCAATGTTGATTTATCTTTTTAATCCCCAGATTATCCACGCAGGTCATGTCTGCAGTTGTTGGAGTTGATTGCCCAGTTTCTTTGTAAAAAAAAACAGCAATGAAGAACAACAAATCAAAGACTGTGTTCCTGGAGTTTTAATTGATTAATAGATTTTTCCATTCATTTTTCTCAGTGTGAGTTGCATTTATAGGGTGGTATGCAGTGTAGTGTTTAGTGAACAATTAGTTATTGAAAGTGTAGTTTTCAGATCCAACTTAAAAACATGTGACTTGTTTGTGTCCCTTATTGTAACATACGTTTTTGAGATGCTAGGATATAATTTCTGAGCATGTATTTTTTATTGTGACATGTGTATTTGACTCGCTCTAATTACACTAAATTAAAAACAGAATCACAGGAAACCCTTTTTTGTAAAAAAAAATAAAAATAAAAACGGAAATCTAGTAAAGCAGACTTTATGTTATTTCTATAGCATGGCACCCAATCTGCTCTCCTACAATGCTGTTTATGCAAGAGCCATTTGCAGCATGGTGACTGGCTTGGTGGTCACCAACTCCAGGCCACAAGAATCACTCTTCCAAGGCAATCTTGGCAGCTGAGATTCCAAGGTTTCCAAGGTGAGCACTGGCAACCTGCGTGTTCCTCACCCTGTGTGGAGGAATGAATTGATCGCGTCTGGGCAATAGTATTCCTTTCACTTTAAACTCAACCCCAACTATAACAAAAAGCTCTTGCACTTACATGCTATAATCCTGGATGAAGACCATATCCTCCCGAACTCTCTGACTATTTATAACACAGGATAATCTCCCCCATCTTAGTTCATTGACTGTTTCTCAGACGCGCCGCCATTCACAGTGCACACATAGGCCGCTGATATTATTAGTTATTCACCATAATCTCTCAATTCTTCTGTGAGGCTGCAGCCACACCGAGAGTGCCAGGTCTGTAGGTTTTAAAGATACTCTTGCAATAACAATTGGACAGCTTGTGGGTTGTCCTGCCCTAACCATTCACTTTATGTAGCTATACCAAGGGTGTATGATCCATTCGAATGATCACTGGGGACTCCACTTATACTGCCTAAATTGTTGAACTCCCAAAGGCTAGTGCCTTTCACTCCACTACCGAGTAATTCATCTTAGTCTCATATCTCAGGGTGCAAATGCCACTGCGCGTTCATTTGGTCCATCATAGTGAAATAATACAGCCCCTAAACACTAGCCATCTACTGAAACAATTGTTATGTTAGCACATAATGGTTGTACAGTGGGAACTTCACAATGCATAGTTTGGCAGCGTCAATGGCATTTTGTTGTTCCGCTAGCCAATAAAATGTACTTCCATTCTTCAATAACAGTTTAAATGAGTCAATTGTGGCTGCAAACTCCTTGACAAATTAAGCATATTCTTCATACAATCCTAAGAAGGGTAATAGTGCTATCTCATTGAAGGGTGGAGGTACAGCTTTATCCAGGATATCTTTAGGCTTGATCCCTTTTGCAGTAATCATGTGACCCAGTCTCTCAAGATTTTTTCAGAGGAACTCACAGTTTTCAGACTTGGAGTCAATCTGCTCCAATTTTTAATGTTTAGCACTTGTTCTACAACTTCAGGATGGCATCTTACATTCTAAGTAGAAATGAGCAGATCATCTTGAAAATACATGATTTTCTCAAACTTCTAAAGAGGGAATACATTAAGTGTTGGAATCAGAAGCAATGGACCCTATCCCAAATGGCATATGTGTGGCATTCTTCCTCCTCCTCCCTCCTCATGACCACCACCGGAGCCTGATGTCTGCTCCTACAGCCCTTTCAGCCTGCCCTGCATCACCCAGATACCTAGAAAATCAAGGGGTAAGCTCTTGACTATTGTGGTGCATATAGCGCCGACTAGGTTGTCTTGCTGCATTTGTCCACGGATTTCCATGCTTACTATTTTCAGACTAAGGATTGCATGATTCTCATCTTGCCACGATATTACCCACTGCTGGGTCTTTTCAAAATATATTTATGAATTTTTGGACTGGTGCTTCATTGCACCTCATCCTTTCCAAGATGGCCGCCTCACATGGCCTTGTCTTTGTTGCTTGCCTGGCTCCCACCTCCCATTGGTTGCCCTAGCTGTTATTAGCTAATGACAGCAACCGGGAGGCGGGAGCTGGCCCTGATCATCTAATGCGCACACAAGGGCTGCATTTCATTCTTCCTCCTCCTCCATCCTCACTACCACCACCGGAGCCAGATGTCCGCTCCTACAGCCCTTTCAGCATGCCTTAGCAGCATGCTTATATCATCAAAAATTGCAAAAAGACGGTACATAATTTTCCAAAAGAAATGTTTAATTCACATTTCTAGGTTTCATGTCTCTTAATTAATTCATTCACTTCTAATGAGGCAACTCGAAAAAAATAGGTCGATTTATCAAAAAAGCACATATGCCAATGCATTTCGGTCTGAGACCATCTTTAGGGCCGTACTTAAGTGAATTCAACTGCTTAGTTCGAGTGGTCCTCTCCTGTGTATACTCTTGGATATAAACTCCCATGTTCCTGCATTTGTGGTACTCGCGTGCAGGACCGATCGCGTTGGCATATGGTCTCAGAACGAAATGTACCGTCTTTTTGCAATTTTTGATGATATAAGCACTTCAAGAAAGAGTTGAATCGAATTGTGTAACTCTGCCAAGGGTCAACTGAGAGCACCAGTCTTAAGTAGGGTATTTACACCTTACTTTTTCTTCTTATCTGTTTAGCGAGATCTGGATGCCATAGGATCTTTTACAGACTGGTGGCTCCAGGTCAAAATATTTCCATAAGAATAAATGACAATGAACATTTACGTTATTTAAGTATCAATTACTGTGTGCCCACCGACACTTTGCCATTCACCAGTTCAACCATCAATTGTCTGTTTGGGATAGAGCAGTTGCTCCATGTTTGTTGCCTGTAAACTCTAGAGAATGCTCGCCAAAAGGTGTGTGTAGTTTTGTTGTTTCACATGTATATAGCGCTATACAACAAAGCACTGAACAAGCTAGAAAAATGGTGCAAAAGATGAAAATCTATTAAATGAATCTTCAACTGGATAACAAGTGGATCCTTAAGACGAAAAAGAAAATGAGCAAAGGAAAACGGAAATCGGAGAGGGAGAGGAAGTGTATTCCAATATTCGGGTACGAGAAGAGGGACTGAACAGAAACGAGATTGATCACATGGAGGATGAGGAACAAATAGGTGGAATTGGTACTGTGAGCAAAAACAGCGGGAAGGGCTGTACAAGGAGATCAAGGAAGAAAGGTAAGAAGGAGCCATGCCTTGAAGACATTTTAACACAATATAAAGTTAAACAAAGGACAGATAGGCAGCCTGAATGACGAGGGGCTAGATCATAGGAGCAAAGATCAAGAAGAAGACTACTGCATTAGAAAAACTGAAAGACGTCAATGGATGAAACAAGGGGTTTAGTGGCATGGAAATAAATGAATGAACATGCTCTCAAAATGTTAAAGAAATAGAAACGATAGGAGCGGGCAATCATGGAGATATGAGAAGACAATGAGAGAGAAGAGTCAAAGATGGCTCAGAGATTATGGCCAGAAGGCAACATTTGAAGAGAACTTTGGGAAATAGTGGGAGAATGGGAAAAATAGAAGCTCAGTTTTGCATAGATTAAGATCTAAATAATAGTCAGTCGCCCAAGATTGGATGGTCAGCAACCAGGCCGAAATATAGAGTGGACAGTGTCAGAAAATTAAGAGAAAGAAAGAAGTGTGGGTCATCTCCATAGAAAAGGTGGGAAAGACCAATAGGTGACGTAATAGAGATAGGTTCCCATGTCTCAGAGAGATAGTATGGAACAAATCAAGTAAAGAGTCCCTGAAACTCTGATGGAAGACTCCCTTAATGCACACACGTCTGATTTTCAAGAACGCCCATGTACAATGTCCTTCTCCTGAGCAGTAATATGGCACCAAGCTGTTGTTTGTCCTGTTCCCTTTCCCATGATAATTGCATTGTCTTACAGTGGGTCTGAAACTGACCACAACCTGTCTATTATCTGGTACACAATTGGGTGTCCATTAATCTGGTTCCTCAATACTTCATCCCGAAATTTACAGAATTGCAGGTCATGGCTTTGCTGTGCATAGAGTAGCCATGTATTCTTCAATAGACTGGGGAAGAATTAGTGCCATTTCGTAGTCAAGATTATCGTAGACGGATACTGTAGGCCATGTATTCAAAATCATTCAGAGCACCATTAATGAGGTTGAATGGTAGGAAGAGGGGTTCCTACATATCGTCTGCCCTTTAGACCGAAAAACACGAAGAAACATAGCCCCTTTGTTCATGGAGGGAAGTAATCGGATTCGATGACCGCCATAAATGTGAAAAACGCTTCTTTCTAACATTGCCATGAAATTGCTAGAACTCCAGTTGGGATGGGATTTTTTAGGATGGTCACACTTTCAGCTGGTGAAGCTGGTACCTGCTTATGATCATGGTGTTAATACACATACTAATCTTTCACTTTAGCTTGTGGCAGCACCATACATGGCAGGGGCATACCGCTGCTGTATTTACGAAAGCATCCCATATGCCTAGGCATGCCGAACTTGGAAATGCGATTGTGGTGTGATGGCTGGAGGATGCAGCACTCTCACAGAGTACAGAACTACGCAGTCCAGTAGCCACGGTGAGTTGTTGCCTAGGGAAACAGAATTTCCTATACTTTTACAAAAAGAGAAACATGCACTCAATGTGGAACTATAGCGAGGCACCAGGATCCGGCGAGTGCACCATGGGCAAAGAAAGGCAGTGCGGTGAAGCACGAGTACGTGAGCCGCGTATTCAGGATCATCTCGTAGTAACATTATAACAGGCAGCGGGACACAAAAGTGTGGAGAAATCAAATGAGTTTTGAGGAACTTGGCAATAGCGGGGCTTACCGGAGCAGCACGGAGCGTGGTGGAAGTCATCAGTAGACGGAACAATCTGGTGGCTCATACCCCGCAGTGGGTCCTTGGAATCTGGTCAACAGGAGGTAAGACTGAGAGCTCATCAGCACTTATTTTAGACAAGTTCTCTTGGTAGGGAACACACAGGAGGCAGCAGCTCAGTTGAACATATAACTGCATTCCACCAATAGACCAGCGCCCTCTAAACTCCTCCAGCACCATATACAACTTCTCTGAATAATCCAAGGTATACATTTCTTATATGACCTAATTAATCAATAACTCTAAAGCCATTGGACTTCACTAGATGGTCATGTCCAGGGCCAAGTTACAGGCCTGAGCGAAGTGAGGGCTGCAGTGCGGGCCTTAGAACGATTACTGTACGATGAGGCCCATCACTGAGGGCAGTTACGGCTATAAGCACACCGGGGGTAAGCCCCGAGGTGTAAAAAGAACTGCCGCAAGTGCCCACGGCATCTTGAACATGGCTGCCGTGGACATGGAAGCCGGAGTTCTAAGGGAAGCCCTTCTTCCATAACGAATTGGCAGGAAGTGGATGAGACCTGTTTGGAGCCAGAGAATTGGCGAGTCAATGGCCCTCATTAGGACCCAGGCGTTAAGGGGTTTACGGCGCCGTAAACGGCGCCGACCCTTAACGCCTGATTCCAAGGTCCCTTTGCGGGATGGTGATTTTAACGTCTGCTTTTTGCAGGCGTTAAAACCCATGCCGCAAAGGGACCTTGGTGCTAATTACGCCACCGTAATTTACGGTGGCGTAATTAGCGCCTTTCCCCATTCCCATTATGCCCTATGGGGCAAAAATGGGAATGGGGAAGGGTAAAATGGGAAATGGGGATTTACCGCCCCACTCACCTTGGAACGTAGTTTAAACCATGGTGGTAAGGGTACGACCCAGGCGGTAACTTACCGCCTGGGTCGTAATGAGGGCCAATGTCCAGAATTGAAAAGGTAAAGAGGCGGACTGATTGGGAGGAGACGGGGCAGACAAACTGGCAGTGAGGCAGTGGTGAGAGGAGACCGTCCAGACAAGTAAATGCAGACACGAGAGAGCACCACTCAGCTTGCCGAGAACACAGGCTTAGATCACTAGCTTCAGCCTGCGTTCTGAGCATTTCATTGGCCCATGCATCCAACCTAGGTGTTAACATACATTCTAAGACGACATGCATGACATACTAAGATTCTGTAGACACCTAACAAAGGCAAGGGCATCACAGTGGGATTCTTCTTATGTTACAGCACACAATACTGTGCAGCATTCGAGCACAGTGTTCTGAGCCAGTTGAAGTTTCAATTTTGGACACAATGAGACAGAGTCTCAAAACTTTGTTTTGCACATCTGAGATGTGCAATACATATGCGAGAAATGCCTAACAACAAGATGTCCATGATTCTCAGAAATTGGCATCTCTGAAAAGTGCTAGCGCACAGAGCATGAGCAAAATGAGCACAACAGATGTGCAAAGTGGATGGGAAGCATGTAAACGAACAGGGTTAAGCTTGCAAGGGGCGAGTCCCAGCAAACGTGGTTGAAAATGATCCAGAAAATGCTCATCACCATTTGCCCCAATCACAAACTGGAGCAAGTGGCCCAAAAAGGCGAGCCAATGATAAGAATACCAATTTAATAACAAAAGCTACCCCAATCAGAACACAAAGCACATTACAGTAAGCCAGCACATTGAAGCAGCTTAATTTGTAAAATAATAAGTGCCAGGGCCCAAACATTTTCTAGCACTTTGGTGACACTGCAGGTGGCCAGTTCCCCACCTCTGCTGCCACCACCCGTAACTGCTCCCCATAGTGTCGACACATTTGGGGTGACACTACAGCTTGCACCTGCTCATTGTGGTTGGTGGATGCAGTGACTAGCACCACTTCATAATTAAAGTGAGTCTGAGGCAATAAGTGTTGGGGCTCGGAAATAAGTGCCAGGGCTGAGCCCTGGCAAACACCCCCACAAATTAAGCACGGAAGCAGCTACACTTTTCCAAAATGGCGCATCCAGTGGGCCTCGTGCCGCTGTGCTCTCTAAGGAGGAGGAGGAGAGAAATGATGCATGGGAGGGGCTCCTTATTTGTACTGGCAGATGAATCGGTCACCCCCAGGTATTGCTTTCCCCATTATATAACACTGGAGACGCTCAGACAGTGGGAGGGGCCTTAGCTCACCTTCAATGCAAGGATTTTTTCACCACGGGCTCCTTTCAGGAGGCCAGGCATCACAGCGACGGTCTCACAGTCCTTGAAAAGAAAGGGCCCCTACATCGGCCCCCATCGTGATCCTGGAAATCTACCAGGCTGCATATAGCCATGGCCCATGATGCACGCCCAAGGGCAGGAATGCTGGAGTAGTGTGCCCTCCACGTGGCAATCCGATGATCCCACACTTACTGACAGTGTGCACGTCATAGCTACTCAACATCAACAAAGGCAGGGACATAGCTCGACCATAATCCTGATTGCCATGGCCAAATTACCTCTTGTGGCATTTCAGATCTACACCCATGTTTCCACGGCAAGGCAACAACATTACCAAGCAGACCAAATACACATTAATGACTTGACTTGAAATTCACAAAACACGAAACCAGAATGAACATCAACAACATTTAAAACAATCACAAACGAATAAAATAATTTTAGACCCACAAAAATCATGCTAATGCCCATTCCATGCATGGCGCTGGAAGCGCCTGATGGTTGCCCCATGGTAGGCTGTGTTTGCATGGCCTGGTCATGCAGATCCAGTCAGGACACACTAGAAGCACTGTTCCTGGTGACATTGGCAGCCATATACCCAGCAAGGACTGGCACAATGCTTTTTTGAGCTGCCATGGTTTTCGCGTAGTGACTCATATGCAGTCATCAATGCCTGTGCGCTGCAGGAAACCTCATTATATGGGTCAGGGGGCACCCTCCAAAAGTAAGCTGTGTGTATATTGTCCACTTGCTCTGATCCAGTTCTTCATGCCGCGTGTTGTCGGGTGGCGCGGAAGGCCTATTTGTGCAGGCCGGCCATCCTGTCAAAATCTCTTGGCGTGTCCGGATCCCTAGAATGGGGGCTGGTTGAGGCCACTGGTGCGAGTGTGAGCAGGTCATCCAGAATCTGCAGTAGCCAGTGTGCCTGAGCTCGTGTGCTTGCTTACCCCATGTTCACCCCTGGTTGAATTGCCAGTTCCACCACCATTTCCTGTTGCTTCTCTTCCCTCTGAAGAGGTGGCATGGCATGTCAGGGTCACCTCCTTTCCAGGCAGATTCCTTTTCCTGTTGAGCGGCATCTGTGTGGAATATGGAATAAGCATTGTAGTGGAACCGTATTGGCATGCATTCGTCATGATCGGCTCCGATTCCTAACATGTCTCTGCGGGCAATGCATCCAGGAATGGAACATCTTTTAATCCCCCTCACCTGACAACTAACCGCATTGGCCTTTTTACTGAAATGGGCTATATTTGCATCATGAATCCCTAAACAAGTTTTCAGTGTCCTATGGGAATTTATTTACACTAAAGGGCCTCATTATGAGTTGAGTGGTGTGGCCAAAAGCAGTGATAATGCTGTGGTAACCAAGTTACCAATGCATTACAGCACCCAGAACAATGGGTTTGGAGGAAAAACCTCTAGCAAAATTCTGGAGGTAGTTCCGCTACCTTACTGCCAAAAAACAGTCATTTACTGCGGGCGGAATTGCCGCCAGTGGTAATTCCACAGAAATCCCTACGGAGTTCTATGGACTCCATAAATGGGGCCTAACACCGCCATATTGCCAATTGTAATCCGGCAGTAATTCCGTCGGACCAAGTGCCGGTATCGGCAAATCCATTTGGTGCTATCTCTGCGGATTTACCACTGAGATACCACCAAACTCATAATCAGGCCATTTGTCTTATATGCTTTGAGGGTACTATACTGCCACACATGCATAAAGACATTGACAGTGACTATGAGGAATGTCACGACTGAGCCCATGGAATTATTAGTGTGGATGAAAATCCAGCAGACAGGGCCACACATAATGTAAACAACTATGTGACATCAGGTGTATGTGCGCTTTCACATATGTGTGTACACTCTGAGGGTTGTGGACATGACATGTAGAGGAACAAAATGGCGAACTCCTCTCAATCATAGTCATACACATGCTATGGAGTAGACATGCATAGAGGATACACTGTAGCTTGCATATCCACTGCACATTCCTAGATCACAGTACATATGTATGCACAAGGACTGGCCAATAGGATTTTGATGACGCTCACCTGGATCAGGGGCCGTGGCATCAGGTCCACCTTTGCCACCAATAACTTTATGGCGTGTGCCTCCCATGACAAACCAGTGGAAAGCAGATTTACACACAGAAACCGTTTTTCTTACACAGCCACGTGCAGCAATGCAACCAAAAGTGTCAGGAGTGGGCTACACAAGACCAAAAGACCACTCACGCCGCGTCAACTGCAGGTTTCAGGGTGTTGTCAGCGGGCGGGCCACCCCTTGTGCCCCTCGCTTGGGCATGCTGCTTAGCTAGCTTATCCTCGGAGCACCTCTTCATATGCCCCCAGCGGTTCCTTATTTCTTTCGTGGTGCTGACTGCCACACCAAGGGCATGTACTTTCATCAAAGGTGCTGGCCACAGGGAACTTTTTACTGCAACACTGACCCTTTGGACATGAAGGGGGAACAGTGTGCCTTTATGGTCAGTCATGTATGTGTTTCTGACGTCCAGCTCCTCCTGGCTGAAATGACTTGCTCTGCTCCCTTTGTCCCCTTCTTGGAGACTCTGTCTAATCGTGGATGCAATTTCTGCTTCCTGGACTTTTGTGGTTCCATTTGCTGTCTACAGAAGTCTTCACCTGGTGAAAAATTGTGTTTCGGGGTAATTTAGGCGTTGCATGCTCTTTTCATATTTTGGAGGGAATATGCACACATTTCTCACAAACCTGATGCGATGTGCATGATTGTGATGCAACATGGCGCGTTTGATCGCCTTTGCCCTTCAATCTTGCGCGTCTGATCGATACACCAGAAAGCATTGTGTCAGGTGTACCGTCAAATTCCCACTCATGTGCAGTGCTTTTGCTCCCACCATTGCTCTCTCTTAGGCAAGGTGCAGTTTGGGGTGTTTCATTCATGAAGTGCATCTTTGTGTCATCCTGCATCTCGGTGAGTTGTGCATGTGTTTGAGGATCTTCTCCAAGGGGATCTGTCTTTACATTGCAATTACGTAGCCAAGACTTGTCCTCGGTACGCCAGTCCTTGGTGATTCCAGGACAGTGACTGGCATGAAATGGTGCAAAGGTCTGATGCAGAGATTGCAATACCGAGACTTGCAGACTGTGCATGCATATTACGGCTGTAGTCAAACAGGATGAGGCGACTGCACATTGAATAATGGCTGCACCCCATTAATAAATACAGCAAACATGATCCCTGACCTAACCTCAGACATTGTTCAGAAGCCACCATCCTTAATTCCATGGTGTCTAGATTCAATTTCCGGCAATTCGCTGATAGTACATTTCCAGGGATTGCAGGGCAGGCCCAAGGCTTGCGTGTCATTCTCATATTGGTAACACTGCAGACCCCATGTCCCTGAATGAGGTCCCCCAGCGGCCTAACATGGACATTTAACAAATGAGAGGGGAGAGGACCACGCCATGGGGTCACATATTATATAGCAGAGAAATCAACTGCTGTGAGCACTCTGCCAGAAAGGAGGCCTGGACTATCCCAATGGGCAGATTCTGCACCCTGTCTGATCTGTATGTGTCAAGCAGACATCGGTGCGTGCTCATTCACTCCCAGGGAGGACCTTTGGACCACTTGCTGCAGCGATATCATCCCTTCTGTATCCAGGAAGACACATTCTGATTCTCTTTACTATCTGGCACTTCTCGCCCACCGCATCGCTGCTCTCTGCCCCAACTTTCAGTGCTATGCGGATGATACCCAGCTCATTTTCAGGCTACCCTCGGCCTCCTCTTCTCCTTCCCTCATCTCTGACTGTCTTTCTGCTATCCAGGAATGGTGTGCCGCCAACGACCTCTGCCTTAATGCCAGTAAGACCGAGATTCTACTCATCAGCACACCCACTCCCTCCTTCCCTGCAGCTATCTGGCCGGCCTCCCTTGGCCCTCTTCCTGCTCCTACCTGCAAGGCAAAAAAACCTCGGGGTCATCTTCGACTCCACACTCTCCTCACATTTTTGACGTTTCTAAGAAGTCACACTACCAGCTGCACCTCCTGAGAGGTATCCTTCCTTTCCTCTCCTTCCCCCAGAAGCTCACTGTCTCCAGAGCCCTGGTTCTCTCGAAGCTGGACTACTGTAACAGCCTCTATCTAAATCTGCCTGCCTCTACTCTCCGTCCTCTGCAACTCATCCAGAACAGGACTGCGAGACTTGTCCTTGGCCTCAAGCCCAGGGACCGTATCTCTCCAGGACTGAAATCGCTACACTGGCTCCCTGTGGCTGCGAGGAATAAATTCAAAACCCTCTGCATTGTCCACAAGGCCTTCTGGGGCCTGGGGCCAAATTACCTTCAACTCTCCCTTCCTAAATATCTTCCTTCTCGAGCACTTCGCGCTTCCGCCTCCAACTCCCTCACGGTCAGCCGCTTCTCCAAGCAACGATTTGGGGGGAGATCTCTCTCCGCACTAGGGGCCTCCCTCTGGAACAGCCTTCCTGCCTCCCTGAAACTTGAGGAGAACCATCTCCGGTTCCGGAAGCACCTCAAAACCTTCCTCTTTGCTTCTGCTTTCTCTCTCCCTCTCACCTGCTAAATCACAGAAACTGTACTGAATCAGCAACAGGGCCACTCACCTATCTCGGTCCTTGGCCCAGCCACTCTCCCCTGCACTGCCTCCCTGGCAACCCCTGCACTGCGGGACTGTCTCTGTATCCCTACAGCCCCCCTTCCCAGCACTTGTCTGCACTTATCTTGCACTTGCCACCAGCTGGCCCTTATTATTTATCTTGTTCATTACTAACCCTGTACTGCACTTTCCCCTCTCCCTTTCCCCCTTGCACTTTTCCCGTCCCCCCTACCCATGCACTTGCGTGATCTGAATGACACCTGGCCTAGTAGGATCGTTGTCTGTCTCCCCTTGTAACGCCTTGAAACACTTGTGTATAGGCGCGTTACAAATGACATATCATATAATTTATTTAAATGTGCATGATAAATAGTAATTTGCAGTTATTTATTTATTTAAATGTATGTGGTTTCCCAGGAAAGCTTTACACAATGTAATATAATATATTATAATAGAAAACAATACATATGCACACTCATTACACATCTCTCTTCACCAGGGCTCAAGTCGGCTCTGCCCCCCAGCTAAAATGGAAAACATTGTATGTTTTCTTTGAATTGATGAACTAACACTGATGCCTGCCTCGGGGGTCGATCCATGGTGATCAGGTTTACAGGCGGTCAGTTCACCACTGCACTATATCACCTGATGAAAAGTAACAAATAACTAAAGCTGAAATGTCCCATTTCGGTAGTGCAAGTTCCAGGGAAAACATTGGCATTGGTTCTTGGAGTTTAAAACATGCACACCTTAAAACGTTTTCAAAAACACTATTAGAAGAAAATATCTTCTCTTGGTTTTGTGTGTGTGGTGATTTTATGATAAAAGGCAAATGCCATTTGTCTTGTGCAATTTGGGAGGTTATGCAAAGCCAATTCGTTGAATTGTGCATATTTCACCTTGTTATCCTAATTTCTGGTGACGTCACATCCCATTGCGTTTGTTAATGCGCCCCCCCACACTTCTTTATTTAGAACCTAACCCCTGCCTGCTCTTTACTGTGAAACGCCTTGTTAACAATCCAGATGCACCCGCGAACAAGACCTCGGTCTTCTGGAGACTCATTGCTCCAATAGCAGAATAATGCATTTGAGCAGAGCATCCTAAGAACAGCTGTTGGGCTTACGAAGACAGTAGAGCAAATGATAGCAGAAGAGGAGGGACACTTGAGGATCACCTGATTTTAGAGGCACCATCTCAAGGTAACACCAGGACTTTACATTGAAGAAGCCATTGCGGTGAGAATTAGCCGTGAGGTTTCAAAGGTCCACAAAGGAGAGGACCACAGGGGCTATCCGGGTGCATTTCTTCACTCTGACTAAAGACTGCGACACGACCATGAGGAGAGAAGTGTGAAGAATACCATGCATAGAGAGTGACAGACTGTGATTGTGTTGACAATGCAGGCATCTCACTGCTGCAGCCGCATCAAAGGCATACAAGCCTTCTTTTGCGCCTTTAATTTACGCCCCATTTTGACCCACGTGTATGGCATTGATACAAGTCTCGGGAGAATAGCAGGGGCAAAGTGCTCGCCTTGGAAGCAAGATCACATGGAGCAACAGGGGTTCGATCACCAGGACCATGCTTAAAAACCTCTGGGTATTAAGTGTGTTATAAATAACATATCATATCATAGAGGAGGGGCAGATTGTAAGTTACCCTCTCAGTCATACAAATACTCCAGCATTTGCACCGGCATGCATGTTCATGATGGCACAAGTGCTCTGGATTCCAATGGAGTCCACCTGATTTTTACAGCAGCAAAAATCAGACGGACTCTAGGGCTTCACAGGAATCCATTGCAAACGCTCATTGCCATGCATACATGGCAGGCAGCGTTTACTTCATTTGCATGACGAAGTACAGAAGGGTGGCGTAGAAGCGCATATGCTGACTTTTTACACTCCCCTTTTACACCCCGTCCTGCAAACGAATAAAATTAGCCTGCGGGGACCTGTTTGCACAAAAAGTATAAACGTAACAGGAGCCTTCCGCCAAGTTTAGCGGGACTAAAAAATGAGGCCCTAAATGTTTTGAATGTCAAGAGGACCAGGCTGAACAATCCAGTAGTAAGCAACATCTGGGCGCCAACGGTAGAATTCAAAATGTACTTGCTTTTTCACATTGTGGCCTCATGCAGAGTGCTATACTGTGGATGGTCAGAGGCTTGCTGAGGGGCACGTCAACAAATGTTCCCTCATTATTTCAAGGAAAAAGAACACGACGACACCAACATTTTGTGTGAAAACAATTTACTAAAAATATTTTTCAAATGAACAGGAGAGTTTCTTTTCTTTAAACTGTAAAATTATTATAAAATAATGCTCAACCAACGCAAAGAAAACATGAAGAAAAATGAGACAAGAGTAAAGCTACCACTGCCCCCTTACGTGACTCGGAGCCGAAAAAGTAAAATATAATTACCACAAACTTTTTCACAATTCCAGTGGATCTGCTGCGGTAGTTGCTGTGGAGCGTAACAGTATCTACTCAATCACAGTCACTACAATAAATCTTTTTGCTTGTGTATATAATATATAAGGATTTTATTTCCTTTTTTTTCTTTTTTACACACTCTGCGGAATGATAGCTCAGGGGCAACGTGCTCACCTTGGAAGCAAGACGACGCGTAGCACCAAAGGTTCGTCCCCGGGTCCATATAAATAACCTATTAATTCATATTTACTTATTTAAAAAAAATGGCATGTATGTTCATGAAATTACGCTTTTGACTATTTGAGTTCTGTTCTGGGGGGAACACCTGTTATTGTCAGAGCGTTTACTAGTCACGTATTTAACACTCTGGAATAAATGATTAGGGTCATTCAAGGGAAACAGTAATGCACACGCTGCACTTGAGACAAGTGCTTTCCCGCACAAGACTAGTCTAGAACTGGAAAAAAGGGGGGCCTGGGAGTCTCTCTACCAGCACGAACACGGCCCATTGACCTGTTCTTGGGTGGATGGCCACTGGGAGAATCTCAACCAAGTCTTTAGCTCACTGTCCCTTTTACAGAGGAGAAATATCCCTGCATATCAGTTTTTGTCCTGCCCAGAGTCAGTCCAGCACCAAAATGCTAGGCAATTCTCCTCTGACATGAGTACCAACAGCAACCCAGACACGTGTTTCGGCCTAGTCGGGGCTCATCAGTGAGGTGGAGCTATGCCTTTCTAAGAACAGTGAGCAAGGGGCCCATGTCTGGATTCCCCTGGTAGCTTTGGGTGAGACCCAAAGTTACTTAATGTGCAAAACAAAGGGGGATCTGGGAGTCTCTGTACCAGCACGAACACGGCCCATTGACCTGTTCATGGGTGAATGGCCCCTGGGACAGTCTCAACCAAGTCTTTACCTCACTGTCCCTTTCACAGAGGAGAAATATCCCTGCATATCAGTCTTTGTCCTGGCCAGGGTCAGTCCAGCACCGAAATGCTAGGCAATTCTCCTCTGAACGTGAGTACCAACAGCAACCCCAGACACTTGTTTCGGCCTCGTCGGGGGCTCATCAGTGAGGTGGAACTATGCCTTTCTAAGAACAGTGAGCAAGAGGCCCACGTCTGGATTCCCCTGGTAGCTTTGGGTGAGACCCAAAGTTGCTTAATATGCAAAGCAAAGGGAGGTCTGGGAGTCTCTGTACCAGCACGAACACGGCCCATTGACCTGTTCCTGGGTGGATGGCCTCTGGGAGAGTCTCAACCAAGTCTTTACCTCACTGTCCCTTTCACAGAGGAGAATTATCCCTGCATATCAGTTTTTGTCCTGCCCAGAGTCAGTCCAGCACCAAAATGCTAGGCAATTCTCCTCTGAACATGAGTACCAACAGCAACACCAGACACGTGTTTCGGCATAGTCGGGGCTCATCAGTGAGGTGGAGCTATGCCTTTCTAAGCACAGTGAGCAAGGGGCCCACGTCTGCATTCCCCTGGTAGCTTTGGGTGAGACCCAAAGTTACTTAATATGCAAAATAAAGGGGGGTCTGGGAGTCTCTGTACCAGCACGAACACGGCCCATTGACCTGTTACTGGGTGGATGGCCCCTGGGAGAGTCTCAACCAAGTCTTTAGCTCACTGTCTCTTTCACAGAGGAGAAATAGCCCTGCATATCAGTCTTTGTCCTGCCCAGGGTCAGTCCAGCACCGAAATGCTAGGCAATTCTCCTCTGAACAAGAGTACCAACAGCAACAACAGACACTTGTTCAGCCTAGCCCGCCCTCATCAGTGAAGTGGAGCTGTGCCTCTCAAAGAACAGTGAGCAAGGGGTCCACGTCTGGATTCCTCTGGTAACTTAGGGTGAGACCCAAAGTTACTTAATATGCAAAACAAAGGGGGGTCTGGGAGTCTCTCTACCAGCACGAACATGGCCCATTGACCTGTTCTTGAGTGGATGGCCCCTGGGAGAGTCTCAACCAAGTCTTTAGCTCACTGTCCTTTTCACAGAGGAGAAATATCCCTGCATATCAGTCTGTGTCCTGCCCAGGGTCAGTCCAGCACTGAAATGCTAGGCAATTCTCCTCTGAACATGAGTACCAACAGCAACACCAGACACGTGTTTCTGCCTAGTCGGGGCTCATCAGTGAGGTGGAGCTATGCCTTTCTAAGCACAGTGAGTAAGGGGCCCACGTCTGCATTCCCCTGGTAGCTTTGGGTGAGACCCAAAGTTACTTAATATGCAAAACAAAGGGGGGTCTGGGAGTCTCTGTACCACACGAACACGGCCCATTGACCTTTTACTGGGTGGATGGCCCCTGGGAGAGTCTCAACCAAGTCTTTAGCTCACTGTCTCTTTCACAGAGAAGAAATATCCCTGCATATCAGTCTGTGTCCTGCCCAGGGTCAGTCCAGCACCGAAATGCTAGGCAATTCTCCTCTGAACATGAGTACCAACAGCAATCCCAGACACGTGTTTCGGCCTAGTCGGGGCTCATCAGTGAGATGGAGCTATGCCTTTCTAAGCACAGTGAGCAAGGGGCCCACGTCTGGATACCCCTGGTAGCTTTGGGTGAGACCCAAAGTTGCTTAATATGCAAAGCAAAGGGGGGTCTGGGAGTCTCTCTAGCAGCACGAACACGGCCCATTGACCTGTTCTTGGGTGGCTGGCCCCTGGGAGAGTCTCAACCAAGTCTTTAGCTCACTGTCACTTTCACAGAGGAGAAATATCCCTGTATATCAGTCTTTGTCCTGCCCAGGGGCTGTCCTGCACCGAAATGCCAGGCTATTCTCCTCTGAACAAGAGTACCAACAGCAACCCCAGACACTGGTTTCAGCCTAGTCGGGGCTCATCAGTGAGTTGGAGCTATGCCTTTCTAGGGACAGTGAGCAAGGGGCCCACGTCTGGATTCCCCTGGTAGCTTTGGGTGAGACCCAAAGTTACTTAATATGCAAAGCAAAGGGGGGACTGGGAGTCTCTGTACCAGCACAAACACGGCTCATTGACCTGTTCCTGGGTAGATGGCCTCTGGGAAAGTCTCAAGCAAGTCTTTAGCTCACTGTCCCTTTCACAGAGGAGAAATATCCCAGCATATCAGTCTTTTTCCTGCCCAGGGGCTGTCCAGCACCGAAATGCTAGGCAATTCTCCTCTGAACAAGAGTACCAACAGCAACCCCAGACACTTGTTTTGGCCTAGCCCGCCCTCATCAGTGAGGTGGAGCTGTGCCTCTCAAAGAACAGTGAGCAAGGGGTCCACGTCTGGATTCCTCTGGTAACTTAGGGTGAGACCCAAAGTTACTTAATATGCAAAACAAAGGGGGGTCTGAGAGTTTCTCTACCAGCACGAACATGGCCCATTGACCTGTTCTTGAGTGGATGGCCCCTGGGAGAGTCTCAACCAAGTCTTTAGCTCACTGTGCTTTTCACAGAGGAGAAATATCCATGCATATCAGTGTGTGTCCTGCCCAGGGTCAGTCCAGCACTGAAATGCTAGGCAATTCTCCTCTGAACATGAGTACCAACAGCAACCCCAGACACGTGTTTCGGCCTAGTCGGGGCTCATCAGTGAGGTGGAGCTATGCCTTTCTAAGCACAGTGAGCAAGGGGCCCACGTCTGGATTCCCCTGATAGCTTTGGGTGAGACACAAAGTTGCTTAATATGCAAAGCAAAGGGGGGTCTGGGAGTCTATGTACCAGCACGAACATGGCCCATTGACCTGTTCCTGGCTGGATGGCCTCTGGGAGAGTCCCAACCAAGTCTTTAGCTCACTGTTCCTTTCACAGAGGAGAAATATCCCTGTATATCAGTCTGTGTCCTGCCCAGGGGCTGTCCAGCACCGAAATGCTAGGCAATTCTCCTCTGAACAACAGTACCAAGAGCAACCCCAGACACTGGTTTCAGCCTAGTCGGGCCTCATCAGTGAGGTGGAGCTGTGCCGCTCAAAGAACAGTGAGCAAGGGGTCCACGTCTGGATTCCTCTGGTAACTTAGTGTGAGACCCAAAGTTACTTAATATGCAAAACAAAGGGGGGTCTGGGAGTCTCTCTACCAGCACGAACACGGCCCATTGACCTGTTCTTGGGTGCCTGGCCCCTGGGAGAGTATCATCCAAGTATTTAGCTCACTGTCCCTTTAACAGAGGAGAAATACCCCTTCATATCAGTCTTTGTCCTGCCTAGGGTCAGTCCAGCACTGACATGCTAGGCAATTGTCCTCTGAACAAGAGTACCAACAGCAACACCAGACACGTGTTTTGGCCTAGCCAGTGCTCATCAGTGAGGTGGAGCTATGCCTTTCTAAGAACAGTGAGCAAGGGGCCCATGTCTGGATTCCCCTGGTAGCTTTGGGTGAGACCCAAAGTTACTTAATGTGCAAAACAAAGGGGGATCTGGGAGTCTCTGTACCAGCACGAACACGGCCCATTGACCTGTTCATGGGTGAATGGCCCCTGGGACAGTCTCAACCAAGTCTTTACCTCACTGTCCCTTTCACAGAGGAGAAATATCCCTGCATATCAGTCTTTGTCCTGGCCAGGGTCAGTCCAGCACCGAAATGCTAGGCAATTCTCCTCTGAACGTGAGTACCAACAGCAACCCCAGACACGTGTTTCGGCCTCGTCGGGGCTCATCAGTGAGGTGGAACTATGCCTTTCTAAGAACAGTGAGCAAGAGGCCCACGTCTGGATTCCCCTGGTAGCTTTGGGTGAGACCCAAAGTTACTTAATGTGCAAAACAAAGGGGGATCTGGGAGTCTCTGTACCAGCACAAACACGGCCCATTGACCTGTTCATGGGTGAATGGCCCCTGGGACAGTCTCAACCAAGTCTTTACCTCACTGTCCCTTTCACAGAGGAGAAATATCCCTGCATATCAGTCTTTGTCCTGGCCAGGGTCAGTCCAGCACCGAAATGCTAGGCAATTCTCCTCTGAACGTGTGTACCAACAGCAACCCCAGACACGTGTTTCGGCCTCGTCGGGGCTCATCAGTGAGGTGGAACTATGCCTTTCTAAGAACAGTGAGCAAGAGGCCCACGTCTGGATTCCCCTGGTAGCTTTGGGTGAGACCCAAAGTTGCTTAATATGCAAAGCAAAGGGAGGTCTGGGAGTCTCTGTACCAGCACGAACACGGCCCATTGACCTGTTCCTGGGTGGATGGCCTCTGGGAGAGTCTCAACCAAGTCTTTACCTCACTGTCCCTTTCACAGAGGAGAAATATCCCTGCATATCAGTCTTTGTCCTGGCCAGGGTCAGTCCAGCACCGAAATGCTAGGCAATTCTCCTCTGAACGTGAGTACCAACAGCAACCCCAGACACGTGTTTCGGCCTCGTCGGGGCTCATCAGTGAGGTGGAACTATGCCTTTCTAAGAACAGTGAGCAAGAGGCCCACGTCTGGATTCCCCTGGTAGCTTTGGGTGAGACCCAAAGTTGCTTAATATGCAAAGCAAAGGGAGGTCTGGGAGTCTCTGTACCAGCACGAACACGGCCCATTGACCTGTTCCTGGGTGGATGGCCTCTGGGAGAGTCTCAACCAAGTCTTTACCTCACTGTCCCTTTCACAGAGGAGAATTATCCCTGCATATCAGTTTTTGTCCTGCCCAGAGTCAGTCCAGCACCAAAATGCTAGGCAATTCTCCTCTGAACATGAGTACCAACAGCAACACCAGACACGTGTTTCGGCCTAGTCGGGGCTCATCAGTGAGGTGGAGCTATGCCTTTCTAAGCACAGTGAGCAAGGGGCCCACGTCTGCATTCCCCTGGTAGCTTTGGGTGAGACCCAAAGTTACTTAATATGCAAAATAAAGGGGGGTCTGGGAGTCTCTGTACCAGCACGAACACGGCCCATTGACCTGTTACTGGGTGGATGGCCCCTGGGAGAGTCTCAACCAAGTCTTTAGCTCACTGTCTCTTTCACAGAGGAGAAATAGCCCTGCATATCAGTCTTTGTCCTGCCCAGGGTCAGTCCAGCACCGAAATGCTAGGCAATTCTCCTCTGAACAAGAGTACCAAAAGCAACCCCAAACACTTGTTCAGCCTAGCCCGCCCTCATCAGTGAAGTGGAGCTGTGCCTCTCAAAGAACAGTGAGCAAGGGGTCCACGTCTGGATTCCTCTGGTAACTTAGGGTGAGACCCAAAGTTACTTAATATGCAAAACAAAGGGGGGTCTGGGAGTCTCTCTACCAGCACGAACATGGCCCATTGACCTGTTCTTGAGTGGATGGCCCCTGGGAGAGTCTCAACCAAGTCTTTAGCTCACTGTCCTTTTCACAGAGGAGAAATATCCCTGCATATCAGTCTGTGTCCTGCCCAGGGTCAGTCCAGCACTGAAATGCTAGGCAATTCTCCTCTGAACATGAGTACCAACAGCAACACCAGACACGTGTTTCTGCCTAGTCGGGGCTCATCAGTGAGGTGGAGCTATGCCTTTCTAAGCACAGTGAGCAAGGGGCCCACGTCTGCATTCCCCTGGTAGCTTTGGGTGAGACCCAAAGTTACTTAATATGCAAAACAAAGGGGGGTCTGGGAGTCTCTGTACCACACGAACACGGCCCATTGACCTTTTACTGGGTGGATGGCCCCTGGGAGAGTCTCAACCAAGTCTTTAGCTCACTGTCTCTTTCACAGAGAAGAAATATCCCTGCATATCAGTCTTTGTCCTGCCCAGGGTCAGTCCAGCACCGAAATGCTAGGCAATTCTCCTCTGAACATGAGTACCAACAGCAATCCCAGACACGTGTTTCGGCCTAGTTGGGGCTCATCAGTGAGGTGGAGCTATGCCTTTCTAAGCACAGTGAGCAAGGGGCCCACGTCTGGATACCCCTGGTGGCTTTGGGTGAGACCCAAAGTTGCTTAATATGCAAAGCAAAGGGGGGTCTGGGAGTCTCTCTAGCAGCACGAACACGGCCCATTGACCTGTTCTTGGGTGGCTGGCCCCTGGGAGAGTCTCAACCAAGTCTTTAGCTCACTGTCACTTTCACAGAGGAGAAATATCCCTGTATATCAGTCTTTGTCCTGCCCAGGGGCTGTCCTGCACCGAAATGCTAGGCAATTCTCCTCTGAACAAGAGTACCAACAGCAACCCCAGACACTGGTTTCAGCCTAGTCGGGGCTCATCAGTGAGTTGGAGATATGCCTTTCTAAGGACAGTGAGCAAGGGGCCCACGTCTGGATTCCCCTGGTAGCTTTGGGTGAGACCCAAAGTTACTTAATATGCAAAGCAAAGGGGGGTCTGGGAGTCTCTGTACCAGCACAAACACGGCTCATTGACCTGTTCCTGGGTAGATGGCCTCTGGGAAAGTCTCAAGCAAGTCTTTAGCTCACTGTCCCTTTCACAGAGGAGAAATATCCCAGCATATCAGTCTTTGTCCTGCCCAGGGGCTGTCCAGCACCGAAATGCTAGGCAATTCTCCTCTGAACAAGAGTACCAACAGCAACCCCAGACACTTGTTTTGGCCTAGCCCGCCCTCATCAGTGAGGTGGAGCTGTGCCTCTCAAAGAACAGTGAGCAAGGGGTCCACGTCTGGATTCCTCTGGTAACTTAGGGTGAAACCCAAAGTTACTTAATATGCAAAACAAAGGGGGGTCTGAGAGTTTCTCTACCAGCACGAACATGGCCCATTGACCTGTTCTTGAGTGGATGGCCCCTGGGAGAGTCTCAACCAAGTCTTTAGCTCACTGTGCTTTTCACAGAGGAGAAATATCCCTGCATATCAGTGTGTGTCCTGCCCAGGGTCAGTCCAGCACTGAAATGCTAGGCAATTCTCCTCTGAACATGAGTACCAACAGCAACCCCAGACACGTGTTTCGGCCTAGTCAGGGCTCATCAGTGAGGTGGAGCTATGCCTTTCTAAGCACAGTGAGCAAGGGGCCCACGTCTGGATTCCCCTGATAGCTTTGGGTGAGACACAAAGTTGCTTAATATGCAAAGCAAAGGGGGGTCTGGGAGTCTATGTACCAGCACGAACATGGCCCATTGACCTGTTCCTGGCTGGATGGCCTCTGGGAGAGTCCCAACCAAGTCTTTAGCTCACTGTTCCTTTCACAGAGGAGAAATATCCCTGTATATCAGTCTGTGTCCTGCCCAGGGGCTGTCCAGCACCGAAATGCTAGGCAATTCTCCTCTGAACAACAGTACCAAGAGCAACCCCAGACACTGGTTTCAGCCTAGTCGGGCCTCATCAGTGAGGTGGAGCTGTGCCGCTCAAAGAACAGTGAGCAAGGGGTCCACGTCTGGATTCCTCTGGTAACTTAGTGTGAGATCCAAAGTTACTTAATATGCAAAACAAAGGGGGGTCTGGGAGTCTCTCTACCAGCACGAACACGGCCCATTGACCTGTTCTTGGGTGCCTGGCCCCTGGGAGAGTATCATCCAAGTATTTAGCTCACTGTCCCTTTAACAGAGGAGAAATACCCCTTCATATCAGTCTTTGTCCTGCCTAGGGTCAGTCCAGCACTGACATGCTAGGCAATTGTCCTCTGAACAAGAGTACCAACAGCAACACCAGACACGTGTTTCGGCCTAGTCGGTGCTCATCAGTGAGGTGGAGCTATGCCTTTCTAAGAACAGTGAGCAAGGGGCCCACGTCTGGATTCCCCTGGTAGCTTTGGGTGAGACTCAAAGTTACTTAATATGCAAAACAAAGAGGGGTCTGGGAGTCTCTGTACCTGCACGAACACAGCCCATTGACCTGTTCCTGGGTGGATGGCCCCTGGTAGAGTCTCAACCAAGTCTTTAGCTAACTGTCCCTTTCACAGAGGAGAAATATCCCTGCATATCAGTCTTTGTCCTGCCTAGGGTCAGTCCAGCACTGACATGCTAGGCAATTGTCCTCTGAACAAGAGTACCAACAGCAACACCAGACACGTGTTTTGGCCTAGTCGGTGCTCATCAGTGAGGTGGAGCTATGCCTTTCTAAGAACAGTGAGCAAGGGGCCCACGTCTGGATTCCCCTGGTAGCTTTGCGTGAGACCCAAAGTTACTTAATATGCAAAGCAAAGGGGGGTCTGGGAGTCTCTGTACCAGCACAAACACAGCCCATTGACCTGTTCCTGGGTGGATGGCCTCTGGGAGAGTCTCAACCAAGTCTTTAGCTCACTGTCCCTTTCACAGAGGAGAAATATCCCTGCATTTCAGTCTTTGTCCTGCCCAGGGGCTGTCCAGCACCGAAATGCTAGGCAATTCTCCTCTGAACATGATTACCAACAGCAACCAAAGACACGTGTTTCGGCCTAGTCGGGGCTCATCAGTGAGGTAGAGCTATGCCTTTCTAAGAACAGTGAGCAAGAGGCCCACGTCTGGATTCCCCTGGTAGCTTTGGGTGAGACCCAAAGTTACTTAATGGGCAAAACAAAGGGGCATCTGGGTGTCTCTGTGCCAGCACGAACATGGCCCATTGACCTGTTCATGAGTGAATGGCCCCTGGGAGAGTCTCAACCAAGTCTTTACCTCACTGTCCCTTTCACAGAGGAGAAATATCCCTGCATATCAGTCTTTGTCCTGCCCAGGGTCAGTCCAGCACCGAAATGCTAGGCAATTCTCCTCTGAACATGAGTACCAACAGCAACCCCAGACACGTGTTTCAGCCTAGTCGGAACTCATCAGTGAGGTGGAGCTATGCCTTTCTAAGAACAGTGAGCAAGGGGCCCAAGTCTGGATTCCCCTGGTAGCTTTGGGTGAGACCCAAAGTTACTTAATATGCAAAGCAAAGGGGGGTCTGGGAGTCTCTGTACCAGCACGAACACGGCCCATTGACCTGTTCCTGGGTGGATGGCCTCTGTAGAGTATCAACCAAGTCTTTAGCTCACTGTCCCTTTCACAGAGGAGAAATATCCCTGCATATCAGTCTTTGTCCTGCCCTGGGGCTGTCCAGCACGGAAATGCCAGGCTATTCTCCTCTGAACAAGAGTACCAACAGCAACCCCAGACACGTGTTTCGGCCTAGTCGGGCCTCATCAGTGAGATGAAGCTGTGCATCTCAAAGAACAGTGAGCAAGGGGTCCACACCTGGATTCCTCTGGTAACTTAGGGTGAGACCCAAAGTTACTTAATATGCAAAACAAAGGGGGGTCTGGGAGTCTCTCTACCAGCACGAACACGGCCCATTGACCTGTTCTTGGGTGGCTGGCCCCTGGGAGAGTATCATCCATGTCTTTAGCTCACTGTCCCTTTAACAGAGGAGAAATATCCCTGCATATCAGTCTTTGTCCTGCCCAGGGGTAGTCCAGCACCGCAATGCTAGGCAATTCTCCACTGAACAAGAGTACCAACAGCAACCACAGACACGTGTTTTGGCCTGGTCGGGCCTCATCAGTGAGGTGAAGCTGTGCCTCTCAAAGAACAGTGAGCAAGGGGTTCACATCTGGATTCCCCTGGTGCCTTTGGGTGAGACCCAAAGTTACTTAAGTTGCAAAACAAAGGGGGGTCTGGGAGTCTCTGTACCAGCATGAACACGGCCCATTGACCTGTTTCTGGGTGGATGGCCCCTGGGAGAGTCTCAACCAAGTCTTTAGTTCACCGTCCCTTTTACAGAGGAGAAATATCCCTGCATATCAGTCTTTGTCCTGCCCAGGGTCAGTCCAGATCCGAAATGCTAGGCAATTCTCCTCTGAACATGAGTACCAACAGCAACCCCAGACACGTGTTTCAGCCTAGTCGGAGCTCATCAGTGAGGTTGAGCTATGCCTTTCTAAGAACAGTGAGCAAGGGGCCCAAGTCTGGATTCCCCTGGTAGCTTTGGGTGAGACCCAAAGTTACTTAATATGCAAAGCAAAGGGGGGTCTGGGAGTCGCTGTACCAGCACGGACACGGCCCATTGACCTGTTCTTGAGTGGATGGCCCCTGGGAGCGTCTCAACCAAGTCTTTAGCTCACTGTCCTTTTCACAGAGGAGAAATATCCCTGCATATCAGTCTGTGTCCTGCCCAGGGTCAGTCCAGCACTGAAATGCTAGGCAATTCTCCTATGAACATGAGTACCAACTGCAACCCCAGACACGTGTTTTGGCCTAGTCGGGCCTCATCAGTGAGATGAAGCTGTGCATCTCAAAGAACAGTGAGCAAGGGGTCCACACCTGGATTCCTCTGGTAACTTAGGGTGAGACCCAAAGTTACTTAATATGCAAAACAAAGGGGGGTCTGGGAGTCTCTCTACCAGCACGAACACGGCCCATTGACCTGTTCTTGGGTGGCTGGCCCCTGGGAGAGTATCATCCAAGTCTTTAGCTCACTGTCCCTTTAACAGAGGAGAAATATCCCTGCATATCAGTCTTTGTCCTGCCCAGGGGCAGTCCAGCACCGCAATGCAAGGCAATTCTCCACTGAACAAGAGTACCAACAGCAACCCCAGACACGTGTTTTGGCCTAGTCAGCCTCATCAGTGAGGTGAAGCTGTGCCTCTCAAAGAACAGTGAGCAAGGGGTTCACATCTGGATTCCTCTGGTAACTTAGGGTGAGTCCCAAAGTTACTTAATATGCAAAACAAAGGGGGGTCTGGGAGTCTCTCTACCAGCACGAACATGGCCCATTGACCTGTTCTTGAGTGGATGGCCCCTGGGAGAGTCTGAACCAAGTCTTTAGCTCACTGTCCTTTTCACAGAGGAGAAATATCCCTGCATATCGGTCTGTGTCCTGCCCAGGGTCAGTCCAGCACTGAAATGCTAGACAATTCTCCTCTGAACATGAGTACCAACAGCAACACCAGACACGTGTTTCGGCCTAGTCAGGGCTCATCAGTGAGGTGAGCTATGCCTTTCTAAGCACAGTGAGCAAGGGGCCCACGTCTGTATTCCCCTGGTAGCTTTGGGTGAGACCCAAAGTTACTTAATAAGCAAAACAAAGGGGGGTCTGGGAGTCTCTGTACCAGCACGAACACGGCCCATTGACCTGTTCCTGGGTGGATGGCCCCTGGGAGAGTCTCAACCAAGTCTTTAGCTCACTGTCTCTTTTACAGATGAGAAATATCCCTGCATATCAGTCTTTGTCCTGCCCAGGGTCAGTCCAGCACCGAAATGCTAGGCAATTCTCCTCTGAAGATGAGTACCAACAGCATCCCCAGACACGTGTTTCGGCCTAGTCGGGGCTCATCAGTGAGGTGGAGCTATGCCTTTCTAAGAACAGTGAGCAAGGGGCCCACGTCTGGATTCCCCTGGTAGCTTTGGGTGAGACCCAAAGTTGCTTAATATGCAAAGCAAAGGGGGGTCTGGGAGTCTCTGTACCAGCACGAACACGGCCCATTGACCTGTTCCTGGGTGGATGGCCTCTCGGAGAGTCTCAACCAAGTCTTTAGCTCACTGTCCCTTTCACAGAGGAGAAATATCCCTGTATATCAGTCTTTGACCTGCCCAGGGGCTGTCCTGCACCAAAATGCTAGGCAATTCTCCTCTGAACAAGAGTACCAACAGCAACCCCAGACACTGGATTGGGCCTAGTCGGGGCTCATCAGTGAGGTGGAGGTATGCCTTTCTAAGAACAGTGAGCAAGGGGCCCACGTCTGGATTCCTCTGGTAACTTAGGGTGAGACCCAACGTTACTTAATATGCAAAACAAAGGGGGGTCTAGGAGTCTCTCTACCAGCACGAACACGGCCCATTGACCTGTTCTTGAGTGGATGGCCCCTGGGAGAGTCTCAACCAAGTCTTTAGCTCACTGTCTCTTTCACAGACGGGAAATATCCCTGCATATCAGTCTTTGTCCTGCCCAGGGTCAGTCCAGCACCGAAATGCTAGGCAATTCTCCTCTGAAGATGAGTATCAACAGCAACCCCAGACACGTGTTTCGGACTAGTGGGGCTCATCAGTGAGGTGGAGCTATGCCGTTCTAAGAACAGTGAGCAAGGGGCCCACGTCTGGATTCCCCTGGTAGCTTTGGGTGAGACCCAAAGTTGCTTAATATGCAAAGCAAAGGGGGGTCTGGGAGTCTCTGTACCAGCACGAACACGGCCCATTGACCTGTTCCTGGGTGGATGGCCTCTCGGAGAGTCTCAACCAAGTCTTTAGCTCACTGTCCCTTTCACAGAGGAGAAATATCCCTGTATATCAGTCTTTGTCCTGCCCAGGGGCTGTCCTGCACCGAAATGCTAGGCAATTCTCCACTGAACAAGAGTACCAACAGCAACCGCAGACACGTGTTTTGGCCTGGTCGGGGCTCATCAGTGAGGTGGAGGTATGCCTTTCTAAGAACAGTGAGCAAGGGGCCAACGTTTGGATTCCTCTGGTAACTTAGGATGAGACCCAAAGTGACCTAATATGCAAAACAAAGGGGGGTCTGGGAGTCTCTCTACCAGCACGAACATGGCCCATTGACCTGTTCTTGAGTGGATGGCCCCTGGGAGAGTCTCAACCAAGTCTTTAGCTCACTGTCCTTTTCACAGAGGAGAAATATCCCTGCATACCAGTCTGTGTCCTGCCCAGGGTCAGTCCAGCACTGAAATGTTAGGCAATTCTCCACTGAACAAGAGTACCAACAGCAACCGCAGACACGTGTTTTGGCCTAGTCGGCCTCATCAGTGAGGTGAAGCTGTGCCTCTCAAAGAACAGTGAGCAAGGGGTTCACATCTGGATTCCCCTGGTACCTTTGGGTGAGACCCAAAGTTACTTAATATGCGAAACAAAAGGGGGTCTGGGAGTCTCTGTACCAGCACGAAAACACCCCATTGACCTGTTCCTGGGTGGATAGCCCCTGGGAGAGTCTCAACCAAGTCTTTAGCTCACTGTCCCTTTCACAGAGGAGAAATATTCCTGCATATCAGTCTTTGTCCTGCCCAGGGTCAGTCCAGCACCAAAATGCTAGGCAATTCTCCTCTGAACATGAGTGTCTACAGCAACCCCAGACACGTGTTTCGGCCTAGTCGGGGCTCATCAGTGAGGTGGAGCTATGCCTTTCTAAGAACAGTGAGCAAGTGGCCCACGTCTGGATTCCCCTGGTAGCTTTGGGTGAGACCCAAAGTTACTTAATATGCAAAGCAAAGGGGGGTATGGGAGTCTCTGTACCAGCACGAACACGGCCCATTGACCTGTTCCTGGGGGGATGGCCTCTGGGCGAGTCTCAAGCAAGTCATTAGCTCACTGTCCCTTTCACAGAAGAGAAATATCCTGGCATATCAGCCTGTGTCCTGCCGAGGGTCAGTCCAGCACTGAAATTCTAGGCAATTCTCCTCTGAACATGAGTACCAAAAGCAACCCCAGACACCTGTTTTGGCCTAGTCGGGCCTCATCAGTGAGGTGAAGCTGTGCATCTCAAAGAACAGTGAGCAAGGGGTCCACGTCTGGATTCCTCTGGTAACTTAGGGTGAGACCCAAAGTTACTTAATATTCAAAACAAAGGGGGGTCTGGGAGTCTCTCTACCAGCACGAACACGGCCCATTGACCTGTTCTACGGTGGCTGGCCCCTGGGAGAGTATCATCCAAGTCTTTAGCTCACCGTCCCTTTAACAGAGGAGAAATATCCCTGCATGTCAGTCTTTGTCCTGCCCAGGGGCAGTCCAGCACCGCAATGCTAGGCAATTCTCCACTGAACAATAGTTCCAACAGCAACCCCAGACACGTGTTTTGGCCTAGTCGGCCTCATCAGTGAGGTGAAGCTGTGCCTCTCAAAGAACAGTGAGCAAGGGGTTCACATCTGGATTCCCCTGGTACCTTTGGGTGAGACCCAAAGTTACTTAATATGCAAAGCAAAGGGGGGGTCTGCGAGTCTCTGTACCAGCACGAACACGGCCCATTGACCTGTTCCTGGGTGGATGGCCTCTGGGCGAGTCTCAAGCAAGTCATTAGCTCACTGTCCCTTTCATAGAGGAGAAATATCCTGGCATATCAGTCTGTGCCCTGCCCAGGGTCGGTCCAGCACTGAAATGCTAGGCAATTCTCCTCTGAACATGAGTACCAACAGCAACCCCAGACACGTGTTTTGGCCTAGTCGGGCCTCATCAGTGAGGTGAAGCTGTGCATCTCAAAGAACAGTGAGCAAGGGGTCCACGTCTGGATTCCTCTGGTAACTTAGGGTGAGACCCAAAGTTACTTAATATGCAAAACAAAGGGGGGTCTGGGAATCTCTCTACCAGCACGAACACGGCCCATTGACCTGTTCTTGGGTGGCTGGCCCCTGGGAGAGTATCATCCAATTCTTTAGCTCACTGTCCCTTTAACAGAGGAGAAATATCCCTGCATATCAGTCCTTGTCCTGCCCAGGGGCAGTCCTGCACCGCAATGCTAGGCAATTCTCCATTGAACAAGAGTACTAACAGCATCCCCAGACACGTGTTTTGGCCTAGTCGGCCTCATCAGTGAGGTGAAGCTGTGCCTCTCAAAGAACAGTGAGCAAGGGGTTCACATCTGGATTCCCCTGGTACCTTTGGGTGAGACCCAAAGTTACTTAATATGAAAAACAAAGGGGGTCTGGGAGTCTCTGTACCAGCACGAACACGGCCCATTGACCTGTTCCTGTGTGGATGGCCTCTCGGAGAGTCTCAACCAAGTCTTTAGCTCACTGTCCCTTTCACAGAGGAGAAATATCCCTGTATATCAGTCTTTGTCCTGCCCAGGGGCTGTCCTGCACCGAAATGCTAGGCAATTCTCCTCTGAACATGAGTACCAACAGCAACCCCAGATACTGGTTTCGGCCTGGTCGGGGCTCATCAGTGAGGTGGAGGTATGCCTTTCTAAGAACAGTGAGCAAGGTGCCCACATCTGGATTCCTCTGGTAACTTTGGTAAGACCCAAAGTTACTTAATATGCAAAACAAAGGGGGGTCTGGGAGTCTCTCTACCAGCACGAACATGGCCCATTGACCTGTTCTTGAGTGGATGGCCCCTGGGAGAGTCTCAACCAAGTCTTTAGCTCACTGTCCTTTTCACAGAGGAGAAATATCCATGCATATCAGTCTGTGTCCTGCTCATGGTCAGTCCAGCACTGAAATGTTAGGCAATTCTCCACTGAACAAGAGTACCAACAGCAACCCCAGACACGTGTTTTGGCCTAGTCGGCCTCATCAGTGAGGTGAAGCTGTGCCTCTCAAAGAACAGTAAGCACGGGGTTCACATCTGGATTCCCCTGGTACCTTTGGGTGAGACCCAAAGTTACTTAATATGCAAAACAAAAGGGGTATGGGAGTCTCTGTACCAGCACGAAAACACCCCATTGACGTGTTCCTGGGTGGATGGGCCCTGGGAGAGTCTCAACCAAGTCTTTAGCTCACTGTCCCTTTCACAGAGGAGAAATATTCCTGCATATCAGTCTTTGTCCTGCCCAGGGTCAGTCCAGCACCAAAATGCTCGGCAATTCTCCTCTGAACATGAGTGTCTACAGCAACCCCAGACACGTGTTTCGGCCTAGTCGGGGCTCATCAGTGAGGTGTAGCTATGCCTTTCTAAGAACAGTGAGCAAGGGCCCCACGTCTGGATTCCCCTGGTAGCTTTGGGTGAGACCCAAAGTTACTTAATATGCAAAGCAAAGGGGGGTATGGGAGTCTCTGTACCAGCACGAACACGGCCCATTGACCTGTTCCTGGCTGGATGGCCTCTGGGCGATTCTCAAGCAAGTCATTAGCTCACTGTCCCTTTCACAGAAGAGAAATATCCTGGCATATCAGTCTGTGTCCTGCCCAGGGTCAGACAAGCACTGAAATGCTAGGCAATTCTCCTCTGAACATGAGTACCAACAGCAACCCCAGACACGTGTTTTGGCCTAGTCGGGCCTCATCAGTGTGGTGAAGCTGTGCATCTCAAAGAACAGTGAGCAAGGGGTCCACGTCTGGATTCCTCTGGTAACTTAGGGTGAGACCCAAAGTTACTTAATATGCAAAACAAAGGGGGGTCTGGGAGTCTCTCTACCAGCACAAACACGGCCCATTGACCTGTTCTTGGGTGGCTGGCCCCTGGGAGAGTATCATCTAAGTCTTTAGCTCACTGTCCCTTTAACAGAGGAGAAATATCCCTGCATATCAGTCTGTGTCCTGCCCAGGGTCAGTCCAGCACTGAAATGCTAGGCAATTCTCCTCCGAACATGAGTACCAACAGCAACACCAGACACGTGTTTTGGCCTAGTCGGCCTCATCAGTGAGATGAAGCTGTGCCTCTCAAAGAACAGTGAGCAAGGGGTTCACATCTGGATTCCCCTGGTACTTTTGGGTGAGACCCAAAGTTACTTAATATGCAAAACAAAAGGGGGTATGGGAGTCTCTGTACCAGCACGAAAACACCCCATTGACCTGTTCCTGGGTGAATGGCCCCTGGGAGAGTCTCAACCAAGTCTTTAGCTCACTGTCCCTTTCAGAGAGGAGAAATATTCCTGCATATCAGTCTTTGTCCTGCCCAGGGTCAGTCCAGCACCAAAATGCTAGGCAATTCTCCTCTGAACATGAGTGTCTACAGCAGCCCCAGACACGTGTTTCGGCCTAGTCGGGGCTCATCAGTGAGGTGGAGCTATGCCTTTCTAAGAAAAGTGAGCAAGGGGCCCACGTCTGGATTCCCCTGGTAGCTTTGGGTGAGACCCAAAGTTACTTAATATGCAAAGCAAAGGGGGGTCTGGGAGTCTCTGTACCAGCACGAACACGGCCCATTGACCTGTTCCTGGGTGGATGGCCTCTAGGCGAGTCTCAAGCAAGTCATTAGCTCACTGTCCCTTTCACAGAGGAGAAATATCCTGGCATATCAGTCTGTGTCCTGCCCAGGGTCAGTCCAGCACTGAAATGCTAGGCAATTCTCCTCTGAACATGAGTACCAACAGCAACCCCAGACACGTGTTTTGGCCTAGTCAGGCCTCATCAGTGAGGTGAAGCTGTGCATCTCAAAGAACAGTGAGCAAGGGGTCCACGTCTGGATTCCTCTGGTAACTTAGGGTGAGACCCAAAGTTACTTAATATGCAAAACAAAGGGGGGTCTGGGAGTCTCTCTACCAGCACAAACACGGCCCATTGACCTGTTCTTTGGTGGCTGGCCCCTGGGAGAGTATCACCCAAGTCGTTAGCTCACTGTCCCTTTAACAAAGGAGAAATATCCCTGCATATCAGTCTTTGTCCTGCCCAGGGGCAGTCCAGCACCGCAATGCTAGGCAATTCTCCACTGAACAAGAGTACCAACAGCAACCCCAGACACGTGTTTTGGCCTAGTCGGCCTCATCGGTGAGGTGAAGCTGTGCCTCTCAAAGAACAGTGAGCAAGGGGTTCACATCTGGATTCCCCTGGTACTTTTGGGTGAGACCCAAAGTTACTTAATATGCAAAACAAAAGGGGGTATGGGAGTCTCTGTACCAGCACGAACACGCCCCATTGACCTGTTCCTGGGTGGATGGCCTCTGGGCGAGTCTCAAGCAAGTCATTAGCTCACTGTCCCTTTCACAGAGGAGAAATATTCCTGCATATCAGTCTTTGTCCTGCCCAGGGTCAGTCCAGCACCAAAATGCTAGGCAATTCTCCTCTGAACATGAGTGTCTACAGCAACCCCAGACACGTGTTTCGGCCTAGTCGGGGCTCATCAGTGAGGTGGAGCTATGCCTTTCTAAGAAAAGTGAGCAAGGGGCCCACGTCTGGATTCCCCTGGTAGCTTTGGGTGAGACCCAAAGTAACTTAATATGCAAAGCAAAGGGGGGTATGGGAGTCTCTGTACCAGCACGAACACGGCCCATTGACCTGTTCCTGGGTGGATGGCCTCTGGCCGAGTCTCAAGCAAGTCATTAGCTCACTGTCCCTTTCACAGAAAAGAAATATCCTGGCATATCACTCTGTGTCCTGCCCAGGGTCAGTCCAGCACTGAAATGCTAGGCAATTCTCCTCTGAACATGAGTACCAACAGCAACCCCAGAAACGTGTTTTGGCCTAGTCGGGCCTCAACAGTGAGGTGAAGATGTGCATCTCAAAGAACAGTGAGCAAGGGGTCCACGTCTGGATTCCTCTGGTAACTTAGGGTGAGACCCAAAGTTACTTAATATGCAAAACAAAGGGGGGTCTGGGAGTCTCTATACCAGTACGAACACGGCCCATTGACCTGTTCTTGGGTGGCTGGCCCCTGGGAGAGTATCATCCAAGTCTTTAGCTCACTGTCCCTTTAACAGAGGAGAAATATCCCTGCATACCAGTCTTTGTCCTGCCCAGGGTAAGTCCAGCACTGAAATGCTAGGCAATTCTCCTCTGAACATGAGTACCAACAGCAACCCCAGACACGTGTTTTGGCCTAGTCGGACTCATCAGTGAGGTGAAGCTGTGCCTCTCAAAGAACAGTGAGCAAGGGGTTCACATCTGGATTCCCCTGGTACTTTTGGGTGAGACCCAAACTTACTTAATATGCAAAACAAAAGGGGGTATGGGAGTCTCTGTACCAGCACAAAAACACCCCATTGACCTGTTCCTGGGTGGATGGCCCCTGGGAGAGTCTCAACCAAGTCTTTAGCTCACTGTCCCTTTCACAGAGGAGACATATTCCTGCATATCAGTCTTTGTCCTTCCCAGGGTCAGTCCAGCACCAAAATGCTAGGCAATTCTCCTCTGAACATGAATGGCTACAGCAACCCCAGACACGTGTTTCGGCCTAGTCGGGGCTCATCAGTGAGGTGGAGCTATGCCTTTCTAAGAACGGTGAGCAAGGGGCCCACGTCTGCATTCCCCTGGTAGCTTTGGGTGAGACCCAAAGTTAGTTAATATGAAAAGCAAAGGGGGGTCTGGGAGTCTCTGTACCAGCACGAACACGGCCCATTGACCTGTTCCTCGGTGGATGGCCTCTGGCAGAGTCTCAAGCTAGTCATTAGCTCACTGTCCCTTTCACAGAGGAGAAATATCCTGGCATATCAGTCTTTGCCATGCCCACGGGCTGTCCAGCACCGAAATGCTAGGCAATTCTCCTCTGAACAAGAGTACCAACAGCAACCCCAGACACTTGTTTCAGCCTAGCCGTGCCTCATCAGTGAGGTGGAGATGTGCCTCTCAAAGAACAGTGAGCAAGGGGTCCACGTCTGGATTCCTCTGGTAACTTAGGGTGAGTCCCAAAGTTACTTAATATGCAAAACAAAGGGGGGTCTGGGAGTCTCTCTACCAGCACGAACATGGCCCATTGACCTGTTCTTGAGTGGATGGCCCCTGGGAGAGTCTCAACCAAGTCTTTAGCTCACTGTCCTTTTCACAGAGGAGAAATATCCCTGCATATCAGTCTGTGTCCTGCCCAGGGTCAGTCCAGCACTGAAATGCTAGGCAATTCTCCTCTGAACATGAGTACCAACAGCAACACCAGACACGTGTTTTGGCCTAGTCGGGGCTCATCAGTGAGGTGGAGCTATGCCTTTCTAAGCACAGTGAGCAAGGCGCCCACGTATGGATTCCCCTGGTAGCTTTGGGTGAGACCCAAAGTTACTTAATATGCAAAGCAAAGGGGGGTATGGGAGTCTCTGTACCAGCACGAACACGGCCCATTGACCTGTTCCTGGGTGGATGGCCTCTGGGCGAGTCTCAAGCAAGTCATTAGCTCACTGTCCCTTTCACAGAAGAGAAATATCCTGGCATATCAGTCTGTGTCCTGCCCAGGGTCAGTCCAGCACTGAAATGCTAGGCAATTCTCCTCTGAACATGAGTACCAACAGCAACCCCAGACACGTGTTTTGGCCTAGTCGGGCCTCATCAGTGAGGTGAAGATGTGCATCTCAAAGAACAGTGAGCAAGGGGTCCACGTCTGGATTCCCCTGGTAATTTAGGGTGAGACCCAAAGTTACTTAATATGCAAAACAAAGGGGGGTCTGGGAGTCTCTCTACCAGCACGAACACGGCCCATTGACCTGTTCTTGGCTGGCCCCTGGGAAAGTATCATCCAAGTCTTTAGCTCACTGTCCCTTTAACAGAGGAGAAATATCCCGGTATATCAGTCTTTGTCCTGCCCAGGGGCAGTCCAGCACTGCAATGCTAGGCAATTCTCCACTGAACAAGAGTACCAACAGCAACCCCAGACACGTGTTTTGGCCTAGTCGGCCTCATCAGTGAGGTGAAGCTGTGCCTCTCAAAGAACAGTGAGCAAGGGGTTCACATCTGGATTCCCCTGGTACTTTTGGGTGAAACCCAAAGTTACTTAATATGCAAAACAAAAGGGGGTATGGGAGTCTCTGTACCAGCACGAAAACACCCCATTGACCTGTTCCTGGGTGGATGGCCCCTGGGAGAGTCTCAACCAAGTATTTAGCTCACTGTCCCTTTCACAGAGGAGAAATATTCCTGCATATCAGTCTTTGTCCTGCCCAGGGTCAGTCCAGCACCAAAATGCTAGGGTATTCTCTTCTGAACATGAGTGTCTACAGCAACCCCAGACACGTGTTTCGGCCTAGTCGGGGCTCATCAGTGAGGTGGAGCTATGCCTCTCAAAGAACAGTGAGCAAGGGGTCCACGTCTGGATTCCTCTGGTAACTTAGGGTGAGTCCCAAAGTTACTTAATATGCAAAACAAAGGGGGGTCTGGGAGTCTCTCTACCAGCACGAACATGGCCCATTGACCTGTTCTTGAGTGGATGGCCCCTGGGAGAGTCTCAACCAAGTCTTTAGCTCACTGTCCTTTTCACAGAGGAGAAATATCCCTGCATATCAGTCTGTGTCCTGCCCAGGGTCAGTCCAGCACTGAAATGCTAGGCAATTCTCCTCTGAACATGAGTACCAACAGCAACACCAGACACGTGTTTCGGCCTAGTCGGGGCTCATCAGTGAGGTGGAGGTATGCCTTTCTAAGAACAGTGAGCAAGGGGCCCACGTCTGGATTCCTCTGGTAACTTAGGGTGAGACCCAAAGTTACTTAATATGCAAAACAAAGGGGGGTCTGGGAGTCTCTCTACCAGCACGAACACGTCCCATTGACCTGTCCTTGAGTGGATGGCCCCTGGGAGAGTCTCAACCAAGTCTTTAGCTCACTGTCTCTTTCACAGACGAGAAATATCCCTGCATATCAGTCTTTGTCCTGCCCAGGGTCAGTCCAGCACCGAAATGCTAGGCAATTCTCCTCTGAAGATGAGTACCAACAGCAACCCCAGACACGTGTTTCGGCCTAGTGGGGCTCATCAGTGAGGTGGAGCTATGCCTTTCTAAGAACAGTGAGCAAGGGGCCCACGTCTGGATTCCCCTGGTAGCTTTGGGTGAGACCCAAAGCTGCTTAATATGCAAAGCAAAGGGGGGTCTGGGAGTCTCTGTACCAGCACGAACACGGCCCATTGACCTGTTCCTGGGTGGATGGCCTCTCGGAGAGTCTCAACCAAGTCTTTAGCTTACTGTCCCTTTCACAGAGGAGAAATATCCCTATATATCAGTCTTTGTCCTGCCCAGGGGCTGTCCTGCACCGAAATGCTAGGCAATTCTCCTCTGAACAAGAGTACCAACAGCAACCCCAGACACTGGTTTCGGCCTGGTCGGGGCTCATCAGTGAGGTGGAGGTATGCCTTTCTAAGAACAGTGAGCAAGGGGCCCACGTCTGGATTCCTCTGGTAACTTAGGGTGAGACCCAAAGTTACTTAATATGCAAAACAAAGGGGGGTCTGGGAGTCTCTCTACCAGCAAGAACATGGCCCATTGACCTGTTCTTGAGTGGGTGGCCCCTGGGAGAGTCTCAACCAAGTCTTTAGCTCACTGTCCTTTTCACAGAGGAGAAATATCCCTGCATATCAGTCTGTGTCCTGCCCAGGGTCAGTCGAGCACTGAAATGTTAGGCAATTCGCCACTGAACATGAGTACCAACAGCAACCCCAGACACGTGTTTTGGCCTAGTCGGCCTCATCAGTGAGGTGAAGCTGTGCCTCTCAAAGAACAGTGAGCAAGGGGTTCACATCTGGATTCCCCTGGTACCTTTGGGTGAGACCCAAAGTTACTTAATATGCAAAACAAAGGGGGGTCTGGGAGTCTCTCTACCACCACAAACACACCCCATTGACCTGTTCCTGGGTGGATGGCCCCTGGGAGAGTCTCAACCAAGTCTTTAGCTCACTGTCCTTTTCACAGAGGAGAAATATTCCTGCATATCAGTCTTTGTCCTGCCCAGGTTCAGTCCAGCACCGAAATGCTAGGCAATTCTCCTCTGAAGATGAGTACCAACAGCAACCCCAGACACGTGTTTCGGCCTAGTCGGGGCTCATCAGTGAGGTGGAGCTATGCCTTTCTAAGAACAGTGAGCAAGGGGCCCACGTCTGGATTCCCCTGGTAGCTTTGGGTGAGACCCAAAGTTACTTAATATGCAAAACAAAGGGGGGTCTGGGAGTCTCTCTACCAGCACGAACATGGCCCATTGACCTGTTCTTGAGTGGATGGCCCCTGGGAGAGTCTCAACCAAGTCTTTAGCTCACTGTCCTTTTCACAGAGGAGAAATATCCCTGCATATCAGTCTGTGTCCTGCCCAGGGTCAGTCCAGCACTGAAATGCTAGGCAATTCTCCTCTGAACATGAGTACCAACAGCAACACCAGACACGTGTTTCGGCCTAGTCGGGGCTCATCAGTGAGGTGGAGGTATGCCTTTCTAAGAACAGTGAGCAAGGGGCCCACGTCTGGATTCCTCTGGTAACTTAGGGTGAGACCCAAAGTTACTTAATATGCAAAACAAAGGGGGGTCTGGGAGTCTCTCTACCAGCACGAACACGTCCCATTGACCTGTCCTTGAGTGGATGGCCCCTGGGAGAGTCTCAACCAAGTCTTTAGCTCACTGTCTCTTTCACAGACGAGAAATATCCCTGCATATCAGTCTTTGTCCTGCCCAGGGTCAGTCCAGCACCGAAATGCTAGGCAATTCTCCTCTGAAGATGAGTACCAACAGCAACCCCAGACACGTGTTTCGGCCTAGTGGGGCTCATCAGTGAGGTGGAGCTATGCCTTTCTAAGAACAGTGAGCAAGGGGCCCACGTCTGGATTCCCCTGGTAGCTTTGGGTGAGACCCAAAGCTGCTTAATATGCAAAGCAAAGGGGGGTCTGGGAGTCTCTGTACCAGCACGAACACGGCCCATTGACCTGTTCCTGGGTGGATGGCCTCTCGGAGAGTCTCAACCAAGTCTTTAGCTTACTGTCCCTTTCACAGAGGAGAAATATCCCTATATATCAGTCTTTGTCCTGCCCAGGGGCTGTCCTGCACCGAAATGCTAGGCAATTCTCCTCTGAACAAGAGTACCAACAGCAACCCCAGACACTGGTTTCGGCCTGGTCGGGGCTCATCAGTGAGGTGGAGGTATGCCTTTCTAAGAACAGTGAGCAAGGGGCCCACGTCTGGATTCCTCTGGTAACTTAGGGTGAGACCCAAAGTTACTTAATATGCAAAACAAAGGGGGGTCTGGGAGTCTCTCTACCAGCAAGAACATGGCCCATTGACCTGTTCTTGAGTGGGTGGCCCCTGGGAGAGTCTCAACCAAGTCTTTAGCTCACTGTCCTTTTCACAGAGGAGAAATATCCCTGCATATCAGTCTGTGTCCTGCCCAGGGTCAGTCGAGCACTGAAATGTTAGGCAATTCGCCACTGAACATGAGTACCAACAGCAACCCCAGACACGTGTTTTGGCCTAGTCGGCCTCATCAGTGAGGTGAAGCTGTGCCTCTCAAAGAACAGTGAGCAAGGGGTTCACATCTGGATTCCCCTGGTACCTTTGGGTGAGACCCAAAGTTACTTAATATGCAAAACAAAGGGGGGTCTGGGAGTCTCTCTACCACCACAAACACACCCCATTGACCTGTTCCTGGGTGGATGGCCCCTGGGAGAGTCTCAACCAAGTCTTTAGCTCACTGTCCTTTTCACAGAGGAGAAATATTCCTGCATATCAGTCTTTGTCCTGCCCAGGTTCAGTCCAGCACCGAAATGCTAGGCAATTCTCCTCTGAAGATGAGTACCAACAGCAACCCCAGACACGTGTTTCGGCCTAGTCGGGGCTCATCAGTGAGGTGGAGCTATGCCTTTCTAAGAACAGTGAGCAAGGGGCCCACGTCTGGATTCCCCTGGTAGCTTTGGGTGAGACCCAAAATTGCTTAATATGCAAAGCAAAGGGGGGTCTGGGAGTCTCTGTACCAGCACAAACACGGCCCATTGACCTGTTCCTGGGTGGATGGCCTCTGGTAGAGTCTCAACCAAGTCTTTAGCTCACTGTCCCTTTCACAGAGGAGAAATATCCCTGTATATCAGTCTTTGTCCTGCCCAGGGGCTGTCCTGCACCGAAATGCTAGGCAATTCTCCTCTAAACAAGAGTACCAACAGCAACCCCAGACACTAGTTTCGGCCCAGTCGGGGCTCATCAGTGAGGTGGAGCTATGCCTTTCTAAGAACAATGAGCATGGGGCTCACGTCTGGATTCCTCTGGTAACTTAGGGTGAGACCCAAAGTTACTTAATATGCAAAACAAAGTGGGGTCTGGGAGTCTCTGTACCAGCATGAATACGGCCCATTGACCTGTTACTGGGTGGATGGCCCCTGGGAGAGTCTCAACCAAGTATTTAGCTCACTGTCTCTTTCACAGAGGAGAAATATCCCTGCATATCAGTCTTTGTCCTGCCCAGGGTCAGTCCAGCACCGAAATGCTAGGCAATTCTCCTCTGAACATGAGTACCAACAGCAACCCCAGACACGTGTTTCGGCCTAGTCGGGGCTCATCAGTGAGGTGGAGCTATGCCTTTCTAAGAACAGTGAGCAAAGGGCCCACGTCTGGATACCCCTGGTAGCTTTGGGTGAGACCCAAAGTTGCTTAATATGCAAAGCAAAGGGGGTTCTTGGAGTCTCTGTACCAGCACGAACACGGCCCATTGACCTGTTCCTGGGTGGATGGCCTCTGGGAGAGTCTCAACCAATTCTTTAGCTCACTGTCGCTTTCACAGAGTAGAAATATCCCTGTATATCAGTCTTTGTCCTGCCCAGGGGCTGTCCTGCACCGAAATGCTAGGCAATTCTCCTCTGAACAAGAGTACCAACAGGAACCCCAGACACTGGTTTCGGCCTAGTCGGGGCTCATCAGTGAGTTGGAGCTATGCCTTTCTAAGGACAGTGAGCAAGGGGCCCACGTCTGGATTCCCCTGGTAGCTTTGGGTGAGACCCAAAGTTACTTAATATGCAAAGCAAAGAGGGGTCTGGGAGTCTCTTTACTAGCACGAACACGGCCCATTGACCTGTTCCTGGGTGGATGGCCTCTGGGAGAGTCTCAAGCAAGTCTTTAGCTCACTGTCCCTTTCACAGAGGAGAAATATCCCGGCATATCATTCTTTGTCCTGCCCAGGGGTTGTCCAGCACCGAAATGCTAGGCAATTCTCCTCTGAACAAGAGTACCAACAGCAACCCCAGACACTTGTTTTGGCCTACCCCGCCCTCATCAGTGAGGTGGAGTTGTGCCTCTCAAAGAACAGTGAGCAAGGGGTCCACGTCTGGATTCCTCTGGTAACTTAGGGTCAGACCCAAAGTTACTTAATATGCAAAACAAAGGAGGGTCTGGGAGTCTCTGTACCAGCATGAACACGGCCCATTGACCTGTTCCTGGGTGGATGGCCTCTGGCCGAGTCTCAAGCAAGTCATTAGCTCACTGTCCCTTTCACAGAAGAGAAATATCCTGGCATATCAGTCTGTGTCCTGCCCAGGGTCAGTCCAGCACTGAAATGCTAGGCAATTCTCCTCTGAACATGAGTACCAACAGCAACCCCAGAAACGTGTTTTGGCCTAGTCGGGCCTCAACAGTGAGGTGAAGATGTGCATCTCAAAGAACAGTGAGCAAGGGGTCCACGTCTGGATTCCTCTGGTAACTTAGGGTGAGACCCAAAGTTACTTAATATGCAAAACAAAGGGGGGTCTGGGAGTCTCTATACCAGCACGAACACGGCCCATTGACCTGTTCTTGGGTAGCTGGCCCCTGGGAGAGTATCATCCAAGTCTTTAGCTCACTGTCCCTTTAACAGAGGAGAAATATCCCTGCATATCAGTCTTTGTCCTGCCCAGGGGCAGTCCAGCACCGCAATGCTAGGCAATTCTCCACTGAACAAGAGTACCAACAGCAACCCCAGACACGTGTTTTGGCCTAGTCGGCCTCATCAGTGAGGTGAAGCTGTGCCTCTCAAAGAACAGTGAGCAAGGGGTTCACATCTGGATTCCCCTGGTACTTTTGGGTGAGACCCAAACTTACTTAATATGCAAAACAAAAGGGGGTATGGGAGTCTCTGTACCAGCACAAAAACACCCCATTGACCTGTTCCTGGGTGGATGGCCCCTGGGAGAGTCTCAACCAAGTCTTTAGCTCACTGTCCCTTTCACAGAGGAGACATATTCCTGCATATCAGTCTTTGTCCTTCCCAGGGTCAGTCCAGCACCAAAATGCTAGGCAATTCTCCTCTGAACATGAATGTCTACAGCAACCCCAGACACGTGTTTCGGCCTAGTCGGGGCTCATCAGTGAGGTGGAGCTATGCCTTTCTAAGAACAGTGAGCAAGGGGCCCACGTCTGCATTCCCCTAGTAGCTTTGGGTGAGACCCAAAGTTAGTTAATATGCAAAGCAAAGGGCGGTCTGGGAGTCTCTGTACCAGCACGAACACGGCCCATTGACCTGTTCCTCGGTGGATGGCCTCTGGCAGAGTCTCAAGCTAGTCATTAGCTCACTGTCCCTTTCACAGAGGAGAAATATCCTGGCATATCAGTCTTTGCCATGCCCACGGGCTGTCCAGCACCGAAATGCTAGGCAATTCTCCTCTGAACAAGAGTACCAACAGCAACCCCAGACACTTGTTTCAGCCTAGCCGTGCCTCATCAGTGAGGTGGAGATGTGCCTCTCAAAGAACAGTGAGCAAGGGGTCCACGTCTGGATTCCTCTGGTAACTTAGGGTGAGTCCCAAAGTTACTTAATATGCAAAACAAAGGGGGGTCTGGGAGTCTCTCTACCAGCACGAACATGGCCCATTGACCTGTTCTTGAGTGGATGGCCCCTGGGAGAGTCTCAACCAAGTCTTTAGTTCACTGTCCTTTTCACAGAGGAGAAATATCCCTGCATATCAGTCTGTGTCCTGCCCAGGGTCAGTCCAGCACTGAAATGCTAGGCAATTCTCCTCTGAACATGAGTACCAACAGCAACACCAGACACGTGTTTTGGCCTAGTCGGGGCTCATCAGTGAGGTGGAGCTATGCCTTTCTAAGCACAGTGAGCAAGACGCCCACGTCTGGATTCCCCTGGTAGCTTTGGGCGAGACCCAAAGTTACTTAATATGCAAAGCAAAGGGGGGTATGGGAGTCTCTGTACCAGCACGAACACGGCCCATTGACCTGTTCCTGGGTGGATGGCCTCTGGGCGAGTCTCAAGCAAGTCATTAGCTCACTGTCCCTTTCACAGAAGAGAAATATCCTGGCATATCAGTCTGTGTCCTGCCCAGGGTCAGTCCAGCACTGAAATGCTAGGCAATTCTCCTCTGAACATGAGTGTCTACAGCAACCCCAGACACGTGTTTCGGCCTAGTCGGGGCTCATCAGTGAGGTGGAGCTATGCCTCTCAAAGAACAGTGAGCAAGGGGTCCGCGTCTGGATTCCTCTGGAAACTTAGGGTGAGACCCAAAGTTACTTAATATGCAAAACAAAGGGGGGTCTGGGAGTCTCTCTACCAGCACGAACACGGCCCATTGACCTGTTCTTGGGTGGCTGGCCCCTGGGAAAGTATCATCCAAGTCTTTAGCTCACTGTCCCTTTAACAGAGGAGAAATATCCCGGTATATCAGTCTTTGTCCTGCCCAGGGGCAGTCCAGCACTGCAATGCTAGGCAATTCTCCACTGAACAAGAGTACCAACAGCAGCCCCAGACACGTGTTTTGGCCTAGTCGGCCTCATCAGTGAGGTGAAGCTGTGCCTCTCAAAGAACAGTGAGCAAGGGGTTCACATCTGGATTCCCCTGGTACTTTTGGGTGAGACCCAAAGTTACTTAATATGCAAAACAAAAGGGGGTATGGGAGTCTCTGTACCAGCACGAAAACACCCCATTGACCTGTTCCTGGGTGGATGGCCCCTGGGAGAGTCTCAACCAAGTATTTAGCTCACTGTCCCTTTCACAGAGGAGAAAAATTCCTGCATATCAGTCTTTGTCCTGCCCAGGGTCAGTCCAGCACCAAAATGCTAGGGTATTCTCCTCTGAACATGAGTGTCTACAGCAACCCCAGACACGTGTTTCGGCCTAGTCGGGGCTCATCAGTGAGGTGGAGCTATGCCTCTCAAAGAACAGTGAGCAAGGGGTCCGCGTCTGGATTCCTCTGGAAACATAGGGTGAGTCCCAAAGTTACTTAATATGCAAAACAAAGGGGGGTCTGGGAGTCTCTCTACCACACGAACATGGCCCATTGACCTGTTCTTGAGTGGATGGCCCCTGGGAGAGTCTCAACCAAGTCTTTAGCTCACTGTCCTTTTCACAGAGGCGAAATATCCCTGCATATCAGTCTGTGTCCTGCCCAGGGTCAGTCCAGCACTGAAATGCTAGGCAATTCTCCTCTGAACATGAGTACCAACAGCAACACCAGACACGTGTTTCGGCCTAGTCGGGGCTCATCAGTGAGGTGGAGGTATGCCTTTCTAAGAACAGTGAGCAAGGGGCCCACGTCTGGATTCCTCTGGTAACTTAGGGTGAGACCCAAAGTTACTTAATATGCAAAACAAAGGGGGGTCTGGGAGTCTCTCTACCAGCACGAACACGTCCCATTGACCTGTTCTTGAGTGGATGGCCCCTGGGAGAGTCTCAACCAAGTCTTTAGCTCACTGTCTCTTTCACAGACGAGAAATATCCCTGCATATCAGTCTTTGTCCTGCCCAAAGTCAGTCCAGCACCGAAATGCTAGGCAATTCTCCTCTGAAGATGAGTACCAACAGCAACCCCAGACACGTGTTTCGGCCTAGTGGGGCTCATCAGTGAGGTGGAGCTATGCCTTTCTAAGAACAGTGAGCAAGGGGCCCACGTCTGGATTCCCCTGGTAGCTTTGGGTGAGACCCAAAGCTGCTTAATATGCAAAGCAAAGGGGGGTCTGGGAGTCTCTGTACCAGCACGAACACGGCCCATTGACCTGTTCCTGGGTGGATGGCCTCTCGGAGAGTCTCAACCAAGTCTTTAGCTTACTGTCCCTTTCACAGAGGAGAAATATCCCTATATATCAGTCTTTGTCCTGCCCAGGGGCTGTCCTGCACCGAAATGCTAGGCAATTCTCCTCTGAACAAGAGTACCAACAGCAACCCCAGACACTGGTTTCGGCCTGGTCGGGGCTCATCAGTGAGGTGGAGGTATGCCTTTCTAAGAACAGTGAGCAAGGGGCCCACGTCTGGATTCCTCTGGTAACTTAGGGTGAGACCCAAAGTTACTTAATATGCAAAACAAAGGGGGGTCTGGGAGTCTCTCTACCAGCACGAACATGGCCCATTGACCTGTTCTTGAGTGGGTGGCCCCTGGGAGAGTCTCAACCAAGTCTTTAGCTCACTGTCCTTTTCACAGAGGAGAAATATCCCTGCATATCAGTCTGTGTCCTGCCCAGGGTCAGTCCAGCACTGAAATGTTAGGCAATTCTCCACTGAACATGAGTACCAACAGCAACCCCAGACACGTGTTTTGGCCTAGTCGGCCTCATCAGTGAGGTGAAGCTGTGCCTCTCAAAGAACAGTGAGCAAGGGGTTCACATCTGGATTCCCCTGGTACCTTTGGGTGAGACCCAAAGTTACTTAATATGCAAAACAAAGGGGGGTCTGGGAGTCTCTCTACCAGCACAAACACACCCCATTGACCTGTTCCTGGGTGGATGGCCCCTGGGAGAGTCTCAACTAAGTCTTTAGCTCACTGTCCTTTTCACAGAGGAGAAATATTCCTGCATATCAGTCTTTGTCCTGCCCAGGTTCAGTCCAGCACCGAAATGCTAGGCAATTCTCCTCTGAAGATGAGTACCAACAGCAACCCCAGACACGTGTTTCGGCCTAGTCGGGGCTCATCAGTGAGGTGGAGCTATGCCTTTCTAAGAACAGTGAGCAAGGGGCCCACGTCTGGATTCCCCTGGTAGCTTTGGGTGAGACCCAAAATTGCTTAATATGCAAAGCAAAGGGGGGTCTGGGAGTCTCTGTACCAGCACAAACACGGCCCATTGACCTGTTCCTGGGTGGATGGCCTCTGGTAGAGTCTCAACCAAGTCTTTAGCTCACTGTCCCTTTCACAGAGGAGAAATATCCCTGTATATCAGTCTTTGTCCTGCCCAGGGGCTGTCCTGCACCGAAATGCTAGGCAATTCTCCTCTAAACAAGAGTACCAACAGCAACCCCAGACACTGGTTTCGGCCCAGTCGGGGCTCATCAGTGAGGTGGAGCTATGCCTTTCTAAGAACAATGAGCATGGGGCTCACGTCTGGATTCCTCTGGTAACTAAGGGTGAGACCCAAAGTTACTTAATATGCAAAACAAAGTGGGGTCTGGGAGTCTCTGTACCAGCATGAATACGGCCCATTGACCTGTTACTGGGTGGATGGCCCCTGGGAGAGTCTCAACCAAGTATTTAGCTCACTGTCTCTTTCACAGAGGAGAAATATCCCTGCATATCAGTCTTTATCCTGCCCAGGGCCAGTCCAGCACCGAAATGCTAGGCAATTCTCCTCTGAACATGAGTACCAACAGCAACCCCAGACACGTGTTTCGGCCTAGTCGGGGCTCATCAGTGAGGTGGAGCTATGCCTTTCTAAGAACAGTGAGCAAAGGGCCCACGTCTGGATACCCCTGGTAGCTTTGGGTGAGACCCAAAGTTGCTTAATATGCAAAGCAAAGGGGGTTCTTGGAGTCTCTGTACCAGCACGAACACGGCCCATTGACCTGTTCCTGGGTGGATGGCCTCTGGGAGAGTCTCAACCAATTCTTTAGCTCACTGTCGCTTTCACAGAGGAGAAATATCCCTGTATATCAGTCTTTGTCCTGCCCAGGGGCTGTCCTGCACCGAAATGCTAGGCAATTCTCCTCTGAACAAGAGTACCAACAGGAACCCCAGACACTGGTTTCGGCCTAGTCGGGGCTCATCAGTGAGTTGGAGCTATGCCTTTCTAAGGACAGTGAGCAAGGGGCCCACGTCTGGATTCCCCTGGTAGCTTTGGGTGAGACCCAAATTTACTTAATATGCAAAGCAAAGGGGGGTCTGGGAGTCTCTTTACTAGCACGAACACGGCCCATTGACCTGTTCCTGGGTGGATGGCCTCTGGGAGAGTCTCAAGCAAGTCTTTAGCTCACTGTCCTTTTCACAGAGGAGAAATATCCCTGCATATCAGTCTGTGTCCTGCCCAGGGTCAGTCCAGCACTGAAATGCTAGGCAATTCTCCCCTGAACATGAGTACCAACAGCAAACTCAGACACTGGTTTCGGCCTAGTCGGGGCTCATCAGTGAGGTGGAGCTATGCCTTTCTAAGCACAGTGAGCAAGGGGCCCACGTCTGCATTCCCCTGGTAGCTTTGGGTGAGACCCAAAGTTACTTAATATGCAAAACAAAGGGGGGTCTGGGAGTCTCTGTACCAGCAGGAATACGGCCCATTGACCTGTTACTGGGTGGATGGCCCCTGGGAGAGACTCAACCAAGTCTTTAGCTCACTGTCTCTTTCACAGAGGAGAAATATCCCTGCATATCAGTCTTTGTCCTGCCCAGGGTCAGTCCAGCACTGAAATGCTAGGCAATTCTCCTCTGAACATGAGTACCAACAGCAACCCCAGACACGTGTTTCGGCCTAGTCGGGGCTCATCAGTAAGGTGGAGCTATGCCTTTCTACGAACAGTGAGCAAGGGGCCCTCGTCTGGATTCCCCTGGTAGCTTTGGGTGAGACCCAAAGTTGCTTAATATGCAAAGCAAAGGGGGGTCTGGGAGTCTATGTACCAGCACGAACACGGCCCATTGACCTGTTCCTGGGTGGATGGCCTCTGAGAGAGTCTCAACCAAGTCTTTAGCTCACTGTTCCTTTCACAGAGGAGAAATATCCCTGTATATCAGTCTTTGTCCTGCCCAGGGGCTCTCCAGCACCGAAATGCTAGGCAATTCTCCTCTGAACAAGAGTACCAAGAGCAAGCCCAGAGACTGGTTTCGGCCTAGTCGGGCCTCATCAGTGAGGTGGAGCTGTGCCGCTCAAAGAACAGTGAGCAAGGGGTCCACGTCTGGATTCCTCTGGTAACTTAGGGTGAGACCCAAAGTTACTTAATATGCAAAACAAAGGGGGGTCTGGGAGTCTCTCTACCAGCACGAACACGGCCCATTGACCTGTTCTTGGGTGCCTGGCCCCTGGGAGAGTATCCTCCACGTATTTAGCTCACTGTCCCTTTAACAGAGGAGAAATACCCCTTCATATCAGTCTTTGTCCTGCCCAGGGGAAGTCCAGCACCGAAATGCTAGGCAATTCTCCACTGAACAAGAGTACCAACACGTGTTTCAGCCTAGTCGGGGCTCATCAGTGAGGTGGAGCTATGCCTTTCTAAGAACAGTGAGCAAAGGGCCCACGTCTGGGTTCCCCTGGTAGCTTTGGGTGAGACCCAAAGTTACTTAATATGCAAAACAAAGGGGGACTGGGAGTCTCTGTACCAGCACGAACACAGCCCATTGACCTGTTCCTGGGTGGATGGCCCCTGCTAGAGTCTCAACCAAGTCTTTAGCTCACTGTCCCTTTCACAGAGGAGAAATATCCCTGCATATTAGTCTTTGCCCTGCCCAGGGTCAGTCCAGCACCGAAAAGCTAGGCAATTCTCTTCTGAACATGAGTACTAACAGCAACCCCAGACACGTGTTTCGGCCTAGTTGGTGCTCATCAGTAAGGTGGAGCTATGCTTTTCTAAGAACAGTGAGCAAAGGGCCCACGTCTGGATTCCCCTGGTAGCTTTGCGTGAGACCCAAAGTTACTTAATATGCAAAGCAAAGGGGGGTCTGGGAGTCTCTGTACCAGCACAAACACAGCCCATTGACGTGTTCCTGGGTAGATGGCCTCTGGGAGAGTCTCAACCAAGTCTTTAGCTCACTGTCCCTTTCACAGAGGAGAAATATCCCTGCATTTCAGTCTTTGTCCTGCCCAGGAGCTGTCCAGCACCGAAATGCTAGGCAATTCTCCACTGAACAAGAGTACCAACAGCAACCCCAGACACATGTTTTGGCCTAGTCGAGCCTCATCATTGAGGTGAAGCTGTGCCTCTCAAAGAACAGTGAGCAAGGGGTCCACGTCTGGATTCCTCTGGTAACTTAGGGTGAGACCCAAAGTTACTTAATATGCAAAACAAAGGGGGGTCTGGGAGTCTCTCTACTAGCACGAACACGGCCCATTGACCTGTTCTTGAGTGGATGGCCCCTGGGAGACGCTCAACCAAGTCTTTAGCTCACTGTCCCTTTCACAGAGGAGAAATATCCCTGCATATCTGTGTGTGTCCTGCCCAGGGTCAGTCCAGCACCGAAATGCTAGGTAATTCTCCTCTGAACATGAATACCAACAGCAACCCCAGACACGTGTTTCAGCCTAGTCGGGGCTCATCAATGAGTTGGAGCTATGCCTTTCTAAGAACAGTGAGCAAGGGGCCCACGTCTGGATTCCCCTGGTAGCTTTGGGTGAGACCCAAAGTTACTTAATATGCAAAACAAAGGGGGGTCTGGGAGTCTCTGTACCAGCACGAACACAGCCCATTGACCGGTTCCTGGGTGGATGGCCCCTGGGAGAGTCTCAACCAAGTCTTTAAATCACTGTCCCTTTCACAGAGGAGAAATATCCCTGCATATCAATCTTTGTTACTTGATTACTGAAATGCTCGATAAATTTGCACCAATGAAAGATAAACTGGTTAGAGATTTACCAAATCGCCACAAATGGTTCTCCCCTTCCTTAGCAGACCTCAGAGCGATCAAAAGGCAGGACGAACACACGTGGCATAAACATAGATCCACTAGTAACTTGTTAGATTGGAAACAAAAAGAGAAACAGTACAAAGCAGAAATTATCGAGGCTAAGAAAACCTTTTATAACAACCAAATTAGCTTAGCTGGAGATGAGACAAAGGAACTCTTTCGCCTATTTAGATCCTGGGAGAAACCTAATGCTTGTTGTCTTCCCATAAAACCATCAGACGATGACTGCGAACGGGTACAGAAGGCTTTCGCAGATAAACTATTAAAAGCCCAAGATAAAATTAAACTAGAAGCAATAGCAGCCCTGTCGTCTGCACAAATGCCCACCCCAGTATCTACCGAGACACATCATACTTGTACACAACTGCCACAAACTCATTTAGCTTCTATATCAAGCAGGGATTCTCTACCAGGTCCTGTTGCAGGTTTTACCTTCAGAGAGTCTACTGCTGCTGATATTTTGAAAATCCTTAGGTCTATGCACCCCACTAACTGTCCTGGTGAACTGCTTCCATCCAAACTCATTCTGGAACATAAGGAACTTTTTGCACCTTTTCTCTGCAGATTTGCAAACGCCTCCTTTCGAACAATTGTGATTCCTCAATCAATAAAGAATGTAGCAGTTTCACCGCTGCTAAAAAAAGCGGGCCTTGATCCCTCTGATACAGCAAACCTAAGGCCAATCACCAACACCCTGTTTTTCCTTAAGCTTATAGACAAGATAGCAACCATCCAGCTAGGCCCATGTCCAGACGGCTGGCATTTTACATGCAAAGCAGTCAGGGTTCATAAGCCATCATGGCACAGAAAGTGTCCTTCTGGACCTGCAGACATATATGCTCATATATGCTCTCCATACTAGAAGATAGCAAGTCAGGGCTGCTGATGTTGTTGGATCTATCAGCAGCCTTCGACTTGCTAGATCACAAAACCTTGCTTGACAGAATGCAGACTGTTGGGGGCCTTTCCGATAATGCCATAGCCTGGTTGAGGGCATTCCTGGAGGATCGTCGGTCACAGGTGTATTGGGGGGACAGTTCCTCTGGGTCACAAATTATAATGGGCCTCATTACGACCCAGGCGTTAAGGGTTAACGCCGTCGTTAGCCTTTAACGCCTATTCTGATTTTAACGGCTGCTCTTAGCAGCCAGTAAAATCCATGGCGCTAACCTGCCATGATGCTAATTACGCCACCGTAATTTACGGTGGCGTAATTAGCGCCTTCCCCACTCCCATTATGCCCTATGGGGAAACAATGGGAATGGGGAAGGGAAAATGGGAAATGGGGATTTACCGCCCCACTCACCTTGGAATGGGGCGGTAAATCCGCCATCCACCATGGTGTAAACGTAGTAAACGTAGTTTACACCATGGTGGTAAAGTTGGCGCAATTAGCGCCTGAGTCGTAATGACCCCCAATGTGTGGTGTACCCCAGGGGGCATGTCTTTCCCCACTGTTATTCAACATCTACATTTTTCCTCTCTATTACGAATTAGATCTTTTCCAGACCTTTTTCTGTAACTATGCTGATGACTTCCAGCTGGTCCTCAACATTACTGGCGATTATGACACTGATCAACTTACAGTAAATGTGGTTTATCAACTGATAAAACAGTGGATGTCCACTAACTGGTTATGTCTGAACGCTACAAAGACGGAGCTTATGATCTTTGGCCCACGTCAGGCACAAATCAAGTTGGGACAGGAGTATACTGGTTTTAGGATAGATGGTAGTTTCATCAACACCGTGCAGAAAGTAAAAACCTTGGGCACATTCATGGGAAACAGTTTAGACTGCGAAGCACATGTTGCAGCCATTACCACTAGCACTAATTATCATCTTAAAGTGCTCAGGCAAGTTGCACCACTATTCTCGGTTGAAAACCGTATCAAACTCGTGAGAGCTGTTATCTTGCCATGTATTGATTATTGTAATGCACTTCTAGGCGGTGCAGGTAAAGCAGAAATCCAGGAGTTACAAAAAATACAAAACAAAGCCATTTTCATCATTTTCCAAATGAAGCGTTCAGAACCCACTACTGCAGCCAGAAATAAATTGCATTGGCTTCCTGTGGAACGCAGAATTCAATTCAAATTGATAACCATATGCCATAAATGCATTTTTGGTAGTGCTCCTGCTTACCTTAAGGATGTCATTAGCATTTACCAGCCCAAAAGAAACCTCAGGTCAGCTGAAGGCTATCTTTTGGTACAGCACCGGGTGAAACGCTCTCGAGGCTCTGGAAGAGCCTTTCACACACAGGGAGCTAAGGCATGGAATGCACTGCCTGCATCCCTGCACAAGACAACAGATCTTCTTGCCTTTCGAAAACAATTAAAAATGCATCTTTTTAACTAGAGTAATATTCTGCGGTAGTCTTTTGCTCACTGTACTCTGTTCTCTCGGAGCCTGGAGGCCTATGGGCTTTGGCGGGGTACAAGCACAATAACAATAACAATTTGTCCTGCCAGAGGCTGTCCAGCACCGAAATGCTAGGCAATTCTCTTTGAACAAGAGTACCAACAGCAACCACAGACACTTGTTTCGGCCTAGTCGGGCCTCATCAGTCAGGTGGACCTCTGCCTCTCAAAGAACAATGAGCAAGGGGTCCACGTCTGGATTCCTCTGGTAACTTAGGATGAGACCCAAAGTTACTTCATATGCAAAACAAAGGGGGGGTGGAAGTCTCTCCACCAGCACAAACACGACCCATTGACCTGTTCTTGGGTGGCTGGCCCCTGGGAGAGTATCAACCAAGTCTTTAGCTCATTGTCCCTTTCACAGAGGAGAAATATCCCTGCATATCAGTCTTTGTCCTGCCCAGGGGCAGTCCAGCACCGAAATGCTAGGCAATTCTCCACTGAACAAGAGTAACAACAGCAACCCCAGACACGTGTTTCAGCCTAGTCGGGGCTCATCAGTGAGTTGGAGCTATGCCTTTCTAAGAACAGTGAGCAAGGGGCCCACGTCTGGATTCCCCTGGCAGCTTTGGGTGAGACCCAAAGTTACTTAATATGCAAAACAAAGGGGGGTTTGGGAGTCTCTGTACCAGCACGAACACAGCCCATTGACCTGTTCCTGGGTGGATGGCCCCTGGGAGAGTCTCAACCAAGTCTTTAGCTCACTGTCCCTTTCACAGAGGAGAAATAACCCTGCATATCAATCTTTGTCCTGCCCAGGGGCTGCCCAGCACCGAAATGCTAGGCAATTCTCCTCTGAACAAGAGTACCAACAGCAACCACAGACACTTGTTTCGGCCTAGTCGGGCCTCATCAGTCAGGTGGACCTCTGCCTCTCAAAGAACAGTGAGCAGGGAGTCCACGTCTGGATTCCTCTGGTAACTTATGGTGAGACCCAAAGTTACTTAATATGCAAAACAAAGGGGGGTGTGGGAGTCTCTCTACCAGCACAAACACGGCCCATTGACCTGTTTTTGGGTGGCTGGCCCCTGGGAGAGTATCAACCAAGTCTTTAGCTCACTTTCCCTTTCACAGAGAAGAAATATCCCTGCATATCAGTCTTTGTCCTGCCCAGGGGCAGTCCAGCACTGAAATGCTAGGCAATTCTCCACTGAACAAGAGTACCAACAGCAACCCCAGCCACGTGTTTCAGCCTGGTCGGGCCTCGTCAGTGAGGTGAAGCTGTGCCTCTCAACGAACAGTGAGCAAGGGGTCCATGTCTGGATTCCTCTGGTAACTTCGGGTGAGACCGAAAGTTACTTTATATGCAAAAACAAAGGGGGGTCTGGAAGTCTCTCTACCAGTAGGAACACGGCCCATTGACCTGTTCTTGGGTGGATTGCCCCTGGGAGAATATCAACCAAGTCTTTAGATCACTGTCCCTTTCACAGAGGAGAAATAACCCTGCATATCAGTCTTTGTCCTGCCCAGGGGTAGTCCAGCACCGAAATGCTAGGCAATTCTTCTCTGAACAAGAGTACCAACAGCAACCCCAGACACATGTTTCGGCCTAGTTGGGCCTCATCAGTGGCTGTTGGTACTCTTGTTCAGAGGCGAAGCGCCATAGCATTTCGGTTCTGGACTTCCCATGTGGGCGGGACAAAGACTGATATGCAAATGGATATTTCCCATCTGTGGAAGGTACAGTGAGCTAAAATGTGGTTGTGGACTCTAGAGTGGGTACCATCCCATAGAACAGGAATTTTTGCCGTGTTCTTTCTCATAGAGGGGCGCCCATGACAATTTTTTCTTTTTCAAGGGCCTTAGGTTTAGTCACCCTAAGTGTCCTAGGGTCATCCAGACGTGGACCCCTTGCTCACTGTGCTTAGAGAGGCACAGCTCCACCTCACTGATGATGCCAAACAAGGCTGAAACACTTGTATGGGTTTGCTGTTGGTACTCTTGTTCAGAGGGGAATTGCCATAGCATTTTGGTGCTGGACTGCCCATGTGGGCAGGACAAAGACTGATATGCAAATGGATATTTCCCATCTGTGAAAGGTACAGTGAGCTCAAATGTGGCTGCGGATTCTAGAGTGGGTACCTTCCCACAGAACGGGCCATTTTTGCCGTGTTTGTTCTCATAGAGGGGCGCCCATGACTTATTTTTACTCTAGTACTGGAGGTCACACTATACGGGAGAAGAGTGGCGTCTCAGTGGAAGTGCAAAACATGTTTTGATCCCTAAAATGAGAGTTTGTTTCATGTTCCAATAGGTTCTACATGAGTGTAGTTTGCCAAATGATTCCATACCACTGGGAATCTGCCACTCTAGTCCTGTGCTTTGCTTCAAGGGATCTGTTACCTGTGGCTCTCTAGATTTTTTGGACTATGACTCCCATGATCCCTCCCCATTGACTATCCTGCCTGGAGCTGGTAGTAGTTGTAGTCCAAAACATGTAGTGAGCCAAAAACTTGCAAATCCTTGGGCTCAGCCTATTATATTAAATTGAACAAATCCAAGACTGCACGCCCAAAATGCACTTGGCAGAGAAATGAGAGTTCAGAATTGGGTAAGGCGGGCCTGAAGACATGGAGTCATCTGGTAACTCTATACCCGCGAATCATTGTTTGCAAAAGGAAACAGGAGGAACGAAACGTTGCGCCCCTGGTGACAAAGTTATTTTGCATCTTGGGACTTGGCCAACTTGAGATCGCGTGTGCACTACATTGCATGACACAGCTCTGGAAAGATGTTTTTAAGCAAAATGCAGGTGCGTTACGCAGGTCACATATGTGGAACTTTGCTTCTATTTTACGTACATAGTCTGCCGTTAAACCTTCCGAAAGGTGTCACAAAATGGCAGAGGGAGGCTCTATGTATAACTGTTTGTACTGCATCAGGTTGTTAAGCTTAGGCATTTGGGGGGGTGGGGAGAGGGGCTGTGCTGCGGGAGAGATGACTGGACGAACCCTCTGGGAAAGCCGGCAGCTGCCTTCTGTTAGCTGTCAGACAGCACTCCGGAGCAGATGGGTGAGAACCCGACGCCGACCCGACGGCTCTGGTGTTATCAATTAAAGTGTTGTCACAGCAAACTGGAAAATTAAAGCATAGCGAACAAGTTAACATGTTGCACAAATTGACTTTAATAAGGCAAGAGGAAGGAATTTCACGCGCATTAAGGAGACGAGACGACATTCTTGGAGCCTGCAGCCAGCATGGCACGTGGTTACCGCGCACTGCTGCCACTTGCCTGGTCTCTTAGCGCTCTTTTTGGGCCTGGAAGAGACAGCGCACATGTATCATGTATGATTTCCGGCAGGTGAACTGTTTGTTAAGCATGGCGAGGACACGGGTGTGCAAAAAAAGGTGGTGGAGCAAATCTGGAGAGCAGAGTAATGTACTGGTATGCAAGTGAGCAGCATGACATTTTGGGCTTGTAGCGTGGCTATGGGAGATGGGAAGGTTCCAAGAAGTAGGCAGGGACTGTCGTGATCTGCAGAGCATATATTTCAGCACGGCAATCCTTCTATGCACTAGCAGTAGGGCTTTAAGTGGGCCAGGGCTTGGCGAGTTAAGATGGTTTTGAGCCAGGCTCTTCCCCCTAGGACATGGTTAGCCAACTCTAGGTCAAAAAGGCCAGAGACCTGATGGGTGTTTAGGATATCCCTAATTAATATTCATGCTAAAAAAATGCACATACATTTAGGATTTATCTCATGAATATTAATGTGGGATATCCTGAAAATCTGACATGGATCCGGCCCTCGTAGCCTGGAGATGGACAACCCTGCAGGACTACTTTACACTCAGGCCATTGTGAGTTTCCAATGATAAACATTGGATTGCTAGGGTTTCCGATTGTTGTCATCTGAGGATGGGCTTGATCCTCTAACCTTTCAGGTACCAGCTGTCTGCATTACCTGCTTGTACCACATAAAGAGGCTGATAAGAATGCAAACAGCAAGGAAATAGCAAGGCATGTAATATCAAACGTAGCAACAGCTCCTTTGTTATTCGGCGTGCTTTTTTGGAAATTAAAGTGTATTATAGTTGAAATGCTCCATATTTTACACTAAATAGAAATAACAATCAAGTGCATTGCATACACTACATTAAAATACATCAAATAGTATTACTTAAAATGTATCATACTTCTTATTCATGTGCTTTTATCAACAGTCAAAACCGCATAATGTGTATGCAGATACTGTGGGATGGGGGAGTGAGTGGGGAGGGGAGGAGATCGTGTTAAGGAGAGAAGAAGAGAGGGGTGAGTGGGTTAGTCCTTCTTTTATGTTGTTGGACGTCCTATTCTTTTAGCTTGAAAATCTGGTCACCCTACTTTAGCTTCAACCGCCTCTCGTTTTGTTTCTTGGTGTGGATTCCTGCAGGCAGCCCTTTCATGATGCAGCAGCGGCCATCTACTTTGGGTGGGGAGGGTGCTTGCTGCTGTGCTGTCTAAGGCCTGCCTGCAGGAGTCTGTGTCCCAGATTAAGAAACAAAAGGAGAGGTGGGCGTAGCAAAAATGAATTATAGCAAAACCTCCACCTCTCCCATTTGAATCTGGCAAAAAGGCAACTCCCACACCTCTTGACTCCATGCTTAGGCCATGGCCCCTGTCAGACTCACCCCAGTTAAATCACTGACTAGAGCAGCATAGGGACACAAGCACAATTTCTCAGGATTCTCAGTTTCCCCATGCCATCCGAGAGTGTGCCTTCCAGCCCTTATTTCTTTCTGTGCATTCTCATACTTCTAGTTTTGCTTTCCACATTTTAAATTCAGGACTACCAGTCCTTCAATAAAAATTAAAAAAAACAGTACCAAATGATTGACTGTACCATCCCACGGGTGCACCTTGATGCGCCCCGCCACAGATCACTGCCTCACAGCCCTTGCACCAGGCGTGGCTCGTCCATGTTGCTGAGATGGGACCAACCCACCAGAACCCTCGCCCATCATGGAGGGGCCATGCCAGCCCAGGAGCGCTACCTCATCCGCTTGTCATGGTTTCCCTTTGACAGTTCGTACTCCAGTCATGCAAGGCCGGGCCATTTTGCTTCCCCAACCTTGCATTGCCCATTCAGGATGCAGGCAGGTTTGTGTGCGCGAAGGGGCACTCCTGCTCCTTCCACACACGCAGAGTGTGGGTACTGCATCATCAGCGCTTCAGCACCTGCATGCATTTGCAGGAACCAGGAAGCGTACATCCTGGTTCCTGCTCCTTTTTTTTTTTTTTACTTAATTATGCATTTGGTTTTAAGAAAGAAACCTTAAGCACATTTTAATACATTTACATTTTTAAACAATGACCTACATCATTTATCAAATACTTATTCGAATATATTTTGAAAATGGAAAACAAAATCTAAATCCAATCTCTAAAAAAGATTTCTTTTTAAAAGAAAAAAAACAGAAGCAATAAAAAGAAGAATGGTTCTGGCTCTTAGATTCTGGCCTGCAAGGATCAGAGCGTCCAATCAATGGTTTACTTCTCTGGCTCTTAGATTCTGGCCTGAAAGGATCAGAGCGTCCAATCAATGGTTTACTTCTCTGGCTCTTAGATTCTGGCCTGAAAGGATCAGAGCGTCCAATCAATGGTTTACTTCTCTGGCTCTTAGATTCTGGCCTGCAAGGATCAGAGCGTCCAATCAATGGTTTACTTCTCTGGCTCTTAGATTCTGGCCTGCAAGGATCAGAGCGTCCAATCAATGGTTTACTTCTTGTTCGACCAAAATTGTTCAGAGACATCAGACAGTGGCCATAATTCCAGGTAGCTCCATTAAGGTCATGGAATTCATTTGTCCCCAATTTGTTTCAGGACTTCCTTCCAGATATGATAGGCTGCAGCAGTGATCACCATGGATTCTGCGCGCACGAGGGTACTCCAAAATTGGTCCAGTTCGATGTGATCAATGTGGCTCTCCAGATCTTTATAGCCCTCCCAGTATAGGGGCTTTAAGGCCGGGTAGGCAGTTAGTAATGACGGCCTGTTTCCGATCGGAGGGAGCATAGACGACATGTACACTCCTCCAAGGGTATACCCTGCCAGACCTCACAGTACTCCATAGTAGGCAGGATGTTTAATTGCAGATATAAAATAAAGCGTTTCAGGTCTTTGGAGCAAAGTTTGTACAGGTATGCCCTGGTGGTATCCGGAAAAAGGCCTGATAAGAGTATTCGCTGTATCATTTTTTTTTTTAGAGCCTTAATCGATATTTGTGATCCTGTCCCATTGCTTCGTCTGTTTCTTTAGGATGGATTCCAAATCAGTTGAGCTGTGCAAGAGTGACATGGGGAGGTGTAGCCTTTCTTGGTGGGAGGCAGCGCATTGCCGCAATTCCTCTACAAATCTGTTATTGGTCTGGCCGGCCTTTACTTTCCCAATTAGTTTCATCAGGTCATTAGAATTGACATGTGATGATGTTAACTTACAAAAGAGAAAAGGTCAGTTTGAGGTGCCAAATAGATTTTATTGAGGCTAAGCCATACTTCAATCTCAGGGCCTCGACTGCAACTGAGGGTGGAACATTGATGATGGAGCATAGAATTTTGCCCTCGATCATATCCAGCCATCCTACCTGTTTTATTGGGAGAGCTTCTAGGCCGATTAGGGGGCAAGGTATCATGCAAACTCTGTAGATCTCTAGCATCCCTTCTGTGTTGTGACCACATTGGCTATTCATATAATGCTTCATAGCTAGCCACTTTCACCAGATTTTAGGCTTGAGCATATTACAGTAACATTGACTTGAGGGTTTGCATTTGATAGAGAACCCCAAGTATCGGAATTCTTCAAGGATATCAAGTTTGTTGTTTTTGAGCAGCCGTTAAAGGGTGATTATTTGGGTATTTTTCCAGCCAGGCACATGATTTTTGTTTTTGGTGTATTTATTACCATATGGTTATTTCTTGCATAGTGGCCCAATGCATCCAGGGAGTGCTGCAGGCCAATAGGAGTGTGGTCAAATATGATGGTATCATACGCATATGTCATGCTCAATATGACCTCCAAGTTTATTTTTGGAGGGAAGTGGTGTGCTGTCCTAAGAGCATTGTCCATGGCTGCAGCATATAAATTGTAAAGGAGGGGGGCCAGTACACATCCCTGCTTTATTCCTCAGTTAGTCATCAGGTTCTTGCTGAGGAGTCCCTTCTGATTCAGACGGATTATAAGAGAGGTGTTCGTATGCAGCATCTTGATGAAATATAGGAGTTGATCGTCTATGCCCCATTTCTTGAGCTTGGCCCAATACAGGGAACGATCAACCAGATCAAAGAACTTTCTGAAATCCACAAAACAACAGTATAGATACTGCTTTTGAACGTCTGAAACCTCGGTAATAAGGAAGTGTAGGGAACAGATGTTATTCCAGGTGCTGTATGTCTTCTTGAAGCCGGTCTGGAAGGGTCTTAAAATCCCTTTCTCTTCTGCCCATTCTCTTAGTCTTTCGAGTAATATGGTTGCAAATACTTTCTGACTGGAATCAAGCATAGCCAGCAAGCAGTAGTTAGCGGCGTCAGATTTGTCTCCCCTTTTAAAGATTGGGACAAGTACAAAACGACACGACACCAACTGCCTGGGCATACACCACTAGATTCGATTTCATCAATAGTTTGGCCAAAAGCTGTGGGTTTTTGCTTTAAACAGGATATGCAGCACACCATCCGACAACTGGAGCTCTAGAGGCTTTTTGATTTTGAATGATGCTTTCTAGTTACTCTATTTCAAGGCCCACTCCGCTGTCCTGTAAATTGTAACTATCTGCCCTTTCCTCCCCTTCGAGTGGCTTCCTGTTTGTATAGAGCTCTAGGATATGGGATGCCCAGCCGGACTCTGTTATCGGGTTAAGTTCAGTAGCCTTGGGAGCTTTTGATATTCGTTGAAGCACCACCAACATTTTGGCTACCCTGAGATCTAAGTAATGCAGATACAAGTTGCCAATTGGCACTTAGAAGGGAACATTTGCGTTGTTTCATCCAGTTTTTGTATCTCTTAGAGAGTAGAATAAAGTTGTCTGCCTTTTGAGATCTTTTTTGCAAGATATTGCTGCGAATGGCTGCTCTGTCTTTGCAGAACTGTAATTTCCACTGGTGTATTATGGGATCAAAAGGTGCCATTTCAATACTACCCTTCTTCCCAAATGAGTTCTTAATAATTATTTGGGAGCATTGGGTTACCCTTCTGACAAACGCCTCCAGATCCCAGATTTGTTGGCAAGGCCAAGAGACATCCAGGAGTTGTTTGGTCTGTAGATAATTATTGATGTCTTTTATTTTTTCAGGGGACCATCTAATGCAATTCCCAGCAGCGTTGATGTCTATGTTTTGGCTTAGGTGATTCCATTTTCTGGATCTTTATGGAGCTACGTCAACTGTCCGTGTCAGCATAGCATGATTGCTGAGTTTCCCTACAGTACTCGTCACTAGACTGCAGTACGTTACCATTGTAGGATTCACTGCTACATAATCAATGTAGGATCTGGCCGAGCCATTGGTCCAGGTATAGGTCTGCTCCTGTGTGTTCAACATGGATGTTGGTATAGAGGGACAGATCATGCGATGTTAAGAATTGTTTCCATTGGTGATCCTCACGTCATCCCATTTATTAATCAAGTCCAGATCTTTAGCGTTTAGATCACCTATCAACATCATTTTGTATGGGTCCACAATGGTGGATCATATACATTAATGAGCAACATTTTTAGGCCAGTAGGAAGCATTAACAGGACGCTTAGCATATATGGGGAATACTTTTCAGTGCTGAATCGCTCAAGCAATAGGTTAGCTTTAGCCCCTGTCGCCAGCCCCCCGCTGGCTCTTCCTACCTGCGATGGCACTGCATAATTAAAGGCCAAAGAGTAGAAATCAATACTGAAAGGTTTGGTGAGCCAGGTTTCTTGTAGGAAAAATAGATCATATTTCAAGAGTGAGACTAGACCGAGAAGACAAGCTAGGAAAATCCGATAGCCCCTCGTGTTCCATGAAAGGCAAGTCGTTTGGCTTGCCAGGGTAGGTAGTCAATTTAGTCCTTTCTGCACTTGCTCGGGGGCCCAGTATTCAACATGAGGGTGTGCTTTGGTTTTCTGTCCATTTGTGGATTGTAGGGCTCGTAGGACTGCTCCGTCCGAAGATGGAACGTCTGTCCTAGATGTGTGGCCATGAGTAAATTGCACAGAGCTGGCCGGATAGATTTCTTGGTTTTGTTTGTGGCAAATGGTAAGGGCAAAGCCCCATTATTCAAGGTTCTAACTTGTGTTTTTAAGCATGCCACCAGTAGCGGGCTGATAAATTTGATTAGCGCCTAGTTTTTCGGACTGCCTATCTTTGGTTAATCTATACTTGAAATATCTGCTGAAGTGATTACTTTCAGATGCGTTATTTTGTTAAATAAGGCTAAAATGTAGGAGCGATTTAGGAATGGGCGAGCATTTGTTGGGTACATTTCTTTCAATATCACCTATTTGCCCAATTCCTTAATTTCACCAAAGACATTGGCATCTCGAGTGTGGGGCTGCAGGTCCTCATTCTGTGCTTGTCTTGAATGTCCCCATTAGATGTCGTGGCAGTAGTTGTGTCTTTACTTTGCAGAACGGATAGGTCAGATGAATGCTGTTAGTTGCGTGAGCTGCAGAATTCACCGCAACCGCTGATGGGGCTTGTGCTGGTAGTTTTAAACATTTATCCATAGGGCCCTGTAAGCTTGTTTGTCTGAAGGTGCCATCAGCAAGACAGTCGGTCACTGCAGTAACGGTGCCAGTGCTTCCGTGAACCCATTCACGGGAATGGGGACTAACATTTTCCGGCACCCAGCTTCCCGGTCTGGCAGGACTTGTAATGTCCTGGTGGCACTGGGAAGCTAGGTGCTGGTAAAATATTACGAGTCTGGCGGCAACCCACCAGACGCACCGGCAGGGTTACTGCTGAGCTCGTAATGAGGCCCATTGTCCCTTCGCACACTCATGAGTAGAGTTTGCTCCCCCCCAGGGAAGCTCCCTGGAGGCCTATAACCATGTTTTAAAGAGATTGTCAATTGTGGGTGATAGTATTGGATCACAAATATCTGGTATACAGGCCCGTTGTTCAGCATTGACTTTTTTGTTGCAATGCTGTCGAAAAGCCCCGTTATTTCTGGCTGTAATTTAGCTATTGTTGAGGGTCTATCTTTCTTAGCATTCTGTGTTATTTCGTTCGGCTTGATTGTGACTTCAGGGTCCTCTGCCTTTTTCCAGCTCTTGCTGACGCACTTGGGAAGCCATACTTCCGCAGGGTAGCGCGAGGCATATCAGGCAGTTAATTGACCTTTTTGCTTTTACCTTGCAGAACTTCTAGCTTATCGCTTGCCACAAATCAATTATCTCATTCAGCTCTGCAGATCAAAGAGTAGCAGAATTCACAATGCACAATTCAATACAGTCACTCACTTGTCGGGGTTGATTTCAGCCGCTGTTGACCCAGGTGGTACAATAATGTGATTTCCACGGTCCACAGATCACTGTCACTTTGCCCCACTTTCCTCTGCGGGTCTCGTGATTTTTGAAGCGAGATGCGGATGAACAAGGTCAGGCTTCATTTTCTGCAGCAGAGTATCCAGCAAACAAAGAAAACGTCCTTCTAGACCACAGACCGATGTCACTTTGCCCCACTTCACTCCACCTCACGGTCTTGTGATTTTTGAAGCTGGATGCAGAGGAACAAGGTGGGGCTTCACTTTCTGCAGCAGAGCATCCATCAAACAAATAAAATGTCCTGCTAGACCGCAGAATGTTGTCACTTTTACCCCACTTTCTGTTCTTGCTGCGCAAGAGCTGGCCACTTTTTGGATGCAGCAGCGGAGTCTGTGAGGATCAGTGCTGCGTGCAGGTAGAATTACATTTTTCATATATTCTGTGTGTGTATGAGTGAGTGTATGGGTGTGTCTGTGAATGAGGGAGTGAATGTGTATGTGCATGTGTATTTGTGCATGACCGGGTTAACAACCCATTTTCTACTTTAAAAAAAAGGTATCATCCTTTCTTTTATCAACCGGCAGTTCATAAAAGAAAGGATGATGTGTTATTACGTTGCTAGACTGGCATTTTGAAGCAGCCAGTCTAGCCATTTCTTACTGTGGAAAGATTATTTTTCTGGGCATCTATGATAAAACAAGCATGGTATTTGTAGTACGTGGCTAAACTGGTATTTTGGGGTAGCCAGTCTAACCCTTTCTTACTGTGGCATGATTTTCTTTACTGGACATCTATGATCAACCAAGGATGATATGTATTATTACTTGGCTAGACTGGCATTTTGGGGAAGCCACTCTAGCACTTTATTACTTTAGCATGCCATGTTTTACTGGGCATCTAGGATACATCAATCATTATGTGTTGTATTACTTGTCTAGGCTGGCATTTTTGGGACAGCCATTTTGGTGCAGCCAGTCGAGCTATTTCTTACTATGGCATGGTATTTTTTACTGGGCTTCAAGGATAAAGAAAACATGATAAGTGTTAGTTTATTTGTTTGTTTGTTTTTATTACTTATATTGCGCACCAGACCCAAGGGTAACCGGGCGCATTTTATAAGACAGCTCAAAACTTTGTTACAAGATCACATGGCAAAAATAGCAAAAATAGAGCAACACGAATAATATACAACAAAATATACAGGAGTATACACAAAATATACAGGAATATACAGCATGTAAAGTGTAAAAGCATGTATTTACGGTCCTAAGCAGAAATTCCTAGGCTTGAATAAGTCCAGGCAGTAGATGATCTAAAGTGTGTCTGCATTTTTGATCCACGTTATAAGGTTGTGTCGGAAGGTGGGGTAGGGTTGGTCAGTCTTCAAAGTGGATGGTAGGGCGTTCCAGAGTTGAGCTGCTTTCACCTGAAAGCTGCAGCCACCGACTTTAGTCAGTTTGACTCTAGGTATGGATAGGTTATTGGAGTTAGCAGATCTAGTAAGTCTTGTTGGTTTTAGTTTGGTGAATCTGGCAGAGAGGTACTGTGGTGCAGCTTTGTTAAGGCATTTGTGGACCAAAGAGGCAACTTTTAGTTGGATTTTCTCCTGAGTAGAGAGCCAGTTGTTAGCTCGTCTGAATGTGGTGATGTGGGCTCTCCTGGGAATGCAAAGTGCTGCTCTAAGCGCGTTCTTCTTCAGAATTTGGATTCTTTTGATGACTACCTTGTTAGCCCCAATATAGAGCGAATTGCAGTAGTCCAGTTTTGATAACACGAGCGCTCTCGCGAGTGTGATGCAGCTATCGTTTGATAGGAAGGGTTTGCCTGCTCTAATCAGTTTGCAGGTGTAGGCGGTTGCTGAAGCCATCGCATTGACCTGCTTCTTGAAAGAAAGTGTGGAGTCCAGGTAGAAACCCAGAGTTTTAACCGTGTGATGAGATACACTCTGTTCACCAAGGCCAAATCCGTCGTAATCACCGGTAAGTGGTAGGAGAATCTGGGTATCATCTGCATAATTAGTGTAGGTGATACCAAGAAGGTCCAGATTATCGAAAAGGGGCTTAGTAAAGATGTTGTAGAGTGTAGGCGAAACACATGATCCTTGGGGCAGACCACATGTAATGGGGATGGAGTCTGCTGCCGCAATGGTGGAGAAGACTCTCATTGTCCTGTTATTGAGGAAGGATTGGATCCATTTTGTGGCTTCTTCTGAGAAGTGCGCGGCTATATCCAGGTGCCTGCAAAGGACCTTGTGGTCAACAAGGTCAAATGCGGCTGATAAGTCCAGGAGGAGGAGTAAGGCTGGTTTGCCTTGATCCCTTAGCTCATCAATTTGCGCCTTTAGGTCTAAGAGGGCAGTTTTGGTTCCATGCTGGGGACGGACGCCAGACTGCCGTACTCTTAGTAAATTGTTGTTTTCAAAGTGTTTCTGTATTTGTGAGTACGCCACTTTATCTATGGTTTTTAAGAGGAATGGCACAGTGGTGATTGGGCGGTAGTTCGTGGGTATGGCAGGGTCTAGTGTCTGTTTTTTAAGCAAAGGGAGTACCCAAGATTCTTTTAGGTTGCTTGGTATGGACCCTGTAGCGAATGAGGCGTTAATGAGTTTTGAGATAAAGGGAGCCAGGTCTCTAGCTGCGTCCTTTATCAGTTGAGGTGGACATTGATCCCCCTGGCAATTAGATGGTTTGAGTGACAGTATGATTTTTTCTGTCTCAATAGTAGATACTTTTGAGAATTTTAAGCGAGGGTAGTTGGTGCTATTTTTAGGAGGGGTGATATCTGTTTTGGGCTTTGTGACGAGACTGAGCGAGGATTTTTTCATGGCAATTTTAGATTGGAGAGATGTTACTTTATTAGCTAGGGCTTGCTGAATGTTGGTGCACCATGTTTTATCTTTGACACAGTTGTCAGGCACTGGGATGGGGGATTCTATTTCCTTTAGGATAATGAAGAGTTCTTTCATGCTAGAGTTGGCTTGGGCTACTCTAGTGTTGTAGGTTTCCCGTTTGGCTGCTAGTATATCCTTTTTGTAGAGGGTAGATATATCTCTCAGGGTGCTTTTATTTTCTTGCGATGGTTGTAATTTCCATGCGATCTCGCATTGTCTTTTTTTGGTACGAAGAGTTTTTAGATGGGGGGTGTACCAGGAGTTGAGGTGGGCTTTAGGTTTGCTGCGTCTCACTTTGAGTGGTGCAATTATGTCCAAGGCAGAGGACATGACTTTGTTGTACTCATTCACTCGTGTTTCAGGGTCCAGGTTGTCTGGTAGTGAATTAAGTGTGGGGAGGATGAGCGGGAGTAGGTTGTCCGCGGTGATGTTTTTCTTGTTTCTGGTTGGGATGGATGGTGCTGGCTGGACTGAGGCGGTAGTGGGTCTGATCGTTTCTAGAGCAAAAGTTATAAGGAGATGGTCTGTCCAAATTAGTGGGGAGATCGATAGGATGGAGGCATTGCAGTTGTGGTCTGCCACCCAATCGAGTATTCTACCCTTGTTGTGGGCAGGGTGAAGTACTTTTTGTGAGAAGCCTAGTTCAGAGAGTAGGTTGGCTATTCGAGTTGCCTGTGGGTCATTTTGCTCATTGAAGCCTAGGTTAAGATCCCCTAGCAGGATGACTTGTGATGATTGTTTTAGGTTGTGCGATAGGATGGTAGAGATGTCCTCCTCAAAGGTTCCAATAGGGCCTGGAGGTCTATAGATAAGGTGGATAGTGAGGGTTTGGGAGTTGTTAATAGCTAGTTTAGCTGTTAGGCTTTCGCATGATTTAGTGTCGTTCGAGGGCACCAGCCTGATGGATAGGTTAGATTTAATAATAAGGGCTATGCCCACTCCGCGGGCTTCGCCTCTATCTGCCCTTAGGATGGTGTAGCCGTTGGGGGTTGCTAACATAATGGCTGGTCCTGCGGCGGCATGTAGCCAGGATTCCGTGATGGCCAGGAAGTCAAAATTTTCGGTCTGGATATGATCAGCAATCTCAATGGCATGAGCAATCAAGGACCTAGCATTAACTAGTGCACCTTTTAGAAGTGGGCTGGTGGATGGGGGTGTGCATGTCTTTTCCTGGGTTGTGGCAGGAGTGTGCATACGTGCATTTTGTGCCTTTGGGTGTAGGCTGTGTGGTTTTTCTATGCCCCTATTATGTGAGGGTTTGCTACGTTTAGATGTGGTCAGTGTTCTGGCGCGTGGTTCATATAGTTTTGCAAGTCTGGCTCGGAGTCTAGCATTTCTAGATATGGTATTGCATGGTTTAGATTCGAAGGTTCTATGTTGTTGAGGTTCTTCAGTTTGGTCATTCCGACTCAATAATGTTTGAGGTGGAGTCTGTGTCATGGCAGGGGAGTTAGCTGAGCATTGGGGGGTGGTGTATTCAATGGTGGGAGTGAGTCTGGGTATGTGGACTAGGGGTGTTGTTGGAGTGAGAAGGGCTAGTGTGGCTTGTAAGGTTTGCATCTTGTGACATCACCGTGGAGGGTGGCAGATAGAACTAGAGTAGGCTGTGTAATCCGGCCTGATCAGGGTTGGGGCCTGTGCGGATAAGGCAGATAACTCAGGTATAGTAGATGGCGACTAAGTTTGGGTCGGTGGCAATTGACTAGAGTACAAACGGCAGTACAGTTCACAAGTACATCTTTCAATAGGCAGGCTAAATGTAGCTGGTTACCAGTCAAATGGTCGAAAACATTTGGTCGACAGGACAATTGGTCGACACCATTTGGTCGAATGCCAAATGGTCGAATTTCTTTTTTTTTTTTTTTTTTACCCATTTTTTGGTTTTTTTGGGGGGGGTCCCCAACCCCCTTTTTTTTCTTTTTTTTTTTTTCCCACACGAAAACCCACAAAACAAATATATATAAAAAAAAAAAAAAATTCGACCATTTGGCATTCGACCAAATGGGGTCGACCAAATTGCAGTCGACCAGTTTGTTGTCGACCAGTTGACTGGACACCATGTAGCTATCATAGGCGGGCTGGATGTAGCATATTATCATAGGTAGGCTAAGTTCAGCATTCAGAGTACAGGTTTCAATAGGCAGGCTAAATGTAGCTATCATAGGCGGTACATGTACAGGTAGTGGCCAACTAGGCAAGTACAGGTAGTGGCAGACAAGGCAAGTAAAGATGAGCTAACTATGGCAGTGTATCACCTAAATGCGAGAGTCAAAACGCAGCCAAGGACACCTTGGGATACATGAAGTAGCTAGTTTCACCTATTGACCACAGTAAGGCATAGCACAAGTCAGAGGGCACAGCACAAATCAGTGTGGTCTATTGGCGACCATAAGGCACAACACAGATCAGAGGCACAGCACAAATCAAGTGTGGTCTATTGGCGACCATAAGGCGACTATAAGGCACAACACAGATCAGAGGCATGGCACAAATCAAGTGTGGTCTATTGGCGACCATAAGGCACAACACAGATCAGAGGCACAGCACAAATCAAGTGTGGTCTATTGGCGACCATAAGGCGACTATAAGGCACAACACAAATCAGAGGCATAGCACAAATCAATTGTGGTCTATTGGCGACCATAAGGCACAACACAGATCAGAGGCACAGCACAAATCCAGTGTGGTCTATTGGCGACCATAAGGCGCTTATAAGGCACAACACAAAGCAGAGGCATAGCACAAATCAGTTGTGGTTTATTGGCGACCATAAGGCACAACACAAAATCAGAGGCACAGCACAAATCAATTGTGGTCTATTGGCGACCCTAGGTGCAGCACATGATGCATTGTGGCAGCGTCTGAGTCCAGAATAGAACAAGGGCTGGATTGGGTAGCGCCTGGGTTCTGGTAGGACACTTGAGCCAATAAAGCCGTAGGGCAGCAGCTGAGTTCCGGGTCGTGCCTAAGGCTGCCGAGCTAAAAGTGTCATGTGCGAGGGCGGTAATAGTGTGCTAGAGCGCAGATCTATAGGCGCAAGCTGGCAGGTTAGAATGCTAAGGTGCAATTATCTATGGCAGAGTAAACAATCATGTTGTCGAACTCTAAAGTGCAGCAGAGAGAGGCATCTGGCCTACCTTGCATTTTGCACGGCACACGGGTCTCGATCCTATCGGCTGCTGCTTCTGTGGTGGGTGGAGAGAGCTCCTGCTCCTCCCTGGTGCAGTCGGTGCAGTCGGGGATGCTTTCGGGTGTGAGGGCTCCAACACAGCCAATAGGTTCCGGTCGGGAAAGTAGGTTGCTTGTTGCGCTCACATGCGCTAAACAGGGGCAAAACAGGGCCTTATACTGGCCTTTGAGTGGCCGCCGGCTATTCCGCCTGCCGGCGGAAGTTAGTGTTTAAATACACTAGTTGCTAGGCGACTGGGGAAGCCGAGCCTCGTCTTCATGCCGCGTCGCGCCCGACATTTTGTTTCGGGAAGAAATGTCGGCGCGATGCGGGCATGGATGGATCAGCGGTGCTTGTCCTTGATGTGGGGGCAGTGTGGGCAGATGGGGGGGGGCCCTGGCAGGGCTGGTGGTTTCACCTCCAAGCCTGGGAGGGATGGCCCCTTGCGGTGGCGGTCGTGGTCGCGGTCGCTGCACTGCATCCAGGAGTTGGAGCGCGTGGGTGGCTGTTAGTGGGGCTCCTGCCCGCGCCACTTCTGGGTCTCGTGTAGCCCCTACAGGGGCAAAACAGGGCCTTATACTGGCCTTTGAGTGGCCGCCGGCTATTCCGCCTGCCGGCGGAAGTTAGTGTTTAAATACACTAGTTGCTAGGCGACTGGGGAAGCCGAGCCTCGTCTTCATGCCGCGTCGCGCCCGACATTTTGTTTCGGGAAGAAATGTCGGCGCGGTGCGGGCATGGATGGATCAGCGGTGCTTGTCCTTGATGTGGGGGCAGTGTGGGCAGATGGGGGGGGGCCCTGGCAGGGCTGGTGGTTTCACCTCCAAGCCTGGGAGGGATGGCCCGTTGCGGTCGCGGTCGTGGTCGCGGTCGCTGCGCTGCATCCAGGAGTTGGAGCGCGTGGGTGGCTGTTAGTGGGGGCTCCTGCCCGCGCCACCTCTGGGTACTAGTACGTGCCTAGACTTGACTACATTGTGTGACCAGTTGGACATGTTTGGACATGTTTTCTTATTGTGGCATGGCATTTTTAAAGGCAAAGCCAACATGACTGTATTCTTTTGTGGGGATACTGTCACATATTGGCAGAACCAGTGTGGACATGTTTTCTTACAGTATCATTAATGGCATTATTTGCAAAGAAAACAAACATGGGTATGCTCTTATATAGGAATGCTGACATATATTGGTACTCCCAGCATGGAAATAGATGGCATATGTTGTGGGTTATAGCATCATGAAAAATTACTGCGAAATGCTAATGTGCACTTTTGGTGGCTTGCATCTGTTGGATTTGTGGATAGGAGTTATCCTACAAAACCAATTACAAACTATTTGACTTTGTACCTATTGTTTCAGAGACAGTATGCTTTGTAATGCAGTATTTTAAACTAATACTACAAACAATTATGGGGAGGAAACCCATCTCCCAAACCTGTCTTGGTTGGTTGGGGCTCACTCACTAGGCTCACTCACTCTGGCATATTTGTGGGAAATATTTACGCCCCACCAATGAAAACATTCACCAGCTACTACTGGCTATCCTACACCCATGAATGCTACCCGTGACCGCACCACACCAAGTCTAAGCACAGACGAAGGATGCAGAGCAAAGAGAAGGGAGAAAAAACCTGAGCAATGACGCAGAAGTCAAATGTACCACCGAGTAATCTAACAATAGGCGCTGTTCGCATCTTATTGTGTTAGTACCAATGAACCAAGTTGTTGGTTGTTTTCCTGCCTTCAGTGCCTTTTGTGCTGAGAGGTGCCAAGTGATGTATGAGAGATGATCCACACATGGTAAGATTATTGAAATACCACAGTGGTGACGACTGGGACCAGCTCTCAACCCACTCTCAAATGCAACTGCTTCACTGTACCATCTCTCCACATTGTGCATCTGCCTTCAGGTTCTTTGCTTCACCTTTTGCTGGGTTCACAATCATGATGCAAGGAGTGAGTCCTCCTCCCTCATCAGTCCTGAGATCCCCATGTGCACCCACAATTCCATGGGAACAATGGAAGTCTACTTTTGCGCTGTATTTAGAAACCATCAATGGGCTGGAGTCTGCTGATAGCAGGAAACAGCACTTTGTACCCACTACCTTGCTGGCTGAAGGTCTCTCTTGGTTTGACCTGGAACCCGAGGAATAGAAACCTGATGGTTCTACATTCTCCTCCCCGAATAAAGAGGTACTGGAATTGAACGCCGCTTAAGCAGGAAGGTCATCATTATTCTCGAGCATCAGAAATATTGCAATAGACTTCATTCTTAGACTGAATCCATCACAATTTTTGTGAGTATGTGTGATTTTGGTGCCATCCTTGACCAGCTTATCAGGGATCAGTTGGTGCTGCATGCTTCAACCCGAAAGACAGAAGGTGTTGTGGATAACCAATGACCCTTCACTCGAACAGTCCATCACAACTGCAAAGATAATTGAACACTCCATTTGATGCATGAAGGAGTCCACCAGGCAAACATCCTCTGAAGAGGTGTTCAGCACAGACCTACCAGTGGCTGATGATGTCCCAACATCATGGGGCCTACATCGTGGACAAGGAGTCACCTCTGCTGCTCGAACACCACATGTGTAACAAAGTGAATGTTGGAGGTGAAGCAGTCGCTCAAGTCTTTAAAAAATCACAACTCATGTCCCGCCCACAACAAAGAGTGCACCACTTGCAGGAAACCTGGCCATTTTGCATCAGCTAGTCAGAAGGGAGAGCGACGCAGCATTGCTGTGGTGAAAGATCAGACTGCAGTCAAATCAATGGATAATGACATGAACAGCTTAGTATTCTTAATTTCTAATGACACAGCGTGAGGTTATAGGAAAAAAACACATTGCTTTGTGGTGCCAATGATGCTCCATTTCAGTTAAAAGCAGATTCTGCCTCAGATCACACAATTACCCATATTTATGAAGACACTTAGTTATTACCTAGACACACTAAGTCCACTTAACATTTGCCCGGGGCCACAAGACTCGTCTCTTAGGTCTATTTCTGCTTCGTTTCTCTTCAAGGGATGCAGTGCTTCACAAAAGATGAATATTTAAAGCCTTGGTTGGGACAGTCAGAGTTCTCTTGCCATAAGACTTGACCTTTGTTCTACTGAATAAGTCCCCTCTGTGTCTGTGCTTTGTCGGGATGTAATTTGCAAATTCTCCTCAGTACTCCGTGAACACCCAGGCTTATTCCACTGTTATCTGTATGAAATTCAACTCAAATTGGGCACTGTTCCCATTAAATATCATTTGTGCCTGGTTCCGCTCACGGTACATAAAGAATTGTATGAGCTCCTCAATACTCTGCTTCAGGACAAAATCATGAAACCAGTGAAGTCCACAGATTGGCTTAGCCCACTAGTGCTCATCAGAAAGTCTGATGGTAACAGTATGCACCTATGCATTGATTTCCGAAGCATGAACAGCCATATCATTTCAGACAGGCTTCCTTTGCTGAACATTACCATATCAATCCTGCTCTTCTCAAATGCCGAACTAGATTCCAAACTTGATCTTCGAAATCCTTATCAAAAAGTGCATCTCCACCCATCAGCCAAGACTTGCACAGTGTTTGCCATTCGCTCTCATTCGGTCTCTGAACTACAGGTTCTGTTTTTTAAAGACTGGTCACTCACCTCCTTCATTTGATTCCCAATGTGCTATTTATCCTGGCAAACATTTTGGTTTATGGTGGCTATAATGTGGGGATTAATGAAAGCCCCGAAATAAGTGAAACTGAAAGGCCACATGAAGCATGGCCTACCAGCTTTCATCAAAGAAAATAAAAAAAACCTTCACACAGAAAGTTGGCCTGTTAAGGCAGAGTGTGGGGGGTTTCTCCATGTAACACAAGGATGTGCTATGTAAAAAGGCTTTCCTGTCATTACAAAAGGAAATGTAGCCTCTTCAATTCACAGCGGCAGAAGAAATCCAAATGTCCCTTTCACATGAAAAGCAGGATTTTTAAACACTGACACCAGCATGGCTTTGCATTTGTGTTTGCAGTTTAAAGTAAGACATGAGAAAAATGTATCTGTGCTAACATAAAGATGTTGGGTAAAAGGCATGCTGCATGTTGACAAAAAGTAATTTATATTATGCTTCACATGCAAAATACCAGCAAACATTGAAAATAAAAGCCTGCTGTATTTACATGAAAATGTTTCTGTAGGTACAGGGCAGACCCTTTTGCTTGCAGTGGGGCAAAATTCCACAAAGGACTTCCCCACTGAAAGCCTGGCTTGTATCCCAGCTGTTTACAACTGCAATAAAGTGTGGCCGCTAAGAGTGTTGAAAACCAAGTGTCCCCCAGACTTGCTTATCTCTGAAAGGGGATGAAGGAAAGCTCAGGGGCAACACGTTGGTCTTGGAAGCAAAACAACGCAGCTCAACCCAGGTTTGAGTACCGATCCCGCACTTAGAAACCACTTGTTTGTATTAAGTGTGTTATAAAAGAACAATTATTATAATTAAAGCTCAGCTCTTGAAAGGACAAATGGCCCTAGCTGATGCATGACAGGAATGTAGGGAGGAGTTGTGAAAACAGGGGCGCAATCAAGGCTGAACTTAGAAAACCAAATACTAGGAAATAGAAGCTTTTCAGATCAAAATAGTGATCCCCTTCAGATAAGAGGACAGGATGCCATATGTCTGCAGCAGTGGATCTCTGTGTTTGGCGGTGCATCCCAGGTATTTACGATCTGCAACAAACTTCAAGCAACAAAGAGACCAATAAAAACACTGGCCAAGAGTGACAAATGGCCTGGAAGAAGGGAAACTCATATTTGCATGGATGAAGATTCCCCCTGAAGTTTAAATGGACTATGACATTTGTATGCATTTTCCCAGCAACCTAAAGTCGTACCACCCTGATTTATGTGCCATTTATTAGATAACTTCCAGGCAATTTTTCTGGAATAAAACTCATCCACCTGTGACTTAGGGAAATGTAATGGCAAGCTAAAAGATGTTCCTGACTGCTCTGAACATGTCCTGGATTTTAGAGTTTGTGGACTTGTGGAGGGTAAAATTAAGAATGTGGGGAATACATTGCATCTTCCTAACGATTATGCTTTTTGTAAAAACAGCCGAAAATTGCCAAATGGCTGTCCAGCATGGTGCAGACCCGGCTTTTGTTTTATTAAATTCCCCATGATTAGCTGAAGTGGAAAATATATATATTATGGCAGTTACTAGTGAATTCTGAAGTTTTGCCACATAACTAACTTTTTGCCAAAAAGTTGACTTGAAAACAAAAGGGTATTTTAAAGGGGGATTGCCATATACCTTTAAATACTTTTGATGTACTGTGGCTGCTATTAAATTGTTTTATAACTCCCATTGACTGAGGTTCACTCCTCTACTGTTGTCCACTCACACCTTTAAGTGAGTGCTCCTTCTTCCTCTACTATTTCGTGCTCTTTTGCGATCAGCTATTCTATCCCTCATTGCATAAATGTGCCAGTGAAGCGGGAACGCTGACAGCGCGCCAAAGGTGCACTTAAGGCAAACCCACATGTGCCCGTCCAGAGACCGCTCAGGGCCACGGGCCCACCAGCTGTAATAGGTGACTGTAGTGTTCCTTACTGCCTAACCTACTTGCATAATAAGCTAACTGCCGTGGCCCCTCCCAATCTGTGTTGGCCTCGAACTTTCACTACTAACGTCTCCTATTAAACAGCTGTGGATAATAGGTCACTCACCCCTCACCAGAAAGGCCTCCTTATTAATGGCAGGTCTGCGGTAGCCCACCACGATGACATTTTTACAACTTTGAATGCCCGATGTTCTGTGTATAACAGAAACCTGCTTCACTACTACTTCTGGACCAGACATAATCCAAATGCTCACTCATTCATCTAGATCAACCTGTTCCCAAAATGGGACGTGTAGTAGCCATTGTGTTGAAGAAGTCCCTAAGTTGCTCCACTATTGCCCTTAGACACAAACCCTTCTATGAACTACTCTTAGTCAGGATCCAGGTCTCTCCCAAAAATTCAACACACTTCCTAATCACCTATCGCCCCCTGGATATGTGACTAACTAATTCTTTGTTGAGTTTGCACAGCTAGTTGCTGATTTATCTTTGACTTATTCTAAACTAGTCATCCTTGGTGATTTTAACCTACACCCTAACAACCCTCTTGATCAACAAGCCAGTAAACTGGTCGCCTCCCTGGTGGATTGCACTCTCATCTTGAGAAATCATAGTCCCACCCACTGGCGGGAACCAACTTGATCTAATTTTCTCTGAATTTAAGGAACTCCATACTAGTCCCCCTTGGCGGCTCTTCTGGTCTGATCATTCATTACCTGTTCCTTTTCTCCATTCTCCTCTCAATGCCTACTTAAAACTCAACGACACTGGTCTAATGTTTCTCTCGAGTCTATCTCTAACTCGATTGAAATGCTTACTCAAAAGGGCACCACAGGTGATAAAAACCCCTGTCTTGGCCTGATTGATGCTTTACAGGAAACAGCAGATGCCCTAGCTCCCTCCAGGCTTTCTGCCATAGGTGCTAAACCGTAAGCTTGCTGGTTCTCTACTGAACTCAGGTTATTGAAACAAAAATGTCAACAAGCTGAACAGAGATGGCACAGACTCCCTGAACCACCTGCTAAACTTGCCTATGTATAGGCACGCACTATTTATCAGACCATAAAAAAGCAAAAGCTTGGCACTTTGCCGATCGCATCCTTACCGCATCCTGCTCTACTAAAAAACGGTTTTGTGTGACCAAGGAATTAACAAATCCTGTATGTCCCCCCATGCGACTCTGTAAACGCAAAATCGCTGTGACCATATTGCATCCTTTTTAAAGGAAAAAATCTGCAAAATCCAGGATCTCATACACACAGAAAGGTCTGTTTCTGCAGACACCTCGGTTGCCCATTTCTATCCAAAAGAGACTCCCCCAATGCCTTTAAATTTAACATAGTGACTGACACTTTGGTCTCAGTTGCTTTGCCAAAACTTAAATTCACCTCACCCACTGATCCTTTCCCTCTCCATATCCTTCAAACTATCTCTCATAAATGTATTCCTTGACTTACGGCAGCGATTCAACATTCTTTTTCTACTGGAGACATTCCAGAGTCCCTCAAACATAACATGCTGTCATCTCTCCTTTACTGAAAAAGGCACATCTTGATCCGGCTATTGTTGAGAACTATCATCCTACATCTTTGCTTCCTGTCCTCATGAAACTGTTAGAGTCTATTGCAACCCCCCAGCTCTCTGCCTTTTTGGAAGCCATCCACCTTCTCCATTCTTTTCAGGCTGTCATTTGCCCCGGAATGGGAACAGAGTCTGTTATAGTGGCTCTTATGGACGACATTGCCCTGCTTCAGGGCTGCAGAGAGGTGGGTGCTTTAATTCTCCTTGACCTCTTTGTGGCATTTGACACTGTTGACCATCACAAGCTCCTCCACTGTCTCCATGGATCTGGAATCTCAGGTATCCCCCTGAAGTGGTTTTCCTCGTTTTTATCCAACCAGCACAAACAGTTTTCCTTCCCCTTTCACCTCCCCCTTACTGCTCTGAACTGTGGGGTTCCTCGAGTATCTGCCCTCTGTCCCCTCCTATTTAATCTATATAAGCAGGACCTGGCCAATCTGATCACCAGCCAAAGGGTACACTTTTTCTCCCATGCTGATAATATGCAAATTCTTTTCAGTCCCCTCATCGGACCCCCCCCAGTAATTGAAAGATTATCTATCTGTAGTTGGGGACTGGATGCCAATAATTTACTTAAACTCAATGGAGGCAAAACTGAGATCTTGCTGTTCGCGTCTAACAATGCAGGACAACCCTGGATATGTGAGTATTGGCCCACCTCACTAGGACGGTGCCCTGAACCGTCCACAGTAGTCAAGAGCTTAGGGATCAAAGTTACGTCTTCAGGCTCCAGAGAAGCTCAAATCTCAGCTGTATGGCAATTTGTTTTTACTAAGCTTAAAATACTGCAAAAAATCCTTCTGTTTCTTCCATCTGAGTCCAGGACTAAGAGTGTGACTGCATCCACTATTGGCTCCCTAGACTATTGTAATGTAATCTATCTAGGTCAACCTGAGGCTCAACTACAACGACTGCAGGTCCTTCAAAATGCAGCAGCTCACCTCGCCCTGGGAGCCCGTAGACTTGCTCACTCCTCTGACCTGCTGCACCACCTTCATTGGCTCCCTGTCAGGAGCAGAGTAAAATAAAAAAATCTATGCCTTGTTCATCACGCCACTCACAACGCTGGGGCTGAGTTTCTTCAATCCAGACTTGTACCCTCCAAACCCAGTAGGCTCCTCTGCTCAGCTAATCATTCTTTGCCGAACATCCTCAGATTCCATTGGGCCAGAGCAGGAGGAAGATCTTTTACGGTACTCGCCCCCACGCTCTGCTGGAATGCCCTGCCACTCGAGCTCTGTAACATTCCTGACTACCTTCTCTTTCGAAAACATTTGAAAACTCATCTGTTTTAATCCCCTGGGTCTTTAGCTGCCTCACTCTCCTAAGCACCTTGATGCCTTTGGACCCCTACAATACAATACAATATGTCTGCTCTAGACTCCGAAACCAATCCTCAGTGAGAGGCTGGATGTGGGGGTAGAGAGAAGGGTAACTGTCCAATCCTGGTTGCGAGAATTCTTGAAGGGGATCGCCCAAGACTGTAAACATGGTGGTGTCATCACTGGTATATAAAGTGAATGCACTATGAGAGCGGGACAAAGAAATCACCATCAAGAGAGCTGCTAAGACTTTCTGGGTAGTGCTGTCTTTTGTTGGGAAGACCTAAAAGCTGACTGGGTCCTATGGTGGAGAGCTGGAGACCATCCTTGAGAGTGGAGTGACCAGACCCCTGCCATGTCCTTCCAGTGAGTCCCGAGAAACAGCTGGCTTTCCTGAACTCTAAACAGAGTATTCCATGTAAGTAGACTTGAACCCTGTGCAACCCAAAGATGGAGGAATCTGCTGGCCTCAAATCATTTCCCTTTATAGTGGGCAGGGCATCAGGGGAGCACAATGGTGTAGATCCTTAGCCTATTTTAACTAAAAATATTAATTGAATTAATTCCCCTTCATGGAACACCACATGGTGATTTTTGTTAAAGTCTGAAAATAAAATGCTCATTTCCCATTTGCGCTGAAAACTATAGACTGTATTCCTATAGAGTAATCCTATTTTGCCTGTTAACACAGACTTCTTTTAGGAAGAGGGTTGTGTTTGTCCCTAAACTAAAAAATTCCTAAAATGCCAGATTCCCAAACACAGGTCTTTCAGTGGAGGGAGGTTTGAAATCCAAAATCCTCAAACCATTCAGCTTCCCCAACACAGGCTTCTATGTAAAGGGGGATCTGAAATCCCAAATTCTTAAATCATCCACATTTTTCTGTCCGACTTCCCCAACGCAGACCAAAGTAGGGGTGGGGGAGTCTGAAAAACACACTGCTAAATCATCCTGTGTTTATTTACTGCTAGCCTTTTAAGCACACAGGAAAACCAAAATTGTGCAGCATTACAAATGTAAAGAGATGTTATTCAGGGACCAGTGTTGATGATCATTTATTTTGAAATGGGTATAAAGTAAAATATTGTGATTTAAGATTTCCCCACCGAATTGTGTGAGTTATTTATGTAGAGTGAAGTTTATTGTGTTGTGCCACAGATAAAGTGGTGTGTGACATTTTAGTGTGATTTTCAATTCCTATCATCCAAATAAATAGACATGTATTTCCTGTACATCGGCCTGGTACTTGGCTCATTGGTAGCTCAGGATGAGGGATCTTACAGGTATTATATTCATCAGAAATAGTGCTGAATAAAGAACTGACACTAAACCATTTATTGTGTGACACCTAGATTGGAGAGGGCAGGAACTCCATGTATTGACGGTGGCCTCTCAATAAACTGTTACAAATAGGGGGCTTGTCCGGGATTTGGCTGGCTATTTTTGACTCATGACAAGTGCATTGTGACAGACTATTCATTTTGATGTAATTCCATCAAGGTGGAGGGAAAGTCATCTTTGCCTTGTTAAATTGCTGCAAGGCCTTGACACCTGAGTTCCAGTGAGTATAGATGAAAACTTAAAACTGAGCAAGAATTGATTATGATTTGGCATTATGCGTGGAAATTAAATGGCAACAGGGTGATTTTTGCCCCTGTGCGAAAGAAATTCTACAAAAATTGCAAAAAGCAATTTTTAAAAATGAACACAATTGAATTAGAAGATGCTAGGATCTGCCTGCTTTACTACGCTGTTCATTCATAGTGGGTGGACAGAGGTGGATGAAGGGAGCTGGCAAGCTAAAATGATGCAAGATGTTAGATCAGAAGGAATTGACATTTGGTGTGAAGGTGGGATGTGGCAGAAAGCATTAGATGCATCTATACTTCCACTTGGAATTAGTGGAAGAGTGAGTATAGAAGAGTGAGGCCTATGCGTGGATTCAGATTGAGAATCTAAATGAGGCACAGAAATGACTCAAACAGTTGGAAGATCAATCACAGAAGAACCATGAGTTTGAGTTAAAACAAGAAAGCCTCATGGAACCACTAAAACAATTGTTAAAAACCCAGCAGCAAGAGAGTGCAGATCGTGAAATATGGTTTTCTGCACTGAAAAATGCACACAAAGAGTGTGTGGCAAATTTGAGCGCACCGACAAAAGGTAAATGATCAGAATGTTTATAATAGAGGGCTGTTAGATGACCTTATGGCCTTTCAATTACAAATAAAGGAGTTGAAAAATGATAACAGTGAGTTAATTATAAAAGGCGTTGATTCCCAAAATGACTTTGAGCAGATATAGCAGAAGCTAGATACTTTAAAACAACAGAAAACTGGGGAAGGAAAAAGACCTCTTAAACCAGAAGAATGGTGTCCTTGCAAAGGAGGTGCATCAGTTGAAAATGGATACAGAAAGAGTAAGTCAGATTCTCAGGAACTGACTGGAAATTGGAAAGAAAATTTAGAATTCATGGAGCGTGTGAGGCAAGTGGAAGCTGACCTGTTACAGGCAGTGCAGTGCAGAAACACGTAAGAGAAAGCGATTGGTCTTTTGAAAGCCAACCGCTTTGAATATGCATGCACAATGCAGGCCGCACAAAACCAAAATTAGTCAAGTCAGAATGAAATCAGGGAATTGAAAGATCAATAAAGTGCCCTTGTCTCTGAGTTAAAAACCCATCTCTCTGAACGCCATGAGGAAATAAGGACAGAGAGAAGCAGGTGTCAGAGTTTGGCAAATTAAATTGAAAATTACAAACAGGCTTTGAGGCACGCTGACCAATCAGGGTATGGGAAAGAGCCATCTGATCCAGGGGTCATGCCTTCCCCACCAGAAACCTCATGCCAGTTAACCACACCTTCTTATGGGACTACTGTGACTGACATCAAGTTGTCTACCTACAAAGCCCAAGGAAACATGAGGCACCTAGACTAGCCCAGGCCTAGCTAAACTAATCCAGAAGGTCAGTCCTTATCTGAGATGGAGGTGTACTCTCCTCTATCACACAGAAGGGAAGTTTGTCGTACCAGTGTGTCCTGGGAAGTTAAGAACAATCCAGTGAGTACTTCAGACCATGAGAACTCCAGTGATGAAAAAATAAGGGAGTTGGACTTAAGAAAAATGTAATTTGAGATTGCAGAGAGACCTCCTAGCTCTCTTCGTTGGAGAAGAACATTCAAATCTTCAGCCAAGGAGGGGCATATTAAAAACATCCTTACATTCAGGGGAAGGGGTGAACATCTGCAGACTGTCTGGAAGGAGGGAGACTACACAGTTGAGTCAGTCTGAGGAAGAGATTGAGTATTATCCTGTGCCAAAAGCTGACTACCCAGTAAATGACCCTGAGAATTTACAGCAGCACGGGCAAGAGGAGTCCAGACCCTGTGGTTCTGGGAGGCATTCCCAGTCTCATAGAGACAGGGAGTGCCTAGAGGATAGGGAATGGAGTACCAATAGCAGCTCTGAGTCAGAAGGTAAATGGACTCAGGTGCAGAGAAAAAAGAAGACAGGGGAAAAAAGAAAGGGTTTGTCAAATAACCAATTAGACAGATCAAGGCCATCAAGAGCTTCATGACCCCATGCCACAGAAACGCTAAATATTCACTGTGGGAACAACTAGAATTGTATGAACAAATGATATCCTCATTTGGAATTAAAAGTTAAAAGTTTGGGAAAATGGACATTCTCCCACAAGTACTTTTTGAAAGAAATGTCCACACATAGGAACCGACAAGAGGCCTGTAAGGCTGCAAATGATTTGCAATGTGGGGAGCATCAGGCGCCTAGGTAGTTTGTGCAGGAGTTGAAGCGGGCATTTGCTCAGACTTCCCAGTGGGTGAACACAAATAGTAGGGAGTTCATAACTACATATTTCCATGCGCTCCCCAAATACATGATGACTCAGTTGGTGCCTGATTTTCATGAGCACAGGACCCTGGATTGGGTGATTGAACAGGCCAGCAGGATCTATGAGGTCCAGAAGGTCAATGAGAGTAAAAACACAGCCAAAACCCTCAACTCATCTAACACCCCTGCTGCTGCAAAGGTGGTGGAGGTCAAACTACCCCTCCATTGGATCTGGAGATGGGGGTGTGCCTAAAAATACCCCTTCTGCCAACAAGCGGAATGAAAGCCAGAGGAGGCCCTGTGACCCTTCCCAATTGAAGGGAAGTCAGGCAGGATCCCAGACCAATGACCCCTCTGACCATGCCACCTATATAAGCCCTATGTACATGTGTACCAAACCAATCCTCAGGTATGTATACACTCTTCCGGCCCAAGTGGGGGGAACCAATCAGCTACGTACTGCCCAGCAAATGTGCCTCCAAACTTCCCCCAGGAAAAAAGTATCACACCACTCCCAATCTGAACTTCTCCCCCAGATATTCTCTGAACCAGAACTTCAAAAATAATCCTCCTCTCCCTGGTTCCAGGACAATAGATCCCTGAACCCGAGAGAAGGAGGATGGAAAATTATTGGGGGAATTTCCAGTACCCAAGCTACTCTGGCTAAAGGGACAATTACCCTTTTTGGGAGAAACAGAGATACGACTTGAGGCCTTCCTACTACCCAGAAAAGGTCTTGAAGCTGGAGCGACAGGTCCAGCAACTGACCAAAGATTTGGGGCGCATGCTCAGGGTGCAGTCAAACTCTCAACCAACCCCTGCTTCCCAGCATTCCCCAAGACCCAGGTCTGATGCCCCAGGGGGGAAATGACAGAGAAAATGTCTGACAAACAACAGGCTCCTGAGGTGGTGGCCCAGGTGGAGGGGAGTTGCCAAGCCATAGAGGAAGCTTCCTTTCTCACCAAAACAGAACCCCTAAAATCCTCTCAGCCTGAAAGTATCTCTTCTACTCCCCAAATGTTAGAACCCAAAGAGCAAAGGGTAAGTCTAAAAGGCCAAAGAAGAGCCCACTTTGTGGAGGAGATCAAGATCATTCCATTTGAAAGAGAAACATCTTTGGAGGATTCAGGTAAGCAGACCTTCTCTTTCAAAAATGGGTGAATCCCTCCAAAAGAAAAATTGGTCAAAAAAGACCCTGAGTGGGACAGGGTAAGTATGGAGACTGATCCAGAACAAGAACTATTCAGCCCCAAAAATGTGAACCAGACAGAATTGAAATGGAGGGGGTGTCCTCCTCCCAAACGGGTTCTGAGAACTTTCTCCAGGTAAAGGCAGACAGCCAAGAAACCGGGGAGAAGGAGCATACCCAAACGACTCCCATTGCGATTTGTAAAGTTTTCTTTACAAATTCCCGTACTCCGACACAGAAAATTGTCTGAGATCACACAACGTCGGAGTTCGATATTAAGAAAATGACCACCGGCTGGGAAACAACTCACACTTTCGGTGCACCCTGGAGGAGAAAAGGAGAAAGAAGGCTGATTTTATTCACCTGACAAGGTGCAGGGTCAGTGTGAATTATCAACTCTGATGGATACTGGATCCCAAACCTCCTTCCTGTCCAAAAGCCTTTAACCAAATAAACTCAGGACAGGCAGAGGGCCACCAAATTCCCCTCACACCACTTCTCAGACAACTCCACAATTGCTACGGGAATTACCTTTCTGTCATTCCCAGATCTGGAAATAAAATGTGGGTGACACCGGCTAAAACATCTGGTGATAGTCGTGACTCCAGAGGGCACACCTTGTTTACTGGGGAACGATCTCCTGAGCGGGTTATCAGCTCTGATCGACCGTGTAAACAAGGTCCTCTGGGTACAGAATAACTGGCCTATAAAATTAAAAATGAGCACCAAATGTGTAAGCATGAATGGTACCTGTCATTTCATTGATGAACGTGCTGAGAATATCGAATTCCGTTTCAAGAATAACTGAGTCCCAGACATCACGGTCATCCCTGCAGGAGAACAAACTGGTGATGGGAACCCTTCTCCATTCTGGAAAATCAACCTTCCTCCCAGTTTTAAGTGGCAGCCTACACTGAAAGGGGACACCCTAAAATGTTAGCCCACACCAAAATCAGAAGAAAGATTGAGTCCGGTGAAACCAGAGAAGGAAGAACCCGCGGAAAGTCTGACAGGCATTCAGAAAAAGGGCACGCACTTCCCCATTCAGTTCAATGAGGGGGTCGAGCCGATGCTCGCCAGAGTATGCCTTCATACCAAAAGAGCTTCATCAGCAAAGAATTATTCAGGAAACTCCCAAAATATATTGGTGGCTAACAGTGGACAGGGATGTGAAGAACAGAATTGTCTCTTATGTGACATGCAAGGAAATTGATGAATGGCTCCTTGCACACACATGTTGAATGGTCAGGACCATGTGGGAAAAACTCAGCATCAATTTTGAAAGACCTATGTTGCATCTACCATTGATTCAAAAATGTGCAGTGGTCATGACTGACTTCCCTTACAAGTGGACTGAGTTTCAGATCCTTTTCAAAATCACTGCCTGCACCACCATTTTGCTCTTCCAGGACATTGTTGACAAAAAAGCAAACCCAAATACTTGATCACAGATAATGGAGTCATGTTCACCTCCAAATAAATGATAATGTTTTTTTCCAGCTGGTTCATCACATTTGTGCAGCCCTCTATCAGCCAATTACCAAAAGGTGAAATAACTCAGTGTATTAATATAAATTTAGATATGCAAATGTCAGCGACCCACAATTCTCAAGTCACCTTTTGCCAATTGAGAGATAATACCATCAGAAATAATCCTACCCATAGACATGAAAACAAGCCTCCGAGATATGGCCAAGAATGAGAAAGACTTTGGAAATAATAGAAACTAATAAAGGACTAAACAGCCATCATATACCTTCATAAAATGGCGCCAACAGTTGATTCACCAAACTGCATTGTTACCAGAAGACGGGAGCGCGTCACCACAAAAATACAGGAGCTCTAGTGAAGCGTTTTCTAGAGCGGAAAATTAAACAATAAGAGAACCCATCTACCTCAACAAGTAAGTGTAGAATCGAATATCAGTGAAGGAGCTATTTACAAATATTGAGTCTAGATGATTGTATAAAATACCAGATAAGAATGTGAAACACTGTGAATTAAAGTCGCATTCCTTTGTTTGCTTTATCAAGGAAATAATCACTGACTAGATACGCGTAAGTAATCAACGCCGCTAAATTCACAGATTTGGATGCCTGTGGAACTCCGTCCCCAAAAGCAAGAATAAAAACATATTCTCACTGGTCAACCCATCTGGTAAGAGATAGGTAAACACAAGCTATATCAGTAGAAATTAACTTAACCAACTACTATTCATGTTTTGACCATCAATGTCTGAATTCACAGAGTCGAATAGAGTACAGAGTTCAGAATAGTTTTGAGAACCATAGACTCACCAATCAAGAATGAAACTAAGCGGCTGGGCTTCACTACTGGCTGAAAACTAAAGCAACTACTGAAAAGGTAGGCTTTATGTTCAGGGGCATTTAAAAACTTAAACTATATGTCGAAAGGGGAAGAGCCAAGGGTTCACGAAAGGTTGAGTTCTTTCAATTTAAATTGCAGGCAAAGGTCCCCACAACAGGGTTACTTCAGCCACAGAAACAACTTCCTGCTATATTCAGGATTTCAACACACAATGACTCGCTCCACAAAGCTGGAGCAGATAACTAATACACACTCTCTGGTTAAGATACAATGATAGTATCAAAGAAACAATTTAGCACTTATTGCTTTTTTCTCTTTCTATATTCTTTCAACAGTTACAGCGATTAGAGTGAACAGAAGACTCCAAGCTAGGACAACTGTAAAAAATTGTTTGATATGCATTTGTTTTATTGCTATTGCAACTAATGTGACAATCCTCCTCATGAATGTTCCGAAAACAACTAGAGAGAACAGAAACATGTTGAGTGCTACCTCCTGGTAATAAATGTTACTAGAATGAAACTATAGACCCGATTATAGGGCATAAAACAAAAACAAGATCGCCATAGCTTCTGAGGTTGTGAATAACAACAAGTGTTCATCGTCTATACACCATCTTCCTACATTGAGGATACTTTGCCACAATTAGTTTTGTCTTTTTAAAATAAAGTGTGTGTTATGTTAATACATTGTGTGACAACAAATTCAAATTTTGTTGCTTTTTAGACAAAATATTCAATAAAAAGAATAAGTATTTTTTGAGATATTGATGTCTCCTTACTAGTTTGGTCTAACTGTTGAAGGATTTTCTAACTACCTCCTATTGTATTTTAGTCTTACTACCCCAAAATAAGGTAGAGTCTCCGCACAACAGGTGGAATTTTGGGATTCCCCCATATATAGTGATGGCTAAGGATGCTACATGGTGAATCATTGTCATTGAGGCTAAGAATTTTAGCATTTTAAAAAAATGTATGTAAAATAGAATAAAGGGTTAATAATGTACTAATGGACAAGGATTTTAATTTATTAAATGGAATTTTAGTTAGAATGTAATAAGTATGAATGTGTAAATGTGTGAAGTTTTCGGTTTTATTCATAATTCTTTAGTAAAAGGTTTTATAAACTATAAACAAATAAAGGAAAAAAAATTTAATAACCCCACCGTCCTGTTTTTTCCTTGCTTAGTAAGGGCCTCATCATGAGTTGGGCTGTAGCCCTTAAATGCGGCGGTAACGGTATTACCGTCAAGTTTAAGGGCTGCCCTATCACGGGTTGGGTGGTAAATTGGCTGTTTTACCTCCAGCTTTTTCTGGAGGAGAAAATCCCATTTAGCACCCTGTTTTCGGTGGTATTCTTGCCGGCTGCATTAGCGCACAGTATTAGCGTTGAAAATGCCCCAATGGATCCAATGGACCCAATGGGGAATGGGGATTTACCATTAATGCCCAACCCGTGATCCGGCAGTAATTCTAGTGAACCGGTGGGCGCTAACGCTATTACAGTTGGGCAGTATTACCGCTGGGATACCACCCAACTCGTGATGAGACCCATAGACCTTGATTTTTCCCTCATAAATCCAGGACTACAGGTCCCAGGGTGCAACAAAAAAAAGAGAGATCTGGCTTAGCACCTCACAAATGGAATGGGGCATTTTGGTATTTATACAGCAACAATATTTAGCAAATGTGAAGGAAACATTGGTCGCAATCTCAGACTTGGCCTCTCTTTCGCAAAGTGCGGAGAACACAGTGCAGATGCTCTGTGTGAAAAAGCAATACATTAAAAAAAATGACCAGCGGTAAACAAATAATGTCAGACTAAACCTAGAGACTTAGCGGAGTATTTCGAATCGGACATATGATATGATATGATATGATAGTTTATTTATATAGTGCCTATACCCAATGTGTTTCAAAGCGATTCAAGGCAAGGACGGGAACAAGGGAAAATACAACAACATTCTTACAGGCCATGAACAGTAAGGATGTGAAATTAACTATCGTACTCGGCCTGACGAGACATTTCAGATAGTGCAAGTGCTAAGACATAGATAAGGAAGGGAGGGGGAGAGTGGGAAGGAAATGGAAACAGACAGGGGACTACCATACTAGGCCTGACAACATTTCTGGTAGAGCTGGAGGAAAACAAAAGGTGAGGGAGAGGGGTGCAGAAAGGGAGGGGAGGAACAAAACAAGTGACTATCGTACTAGGCCTGAGAAAGTTTCAGATAGTGCTGGAGGGAGGGGGGGGGCAACAGTAAGGGGATAGGGGAGCGACAGACGAGGTTCCTATCACAGTAGGTCCAGGGACAATTCTGATAGAGTAAGTGCATAGAAGAAAGTAAGGGGAGAAGGGGAGGAGATAGGAAAAGAGAGGGGAGAGGGGAGGGGAGGAGAGAACAGAGATTAAGCAGTCAAAAAGAGTGGAGAAGCAAGAGAGGGGAGCTAATACAATTGCAGAAGTCAGTAACATAGGCATGGAAATGGGCTGAGTGGATAGGTCTGGGGGCATCTTGTTGTCTTGAATCTATGCAGTTGGAATCCATCAGCTGCAGTTGTCAGAGCTGCTAACCTCTTTCCACAGGGGGAACATTTTCCCAGTCCAGGCTTTTAAATCCAAAACACTTTACATGCTGACATTTTCTAGTTCCACTTTTACGATTACAGGCACGCTGAGCCTAAGTCACGGCATGCTAAGTGTTGTTGGCTAGAAAGCCAGGACTGGATGAAGACGACCTCCATAAGGTGGAGCCAGTTTGCTTCTAGGAGTAGCCTTCATTAACTCTGGCACGTAACTGTATCTTTTTGATGGATACATTCAAATCTTGTCTACCCCACTCCCCGCCTCAGAGTTGAATCATCGGGTTGTTCACTGCCACCATTATTTAAGCCTGGGAAAGCTTGAAATGAAAGATAATGGCCTCATTACGAGCATGGCGGTAGCCGTGCCTGTATAGCAGGCACGGCTCCTGCCATGCTCGCTACCGGCACTGCCTCCCGCAATTGGGCAATAACCGGCCCATTACAAGATGAATAGGACGATAATTGCCCATTCGCGGGTGGCGGTATTGCCGGGCTCCCGATCCCCATTCTGCCCCATCGGTCAGAATGGGGGTGGGGAGCATGGTTGCACCAGCTCCGTTGATACCGGTGCCGGTGCAATCATGAGTTCTGCTCGCGGGTGCCGCACAGCCTGCCAGGTAAGACTTGGCGGGCTGTCAGGAACCCGCGAACAGAACTCGTAATGCAGCGGGACGGTATGAACGGTGCCGGTGCCATACCGGCACCGTTCATACCGTGGCCGCCACCCTTATAATGAAGCCCATGTGTTATGTTTTTTTCCACAATGCTTTACAAAGAACTATTTTATTTACAACTATTATTTCACATTCAATATTGGTACTCATTTTATCAACGACAGATGGATAAAAGGCAGATCATACACAGACCTCACTCTGAGTGCTTAATACGCTGATCAACCTTACCGGCTACAGCCTTAGGAAATGGTTCCCAGGTTATAATGCCCAGAGCCTACTATAAAGTTCAACCATGTTCACATGACTCGCTTACTCCTTGTGCTCAACATTGGAGTCCATCATTTGGGGTGCTGCCCCAGATGGAGCACTGCAGGGCCCCCCTGTCCCTACAGCTGGAGGGATTCATGTTTGAAACATGTTTTTCTTCATGTTTCTGTGTATGCTTGCGGGAGACACAAGAGGCAAGAACCAATGTATTTTGCATTGGAAATGCTGGCATTTTCAGCACTGGAAACAAGACAGAGTGTTACAGAGCAATGCTGGTGTATATTACATTTAGGAATGCCTGCATAACAACCAACATGTTTAAAAAGCAGTGCTGGCATATACTCGTTACAGCCAGAATGAAAACATGGCCTTGCAATGGTAATACTAAGATATAGGGGGTCATTACGAGGTAGGCAGTAAGGGGTTAATGGCGCAGGTAAAGGTGCCGGAGCCGCCATCCCCTTACCACCTCATTACAAGTTCTGCTTGCGGGACCCGCTAAGGCCGCCTGGTTTTACCAGGCGTCCTTAACGGGTCCCGCGAGCAGACCCGGGTGCTAACAACGGGCCCGTTATTAACAAGCCCGTTGTTAGCACCCTCCCCATTCCCATTGAGCCCTATGGGGGCTCGAATGGGAATGGGGATGGGTTCCTTGAATGAGGAATTACCGGGCCCTCCAAGGTCGGAATGGCCCGGTAATTCCTCATTCAAGGAACCCGGTACCCGTTACCCGGTAAGGGGGTAGCCATGCTGCTAATAGCGGCATGGTTTCCTCCTACCTCATAATGACTTATATAATGTGGTCAAAGGCATGCATCAAGAGCATGTGCTTTAGGGGCAGTGTTGGCATATATTGTGAGCACAGCGATCACGACCATGTGTTTTATAGTTGCAATGCTGGCTTATATTGTCGGCACAGGCATCATGTAAATGCACTGGAAAATGATCTTGCCCACTGTTGGGACATGCATCTATTGAATTTTTCTCATCTGTACTGTAGAGAATCAATTGTAAGTGTGATGGACTATTTCAGCCTATTATTTTAAGAATGTTACAGGTGGAAAAAGACTCTGAATCATCCTTAATTGGATGGCCTCGCTTAATACGCTTGGTTACTCCCGCACATCCGGAGAACATATGTTTGCCCCCTTCCCCATTCCCCCCAGTGAAAAACATTCTCCAGCCCCCAGCGTTTTGACTCTTGAGATAAACGCTCAGGTGGATATATGTGTTTTCATCAAAGTTCAAATCGCCATTTTTTTCACGTTCTTTAACCGTTTATTTTACCACTGAATGTGGATTGCAAACTGCTGCACCCCCTCTCCCTAGCCCATATCACCCTACATCACAGCTCCTCCAATATTGACTGACCCCCAAGCCACCATTTATCTTTTGGTGGTAAAAAAAAACGGTAGAAAAGAAAATCAAATGTGACTAGTTGAACTTCCACCAAAGCACATAAAAACCTGCCAGGTACGGTCAAACTCACATTAAGGCCCAGACACAAACGTGCCTTTGTTTTTCAAAATCAGCTCACCTCTGCTCTCTACTCTTTGCCTTTTTCATCCATTTGTGCCAAAGCTGGGATGTATCCTCTGTCAAATGCATCCCTTTGGGCACTGAATGGATGCCTATAGTTGGCTTCTCTCAGTACTGAAGTTTGACACTGGGCATCGTTCAGACCTTGGAATTCCTGCTCGCAGTGCCAGGTCCAAACAAATCGGTTTGAGGTCACTGCAGGGGCACCACTATGGTTCCATAGTTGGCAGTAAAGTTATTATTATTGCTATTTATGGTATTTAATGAATGCGAACCTATCTTCGAGAAGCAATGGAGCACTTTACAGAGGTATACAACAGTACAGATGCATAACAGAGTGCTTTCAGAGGTAACTGCAGAACAGACGTACAGCGGGGGTAGGATACAGAGGGACACAGAGGAGGTGTACAGCTGTACAGGATCGCAGGGAAGAGGGGGGCAGCCAGTGTCTACCCAAGTCAGGTGGCGTGGCGGTCGACGTGATGGCCTAGGTGTTGAGGAGGACAGACTCCTTGAAAATGTGGGTCATGAGTTCTTTTCTGAATTGTAGAAGCGTGGGGGCAAGTCGGATGTTGAAGGGGTGGAGGCTCCATAGTCTTGGAGCGTAGGCAGAGAAAGCTTGTTTCCCGGTCCTTTTCTTTTTGCAGTGGCAGATTTCAAGTCTGCACATGCCATGACTTCTGGTGGTGCGCTGTCCCCCGGAGATGCTGAGTTTCTCCACGAGACAGCTGGGTGACTTGAGGGCGACTGCCTTGTAGATGATGCCGCAAGACTTGGTGATTTGTGTGTGCAGTGGAAGCCAGTGAAAGCAGGGACGTCATTTAGGGATTACCTGGGTTTGCAGTTGCAACCCCTGAGGTCTCCTTTGCTTCCCCTGTGGCCTCCCTTGCTAACCCTAAAAGAAAATGTAAAAAAAAAAATGTACTTTTTTTTAAATTTATTTTTTTACAAAATGGAGCTCCTGGCCTGTGGCCAATGCCATGTGGCTATTTGAGCTATTTGTCTTTCTGGACTGCCATACAATAATTGCTAGACTCATTAAAGGTTCATTTCAGGCGCACTTCACGGAGGGAGTCACTGAATTAGTCTGTTCTTAAACATCTCAAATTCACAATGCAGACAAAATCCTCCAAAAAGTATTTAGAGTAGAATAAGCATCCATTTTGGCCTATGTATTTTGCTTTTCGCAAGTTGCAGTTATAGCATGTTTCTTTCTGCCGATACATATGGTGATCCATTCTTGTATGAAATGTATATCACGTTACAGTGATATTGTAAACATATTTTTCATATTGTACTTAGAAGCAATGCTATGTGATGCCACTTCCTGTTTTGTCAAGGGGTAAATGGTTGTGTTTCATCGCGTACCATGATATCACTTCGGGACGAGGTCAAATGACATCACTGTCTGTGATGTCATCAGAGGTCAAGGTGTTGAACGGGAAATCATATCGTGCCTCCTTCTGATTTATATTGGCCTAAGCCTAGTCGCTCTGCGAAGAAAACCGCGTTGCAAAGTTCCGATTTTGGATCGACTTCGCTGCCATTTTAGAATCATCTGCCATTTCGATTTCTGTTCGTATGTGAATTCTCTGTCCTAAAATGGTGGACTGTGTTTAAACTTCCAACCGAGCCTTCCTGACCTTTGAGCCTTTGTAAATGGTTAGACTGTCCGAGGGCCGACTGTTTAGGCTAGGTAATGTGACCTTGCACCAAGTTTGACTTCTTTTCCTAGGATCGTCTGTATTAACAAACCTAATCCACGAATACACATCGAGGACAATACTATGTAAATGTTGAGCATGGACACTGGCAGAACTACATTGTGAAGGGATATGTACTAAGGCTCACTGCTAAATCCAGCAATACACTTCGCCATTGTAACTTGTTGGAAACACAAACCTATGTAATCCATGTGTATATTATTGTATGAGCTATATGTAAACTCGGCACGAACTCTAGACCACAGATTATTAACCTGTAGAGGGGCTGGACAATATTGTAGGAAATGTATAAAAATGTAAATGTTTAGATGTCTAGCACTCTCCCTCCTCGCTCTGACGGGCTTGTACTCATTGCGGGGTGTTGAGAGCCAGATAGCTATCTGTATCAGATCTGTGTTTCTTTGTAACTAGGCAGTATTACAGGTCTGTGAATCTTTATAGCCCGTGTTTGGTCTATTTCCTTTTGTGGTACTCAGCCTCGATATTTCCTTGCTTTTACAAAGGGTCATGTGATGTCACTTCCCCTACCCCAGGCATTTTGGTGAAATGATGTCCCTGAGTGAAGGTCGATGAAGCCGGGTTGATGAGGTCACATCTGCATAGACTCTTGATGATGCGTACAGCCATGTTTAGGACACTTCTTAGGGGCACAAGGGAGGATGACAGGAGGGCATTGCCCCATCCAGGTGGGATAAGACCAGTACTTGATCTGAAGCTGTTAAAGCTCCTTTAATACTCCCAAGAAATGCTCTCACCTGCATGTGGGTAGTGGGTTGTTTACTGTCAGGCTTCTTCTTCTGTCTAGGGTTTGTGCCTTTCCCTCTTCTGCCTTGTGCATAAGGTCAATCATCCAGCTGTACCCCACCCACCTGCCACTTAGATGCCTAGACAGGGTGCTTAGCTTTCTAAGGGGCCAAAAACTCCTTCTGGAAATAGCTCAAATGCACCTCCCAACTGCTGCTGAAGACAGTTATTTTGACAAGGCATATGCCACAGACACTTTCCAGCATTGTGATGTTGTGTTTTACAAACCTCAGAAAAGTGGAAAGAACAGTCTTATGTGTGAAGGTCATTACCCTGAATCAGTACACTTCCTCGGTGTAGACAATTCCTTTGTCTACATTGCATGGCAGGTTAAGGCAATCTGCGAGTAACCAACTGTCATATCAAAGATATCCGGAAAATGAGCTGCCCTAAATGTGTCTACAAGCAACTCAGTTCGAGACAAAAGTTGTGCATTTGTATCAGTAACACTGTCAACTCACCTAGGAATCCATGCAAAACCTCATATCAGTGGTCCATGATTTAAGAATCAGCGTGACAGGCCTGAAGAAGGATCTGGGATGGTTCAATCACTCCTAGGTCCAACATCTTGATGATGTCACATACAATGTTGTCACAGACCTTATCTGACATCCTTTAGGTCTTGATATTCACAGGAATGTTGTTAGCCATTTTTATGTCATGCTTGCTCCAAAGCATAAAACCTGGAGTCAAGGAGAACATGGAGACAAAGTGATTGAACAATTGCTCTACAGTCCTCCCTTTGTCTTGATGTATGCTGTGGTGAGAGTTTGACTCCATCCATCATTCCATCTGTGGGAAGTAGGTCACAAAGATACTTTTTTTTACCCTCCTCCTGGTTTGAGAATAAGAGTAGTGAACACTATTGTTTATGCACGAGAAAATTCTTCAACCTATTGACATGACACCTTGAATGAGATTTCCAGGAGTTCCAACATCAATCAAGTGGCGGGCCTCCCTTGTATTTTTAAGCACAGGTTAGGGGTCAATCCGCTAGGCTTGCAAATCCCAGCCTTTGTCAGCTGTATCACAATATCTCCCTGGCCCTCATTGTAACCAACCTGAGCTGCATCCTGGTCCGACCACACTTCAAACAAGGTCTGACTTGATTTCAGGTTGCCTTCTAAGTTGAGGAATGTCTTTATGGCATCCCAGTACACACAAAACATAGGGTCGTAGGGTGGACTGCGAGGGCTTTATACCACCCCCTGCTAAGGCCCTACAACAGTGGACTACAGATGTGCTTGATGGGACTCCCACTCCTTTCTGTGATGCTTCTTTTTAGGCAAAAATAAAGAATGGTAGTCAAAGTTCCAACGTTCGTCTCAGGATCTGAACCCATTATGCTCTTACATTTTTTATGGAGTATTCCACTATTCTATTGGTTGGCACACTGTGAGCAATTCGACCATCCGCACGGTGGGCATGTGCTCGCCTGGGCTTTTTGACATTTCTTATTAAATGGAATGATGCTAGACCAACCTCAGGAAAATGTGTGGGGCTAATCCACACACATTTTCCTATGCTCTCACCACAACAAACGCATAGACCTAAGTACTTTGGGTGGACACAGCCTACAGGCACAGTTGTCCTGTCATATTTTATTGGAATGTAATGTCAGGAGTACATTATGTCATCTCCAGGAAGGGGGAGGACCAAGCTTCCCCCTTCCATGTCCAGCCGGATTAACTAACAAAGGGTCCATGGATCCGCCCTGCTCTTTTTTTGGCCATGCAGCTGGTGAAAGCAATTACCATCCACTAAACAAAATAAGAGGTTGAGGGAGTAACAGTGCCCTCACTGACCCTCATTTAGGTATTTCACCTTTAAATACAGACACAAAGGTTAGAGGAGCTACCAATACTATTTATGCCAGGTGATAGACGGGGAGAAACCAAAGGCTTTCAACCAAGTTTGTTCTTCCAGTACATTAAATTATGAAGCACAATCAGGTATATCAACAGGTAAACAATTTTATTTGCATACAGAAAAATAGCACTATAAAATGGTCACAATGTAAACAAATCTTAGGGTGGTTATACACAAATGTTAAGAACACAAGCTGAAGTCATCCGAGTAGGGGTAAAGACTCAAACCAATAACAGTAGATAGTTAGATCAAGGGTTGTGAATCAAATGCCCTAAAATGTCAGTGGTGTCAGGAAAGTGTCCTGTGCTGTGCAAACACACATGTAAAATAAATCCAACACTCCATTCTAACTCTCCATCACTCGGTCATCCACATACTAGCAAATACTTCCAACATGTTTCTTTCCAAAACATAGATTGCGCAAGATGCAAGGAAATTCGTCAGGGACTGTCAGGGGAAACCAAAATACAGTGCACTGTAATAAGCAATGTGCAAAACCTGCTAAACCAGCCAGGAAAAGGTCCTGTCTACTCAGGAAACAATCTGAATATACAATAAGCACTCAAAAAAGTGCTACAGAGAACACTTCATGAACCTTTCATTCTTAGTGTAAGGTTGATGGTGTGTCCAGAACGTGGCCACTGCTAACAGTGTGTATCACCTGAAAAAAATAGAGAAGACAATGGGATCAATATCCATTTGTCTATTGTACACAAGTTCGTGAACTGACACAGTGTAATTATGACCCGACATTACATTGGGCCAGTACAAAAGAAGGCACCTAAATGGCCCTACAGGGATGCAGTAGTAGGTAACATCATGAGAAGGAAAGAGTGAGGCCCAAACGGAAAAGGAGTTGTAATATGCTCCCTATCTCCTTCAGCAGCTTCATGGGCTCTAGAGGGCTTATCTATGGTTATTTACACACTGTCAAGGGTATCGTGAATCTCCTCTTGATCCTGTAGGATCTCGGCCTCCCTTACTTCCCTTTCCTCCTCACCTCGTATTCCCCGGCGTAGATTCAGGGTCCGGTTCTCCTTAGGCTTGGCCTTCCCTTTTTTTTGTAGATGAGAACGGCCGAAGGAGGCCGCCACCGTGACACCCCAAGGGTGATCGGTGGTGACCCTCCGCGGCCGCGGAGTGAGGGGAAAAAGCCAGAGGCTGAAAAAACCCCAGAGGTCTGTAGAAGATGCGTCGGTAGTAGGAAGCACTTGACACTTGCAGGGCTGAGTAAACTGCTGGAGAAGGCACACTCCTTTCCAAAATTTGACAAACAGGTCTCCAAGGAGGAAACGCTGAGACCGGTAGGAATTCGGAAGTCCAAAGTGTCAGCAACAAGGTAAGCGGGCTAGGCAAGGCAAACCCGTAGTGTATTCCTGGGGGCTGTACACAGAAGGAGCCGATAACAAGGGAGGGCGAGTGGAGGAAGGTAAGTAAGAAAGGTGGAAGGGTAGACAAGGCGGAAAAGGCAATAATAGTAAACAAAGGCGGGCGGAAGGGGAGGTAAGGAACACGGGAAAGAAGCAATAGGAGGACGTAGTAAAGGTGGTAGGACGGGAAGGGAATGGAGAACGGGAGCGAGGAAAGGGGGAGAGGGAGGAAACCAGAATCGGAGCGAGCTCCGGAAGGTAACTGTAACAAACAATACGGTAGCAGGGACACTAGCACGGAGAAAACAAGCAGCAGCCAAAACTGGAGCGTTGCAACGCACCCGAACACAGGAAGGGGCGGGCTATATCCTGTGTCGGGATACGTTGCAGAAAAGACTAGACCGCTGCACTGGGTAGAGGAAGCGTGATCGGAACACCCGTACGCCGCTTCCACCTATTCCAGAGCTTCCAGGCTCCCCGAGCCGTGACAGTATGCCCCCTCCTAAGGTCCACCCCTCCTGGCTTGCCAGGGTGACTACGATGGTATTTGCGTAGCAAGAGGGGCGAGTCCAGATGTCCTTTAGGTTCCCAGGAGTCTTCTGATCGTGGGTATCCTTTCCAGTGGACCAGATACTCTAGACGACCCTTATGGTAACGTGAATCGCATATCTGAGAGACTTCGAAGATGTCGGTCTTTGGACCTTTTGGCACAGGAGCGGCAGTCTTCCTACGAGACCATTTGTCCTCATGAAAGTCTTTAAGCTGAGAAGAGTGAAAAACGGGATGTATACGTTGTAATTGAGAGGGTAATTGCAAGCGGAAGGCCACTGGATTAATCTTCTGGGTTATCTTATAGGGCCCTATGTATCTGGGAGACAACTTGGAAGGGCGCACCCACCTTGGTAAATACTTGGTCGATAGCAGGACCTTGGAATCCACGTTCCATTCAGGAACTGATCTCCGATGTTTGTTCGCCTGGTAACGGTGTCTGTTTTGAGCTTCTTGGAGCCCTAGTTTGGCCTTACGATGAGCTTCTTGGAGGCTTTCCGCAATAGATTCTACAGAAGGGACTGTGGATTCAATGCCGGTCAAAGGATATAAGGCACGGGGATGGTAACCGTAGGTGCAGTAAAAGGGACTCATACCGAGGGCTGAATGACAAGAGTTGTTGTACGAGAATTCGGCCGTCGGCAACAGTTGAACCCAGTTATCTTGGCGTTGATTGACGAAACACCTTAGGTATTGCTCAAGTGTACCATTTAGACGTTCAGTCTGGCCGTTCGATTGGGGATGGTACCCGGATGTTAAAGCCCTCTCGATGCCTAGTCTTTCGCAGAGAGAGGACCAAAATCGGGAAGTATACTGGCTGCCACGATCAGAGATGATCTTAGTAGGAATCCCGTGCAGTTTGAAGATGTCTCTTAGGAACACCTCGGCCATACTTGACGCGGTTGGTATGCCTGGTAAGGGGGAAAAATGGGCCATTTTGGTGAATGAGTCGACGACAACCATGATACAGGTACAACCACTGGATTCAGGTAACTCTACGATGAAATCGGTAGAGACAGTGGTCCATGGACCGGTAGGGATAGAATCCGGTTCAAGCAGACCTAAAGGTCTTTGAGTGGAGGCTTTATTGCGGAGGCAGGTAATACATGACTGGACGTATAACCTGGCTTCTTCCCTTATTCGAGGCCAGAAGAAATAGCGTAATAGGAGTTCCTGAGTGTTATAGATGCCACGATGACCTGCCACCTTGGCGTCGTGGCACCAGGATAGAGCCTTTTCCCGGAGAGAAGGGGTTGGTAGATACAATCTCTTGTCCACAATGTATAGACCGTCTTGGATAACATAATCCATTTTCTTCTTTAGACCGGTCTCGGCCTCAAACCTTCCGGTAGAGTCTTCCTTGACTTGTTGTAGGAACGCGGACAACGTTCCTATGGTACGGGACTCAGGAAACATTAGCTCAGGCTTGGTCTCCAGTTCCATAAAATAATCACTCCGTCGTGATAGGGCATCGGCTACTACATTCTGGTTGCCCGGAATGTATGTGATGTTAAAGTCAAACTGCGCGAAGAAGTGCGCCCATCTTGCTTGTCTGGTGTTGTAGCATTCAAACTGGCGTAACACCTGGAGATTCTTATGGTCCGTTCGGAGTGTGAACGGATGCATTCCCCCTTGGAGTAGATGACGCCACTCTACACAGGCCAGTTTCATTGCCAGCAGTTCTTTCTCAATAACAGAGTAGTTACGTTGACTGGGATTCAAAGTCTTGGAATAGTATGATACCGGGTGTTCCTTTCCTTGGTACTCCTGAAGTAGGACGGCTCCTACAGCAGCTGAAGAGGCATCAGTTTCCACCACAAAGGGAAGGTTTTGATTGGGTTGACGTAATATAGGAGTCACACAGAAGGATCGTTTTAGCAGCTGGAAGTTCTTTTCTGCTTCGGTAGTCCACCGGAATGGCGAAGAGGTCTTTTTGAGGAGAGAGGTCATCGGAAGCACCAATTGGGAGAAGTTCGGAACGAACTTCCGATAAAAGTTCGAGAGTCCTAAGAATCTCTGAATGTCCTTCACAGAAGCAGGAGATGGCCACTCCAAAATAGAACTGACTTTGCGAGGATCAACGGCTATCCCTGCCGAAGAAAGAATGTAACCCAAATAGGGTATAGTTGATGCTGAGAAAACACATTTCTCCAGCTTAACTGAGAGTTGATGGTCCTGTAGTCTGTGAAAAACTTCCACTACGTGTAGACAGTGTTCTTCTTGGGTGCGAGAGTAAACCAATATATCATCGAGATAGACGATGACCGAGTTGCCTAGGAGATCCGAGAAGAGTCTATCCATAAAGCGCTGGAAGATAGATGGAGCGTTGACTAACCCAAACGGCATCACCTGGTACTCGTACAACCCAAAAGGTGTCCGAAAAGCCGTTTTCCACTCGTCTCCTGTTTGTACCCTGAGCAAGTGATACGCATTGCGCAGGTCCAGTTTAGTAAAGACGGTGGCAGAATGTACGGCCTGAATGATCTCGGAAATGAGGGGCATAGGATAGCGATCTTTGATGGTGACCTTGTTAAGACCCCTGTAGTCAATACAAGGACGTAGTTCTTTGGTGTCCTTCTTGGGGATGAAAAACAATGATGCACCGGCAGGGGATTTAGAAGGTCTAATGAGTTCGTTGGCTAAGTTCTTGTCCAGGTATTCCTTCAAATGATGTCTTTCCTGGAGGGTTAGCGGGTACAGGCGACCCAACGGAACCAAGGACCCTGGATGAAGGTCAATGGCACAGTCTTCTGGCCTATGCGGAGGAAGATCCAGGGGGATCTTCTCGGTAACTACATCGGTGTACTCAGCGAGATAAGCAGGCAAACAATGGATTGTTTTGGGATCTTCACCACAAAAGGTGTGTACTGTAGAGAATTCTGTTTGGGGTAGACAATTGGTCTTGCAAAAGGAGGATTGGAAACTCAGAACGTTCTCGGACCAGAGAATGGTAGGATTGTGTCTTCTTAACCACCCAATCCCGAGGATTAATGGGAAGTGCGCAGCCCTGATCAAGTCGAAAGACAAACGTTCAGAGTGTTGCATGATGTGTAAGACAAGGGCTTCGGTAGTGTGCGTAATGAGACCAGAGCTCAAAGGCCTTCCGTCAACACCTTCTACCTTTTGATCTTCGGCCTTGGCAATACGGGAAATGCCTTGCCTTTCGGCCCAGAGAATGTCCATGAAGTTGCCTGCGGCTCCGCAGTCCAACAGGGCTTGTGTCTGAATGGTAGTCTTGTTGATGATCAAGGTGACCGCCATAACCATAAGACGGTGGTCTTCGGTGCACTCTGGAGAAGTAACAGAAAGGGTGACAAAGGGACTAGCTTCGCTCCCTCGGTAGTGCGTCCCCAGCTTTACCGAGGGTGTTCGTTTCCCGAACGCCTGGGTGGAACGTCGGGGCAATCTCTGAGTAGGTGAAGCGGCGATCCGCAATACATGCACAGGTTCCCTTCTCGTCTTCTTCTACGTTCCTCTGCGGTGAGAGGGGAACGTGTGCTTCCGATCTGCATAGGCTCTTCTCTTGTGAGACGAGTGGCGGTAGGGGGGAAGGAAAGAGAAGGGCCAGGGGGTATTGATGTACTGCTCTTAGTCTTGCGGCGTTCTGCTCGACGTTCTGCCAGTCGGAAATCTATCCGGAGAGTAGCCGAGATCAGGTCAGCAAAGGTAAGGGGACGTTCTATCCTGGCTAGTTCATCCTTCAACTCCTCACGCAGTCCCCTTCTAAAGATGGCATACTGTGCTTGTTCTTGCCATCCTGCTTCTGCAGCGATTTGCCTAAAGGAGGTGATATATGACATAACATCATTGTTTCCTTGTCTGATGTCTAGCAGATCTTCGGATGCCAAGTAGGTACTCTCGGTACGTAGAAACGTCTGTTTCATCAAAGTCTTGAAGGCCTCGTAATCTAGGAGGACGGGATCAGATCTGTTCACTAGAGGAGTGGCCCAGGCCAAGGCGTTACTGCACATATGGGTAATCATGAACCCCACCTTAGCATGGCCAGAGGCGAAAGTATGTGTACGGAATGTAAAATGCAGATGACATGCATCCAAAAATTCCTGGAGTTTCTTGGGGGTTCCATCAAACTTTCCCGACACAAGAGGTAAGGGAGGCAGGTCGGTGGACGGAAGATCCCGTTCTGCGATCCGTTGTTGTAGAGTAGCATTGGCCCCTTTTAGATTTTGCACCTCTAGGTTGAGGTTTTGAACTGCTGCTATCAGTTCTTGGATCTGTTGAGGAGAGGCCATGGCGGTATCGGGGCGTTGCAAACTGTCAAGGGTATCGTGAATCTCCTCTTGATCCTGTAGGATCTCGGCCTCCCTTACTTCCCTTTCCTCCTCACCTCGTATTCCCCGGCGTAGATTCAGGGTCCGGTTCTCCTTAGGCTTGGCCTTCCCTTTTTTTTGTAGATGAGAACGGCCGAAGGAGGCCGCCACCGTGACACCCCAAGGGTGATCGGTGGTGACCCTCCGCGGCCGCGGAGTGAGGGGAAAAAGCCAGAGGCTGAAAAAACCCCAGAGGTCTGTAGAAGATGCGTCGGTAGTAGGAAGCACTTGACACTTGCAGGGCTGAGTAAACTGCTGGAGAAGGCACACTCCTTTCCAAAATTTGACAAACAGGTCTCCAAGGAGGAAACGCTGAGACCGGTAGGAATTCGGAAGTCCAAAGTGTCAGCAACAAGGTAAGCGGGCTAGGCAAGGCAAACCCGTAGTGTATTCCTGGGGGCTGTACACAGAAGGAGCCGATAACAAGAGAGGGCGAGTGGAGGAAGGTAAGTAAGAAAGGTGGAAGGGTAGACAAGGCGGAAAAGGCAATAATAGTAAACAAAGGCGGGCGGAAGGGGAGGTAAGGAACACGGGAAAGAAGCAATAGGAGGACGTAGTAAAGGTGGTAGGACGGGAAGGGAATGGAGAACGGGAGCGAGGAAAGGGGGAGAGGGAGGAAACCAGAATCGGAGCGAGCTCCGGAAGGTAACTGTAACAAACAATACGGTAGCAGGGACACTAGCACGGAGAAAACAAGCAGCAGCCAAAACTGGAGCGTTGCAACGCACCCGAACACAGGAAGGGGCGGGCTATATCCTGTGTCGGGATACGTTGCAGAAAAGACTAGACCGCTGCACTGGGTAGAGGAAGCGTGATCGGAACACCCGTACGCCGCTTCCACCTATTCCAGAGCTTCCAGGCTCCCCGAGCCGTGACACACACAGGTCCTTCCAAAGGTAAAAGGCAAAAGAGCGTATGTGTCTCTAGTTGTAGGCACTTGTAATACATGTGGTCTGATGGCAAAAAGTACATTTCTTACCATGAGCCTTTCTGGTAACCATTGTTGAAGTTCCAGACGGGTTTGTGTGGGGATGCGGGCGGACAATCTGCCAGCCTATAGTCCTCCCGTTCAGCTTGGAAAGCTGATGATATTCAGTCTGCGTGCGAAGAACTGCAAGTGCCCCGCAGAGAGTACTGTGGAGCAAATGCAAAGCGAATCGGTTAACGTGCTGTTGTGGGTTACTCCATACAGCCGTGCATCACTATTCAATGAAATATCTACCTTGTTTTTACTTTATGCTTCCTCCATTATGGGCTTCTGCCGAGATGGCAATTTCTGGCTGCCACAAACATTGGGATGGTATGTCAGCATCACAATGTGCTGTCAAACGTTTGAGTCCGTTGTACAGCGGCTATTAGCCAAAAGTGCTTCACAGCTCTATGTGACGGCGCACTGGAGTAAACCAGAAGGGAGAGAGAGACATGGAATGGGAGGCAATGTAAGAGGGGGAGGAGGGAACACAATGTGCATCTCCCCAGTTTTCTCTCCCTTTCTATGCTATCTGTGACCCCGTAGCATTACGAAAAGCTCAGTCTGCAGGACTGATCACTTACCCGAAGAGAGTGTGTTGCTCTGTGCGGTCAGGATCCCAAGACGTCTGGGTCCGGAAGTGTGGAGTCAAATGACCGGCGAGCCATCTAAAATTCTTTGCAGTGCATTTTAAAAATGTTGATGTTGAATTTGCTTGACTATGCCAATCTGGTCTTTTGGCATTGTGCTTTGCTTCAAATATTTTCGATGCCTGAGTTGATTAATTACATTATGCATCTTGATTTGTTTTAGAAGTAATAGAAATGGTTTGAGATCCTTTAGAAGTGTTATACCTTTCCCTAGAAAACAGATGGAAAGAGGAATTGAGTCTTCAGAAGGTGAAGTGATTTGAGAACCATTGTGGTCATTGTGATGTTGCAATATTGAGTAATATTGGTTTGAACTATGCTTGTGGAACTCATGTTGATTTTGTGAGAACGAAATGAAGAACATTGTGATAATTTCTGTAAGTAAAAATTTAGAGAAGCAGATGAATATGTAATTTATGGCATCTGCCCCTCCCCTGCCTCTATACCGCAAGTATGAGAAATGCTATTCACTAAGATAACCCTACCGACCTTATCCTGCAACAACAGAAGAAGAGATGAATCTGCAAACTCAAGAAGAAATGAACGTGTTGTAACTGAAGATGACAAGAGCAAGTGACATCACTGTCAAACTGACACACAAAGATACAATAGACATGAAGCAAATATGCACTCACAATGAAGAAATGCAGACACTAGGTCAAATTTACATTTAGACATGAATAATATTACCTACATCATATAGACCTGAGGAACATAACATAATCAACGTATACACTGAAATGCAACACAAGCGATAATCTCGCTAAATGTAGAAATGCAATTGTAACAAGGGGAAATCTTGGAAAAAAATTGATTGTGAAGCCACGTTAGATTGAATGGGAAGCCTCGAGACTGCAGGGAGATTTGACTTGCTGAATTAGCTAAAAATACCAACTTATGCAGACTAGACAGTGGCTGCACAACCCCCTCGAGGTTACGATGAAAAGGGAGGTTTGGATGACTCAGAGGAGAACAGAAGATAATAATTCCCAAGCATTAGGCATATTCTTCTTGGATTAAGTAAAGAACAGACAGCCTTTCAATGCCAGGTGCCAACTAATTAGAAGCTTAATACTGAATGAAGACTATCTTGAACGAGTCTCCAATGGCCAAAGAGGGTAAATACACCATATTAATAGGAGTTAAAATCCAAGCAGAACAAACGGAAACATGGTCTCCTCACACGTGACTTATGATTGGAGAACAGCCTCCAATCATTAAGCTCGAGACAGATAGACACCTGCCTCGGCTCCCCAAAGATTCCTGCAATGAGAGGTGCTGAACAAGGCCTAGTTCAAAACTAGATACCCTGGCGTGTGGCCTAGGAAATCATGGCTGGTTTCTTATATAATTGGAAGATGCCGCTCCCCCTACCACTATTTTATCTCATGTGCTGATGACCTGCCAAGTGTTCAAGGTTGGTAATATAATTATCTGATTGCCCTGTCTTGGACCACCCCTAAATTGATAAATGTAACAAAGACATCAGCTTAGCCACAGGTAATTTGCTAATGTAACAGTTACAAGTCAGCATCATATTAAGAGTTGTGATGATTGGCTGGCATTGGTCTTACCAACCTTGAACACTTGGCAGGTCATCCGAACAGGAGCAAACATAATGGCAGGGGGAACGACATCAAGGAACTGCATCTTCCAATTAAACAAGAAACCATCACTGATTTCCTAGGCCACACACCAGGATATCTAGCTTTGAACTTGGCCTTGTTTGTTGTCTCTCATTCTGGAAATCTATGGGGAGTATAGACAGGCATCTAACTGTCTCGAGCTTAATGAATGGACAATCATAAGTCACGTGGGAGGAGACCACGTTTTGAATTATTCTGCTTGGATTTTATTAGGATTTTAGCTCATATTAATATAGGCATCTTTACCCTCTCTGGCCACTTAAGACTTGTTCAAAATATTTTTCATTCAGTATAAAGCTTCAAATTAGCTGGCTGGATGCTCTGTGGGTGGTCAATGTGCTTTTGGGTTTCTCAAGAATGGCAAAGAGGGCATGCCCCACATATAATGTTACTGAGCATCCCATTGTGATACTGGCAGATTTCTCAATTGCAAAGGCTGCTGCAACCAGTGACTGTTCACATGGATAATGGCCTCTCATTGCTGGATCTAGAATCCCACTATAATATGCTGCTGGTTTGTGTCCAATGGTAGTCTTTTGTGTGAGCAATGCTGTCATTACTATTCAATAGGATTAGGAACCATTCTGCACTGTAATCAGGGATCCCTAGAACGGGTGCTGTGCATATTGCCCCTTTCAATTAATCAAATACTTCTGTCCGTTCCCCTGTCCAGGCTATGTCACTGTCATCTTTCTGACCTTCCTTGAGTCCTTTTAAGAGGGTTCTGACATCTGCACTGTAATGAAAGACCCATGCCGTGCAGTTGTTGCAAAGGCCCAGTAATTGTTGCATCTCCCTCACTGTCTTTGATTGAGGTGCTTTCATGATTGCTTCTGCTCTTTCGGGGGTCACTTTTCTTCCTTCTTGAGAGCTCAACTGTCCTATATGCAATACTTCTTCCTGGCTATATTGAAATTTCTCCTTGTCTACTTTTTACCCCTTCTCTGCCAAGACTGTCATCAACGGTATGGAGTCTTTTCTGCACTGCTATTCTATCTCACTGCATACCAGAATATCATTTACGTACTGAATCACTACACTACCAAGTTGTATGTTCCTTGGGTCCATTTGGAGTACTCGATTGAATATCGATGGGGACTCACAGTAGCCTTGAGGTAAACAAGTGTCTTTCCACTTCTGATTTCTATATGAAATTGAAGTCAAGTGTTGTGAATCCTCATGAAGAGAGATTCAAAAGAAAGCATTCTTTGAATCGATCACAGTAAAATATTTGCCTTTGGATGGAATATTACACAATATTGTGGCTGGATTTGGGACCAATGGGAATTCTGCTTCAACAATATTGTTTGGGGGCTAGATCCTGAATAAAGCTCCATGACCCCCAGTTGCCTTTTTCACTGGGTATACCACTGTGTTACATGCAGATTCTGATGGCACCAATATTCCGTGCTGCACTATAACAGAAATTGCATCGTAAATGCCTTCATATGGTTCTTTTGACATTGGTACTGTCTCACTCATGGCACAATTACTCCTGGATTCAGTTTGTGTTTAACTGCACCTACTCCTTTCAGTAAGCCAATGTCATACGGACTGCTGGTCCACAATATACTTGGTACCTGTGCCAAATCTTCTCCAACAAATGGTGGTGTCTTTTTTATCAATTCCATCCTCTGTGGCACTTCCCTGCTCTCAATATTCACCCAATAAGTGAGGCTTATGAAAAACACTACCCCATCATCTGAATTATTGTCTCTAAACAGTTCCTCATCTGTCAAATCAGTCAGTGTATGTCCTTCATCAAGAGCTTTCACTGCTCACCATGCTTTTCCCTCATCATCAGTCCCGTGACCAATCCCCTTCTCTTCTCTCACTATGACTGTTTATAGTTCTAGTGGAAATGTGTGCCCTTCCTCCGCATCCATAGGTACTTCTGGTCAAAATACAAATTCTGTGGGTAGTAGCAATATTTTACGCCTTATCCCAGGAAGCCATGCTAGCAAAAGGTGAACTCCATAAAGAAATGCTTCTGGGTCCACTGGCACGGCCACTGTGCCTTCTGGCCAATACATTCTTGTGCATTTACAAAGTGAATCCCTGGAGCACCCTATGCCCTGGTCAGTGAAAGAAATGGTCATGTTGAGCTTGCTCATAAAGTCCCTTTCCCTTATGTTAAGTGGTGTCTTGCAGGAGTATAACAGTGGCATAGAATTGTCATGCTCCCCTACAGTGATAGGTAAGTCATCAGTGAATGGAACCAAACTTCTAGATGCAGAAAACCCCTGACATTGAGTATTTTCCCTCCCTAACACAGGACTTAGTTGTCCAAGGATCTACAAGGAAGGAAAATGTCTTCTCACCTATGGACTCCTCAACACGTGGTTCCTCTTTTGGGTCTGGTGTAACGGGTAGGATTGAACACATTAAGCCACTCTGTGGGCTGTCCTATTGTGGGTATAGATTCATCCCTGTACCAGTGACAGGGTTTCCTCCCACCACGGTCGTACTCCCTATTCTGGGTGTAGGTGTCTGTGATCCTGTACTTGTGTTCCAAGTTGCCATGGTATTCAGTTGTACTGGTGATTGCGGTTGCATCTGTGTTTGCTGTGTCTGCATGTGGACTTGCTGTGCTTGTACTTGTAGCTGTCGTACTTGCATTGGTGCTTGTTGCACAGATTGTATTTGTGGTGCATATGTCTGCTACCTTGTGTGATCTTGTGAATAATATTCAGATGACTCCACACTGTATGGTGGGGGTATGCCATATGCCCTTCTGGATCTTGCCAATTCTGAAGCATCGCTCCCCTGCTTCTGCATGCTTTAGAGATGTGCCTGATTTTTCAGCATCTCCACTACTGTTGAGGCTGTCCTCCAAATCTAGGCTGTCCCCCATTAAAACCTCCTCCTTGTGGAGCTTGAAATCCAACCCCTCTTCCTCTAGGTGCACACCCTCTTCCTCAAGGCCAAAAATTGTATTCTCCCCTTCCTGCAAAATTATCTCCAGCCATTGGCTGTGCTTGCTGTGTGTCTTGTGCAGCCACTCCCTCTCCACTTGTCAACACAGGTCCTTCCACTGAAAACTCAACAGCTTCTTCTGAACTAACTTTGCTTCCTCCAGTTTTCTTTCCTCAAGTTTCTTTCTCGCTTTCTCCTGCAATAATCGACAATGGTGATCTATAGTTAATTGTATCTCTGACCATGATTTCACTTCCATTCCGAAACATTTTTTCAATTATCTGTGTAGTGACTTGCATAACCCTTGATACAACATATGATAGAAAATAGCTATAGTCTTGCCCCACTGTTCCCATATCTCAATATGCCTCCTCTCTTGAATCTCCTGAATGTAAGCAACCGGGTCTTCATCATCATGATTTTTGCACATCATGATTGCACTCATGTCTGACCTATCAGGATATTGCACTCTGAGTGCTCTCCACACATCTGCTGTACAGATGTTAAATGATGCACCGTCATGGGTCATGTCATGAGCTGAAACTCTGAGTTACCCTGCTTGCTTCCAAATGTTGTCAGCTCTCTCTCCAATGCTGGCAGCATGCAAGCTTTTTATGTCATCCACTGCTAACTTCTTCCCTGCCGCCATTCTCTCAAGTTCATAGATCCATTTACCCACTTCTGATGTTAGAGATGGTAACTTACATTATCGTTATGCAATTGCGGCCATGGCATATATTGCAGTCGTCCTCCCCCTTTTTCTAACAATGGGAATTGTGTTGGTTCTGCTCCACGTTCTAATCTGCTTCGCCCTTTGTTTTTACAATGACGTCTGTCCTGCTCACTTTCTTTTGCCCTTAATGTTCTTAGTCTGTCTACATATGGGTTGTCGTGTTTGTTTCTATAAAGGAGATAGAACTGAAACATATACTAATTGGCTTTTGGGTTGTCTCCTTCATACTTCCCAATCATCCTTTTGGATGGTTGGGGTATGGTACAGCTTCTGGCTTTCGCCCTTCTGTTTCTTCCAAGTCAGACCACGCTATCTTGTTCCCTGGGCTTAAGCCCATAGAGCGGCCTTGCATGGCCTCTTCCCCTTCCTCATCTTCACTTGCATGTCTCTCAACTTCCATCACTTCCTTCATCTTCTCTGTCCTCAAAATCTAATCTTTATATTGAGCTCATTCTGTGCAATCCTTTCATTGCTTTTTCCAATAAGCTCTCTTCGCCTCTTTGTGGGGATCCTACCGCACTCCTCTTCATTTTACGGATGACACCACTGTCCCTCCTGCTTCTATACTAATGACCAATCCTGCTTCGCATCGCTGCTCCCTCATCTTCCTCTGGGAGGGTACAGTTTTTGATTATCTCCTCCACCTCCCTAATATGTCTTTCTAAACTCCTTTCTCTTTCCTGATCCTGTTACTAACTTTTCTCCTTTTCCCAAAGCATGCGTTCGTAAAAATCTCCTCTGCTTCTTTTTGCAGTCTCTCTTAGCTTCGTTCCATCTCTCGCTCTATCTCCCTCTCTCTTTCTTTCTCTGCTTACCTTTGCCTTTCCCTTTCTTCCTTTTGTTTTCTTGCTCTATCTCTTTGATATTGATATTTTATTTCTATCGCGCTCATACACAAGTGTTTCAGAGCACGACAAGGCAAGGTAAGGGGAACAGGGGAGAACAAAAACAACCATCTTACTAGGCCCAGTGACATTGAGAATGTGCAAGTGCATGGTAGAGGGGGAAGGGGGAGAAATGCATGGAAGGGGGAACAAAAGGAGAATGCGGAGCGAGAAGGAAAAAAACTAAAATAATAAATAAAAAGGCAACAAACAATTCGAGTGCAGCCAGCAAGTGGCAAGTGCTGGGTTTATGGCAGCAGGCCATGTAGGTTTGAAAGTGCACGAAGAAAAGGGGAGGGCTGTATGGGTACAGATACAGACCCCAGTGCAGGGGTGGCCCGGAGGCAGTGCGTGAGGGTGGCAAGATGAGCAGGTACCTGGGCGCGGAGGACAGAGGGTGGCCAGGTGCATGGTGCCGAGGGAGAATAGAATCAACAGGGGAGAGGAGAGGAGAAGGCAGAAGCAAAGAGGAAGGTTTTGAGGTGCTTCCGGAACTGGAGATGGTTCTCCTCAAGTTTTAGAGTGGCAGGGAGACTGTTCCAGAGGGAGGCCCAGCCGAAGACAGAGATCTATCCCCAGCTCGTTTCTTTGAGAAACGACTGGCCCTGAGGGAGTTAGAGGTAGAGGAGCGGAGTGCTCGAGATGGGAGGTATTTGCAGAGGGATAGCTGAAGGTATGTTGGACCCAGTCCCCAGAAAGCCTTGTGGACAATGCAGAGGGTTTTGAATTTAATCCTTGCATCCACTGGGAGCCAATGGAGAGATTTCAGAGATGAAGTGATACGATCCCAGGGCTTGAGGCCAAGGACAAGTCTTGCAGTCCTGTTCTGGATAAGTTGTAAAGGGCAAAGAGTAGAGGCAGATAGATTAAGAAATAGGCTGTTGCAATAGTCCAACTTAGAGAGAACCAGAGCTTGGGAGACAATGAGCCTCTAGCTCCCTTCTCTTCTATTCATTTTGCCTACTCTCTATCTGCTTCAGGTACCCTTTCCATTTCCTTCTCTTCCCAAAATATTCTGTCCATTCTTTCTTTCTCCTCGTGTTTCCTTCTCTGACATGCCTTTCCTTCTTGTTTTCTTTCCTCTTCTTCATCTTTCTCCTATCTTTCTTTAACTTCCCATTCTCTCTCTTCAGAATTGTCCATGTTTCTTCTGTCTAACTTAAGCAGTATTTGTGTTCCCACACACTCGTTCGGAGTGATCATTGTCTTTTCTTTATTGCTCTGCCTGCCTTTCTTTCTTTGAAGCTCTTACTCAGCCTCTGTTAACCTTATCTGCAGTTTGTAGCGCTTGTAATACTCATTTCGCATAGACACTAGCTTTTGTTTATTTAATTTAGCTCCATTGATAGCGTCCTGACTACTGTAAGCGGGGTGCATATAAAGGGTTGGTGTACACTGCTGCTGCTTTTAATTCTTTCAGTGGGTAAAATCACTGTCATTCGTCATACGAATCGATTTTCTGTGGAGGAGGAGCCGAGAGCGCTGTACCCTCCCCTTCATGCTGATTAAGCATCCACTCCGTCACGGGTGGCTCCTTGACTCGTCCTCAAACATCATCCATATCTCTAGAATAGCTAAATGTTTTTGTAGTTTCTTTCCTTTGTATATGGCGTGTAAATATGCAGTCATGTGTTGCAGCACTGATTCCGAAATAGTCGCCTCTTGGGGCCAGGGCATAAACATTTTGCCTGCTGTGCCTTTAACCCATTGGGAATTGTACTTAGGTATTTTCTTTTTATATCTAGGCAGCGATTTACACAAATGCATAAGGGGAGTAGCTCACATGATGGCACGTCACACTCGTGACTGCCAATGCTTGTGGTTCCTTAACAAACCTTCAAACTCTCTCTCCTTCACAGTCTCCTATAAACAATATGCCTCGCTTTTCAACACTTCTACGTCCCTTTGACAAGCCTCTCGGCTACACCAACTCTACGAACAAGCACCACAAACGTTGGCCATGTTCAGAAAAACACCCTTTTGGTCCAATCTACAGTTCCACATGCTCTACGATGTAAACCAATACCCACAAAGCCTTGTATTTCACAATTCAAACCACTTCTCACCCTCCCGCTGGTGCCAGAAATCACTAAACAAATAGGTGCACCTTCAATATAACGCAACACAACAAAACCCCCATGGCTGTCTTTCTGCCCTCTTGACAAGGTATCCTTATCTCTCAATGCTACCATGAATGGGTCCATTCATGAAAAGACTAAACTTTACACATTGGGCCTCATTACGAGTTTGGCAGTAGCCAAACCGCCAAACCCGCTACCGGCCCCGGCACCCGCGAATGGGCCATTACCGACCCATTACGAGATGAATGGGCCGGTAATTGCCCATTCGCGGGTGCCGATATGGCCGGCCTCCCGATCCCCATTCTGCCCCAGAGGGCAGAATGGGGGTCGGGAGCATGTTTGCACCGGCACCGTTAATAACGGTGCCGGTGCAATCACGAGTTCTGATTGCGGGTGCTGGTCTGCATGCCTGGTCAGACCATGCGTGCAGTCTGGCACCGGCAAGCAGAACTCGTAATGTGGCGGAGGGGTAACAACGGCACTGGTAGAACTAGCGGTGCGTTGTTGCCTTTCCACCACATTCGTAATGAGGCCCATTGTATATGTTGACAATTCCCCTAATCAATCCCCAGACTCCATAGGTTTTTGCAACTAAGATTGTGGTATTGCGTCAGCTATGACACATTTCTTGTTTATAAATCATTGTTCTGCATTGCAATTTCTGAGAGAATTGGAGACGTGGGTGTTTATTGCTGTCCCTGTTTTATATGGATTGTTAATAAAACAGGCCTTTGCCATTTACTTTGACTATTTCCATCAACTGTTGTGGCACTTCCCAGCCTGTCTGTTCCGCTAGCACCGGGACTTTCCAGTGCTCTTTTACAAACGCTTATTTTTGTTCATTGAAATTGGTCTTTCTTGTCTCTGGTACATTACTGGCACATCAAGGGTGCTGGGCATAGCTTATTGTAAGCGTTGCATTATCTGTTATTTCTGCCTCTCCCCATGTCCCTCTCTCTCTCTGTGTATTAGGATACGTCAAAAGATTGACGGGAATGGTTGCTGCACCCGTGAGTAAAATGTCAAGTTCTAAAGGTTTAGTTGTAATGCTATGTATGTTGTGAGGGTGGGGAGGGAAAATGTACCTTGATGCCCACACATCTAAATTATTGTAGCAAGATGGAGGGGTAGACATCATTCTTACAGCTAGCCCAGTGACTGATTGCTTTGTCCATTCGTGACAGAAAAATGCTAGCCTTCCCATCTGAGCTGAGATAGCTCGGGCAGAATTTTGTACCTGGCTGGGGGATCGTTAAAATGATAGGGTACAACTCTTGAGCATAGAAAAGCCCTGGGAGACAAAGGAGCACATCACGGGACAACGTTGTGATCAGGAACATCCAGTACTCTAAACCCAAACTCACAAGGATGTGCATGATAGAAGCAAAGGTGCAGAGGTCCACAGCAAGGCATTTTGATAGCCCTTTCCCATCTACAGGCATTGACATACAGCAGCAGGACTGAAGAAAAGGTGAGTTTGATTTGAAATAAGATATTTCGTCTCCTTTGGTTGTGATCCGAGGTGCACTGGCAGCAGAGGTGAGGAACAAGGAAGTCAGTAGTCCCTGTCAAGCCATCCAAGTGGAAGACTCTTGGAGGTAATTGTGTCTGCCATTGTGGCGGTATTGGCTCATGCCTGATAGTGGGCTCTCGACTTAATAACAAAGAGCAACATGCCTCTATTCAAACTTGCTCTGTCACAGGGGTCTGCAACCTGCAGCTCTCTAGATGTTTTGGACTAAGACTCTCATGATCCCTCACCATTGCGGTGCTGGCTAATCCTGATGAAAGCGGTCCAAAACATCTGAAGAGCCAAAGGTTGCCAACCCCTGCTGTAGCATAAAGAGAAACCAAGAGCTTTCCTTTCCATCGACCTGTAGGTTACAACGGCCACCTCACAAGATTGTCAGGTTGTGCAATATTTTTTGGGACAATTTGCTCTACGTCTTTTCCAGACTGACACATTTATAGAGGATTATGTATGTCAAAATACGCCAGGTGGGGTCTTCAACTTTTAGGTCTCTAGATGTTTTGGACTTTAACACCCATCATCCCTAGCCAGCATAGTCAATAGTGAGGCATTATGGGAGTTGATTCTCAAAATATCTGGCGTGTTGCAGATTTTAGACCTCTACAAGGAATGGGGGATTGGTGGTCCTGTAGATGTAAACCAAAAGAACCAAGAGGTTTATGGTTGTATCACCTTGAGTACCCTGACAATAAAAATATAACATGCTATGGCTCGTTTAATAATACATTATGCTATGCATTATTTAAATTGAGCATATCAAAGAAAGTAAGACGTAAGCTGAAGAGAACAATAACGTCATAAGTGGTTTCACATCTCTTTAGTAAACACGTAAATATGCTAATTTGCTTTATAAGCTGCAGACTAACTTGCTGTCCAGCTTGTGGGTTCTTCTCCGCATTTCAAAGGCTGATTGTCTATTTTGAGCTTGAGGGTCCTGCAGTTTTCCGGCATTGAAGTGCCCCTACCTTTGTCAACCTTCATGTGTTGCTGTTCCCCCTCCAGTCAGGCGTGAGGTTAATATTCGCACTGACTGCTTCTTTTCACAGAAACTGTCTCTAAAATAGAGTGCCCTGTGACATCAACTAATATACCTGCCACGTCACCCGTTGTAGCTTCTCTCCATGCGGACATCATCGATTTTAGCATCTCATGATGATGACTTTATCAAGCCTAATATATCATCTTCACAGGACAGAAACACAGTAAAATATTTGAAAAGGTAGTGGGCAATACATTTCTTCATGTACTATACAGAACGATCCAAGAAAACGACAATAAACGTTCCCACTTAGCTTTTTTATTAGTATTTTTTATTTATTTCTCTCTCACTCTCCTCGCTTGTCTTGTTCAGTTAAGTGAGGTCCACACCCACCCCAGCGATTCTAAATACTTATAGACATTCGAATAGACATTCGTGTTGTATCTAAACTGTCTGCAGTAAAATCTTTTATTGACTAATTCCAAGGCAAGCCTTGCTCTGGGCCACAGCGAGTTGTTTGGTAAACTAAAGGTGGCTTTTCTCCCAGCTGATAGCAAGTTAAACAATTTGCTGGACTGAGGACCGGTTTGCAGTAGACGTGGTCATTAGACAATTCTGTGATGTTTAGAGAAGCTTGAAATCATGGCATCTGCACAATATATTACTTTCCAGTCTGAGTGTTAATAAATCTAGGATCGCCATTTTACTAAGGGTAATGCAATACACATGGTGGTTTTGCTACACATCGGCAAAGAGAAAATCACAGAAAAGTTCCACACAGAGGGTACAAGGGGGCCATTTATTAAGTAAATACCACGTATTAAATCTCTCACTCACTCCTCAGGACCTTGGGTTTTGCAAATCGGTTCTAGCCTTGATTGGCTCTTACCTGGATGGTTGCTTTCTCTCAAATCTCTTGGCAGTCTCCTGGTGTTAACTAAGGATAGGGCTTCTGGCATTCACCCTCTAAACCTCTTTGCTGATGGCACTCAATTTCTTTTCTTTTTTCCCTCCTTCATCCCAACCATTTTGGAACGGATTCCCAGCTGTCTCACTGCAATCCGTCATTGGATGGCTCTCTGCTGTCTCATGCTGAACTCTGGGAAAACAGACATAATCTTTCTTCCACTTCCATTGCCACTCCTCTCCCATTTCCTTTCCTCCAGACCATCTTGCTCCTTCACTCAGGGCTCACAACCATGGGTCCTTTCTGATGGCTACATCCAACGGCAATAATTCATCACTACCATGCCCTCTGCTACTTATATTACCTCCGGAACATCCAGAAAATGTGTCCCTGCTCTATGAAAATTATCATCTCCACCCTCATGCTCAGCAAACTCAACTACTGCTCATGCCTACTCCTGGGCTTTCCTCACTACTCCTTCCTCTCCATATACAACATTCTCAACTTCGCTATCCTCCCTCCCTATAATCTAACAATATCGTCCCCATCTTCTTTTTACCAACACCATGCTAGTTGGCTTTCCATGCACAACTGCTACCTTTTCAAGTTCCTTCTCTTAATCTATAAAGTTCTCAATTGCCTTGCTCCTCCGTAACTATTGGAAAGTATCACTACCTGTTCACCATCCCATTTCCTCCGCTCCTCCTCTACACTCAATCTTGCTGTCCCATGCCCCATGTGCCTCCTCTAGTTTCTGCTATTTCTCCTTAATCGCTGGTTCTTTTAGATGCTGCTAACCATTACAATCAAAACCAGCACAATGGTGGATTTGTTCAAAGCTTGGCTTCTAAAACGTCATATACTCTTCCAGGAGAGAGCTGTCGTTGAGCCCTCCTATATCCTTCCTAGCTAACACACCACTCCCTCCAGTGCCACATAACCTGTAATTTTGGATATAAGTACATTACTCCTCTTCAGTTCACAGTCTTCTGTAACAGAGGCCCTTTCTAAATCACATGTTATGTATTTGTATGTGTTAGATATGTATTTGTTTATTTATTTACTTATTGCCCCTGGTCCCTCATCACAGTCCTTCATGCAGGGATTACCATTTAATACTGAAATATTCTAATTCTGATGTCTTGGTTGGCAGGTGAGAAAGGATGACAGATTGTTCCTAGTGAGGAATCTTGTTACTGAAATTAATTGATTTGCCTCTGACAAAATGCAATGAAAAGGATTTCCATTCTGTTTAATGAGGAGACCCACACTAGCCAAAATGGTCCCCTTCCTGTGGCCCTTAGCCAGGGTCTTGAACTCTCAGCGCAATGACGATGTTAACTGGTATATAGTGGGCTTGGCAACAAAACAGTGATATACCAATGGAAATTCTTGCTTATCTTCATATCAATCTAATTCACTGTTATTGGGTATCTAAACCAAATATTCCGCTCATCACTATTCTGGTATAACACTCCAAAGAAAAATGTATTATTTATTGAAACAACTATCAACGAGTATAAAGTACAAAACGTAATGAAAAATCAATCAAACATAAAAGAAAAATGGCATAAGACCAATGGACAGAGCCTTAGGAAAATTAGCTGAAGCAAGTAGAAAACCTGAAAGTTTGTGCCAGCCTTTGTTATTGCTTGGATTACTGAATAACATAAGATTTAGAGTAAGAAAACATATATAAAAAAGGAGTTAGAAAGGTGGAGGATGATAGGAATCCAAAATTAAAATACAAAGTATTTATTTCCTCGTTTATTGTCACATCTACCACAAAATTCTTTGCAAGACTGATCTGTAATGGACCAAATTAGTAACTAATGTTCTTATTAATTCATATAATATTACTTTTTCCTGGCATCTCCATTGATGTCCAGTATATTAAGTTGTTTACTTCTAGAGCATTTATATAGAATCTGCCAATATGTATGGGGCATCACAAGAGTGTCTGGGCAATCCTGGCAGTTGTTTCATGTTTCAGCAGCAAAAAGATTATTCAATTCACCTTCCTCAGGGCATGTTCAAAGATCCTGCAAGGACATATAAATGCATTTGAGTGTCATATCAGTTGCGGACCTCACATGATTATAGAACCAATGAGTATAGTGTGCTGGGAACAGTATTGTTTTCACCCAATTAATCATTAATCCCACATGCCTGGCAAACTCCTGAATAATGTCGCAAACTCGTGGACCAGAGAACTGAGAGTTTGAAGGCAAGTCCCTGGACGCTCACACCAGAGAGAATATAACCCTCTATGGAAGAAAGGCCCAAGTCGATCTTGTAAAGATAACAAGTTTTTAATCTCACACGCAGATGAGAGCAACAGCAAAGAACTCTGCTGCTTAGAACGTTCTGCCGAAAAGTAGTACAACCAGAATTTTATTAAGCAAAGCATCATTATAAATTGCACAATAGATAGGGTAAAATCCTGCACAGCTGGTTGGTGTGTGCCAATACAGGATCTGCCTGCCCCATAAGAGATGCCAGTCCATTGGTTCCAGCCCAGTCCATCTGTCTTCCATCACGTGGGTGCTGCAGTGATCATCTTCTTCTCACGTCGAAGGTCAGAAAACAAATGAATTATAGTCCTAAAATACAACTATTTTATCACTCATACTGTGTACCTGGCAGGCCTTAAGAAGGGCATAAAGAAGGTTCTGGGTCACTCTAACCTTCACACACATATTTCTCTCACTCCCCTCAACGCCATCTGGCTCCAAGGTCTCCACCCTCATTTTGAACTATAGGTTATCCTTCCCAGCACCTCACAATACAAATTAAATTATTGTCACTTCAACGATGCACCCTGTCCATCCTCTTTGAACATCTCAGGACAGGTTAATTTGGGTTGGTGGTGACAGGGCACCTGGTGCCAAGGAATTCAGAGGTCTTAAGTTTTAGTAAGTTAAAATGCTCTATAACTCGTGGTCGCATGCGGATGGGCCGGGTCATGCTTTGGCCAGTGTGAGATAACATACACACCAGGCACTGGTCTCTGATCTTGGCCTTGTAGGGCACATTCCTATTGAACATCTTTGCAATACTGTTAGTACAATGAATAGGCGTTGTGGCGGTTGGGGGTGTGGGCTGTCCTCATGGGAGCTCAGGCATGGCTGGAGATTTCCCTTGTCTCGTAATTTGGGTCTAGTGTATGCAATGCCACATTTACTGCGCAGGTCCTCCCTACTACCTCTAGTTACTAATATCTATGTACAAATAGCAATGCTGTTTGCGCCTTATGCTGTACTATGTGGATAGACTATATTTAGTTATATTGGATTAAAGTTCTTTTGTATAGGATGGTGGGCCTCTCACCGTCCCCCCTGCCCCATGGCCCATCACAGTGCTTCGAAAAGCATCTTGCCTCACTCTAAAGCGCCTATGGGGATAGGGCGGGGCTGCCCCTTCCCAACATTCCCCCTTTCGTTACTTGTACAGTAACAAACTTTGCTATACTGCTGCACTCCCGTTCCCTCATCTGGGCTTCCAAGTATGGCTGAGTTCTCTTTATTGGTACCCAAGCCCTACACACTGACCGCAAACTCTACCCCCTGCATGCGTACTCTTCAGGGGAGCAAGTCATATAGATGCATCCCCCCTCCCCCGCCAGGTCCACCCAAACTTCTATGTAATTTTCTAGATCAGGGGGTTGAGAAATTATAGTGTCGTATAGATGATCAACTTCATCTCCATACAGGATGGGGAGCATTTAATATTTAGTGCCTCTCTATGGGACATCAGTTTGTACTTCAATGTTTTTTGTTTTGCACTGTGTTTTTAGAACCTCAATTGATACGATAATTTTTGCGCTACTAGGTGCCACATTGGCACAAAATCGAAGGGCCAGTTGTGAAGTGCAGAAAATAACCAGGATACACACAATGATGGGCATTAACACCTTCATGATCGCTCCGAGCCACGACGGGGTCCAGCTAAATGCCAAGGTAAACCAATCACTGCCCTGTACTCCTCCCTCCTTCCTCATGCAATCAGCCAGGCCATGTACAGCTGCAATGATGTGAGATAATAATGCCTGCTCTGCATCCTCTGGAGGTCCAATGTGCAGCAGGAATCACCAAACTTTTTGCAAACCCCACCTTCCATTGCTGTTAACATGTCCAACACATAGCGATTTTGCTTTGTCATAAGTCTCAATGCACGCAATTCAACTTTGATCACGTTCAACCCATTCTCTGTGTCATTCATGAGCTGGACCAGCTCCGATCTTACGATCTGCAACCATTTGGCATTTACTGCGGCCTGCACTCCTGACACAAATAAAGACACGAAAAAGGATTCTGCTGAGCCAAAGAGCCTGTGTTCTTCTGGTATTTCAGCAAGCAATGTGGAAGAGTCTTTGGATATTTCATCCTCTGTGGTTGTTGGAACTGTCCTTTTCCTGGCACGACATGGAGCTCTTGTTTGGGCAACAGGCCCTTATCTTCATTTTTGACTGTGGGAAGATTAGTTGGTCCCTCGGCGGGCAGTGCTCCCCTTCAGGTGTACTAATAGCGCTGAGTGCAATGTGGCCAGCGAACAACAGCACCTCCATGATGGTGGGAGGAGCAAGTAAGCTTGCCAGCCAAAGACCCAGTAGTAATCCATCATTGCTGCTGATCCTTTCTTCATGTCTGTGATCATGAGAGTCTTATTGCAACATTCATTCAAGCTGACAAAGACTGTACCCTTGCTGCTGAAACAGAGTCTATATTCTTCTTCCTTGTGCATGTGCTCCGGCTTTTCCATGTTACAATCCACGTAAACTTTGTGATATGTTCTGTCCAGATTGGCGCACAGAAATTGGCCACTCATGCTATCTTTTCCTTGCTATATGATACCAATACTTCTGCCAAGCAAGGTAGATATAACAGTTCCACACACTTAATGTCTTTTGAATCAGAGCTGCATTGTACAAAATCTGGACCCACCATTTGTAGTTGCACACTATGTGCCTGGAACGTTCCTTTTATTCTGCATAGCGCAAGGTGTACTAGGCATTGTGACTCCATAATTGGGACTGCTTGCGGTACTAACACCTTGGGAGCCCCTGACGCATGTGGAATGAGTGAACATACATAACTGATTCCATTCACAGCGTTTCTCCCCACACCACTCATGTCAGAATACGATGAGTTGGTGTACTCGGGATGATGAATATCCTCAATCATATCCACAACCAGCCCTTGATATGTGTCATACTTTCGCCGCACTTCTCTTTTCAATATTCTATACCTGCTTTCAAGAATGTCAGCTTTATTAGTGCTATCAGAAATAACATTATATCATTTTGCAGTGGTAGACAATCTCCTATTTGCTGAAAACACCTTTTTCACTGTTTCCCCCACTGTCGTATTGTGCTTATTAAATTCATATTGATTATTATTGTTAGTGTTCACATTAGTGCTAACATATGTAACTCCATTCATATTATTAACACTTATATGTATTGTCCCATTTGGATAATATACAACCCTATTCCCCCATGCCGCTTTATAGGATTTACCCCTATAACACCCTCCCCATTACAATCCCAACAGTGCTCACAATATCAAACAGAGACCCACAATACTAGTCAACCCACAATAATAAACATAGGTCCATATTTTCTCATTCGTGCATGTACACCTCAGGTCCCTACTTTACAGATTATTTACATTAGTCACATCCATCTTCTTTTTGTCCTGAAATAAAAACACAGACACACAAGACAACAAAAAGGAGCGATGCACAAGATGCACTTTTTACAAAAATAGAAAGAGGTAAAGAAAGAGAAAGGGAGAGAGAAAAAGAGAGAGAGAGAAAGAGAGAAACAGAGAAAGAAAAAGAGAAAGAGAGAGAAAAGTGCTCCTGAAAAAAGGAAAATACAGAGCTTGCAGCTAGGCTTCGGCCTGCCACTGGAGCATGCTCCCACACATGTATCACCCCTGAAGAGCCTGGTGAGGTAGATGGGGTATAGGTACTGTTACCCCTTGTTTTAAATCAACTGACGTACCAGCGTACTCTTTGGAGGTGCCCTACAATCGTCAGAGAGGTGGACACAATAGAACAATTCCTTGAGTTTCAGAGAGAGAGGAATACAAAACACCACCTCGTAGGGCCCTTGGAACCGAGGATTATTCCACCTGCGTACAAAATTGCAGACGTATATGAGGTCCCCAGACAGCAGTGGTTGCGTGGTCATATGATTGGGATCTGTCACCGTCGTAGTCTCAACATCGGGTGTCTCTGTTGTCACAATCCTGGGAGGTGCAATCTGTCGGGAGACACATTTATTGGCCCTAGTTAGTGTGGTCAAATATTCTTCAAACTCATCACCTAGCACTGCTGCTGCCCGATGTGTGTCTGAATACCTTCTTACTGGGGATATGGGGGTATATGGGAGTATGCATACGCCAGCCAGTGACCACTTCATGAGGTGACAGATGGTGGTCTTTGATTGGCTGCGTGCGTAAACTGAAAGGGGTCAGGGGCAAACAGTACACCCTGTTTTTCTTCAAAGTGGTGCAGTTTGGATAACTTGCTTTTTAGGAGCCTGTTTATTCTCTCCACAATGCCATTGGCCTGTGGGTGGTAAATCGAACACTTCCGGTGCTTGATTCCAAGTAGTGCTGTAATGTGCTGAATAATGCATTGAAGAAATGTGTGCCACTGTCTGACCTTAAAACCTTGCACACACCCCATTGCAGGAAAACTTCCCACACTAAGAATCTAGCAGCACTCTTGGCATCCAGATATGCACACAGCCTTGCTTCCACCCACCTTGAGAAAGGACAAACCACTACAATGAGATACCTAGCTCCATTACAACGCTCTCCCATATCAGCAAAATCTATGTATAAATCAGGGCATGGCACAGTAGGGCAGGTCAAGGTGCCCCGTAACGTCCGTAACATCATACCTGTACTGAAACTTCAGTGCAAAATATGACCATTTCTGCAATGCTTTCCTGGATGTTCGGAATCTACCAGTCCTCCTGGATATCTGCTGCTATATGTTGCTTTGAACTGTGAGATGGGTAGTATAACTGTCTTCCCAGAGCTCTCTTGCCTCCATAACAGATCTCTCAGAGATTGCTTACAACCTCTCCATGACCACAACTCTTTCTCCCTTTCAGGTGCCCTTCCTTGTAGTTCGATAATTTGGGAGATGGGCAATGGTGTGTAAGGTGCTGGATGTTTGCTTACCAGTGGGGCAGTCACAACATACTATGTGGGTATTTCATTTGGCAGATACATTGTCATTTTGGCTGCTGCGTCGGTGGATGAGTTTCCCATTGATATTTCGTCTGTCCCATTAGTGTGGGCGCGGACTTGATGACCCCCATAACTGATTGCTGGGGTAATGCTTCTATCAGTATTTCTAGCAGTACTGCATGTTGCACTGGGGATCCATCCACCCTCCAAAACCCCCCTCACTTCCAGCGGGATAGACTGACGTGCACAGTTGTTGTAACGTATGCTGAGTCAGAATATATTGTGGCATGGCACCCTTGAGCACTCTCAAAGCCTTAATAAGTGCTATGGGCCTCATTCCGAGTACGGCGCTAACCAATGGCGCTATTAACGCCTTGGTTGACGCCGTACCTGGACCGGCAGCGCCTTGGTGGATGGCGGAATTACCGCCCCATTTCAAGGTTGGCGGGGCGGTAATTCCCCAATCCCCATTTACCCTTCCCCATTCCCATTCTTGCCCCATAGAGCATAATGGGAGTGGGGAAGGCGTCAATTACGCCACCGTAAATTACGGTGGCGTAATTAACATCAAGGTCCCTTAGCGCCATGGTTTTTAACACCTGCTAAAAGCAGGTGTTAAAACCACCATGGCGCAAAGGGAACTCGGAGTATGGCGGTAAGGGATTACCGCCACCGCTCTCGTTAGCGGTGGCCGCTATCCCTTACCGCCATACTCGGAATGAGGCCCAATGACTTCCAGTGCCCGTTTGTTTGTTTGTTTGTTTGTTTGTTTGTTTGTTTATATACTTATAATGTGCACCAAACTCGAGGGTAGCCAGGCGCAGCAGTATAGATAATGCAAGGCTTAAATTACAAATTTGCGGAAATGTACAGATATATACAGTTATACAGATTACACACAGGCAAAATGTATACAGATCAAGGAAGTTACATTTACAAAAAGAAAGACATGGGCATCAGCTAGGGGGTATCTAACATATCTACACTGGGATGTCTCGGGAATAGGTAGGTGCTGGTGAGCTAGTTATGGGTAGCTTTCAGGAGATTGATGTAGTTGGATCTAAATTTTAAAAAGGGCTGCTCCTCACGTAGAGGGTGAGGCAGTGAGTTCCATAGTTGGGCTGCTCGGACCAGGAAGCTGCCTCCACCGGCCTTAGTCAGCCTGTATCTTGGTACAATGAGGCTATTGACATTGGAGGTTCTTGCTGGTCCGGTGGAAGTTCTCTTTACAAATTTGTTCGTAAGGTAGCTGGGTGCGGCCTTGTTCAGAGATTTGTGGATGAGGCATGCAGTTTTTAAATTGATTTCATTTGGGGTAGACAGCCGGTTATGGTGGCGCCTAATGTTAGATATGTGTGATCTTTTGGTCATGCCAAGATATGCTCTTAGGGGATTATTTTGTCAAATTTGCATTCTGTGGATGATAGATTTATTGGCGTCAATGTAGAGGGCATTACAATAATCGAGCCTAGATAGGATGAGGGCTCTGGCTAAAATGATACAATTATTGTGTGAAAGAAAGTTTTTGCCTGCTCTAATGAGCTCACAAGTGTAGGCTGTAGTAGATGCCATGGACTTCACCTGTTTGTCGAAGGAAAGGGTAGAGTCCAGGTAGAATACGAGTGCCTTTACTTCCTTGGATACCTTGATGGTATTGCCATCAATCATGAATGAGGAGTATTCTTGGTCTAGTATTTTGAGGTTAGAGTGTGTCCCCAGGATGTAAGTTTGGTTTTATCATCATTCAGGCATAGACCGTGGGTTTGTCATCCATGCCTGGATGATGATATACACCCTATTTACCAAGGCCAAATCCTTGCTGTAATCCCCAGAAAGCGGGAGTAGAATCTGGGTATCATCTGCATAGTTAGTGTAGGTGATACCAAAAAGGTCCAGATCATCAAAAAGGGGCTTAGTAAATATGTTGTATAGGGTAGGGGAGACGCAGGAGCCTTAAGGAACTCCGCACAGGATGGGGATTGGGTCAGCCGCTGCCGAGGGGGAGAACACCCTTATGGTCCTGTCGCTGAGGAAAGACTCAATCCAGGTTATGGCCTCTTTAGAAAAGTGTGCAGCTGAGTCTAGGTGGCTGCAAAGGACCCTGTGGTCCACACGGTCAAATGCCGCCGAAATATCCAACAACAAGAGGAGAGCCATTTTGCCTTTGTCTCGTAAATCATCTATTTGTGCCTTCAAGTCAATGAGGGCAGTCTCAGTACCGTGTTGGGGTTGGAATTCTGATTGGCGTGCTCCTAGGAGATTATGTCGTTCCAGGAATTTTTGAATTTGGATATAGGCAATCTTGTCCAGGATTTTAAGCAGAAAAGGTACTGTTGTGATGGGACGGTAGTTGGTAGGTATACGAGGGTCTAATGTTTGCTTTTTAAGCAGAGACAGTACACAACATTGTTTCAGATTGGTCGGTACAGTGCCGGACGCGAATGAGGCGTTGACAAGTTTTGATATGAAAGGGGAAAGATCTCTGGCAGTGTCTTTTATGAGCTAGGCAGGGCAGGGCTCACCCTGGTAGTTTGAAGGCTTAAGAGAGAGGATGACTTTCTCTACCTCAAGAATAGAGGTTTTTGAGAAAATGAATCGTGCAATATGGTTCTGTTGTTTTGAAGGGGGGTCTATATTCAGATTGTTAGTTTGTGTTGGTTGGATGAGAGTGGCTTTTTTCTTAGATATTTTCTTTTGGAGCATAGTTATTTTATTTGAGAGTGCTTGTTGGATATCAGAGCACCAAGTTTTATCTTTGGAGCATGTGTCCGGGATGTGGGTGGGAGATTCTAGTTCCTTGAGGATGGTGAACAGTTTCCTCATGCTCGAGTTGGCATTAGAGATACGTTTATTGTATGAGTTGCGCTTGGCCAGGTAAATTTCCTTTTTATATTGGGTGGAGATTGCCGATAATTTGTTTTTATTGACTTCTGAGGGGATTATCCTCCATGCCGTCTCGCAGCTTCGCTTGAGTAATCGTAGATCCTTTAGTTCGGGGGTGAACCATTTGTTTAAGTGGGATTTAGGTTTACTCGGTCTAAGTTTTAGAGGGGCGATGTTGTCGAGGGTGGTGAGCATGATTTTGTTGTACTCATCAATGAGAGTTTCAGGGTCTAATTGATCCGCTAATAGGTTGAGAGTGGGTAGGATCGCAGGAATCACTTTATCCTTGATGATGCTCTTTTTATTTCTTGTTGGGCATGGCGGGGCCATGGTGGGTATTGGCGAGAGTGGTCTGGAAGTGGATAGTTTGAAGGACAAGAAGTGGTGGTCTGTCCAGGGTTGTGGGACGATGGCTTTGATATTGGTGGTGCAGTTGTAATCTGCTAGCCAGTCGAGGGTTCTCCCTTTGATATGAGTGGGTTTGAGGGTTTTTTGAGTTATGCCCAGATCAGAGAGAATATTGACAATGTTGGTGGCTTTTTTGTCTAGGGGTTCATTGCAACCGAAGTTAAAGTCCCCTAGGACAAGTATTTGTGAAGAGATTTAGAGGTTGTTCGAGAGTAGCTTGTGGATATCCTCCTCAAAGGTCCCAATGGGTCCGGTGGTCTGTAAATGAGGTGGATAGTCAGTCAATTCCAAAGATTGTCTGTCTCTGCGGAATAACGCCCTGAAACAGGCAGACAATTTCCAAAGCATATCAGATTACTGGTGTTACCTGGTGTCAATTGTCAACTTCTTTTTCCATGCCCTGATCCTATGTCTCACACTTCTCCTCCTCCCCTTCCCCAGGCACATTTCCCCTTCCCTCTCCCCTCCACTTGCATGTTCTCAGTGTCACCTGGCCTAGTAAGATCGTTGTCTTGTCCTCCCTTGTTCCCCTCACTTGCCTCGTTGTGCCTTGAAACACTTGTGGATAGGCACGCTATAAATAAAATATATCATATCATATCATAAGGACAGTGGGGCAGGAGGCAACAATATCCCAGCCCACAGTGGCAAGAAGGAGGGCCGCAGCAAGGAAGACTGGGATTCGAGAAGCAAGAGGAGGAGGTCTTGGACCCGGGGGGTGGGTTCTGACCATCCCAATATTGGAATTGTTTGAGGTGAGGGCCTTTCGCAAGGGAATGCAGGAGCAGATCTGCAGTGGGGTATGATTATCGACCACAGCAGGGCCCGAACGATTAGGGTATTCGCAACCGGGTCAAGGATATCAGACCAAGGGTATTCCCAGCGGCAACATCAAACATCACCAACAGCCTCAAGCATCTGACATTAAAGTGCAGCATCTGCCACAGCAGCAGCAGAGTGGTGCTGCACTGGTGAGCTGGACGCCAAGTGGTGTTACTGCTCCATTTGGAGGAACTGCAATGTTAGGGGTAACCCCTTCTTGTTCTCTGGAATGAACACATACCCTGATTAGGACAGCCCACAGAGAGCAATCGCGTGTCTGGTCTTGTCGACGACCATCCACCCTGAATAAGAACCAAGAAGTTCATATTCATGGTGGCCTCTGGTGCAACTTAATCATGTATCATGGAAGGAAATGTTCCATTAGTAGGAAAATATCTTGACATGCAGGGATTCTCTGGGGCTATTTCCAAGGTTCCATACACTGAGGAGCTGGACGTAAAGGTGGGAGGGAAGGTAGTGCATGTGCCCTTACTATATTTAAAAAAATTCCCCTGTCAATTTACTGGGCAGGGAACTGCTCAGCAAGTTAAACATGACTATATACTTTACAGATCATGGTATAGTCTGCACCACACCTGGGATGTTGCGCTGTAAGGGTGATGTTGATAATACACATAATGACAAGGGAGGTGGTGGTCCGCAGGATTCCCGTAGAACCGGACATGTTTATCTACGGTATAACAGTGCTTTTGGAGGTGGTGCCCCATATTGCCAAACAGTGTTGGCGAGTGCCCACTGATTTTATCTTTCGTCCAGCAGTGTCACCGTAGGTGGTCGTGGGAATAACATTGTCGCTGGATTTGCAGGGTTTGTTGGTTTCCGACAAGAGGGTTGTCATGTTAGGAATTGACAGGGATGGATATGAGTAGCGCAGAGCTTTGTGTCGATTCAACGGTACAGTTAAAGGAAATGACGGATGACTAATTGTTTGAAAATAACAACAAAGATGGGGAAATAATACTAAAGATCTGTATCTCCTGTGACATAATAATACAGTGCCGAAGAGTGCAGTGCCCCCTGATGGCAGTATTAACTCCACCCTTGTTTTTTGACAAAGACTTACAGCACGTACCTTCACAGTTGTGGGCTACAAATCCACATAATATAGGGTTTCTGAAAGACGTAACCCCCATGAGCCTAACAATGAAGCCAGGTGAAGTGCTGCCCAGGGTAAGACAATATCCATTATCGAGGGAGGCAGAGGGGGGTATTAGAAGACAATACAGGCCCTACTGGACCAGAGTATCATCATGCCATCTACGTCCCCATGGACCATGGCAATATACCCTGTTCAAAAATCAACAGGGGGCAATTAGAGAATGATTTAAGACTTGTGCTCCCTAAATGACGTGGTACAGAAAGAATATCCAGTTGTTCCAAATCCTGTGACAAGTTTATGTAGCATCCCCAGAGAAGCCACATATTTCACTGTAGTGGACTTGAAAAATGCATTCTTCTCGATTCCACTCCATCCTGAGTCAAGGTACCTCAAAGCATTTACACAGGGCCAGATGCAGTTAGAGCATACTAGGTTATATCAGGGGTACTGCGAGAGCCCGAGCATATTTAACAGAATATTGCATGCTGATCTAGGGAATATTCAAGTGCCAGGTACGATTATCCAGTACGTGGACAATCTGCTAGTGTGTAGTGACAGTGAACAGCACTGCCGAAGGGATTCCATTGCACTCCTACAATTGCTGGCCTATAAGGCGTACAAGGTTGACAAGGCCTAGTTACAATATTGTCGACAGGAAGTGCTTTATCTGGGGCAGTTCATATTAGTGAACCGTAAAAGAATACTACCTGCCTCATCAGTACGCGCCACTACTCCCAGACTCGCCTCAGTTAAAGAAATGCAAAGGTTTCTGGGACTGCATAACTACTGCAGGGCCTGGATTCTAGATTATGCAGCATACACAAGGCCACTTTTACAGACCCTTAGGGAAGCACAAAAAACGAAGGACCACAAGTTACACTGGACGACAGACATAATCAAACAGTTTGACGACTTAAAATAAGTTATTAGCTCGGCACCGGTGCTGGCCACCTCAGATTACACGCAGGAATTTTATTTGTTTTCACATTCAGATGGCCAGCTCATGACAGCAATATTGACTCAGAAGTGCACTATCCGTCACAAGCCATTGGCCTATTACAGCGGCACTTTGGACACAGTGATGCAAGGGCAGTTTGCGTGCAAACAAGCATTAGCATCTGCTGCTTTTGCAATAGAGAAACGTTCTACAATTGTAATGGTCACGTTGTATGTGGAACATTCTTTGTTTGCCATTTTAGAAAGGTCAAAATCTACTCTGACTACACATAGATCTTTGGCCTACGAGATCCTCATTTCTAAACCCCATATTCATGTGGTTAGATACAAAATAGTGAACCCTGCCACCTTTTTAATGGACATGCCTACTACAGAGGACTTAATGACGCACAAGGGGGAGGAGGACAACATTCCCAAAGCAAGGTACTGTGCATTGATAGAGGGTGAAGTACTTTTTGTTGACGCGTCTTCCAGAATTCATCAGGAGGTTGGTCAAAGACAGAAAGGGGCAGCAGTGGTACAACTTGAGGAAGGAGAATATAAAATGGTGGTCATGTAAAGGTTGCCCATGTATTATTCTGCACAAGCCTATGCAGCCCACTGTGCCTACTTGATTCTAGCACTGGCAGCCTACTGTGCATATATCCCACCAGACTAAACGAGTGCACTTTTAGACCAACTCCTAGATTATACCTCTACTTAGAATGTGCCATATAACACACTATTCCACATCTGAGCCTCACAGCCCATAGCCTATTAACCTTCACATGTCTACTGCTCACTAGCCACCTAACATCGAGCAGTATCCTCCCTATAGCGCTTAAGAAAGTTCCACACAACTCCACCATTACCTCCCCAGCCACCACTATTGGTATGGAACACCCACATCCGAGTCCTTCAAGTGGGCTCCAAAACAATCCATGCAGTATAGTCCTCAGAAATTCTAGACTCAGCGCAAGACTCTCGAAACTACATGAGCCCTTGACCAGAATCTTACCTCCCACCAACAAGAGATCGTTAGCTCAGAAAGCTAATATCACTCCCCTCAATACCCCAAGGCAACCGACCACTCCTACCAAAATAGAACCTTCCCATTCTACTACAGTGCCCCCTTAAAGGAGGACTAATCAATGCCAGATCCCTAACTGCACATGCTACAGATATCTGTGGCCTGATCTTGGTCGAGAATTTGGACTTTCTCACCATCACAGAGTCCTGGTTGCAATCCCGGATGGTTAAAGTATACTGAGACAGAACAGAACAAATATGCAAGGCAGCGGCATTGCCATCATCGCCAAGACCAGCCTAGGCATGAGAACCACACCCACTATAGTCGCTGAATCATGCAAATCGCTCACCATCAAACTTCCCCTAGTTAACTCCCAGATTTCTCTTCAGGCTTGACTACTGTAACAGCCTCCTTTTTAAATCTACCTGCATTTACTCTCCATCCTCTGCAACTCATCTAGAACAGAACTGCAAGACTTGTCCTTGGCCTCATGCCCAGGCATCATATCTCTACAGCACTTAAGAAAGTGGAGAAAGTGAGCTTCTGGGGGAAGGAGAGGAAAGGAAGAATAACTCTGAGGTGGTGCAGTTGGTAGTTTGACTTCTCAGAGATGTTGGAAATGTGAGGAGAGAAGGAAAGTGTGGAGTCGAAGAAAACCCTGAGGTTCTTAGCCTCACAGGTGGGAGCAGGGATAGGGCCAAGGGAGGCCAGCCAGAGAGTGGCAGAAAAAAGGGTTGCAGGTGTGCCGATGAGGATGATCTCTGTCTTAAGGGGATTCAGGCAGAGATCATTTGCTGCACACCACTCTTGAAATGCAGATAGACAGTCTGGGATGAGAGAAGGTGAAGAGGTGGCACAGGGGAGCCTGAAGGCAAGCTGGGTGTCATCTGCATAGCACTGAAGTTGGAGCAGAGAGCAGCAATGCGGTGGGCGAGAGGAGTCAGGCATTGGTTGAACAACCAGGGAGAAAGGTTAGACCCCTTGGGAACACCACATGTGGAGAGAGATAGAGGAGAGATAGAGGAGAGGTAGGACCCAGAAGAGAGTGGACTTGTCTGGACACCTTGTCAGGGGAGAAAAAAGTAAAGTCAAAGCAAGGGAGGGGGGTGGCCCTAACAGGGCCAATAGAAGAGGAGAGTGTGGAGGGAGAAGTAGTAGAAGTCGAAAGGGTGGACAGGATGTCCTGGGTTTTAGAGATGAAGTGAGAAGGCAGTGCTGTGCAGAGGGCCTGGGAAGGGACAGGAGAAGTAGAGACTATAGCAGGATTGGACAGTTCCTTGCAGATTTTAAAGAGTTCGGCTGAGTTATTTGATGCGCTTGAGATGGGGAATTGGATGTGAGCTCTCTTCTTAGTAAGGACAGAAAGTCGATATTGCCTTTGGATCAGTTTCTCACAGGATGTACAGGATGCCAACCATTTCCTCTCAGCCGCCCTACACTTGCGTTTAAGGGTGAGTAGGTCTGAGTCGTACCATGAGTTGCATTGATTTTAGGCTTCATGCGGATCCTCATGACAGAGATAGCAGAGTGGAGCATGGGGATGGCTGTGTCACGGTGTGAGTCAGCCAGAGATACAAGAGGGGGAGAGAAAGATGCGGCGAAAGCCCCAACTGACTGAGGAGGTGGGTGGCAGTTTGGGATAGGATTGGCCTGGGGGTAGTGAGAGAGAGATGGGAGGAGAAGAGAGAGTTGTTGCTCCAGGAGAGAGGAGTGGTGAGAGGGTTAGAGAGGGGGAGGTCTGAGGTCCCCAAGGAGGAGGAATTGAGTGGTAGAGGTCAGGAGCGAGGAAGAGAGGACCAGGTGGCCGGTAGATAGTAGTCATTGTGAGAGAGTTGCCACGAGAGAGAGAAAGCCTACAGACCAGGCATTCAAAGGAGGTGTAGGCCTGCATAGGGATGATATTGACAGGGATCCACTGCGGGAAGACCAAGACTACACCCCCACTGGAGTGGTTGGATCTGGGCATGGAGAGGACCTTGTAGCCATCAGGGAGGAGAGTGTCAAAGCTTGTGACAGAGCTGGCCGTGAACCATGTCTAGATTAGACCGAAGACATCGAAGTCAAGTTCTACCAGGAGACAGCAGATGTCAGATGAGTGTTTCATAGCTGAGCAAGAATTAAGAGTGGCGAGGTGGAGAAGGTTGCCATCCTTAAAAGACTTCCAGGGAGGGGTACTGAACAGAGGTACTCCTTGCGAAGTTGAAGAAGGAGCCAGAGAGAGGGCGGAAGAGGTAGGAGGAGAGGGCAAGGCAGCCGAGGAGGAGGAGAATGACAAGAGAAGTGAAAGAGAGTGGAGGTAAGGAAGTCGAAGAAGGGAGAGAAGGGACAGCAGGAGAGGAAAGGAAATTCTGGGGCACTCTAACCTTCACACACACATTTCACTCACTCCCCTTCACACCATCCGGCTCCAAGGTCACCATCCTTATTTTGAACTATAATGCATCCCTCCCAGCACCTTGTTACATAAATCACATGATTGTTGCTTCAACAATGTGCCTAGTCCATCCTCTTTGAACATATCAGGGCTTGTTACTTTGGGGTTGACGGTCAAAGGGCACCTTGTGCCACAGAATTCAGAGATCTTAAGTTTTATTCAGTTAAATGGGCTATAACTCGTGGTCGGCTGGGGATGGGCCAGATTATGCTTTGACCAGTGTGAGATAACATACACACGAAGGCACCAGTCGAGGCACCAGTCTGTGATCGCGGCCTTGTAGGGAACATTCCACTTGAACATCTTTGCAACACTGTTAGAACAATCACTAGGCGTTGTCGTGGTTGGGAGTGTGGGCTGTCCTCTTGCGAGCTCGGTCATGGCTGAAGATTTTCCTTGTCTCGTAATATGGGCCTAGTGTATGCAATGGTGCATTTACTGCACAGGCCTTCCCTTTTCCCTGTATTTACTAATATCTATGCAAAAATAGCAATGCTGCTTGCGCTTTATGCTGGCTTTTCTGGATAAACTATGTTTAGTAATATTGGAATAAAGTCCTTTTGTATTGGGATGTGGTCCTCTCACCGTCCCCCGACACCCCCCAGGCCCATCATAGTGCTTCAAATGCATCTTACCGCACTCTAAAGCACCTAGAGGGGGTAGGGCGGGGCTGCCCCATTCCCAGCAGCTTTCCTATATATATCAATAAGTCGTTGGCATAGAGCATCACTCAATCCTCAAAGCCCGCTGGCCATCTGCAATCACCACCAATGAGCCCAGTCTAAACAACTTCACTAGGGGCTTGATTACCAGTGCAAAGGGAGAGCCTTCAGTGGTCATCGCTTTATGTTACCCCTCTAAAGCACAAACGTATGGGATATAATGCCTTTGACTCTCATTCTGGCTAGTAGCTGATTGTGGAGAAGTCACACCCAGCCCAAATATTCCCCTCTGAACTCCATGTTATCTTACAGCGTGAACATGAAACTCCCTCCCAATAAGTCAAAAGCCTGCTCTGGATTGGGAGACAAACCACTGAACAGGCAGGTGAGTTTGTCTGCAGTCCTCAGGGCCAAGTACATCCTATGTAGATGGCATTAGGTCAATCTCTCCTGTATAATCCTGTTGTGGACCTAGTGGATTAAGTCCCAAATGACCTTCAAGAGCCAGTGCAACAGAACCCGAGACAACATCAAAGCATCTCTATTTAACTGGAAGATGGTGCATACTGTACGAAACACATGGTGGCAACATTAAAGACAGACACAAGTGATCACAGTTCAAGGGTGTTTATTAAACTATATAATGGGAGAGAAAAACACCTAATCTAAACCTAAATCTAAGATGGGAGCAAGCAACGACCGTCAAATAATAATAAGGCAGTACTAGAGGCATCTTGTGAAATAAAAAGGGCTTTTACAAAATAAAATATTGCCAATCCTTACAACTACGTTACAAAATATTGTGGGATAATGTTCTCAAGAAATGAAAGAAGTGTTCACCAAATGATAAGTCAGGATGGTATGGCTGGGTCTCCCTTCCCCACGTTTTTAGCATGAAACAAGGCAGGATTTTTGAGCACAGCAAACTCCTGGGCCTCGACAGCACGAGGTTACAGTTCCTTTCAGCATGAGGTTACAGTTCCTTTCAACGATGGCAGGACCATCGGTGGCCAAGTATCTTTCCTGCAAAAGGCTCTTGCCTTAGAAGGCCTGCTGTACCAAAGACAACAAACAAAGGTTCCTTTAGTAATCTTTCACGTTGGACGATTGCCAAACTAAAGTTCCTTTAATAATCTTTCATGTTGTGGGCAATTGCTCCTCGCCCCTTGTATCCCGCTCTGATCCATAATCTTTCACGTTAGCCTCCCTCAATCGATTTCAGTCAAAATGTATCACTCAGCAATTTCAATGTCTTTTGAACCAACATTCCATTGTGGGCATTCCTCATCCGGGTTCACACTTGTCTTTGCAGTGTTCATGGGTATATCACTATTTACCCTCAATTTGCAGGCACTGTCGGGTTCAAATTTGCCATCTTCACAGCTCAATCAGTTTTCTCCCATGTGTCAAAGACTTCCGAGTGTACGAGGGGTTTTGCTCGACCTTCGTAGGACTACTTTGACACTTCACACTAGACTCTCCTAAGGCCTCTAGGTCTTTGTAATTTCAACAAAACAACACAACCCAAAAGGGTTTCAGTCAGAGTTCTTTGAATGAGCGCCCCGCGACGCCTGAGCACTCTACTTCTGAACTTTTTACTAGGATTTATTTAAAGATCAAGTACACAAGTCCTTCGTTCAACAAGGTTGCCGCCTGCAACCTTGGGCCCAGCATAGTTTGGTTTTACTCTCTGTCTTCTCCGACTCAGCGGCTGTGCTAAACTGTTGGAGTTTGTTGTCTCAGGAGTCAAGGACGACACCACAGCGGCAAGAATGTTTCCCCGCTATCGGCGTGGTACGGCCCCATGTGCCATTGACACCTGTCACACGCCAGCTCGACTTCCCGGTCTTCTGATGTCCCTTTGGGAGGCTTCGCGAGTCTGAGTTGAAAAGGGCAAGGGCAATTCCCTCCTCCTCGTCCCCCCAGGTCTCTCTGCCTTTCTCCTCCGTTTGAACTGCCGGTCCGGAATAGCTGCTTCCTCATGCGTTCGGCCTTGCTCGAAGTTCCGCCTTTTATCCATGTGGGGAAGGGAAAGGACCGTCAGGTGTGCATAGTTATTGTCAATTGCCTGACTGTGCCTGACCCTTGTGTTGGCACATGTCAGGTAAACAGCTTGGGTATTAGTCCATTGTCTATCACGGTGTAGGAAAGTGTTTGTGTTGGAAAAGGGGGGAGGGGTAGAACCTCTCAATAGCCTGCAGGGTAGGATCGGGGAAAGGTGTTATAGGGAAGGGGGTACTGCATCTCACCCGTCGATGTCCCACTTCCACTGCCTGAGGACCCCTCATTCAGGTGATCCTCCTGTTATGATCCTCCCCCCAGGAACTGGATCCAATAGATATGGCCATGTCCTGTCCACCTGGACAACAGATCCCCGGGGATTAGCGGGTGAGACTACTAAGAGGAAAGATAAAGTTGAGGACTCAGACTTTTTTGCACCCCGCATGACGCCAGTTAAACAAGGTTCCAGGTTTCCAGACCCTCCTTGCCCTCAAGGGATCCAGTGATGGTGACTCTGGAACATATGGAGAAAACAATGTCTCATAATACCATGTGCAGAACACCAACGGTTTACCTTTCTCCAGGATTACCTCTGTTGTAGCCTCCCTAAGATCTCCTTTCAAAATACCCTCCTCCCTGCCCTTTCCGAACATTTACAGCATGGCCTTTGTTTAATTGGCACTTTCATAACTCCATTGGGAACCAGTTTATACCAGGAGTTTTTGAATTAGCCATTTAGTCAATTCCATTCTCTATTTCATTTTATGTCATTTGCCCCTCCAATAATTGCCTCTGAGACTCATTTAGTCTTTCACTGAGGAGATCATCCATAAATTCTCAGAGTCCATCTTGCTGCTTTCTCTCCTTACTGTGTACAACCCCTAATAATATTCTATGACTCTTGCCCAAAGTCTTTTTTCATCACCATTAGCTGGCCTGTGGCCTCCCTCACACCAACCACAAATCTAGCTGTTTTGTCCATATGTGCCAATCATGGAAGGAGCCTCCCCGATGTATTCATAAATTGGCATATGCTGCTGCTTGTTACCCAAAATCACTGTTTTGGGGAGTACAATGCCATTCTCCTAACCTCTTCTGTGACCTATGAATTTTCCCAAATTCCACTACTAAATAGGTCCTTAATGTCTCCTAATCTTTGCTTTTGCTGTTTTTCACCAGGCCCATTCCCTTCCTACCAATGACCGCTTTGTAGGCTTCCATTAACATCGCCTTTTCTAGCAGTTGCCAAGCAATGAATCTCCAGATGTAGCCATCCGTTGAGGTTGACCTTTTAACTGTAAAATATAATGAGGTGGGGAGGGCGTGGTTATCTGCCTGCAAAATGGCCACTCTTCCCTAGTACCCTGAAGTTCAGCAGCACTGTTACTCACATTATAGCAGCATCAAGAGACTTGCAGTGGATACCACCAAGAACCAGAAGAAGAACAGCAGTGCGCCCCACCCCACCCAGGGCATTCCCAGCACTGGTTCTGAGGCCGTAAGCGAAGGCAGAGGCACCATGCATAACGGTCAGCTGCTGCAGGGGCTGCTGTTAAGTGGTAATTATATTGTGCCTCCTTAGTATTTATATTGGCCGAAGCCTATTCGTGCTACATGGAAAACCGTGTTGCAAAGTTCCAATTTTTGGGTTAACTTCACCACCATTTTAAGATTCATCCGCCATTTTGATTTCTACTTGTGTGTTCTTCGTTCTAAAATGGTGGACTATGTTTTCGACTTGCAACCAAGCCTTCCGACCTTTGAGTTCTGTTAATGTTTAGGCTGTCCAAGAGCCAACTGTTTAGACTAAGCAATGAGAACTTGTGCTTCATATGAACTGTCATTTAAGTGTTGTCTGCGCTCACAAAACTCATCCTTGTATAAACATTGGGACAATGAAGAACAATGAAGAACAAACCTCGAGCGTATGCTTTAGCTGAACTACATTGTGAAGTAACTTGGAACAAGGCTTACCGCCGGATCCGAAAACACTATTGTGTCTGAATGGAAATGGAAACCTATGTAATCCTTTGCATAATATTGCATAATCTGTATGTGAACTAGGCATGAACTCTAGAGCACGAATTATTAACGTGAAGAGAGGCTGGACAATATTACAAAATTGTATAAATACACAAATGTTTAGATGTTCAGCTCTCTCTCACCTCTCCTTGTCGGCTGGTACACACAGCAAGTTGTTGGGAGCCAGATAGCTATCTGTTTTGCTTTGTAGACTGTACAGTAATAAAAAATCTGTGAATCTTTTTAGAAAGTGATTGGTGTATTTCCTTTGTGGTACTCAGCCTCGATATTTCTTTGATCTTTCAGATGGCGCCCGAATAGGGACCCTCAAGATTGATGCCACCTCGTTGAAGAGTTGATGCGGCTATCGGACCGGGATCGGACGGTGAGAAAAGGGGCCTCTTTTTGGATGAGACAAGACACCTCAACAGTACTGCACGATCCGATCCCTGGACGGTGAACTCGCGGTCCAAGACGGCATCTTGACGAGGATCCATATATCGAGGCGGGCAGTTTTGCCGAAAATCACCAACCACAAGGGTCCTTTGTAATCCAATTGGACCTCCCTTTGTCCTTTGAATCAGGTGAGTCGTGCCTCGATTCCTAAGTATCCTGATATTTGGTTGTAGTATTGTACTCGCGAGCACAATTGACACCAGGTAACACCAGTAATCTGATATGCCTGGGAAATTGTCTGCCTGTTTTAGGGCGTTATTCCGCAGAGACAGACAATCTTTGGAATTTTGCTGACCGGCACCACAGGAGGGTTCGCCGGCATGTACTATGTACTGTAAGTACGGCATTGGTAGTATAGTATTCAATGATATTTGGCACAGACAAACTAGACATGCTCCTGAAATTCAGTGGCCAGTCAATGGTAGTTTTGAGATTGCTTGGATAGAGTATTTAGAATCCATATTGTTAAAGAAAAAAGCTAGAACTGCAGCATTTGATGTAATACAAAATTGGAAAAAGGAAGCTATGCAGCAACGTAAGAGTAAAGAGAAGCATGCACATCGTCACATGTCAAATTCTGAAAAGGCATTATTGTACGTTCAACAAAAACAGTCAGAGTCTGTTAGAAACATGATAGAGCTTTTCAACTTGGTATACAGAAAATATATCCGTCTAAAGAGTTTCATGTCTCAGATGAACTAATTGATAAATTCTTAAATGAATGTAGGCCTGGTGCCACTGTACCTCCTCTGTATGTACCTCTTCCTGCTGTCTTACCTCTTTCTGCTGTCGTTCCTCCTCCCGTAGCAATTCCTGTTCTTCCTGTTGCTCCTCCACCGCCAGTTATTGCTCTGCTTCCTGTTGTTGTTCCTCCGCTTGTACCTCCACCTTTACCGATTGTTACTGTTCCAGTAGTTCAGTCTTTATTGCCAGTAGTAGTGTCTCCACTACATGTTGTGCAGGATTTATCAACTCTCTCTATCCCAAGTGATTCTGCTCCACTTGTAGCTGATAAAGGAGCGAGTGCTGAATCAAAAGTTGTAACGCGGGAACACAGTTTCTAAAGAGAAGAGGAGAGGTTTGAATGCATGGGATAAGCAATGTATAGAGAAAGGTGAACAATCTACTGTCTTAGTTACACTCTCTAATCTAGAAAGTATTTCCGATAAGAATGTCTTTATTGAGGGGATGGGGATATATTTGGGTGTAATGTGGAATAGATTGACGGACACAGATGTCCCACAAGGGTTGAGGGATTCGAATGTTTTAGCTTATTCAAGGGATACTGCGGAGAAAGTACATGAGCATGTCGAGAGGGTTTTTGAGTTTAGAAGGAAGTTAGAACAGTTACAGGATGATGAAATAGATGGTGATAGTTTGGACGCTTTTTACGTGCAGAAACGGTTCCTTCCTCCTTGTAAGTCAATGAGTGAAGAAGTGTGAATTTGCACGAGGGATGCACTTAGATGGATTTTAGATATGTCGATATCTCCCGTAGAAGTATATGATACGTATAGTCTGTATACTCCAGAAATGCAGAGGAAGGTGTTACAGGTAATGGTAGAATACCTGCAGGATGAATGTATAAAGAAAAAGGTTTCTTGTCCCGCAGAATTATTGAATATTTATAAAAGAGCTTTTGCGTCTGATACTGCTTCCACCACCTTAGTGCTCGATTTGGCTCTGTTGCTTAGTAAACGTTCAGAGTTGCCTACTCATCAGTTACCTATGAGAGAGGTTCCTCTGACATTTATTCCCAAAGTTGAGATTCCGGGTAATGTTGCTACAGGTGCAGCAGCCTATGATATTGAAGCTCACTACATATCACAGTTTGTTTACTTCCTGTTCTCAAGACAGGAAGTGAATACTATTAGACAGTCGATTCCAGACATAAGGAAGAATCCAACAGGGTTTTACAAAGAAATAGAATCTGTTCTGCATTCGTCAGTTTTCACTTTGGGTGATATAGATTTGTTGTTTCCTGTAATCCTACCTGCTGATTTATGGAAACAGATTAGGACTGTAGATGATCCAGAAGGGTTAGGTGACACATGGGTTAACCTGGTTAGGCTAGATGGAAAAAGGAAAGCTGGTGAAAGACCACCACAAGTGATACTGACTTTGCCAGATAGAATAGTGACAAAATTGAAGACTTTGATCCCAGAGAGAAGGATTGTTTGGGACAAACTCACTGCTTGTACCCAAGGAAAATCTAAAGGTGCTACCGAATTCTTTAATCGGTTCGAACAAGTATTCTCAGATTTTAGCATACAGGATTTAAGCACAGAGTCAGGGAAAAGATTGTTCGTGGATAAGTTTGTGCGTGGATTGTTGCCTGATATCCAGTCACAAATTATGAGTTCCGAGAGTGCTTGGCAAGCTAAATCACAGTCCGAAGTATTGCATATGGCTCAGTATTACGAGAATAGAGTCAATAATGAGAAAGAAAGGATTGAAAAGAAAAGGGGAGATCTTAAAACCAAGGTGTTATTGCAAAAGATGTTTAGAGGGCCTAGAGGTGGAACTACACAGTTTCGAGGTCAGTTTGTTCCACAAAGTAATGTGCCGTTGGGTCCTGTACAAGCAAACCAATGTGCTTACTGCAGACAAGAGGGTCATTGGCGAGCACAATGCCTGATCCTTCAGCAAAGGTCGAATAACACATATGGTGTCATGGGTAGACGATCCAGAGGCCGCCCTGGGGTAGAGGGCCCTGGTAGAAGCCAGTTCTCTCAAAATTCTCAGTCTTTCTCGCAAGATAATCAGCAACCTAGCGTAGATAGCAGAAATATTTTTGATAATCCTTTAACTGCCTATCTTTCTGAAGATCTTGTCTTCGATGATATATTGTTTTTTAGGACAACCCGAAGCAGGGTCTGGAACCGACGCCTATTCCCGTTAATCAGAAAGGTCCCTACGTTGAGATGATGGTGGGGAATAGGAAGCATCTATTTTTGATAGATACAGGAGCACAGAAGTGTTGCATTGATAATTCACGTGTTCCAGACATTCCACTGTCAGGGCAGAATAACGTTTCTGTAGGGTTTTATGGTATGCCATTGGTTAGTCCGGTTTATCTGCCGGTACAGATTTCACTGTGGCCATTCACGGATCACTGTCCGTTTCTTCTGACAACGCACTGTGGAGAGAATTTGTTGGGGTTGAATCTGTTGAAGGAATTAAATGCGGTAATTAATTGTTCTTCGAATGGAGTGCGTTGGACGATTTCACCACAGCAATTTTCTGGCTCACAGTTTTTGACTAGACCTTTGCTGCCAGAATGTAGTGAAGTTCCGGCGTGTTTATGGGCGATTGACGACAATGATGTTGGTATTTTGCAAATTGAGCCTGTTAAAATTGTTTTGAAACCAGGAGTTAAGTTGCCACAAATTCCACAATATAACATTTCAGTTAATGGTGAGCAAGCTTTGAAGTGTATAGTTTCCGACTTTGTACATCGTGGAGTAATTGAAGAAATTGCAGAAAGTTTGTGCAATAACCCGATTTTACCGGTGTATAAGAAAGGGGATAATGCAATTCCTTTCTGTTTCATTATCGATTTACACGCTATCAATAAGTTTATTGCTCCACAATTTCCAATTGTGCCTGATGTAACGACGATACTAACAATGATTCCAGCTTCTGCTACTCATTTCAGTGTGGTGGATCTTAAGAATGTCTTCTTTAGCATTCCCATACACGTGGATAGTAGATATTTGTTCGCGTTCACCCTAGGGGGACGCTCGTTTACATTCACCCGTACACCACAAGGGTACACAGGGAGTCTGAGCATTTATAGTAGGTCTCTGAAAGAGCAGCTCATTACACTTGAGTTGCCTTCTACTTGTGCATTACTACAGTATGTTGACAACCTTCTCTTAGCTGCAGACTCAGAAAGTGCTTGCTAGGAAGGCACTGTGTTATTGCTCATTCATTTAGCAAAGCATGGGCATAAAGCTTCATTGAAAAAGTTTCAGTATTGTCGACTGGAGGTCGCCTATTTAGGCTATCTCCTGTCAAAGGAGGGAAGAAGATTGACACCTGAATGAATTAAAAGCATGTCTGCCATGTCTGTCCCAAATACACAGAAGGAAGTCAGAGCCTTGATAGGAATGGCTTCTTACTGTAGACAATGGATCCCTAATGTCTTACTAGGGATCAAACCAATGTTGGCATTGACAAAGATTGGCATTCTTTGCAACTACCGTGGAACTTGGAACACCAGAAAGCAGCACCAGTTTTGGGCACACCAAATTATAAAAAGGCCTTCGAGTTGTATGTGCATGAACGTGATGTGCTTTGGCTGTGATAACACAGGAACATGGGGGAAGAATAGACTGTGCGGTTATTTTTCCTCCACACTTGATCCTGTTGCATGCGCTTTGCCGAGATGTTTGAAAGCTGTCGCTGCTGCTGCTGCATCTGTAAAGCAGAGTGAGGGCATGGTTTTAGGTCATACCTTAACCGTGATGGTACCTCACTCTGTGGATGTTCTATTAAACAGAACGCAAACTCAACACCTTACTTCCGCACGATTAACAAGATATGAACTGATTCTATTTGCACCGCATATCCAAATTAAAAGGTGTTGCATATTGAATCCGGCTGAATTGTTACCTCTTCCTGCAAGATATTGCTTGCAGTGATGAAATGTCACATGTCTGCCTTTATACCACAGAACAAGACACTAAAGGCAGGATTGATTTAAAAGATATACCTCTGAATGATCCACAAGGGGAGCTGTTTTGCAATGGCTCCTGCTTCAAACTTCCGGATGGTACATCCACTGCTGCTTATTCCATCACTTCATTAAGCACGATCGTGGAAACCAAGAGAATCTCGCATAACTCCGTGCAGGCCGCAGAGAGTATTGCACTGACTCGAGCTTATGAACTTTTCGAAGGGCTTAGAGTGAATATATTTACTGACAGCCAGTATGCCTTTGGGGTGGTTCACAACTTCGGTAGAATATGGGCAGAACGAGGTTTCTTGACCTCACACGGAATGAAAATCCAACATGGCACCTTGATAGTTCAGCTACTCTCAGCACTTGTGCCTCCTACTCAACTAGCAATCATGAAGTGCTCATCACATCAGAAAGTAGTAGATGATGTAGGGAAAGGGAACACTTTTGCTGACAGGATAGCTAAACAGACTGCTACTGGTTTATACTCAGAAATGTATGTTACAAAGGAAGCCACAAACACTTGTATAGTAGATGAAGGGATTGACTCGATAAAGAATATCCAAGCTGATGCCACTCAAGAGGAACTTAAACACTGGGCTGAGGGTTTGGCAATGTTGGACGAGGAAGGATGTTGGGTAGACAGTTCAAAGGGAATATGGATGCTACCCGATGCATTTGTAACCGCCATGATCACAATGGCCCAGGGTCCCACTCACATATGTGCTAGGAAAATCTGCAAAAGGCTAGAATCTGTCTGGGTGAATGTTAACATCTCAAAAACTGCTGAGCGTTTCGTCCAGAATTGTATGGTTTGCTTACAGCATAATGCAGGGAAGGGTACAACGACACCAAGGGGTAGTTTTGGTCCCCCCTCTGTGCCTTTTCAAGTAATTGATTTCAACTTCATCGAGATGGAGCGCTGTAATAATTACAAATATGTCTTGGTAGTCATTTGTGCCTTTAGCAAATGGGTTGAAGCCTTCCCTGTGAAAGATGCTACAGCAATGACAATGGCGAAAACCATGCATAAGGAATATTTTGCTAGGTTTGGTTTGCCGAGGGTCATCTGGTCGGATAATGGTCCACATTTTATCGCTGCTGTTATTCTGCAAGTAAGCGCGGGATTATCGATCAATAAACGGTTCCATTTGGCTACACACACTCAAAGTGCTGGACTTGCAGAACGCCATAATGGTATCTTGAAGAATAAAATTGCCATGGTCTGTGCTAGTAGTAATTTGAAATGGCCAAATGCTTTACCTATAGCACTACTGTCCAAGCGGACAACCCCACACACTAGAACTGGACTCTCCCCTTATGAAATTATAATGGGGAGACCAGCTAACATTTGGAGTTTGCCAAAACCAAAGAAATTGAAGGATGTAGAGCATTTGCTTCTTTCTGAATACTTTAATCAGTTAACTCAAAACTTGTATTTGATTTATCAACAGGTGCGAGAAGCCCTCCCAGTTAAATATGAGGGGCCAGGTCACAGAATTCGACCCGGTGACTGGGTGCTCACGAAGTCATTTGAGAGAGCATCCAGCCTCGCAACGCGCTGGTGAGGATCGTTTCAGGTGCTGTTAGCCACACAGACTGCTGTACGAGTAGCTGGCAGACGGCATTGGATACACGCTACACACATCAAGAGGATACCTTTCCCTTTGCCACACGATGGAGAAGAAAAGAAGGAAACTACTTGCTCTGTTTCTGGTGATCAATCGGTTCTTGAACAACATCAAGGGTATTTTGGAGACTCTTCCTGAGCCTGTGGGGCCTGGGGCGACTGCTGCTTTGTCTCTGAATTCTTCTTCCGATCTTTCTGCACCCATCCATCAGGAAGCAACGACACATTGTTCACAGATCGCGCAGTACCTGGAGTCTTAAGGTATCTAAATGTGCATATCTTTTCATTGTACATTGTTTTTCCTTTTCCACGGCACTAGACTTACAGCACAGCATGGCTGTGCCTACAGGAAACGACTGTTGAGCTCATCCTTTGCCACTTTTGCACTGAAACATAAGTACGTGGCAGGGACCGGCAAAAGTTATCTTCAATCAAGATCATGTGGTCAGGAGATCACCAGCAAACGAACTACAGTGTTTTTTCGCAGAAACTTTTCGGGAAAAGAGCTTTGAGGAACAATGCCTGTCGCTATCTCTACTCATACGGAGCAACCGATCGATTGTGTGGCTAACAAAGACATTGGACAGAAAAATACATGGTCCCTGAGGACGTATTGTTTTCTTGTAATTATGTTAACCGGTCTGACAGTAGTAATTGCTCTTGGGTTTTGGTACATTGAAGAGGTGCGCCCACTTGAAACTTTTATACCCATTGGGAGTGTTCCCACTATGTCTACACCTTTCGTGCATCTGCACACTCTATCTCCTCGGGATTGCCAACACATTCTGCCTGAGGACGTATTGTTTTCTTGTAATTATGTTAACCGGTCTGACAGTAGTAATTGCTCTTGGGTTTTGGTACATTGAAGAGGTGCGCCCACTTGAAACTTTTATACCCACTGGGAGTGTTCCCACTATGTCTACACCTTTCATGCAATTTTGAATAGAATTAATTGCTGGATCTGTTCGCATTTGCCACAACATAGGGAAAAAAGGTTGAGCTGGTATAGTCATCCTTTGCCTCTAACTACTGCATGCTATGCCTCTCTAAGGGCACTATTCTTTGGTCGTTGGAACGACAGCATCTCAGGGAATTTTGACGGGACTAATTTAAATGAGTTCGAAAGGCGAGTCCTGACGCCTCTGGGATGCTCTCATTTTGCAAATAGGAGCAAGCTTAATGTTGCTTCTACTAGGCCTTGCGATAGACTTTCTAGACCTTTCCTAACGCTAATTTCTTTCAAGATGGCTCCCATAGGCAACCGGGATGCTACTCCTCCTTCCTGTACTATCAATCACAGCCCCAACTCTGTCTCCTTCTGCATACAAAGGAATGGTTCTCAGTCAATGGGTACTTTTGAGGGTTGTACCAATATTGTGAATTTGACTAGTGAGGAAAGACCTCTGTATGTAGGTGATCCTGTTTCTTTTGTTTGTGGAAATGAAGCTTATCCTTGGTTACCTAGGGATTGGCAGGGTACTTGTTATTTGGGTATCTTGCTACCAGGGGTATATGTAGCTAGCATCTCTGAGGTCTCTAGGGCACATCCAAAGCGGGACGAGAACGGTGATACTCTGTAACGCTCACCTGATTCCCGTAGAGGCGCCGGTCTTGACTGGGCGTATACCGTATCTTCAAAGGTGATGTGTAACACACGGCTGGCTCTTTGGGCTGGACCTCTGTGCACTGTATGTCTGACTCGAAGGGTAAGATGTCTGCAGATAGAAAATATGGGATTAAGGAACTGGGTTATTGAATGTCTCTCTCTTCTTCCCTTTCTCTTCTCCTGTAGAACCCCAAAGGTTAACGCTCTCACCTTAGGTAAGTGAACGCCGTGCTCTCCATCTGCCTCGGGGCAGGGTGCTGTAACCAGTTTCTTCACTGGATAAGGGGAGCAGGCCTCTTGACTTCAGAGGACTGCTGTCCGTCGTTTACTGCACGAACGGTAAGTTTCGAGTAATTCTAATGTCTTTAAAGTCTTTAGTAATGATGTTTCTTGTTTTGCAGGGTTCCGGCGATGGCAGATGACGGGCTGAAGTGAGTTGAAGATGGAGCCCGTGTGATGAATAGAAGCGCCTGGAAGCACGTAAGTAAGCGCTTGTTGCCTGCTTCACGATGCGCTCTAACTGTCTTTTTATTTTGCAGGTACAAGTTCGGAGCGGCTGCAGGGTGCCGGAATACCCACTGGGTTAGATGTGGAAAGGAGTAATGGCACGTGAGTATTAAAATTCCCCAATGTCTTTAAACGCACCTTGTTTTGTCTTTCAGATGCGGGATGCAGCGCCGAAGGCCTCCGGAGCGTGCGAAGAGTTGGTAAGCTTTTGTCTTTCAGATGCCGGAATGCAGTGTGAAGACCTCCGGAGCGCACGAAGAGTAGGTAAGCCTTTGTCTTTCAGATGCCGGAATGCAGCGCGAGGCGTTGGTGACAACCGATGGACCAGGTAAGTGAAGAGCTGTCACTGAAGACCGTAATGCTAACCTGTTCTTTCTTGTCTTTATAGGTGTTGCTGAAGACTGGATTCAGGATGGTAAGCCTTTTTCCTTAGGCCCAGGATCAGATGCAGAAGACACGATGAGCGTTCTGCTGCAGAGGATGCAGAATAACGCAAAGCAAGATTCATCCATCGGGTGTGGTTTAAATAGGCTCCTGTAGTGCTTAGGTGTCTCCTTCCACAGCCACGCCTAGGTAAGAAAAGAGTTCCTGCTTTCCAGAAGAGTTCCAGTGTTCTGAATCTAGGGAGTGGCTCCTGCCCCACCCAACAGGAAAAGTAGTTCCAAACAGAAGAGGATCAGAGGCTCAACTGGCAGGCAAGTAAGCAGCATGGTCTGCTGCAGGTAAGTCCACCCAAGCATTATGAGCCCGGCGCTTCCAGCGCTTCCAGCGCTGGGACTGGGCATATTTATGAGCCTGGTGCCACTGGCACCAGGACTGGGTCCAAAAGGTCCCAATTGGGACTGGTTGGCACTCGGAACCTGGGTTATGGATCTGCTTCCAAGGGAGTTGGGAAAACCCTGACCTTTTGGAAGCAGAGATCATGACATACTCCTTCACAAGTCATGGGCGATGTAGTGAAATCCTTTGTGTCATTTTGGGGGCAGATCATGAATTGCGAGGATATTAGGAACTAACAAGAGTATTGGAGGGAACAATCAACCGGACCACCGATATACTCTTCAACATGACACTAGAACAAAAGGCAATTAGATTAGTGGCTCTACAGAACCGGATGGTGTTAGACGTCAACCTGGCTGAGCTTGGTGGAGAATGTAATTTGGTGGGCTCTGCTTGTTGCGTTTTCGTACCTGACTCCTCCCCTACCATATTCAAGGCAATACAAAATCTGCACATCCTAAGTACAGAAGTACATGTTCCCGAGGGAAACTGGGATCTTGGTACTTAGTCCTGGGACTTTTTACGGTCTCGGGGATGGGAACTCTTTTCAGTCTTAATGGTAATACCTTGGTATTCTGTTGTTCTGTTGTTGTTGCATACAATGTCTTCTTGCCATATGTTCGATGTTAGGAGGATGTTGTGCGCAAACGGTAGGAACATTAGGATCAAAAATACACACACCTGAAAAAATGACTAATGTTTTTGTAATGAAGGATATAACTGTTAAGGATTTAATGGCAATTGATGTATCTGATGAATGTGATTCAGGATGTACGGACATTGAAATGTGGAGTTACGAGTAAAGCGAATATTTTTAGTAAGGCTCTTGGCTTAGGCCAAAAGGAGGGTTTATTAAAGGATAATTATATTCTGCCTCCTTAGTATTTATATTGGCCTAAGCCTATTCGCGCTACACGGAAAACCGCGTTGCAAAGTTCCGATTTTTGGGTTAACTTCGCCGCCATTTTAAGATTCATCCACCATTTTGATTTCTACTTGTGTGTTCTTCATCCTAAAATGGTGGACTATGTTTTCGACTTGCAACCAAGCCTTCCGACCTTTGAGTTCTGTTAATGTTTAGGCTGTCCGAGAGCCGAGTGTTTAGACTAAGCAATGAGACCTTGTGCTTCATATGAACTGTTGTTTAAGTGTTGTCTGCGCTCACAAAACTCATCCTTGTATAAACATTGGGATAATGAAGAACAAACCTCGAGCGTATGCTTTAGCTGAACTACATTGTGAAGTAACTTGGAACAAGGCTTACCGTGGGATCCGAGAACATACATCACTATTGTGTCTTTATGGAAATGCAAACTTATGTAATCCTTTGCATAATATTGTATAATCTGTTTGTGAACTAGGCACGAACTCTAGACCACGAATTATTAACGTGAAGAGAGGCTGGACAATATTACACAAATTGTATAAAAGCACAAATGTTTAGATGTTCAGCTCTCTCTCACCTCTCCTTGTCAGCTGGTAAACACTGCGAGGTGTTGGAAGCCAAATAGCTATCTGTTTTGCTTGTAGACTCACCAGTAATAAAAGATCTGTGAATCCTTTTAGCCCTTGATTGGTGTATTTCCTTTGTGGTACTCAGCCTCGATATTTCTTTGTTCTTTCACTGCAACTACAGACAAGGGGAGCGCATCACTGTCGGGGATAGGTCCTCCGCTCTTGTCCTCTGACCAACAGATTGACAAGGGCTCTATGTCCGGAAGCATCATTTTGAGCTGATCCTGTCCCGAGGCTCAATGCAGGGAGAGTAAAAGGACACCACTTCCGTCTCTCTTCTTTGTCCATGCCCTTTCCAGTCTGCATAGCGTGGCAGCCATCTTGGAAAGGGGAAGTTATAACCCTTTTTATTCATGAAGTAGGATCTCTAGGCAAGCTTGGAACGGATACACGCTATCCAGGATTGACTGACTGCATTTTGGGGAGGCACTCAAACTAGTATTCCCAGAGGGATAAACGTGGAGTGCATAATTGTGTTTGATTAAATCTTCGCATTTCAAAGCTTACAAAGATGGTTGAAGTGGAATTGTCAGGTTTGCTGGGCCTCTACCTACAAATATTGCCCAGAAGCTATGGCAAGGAGACTGACGGAATGTCTAACTCCATAACATAGGGTCGGATCGTCGATTGAGTGCCCCTAACGGAGCAGAACCAGCAGGGTCTTGCCACACTGTGCTCTGGTAACCCACAATATGACTGCAACGAAAACTAAGAGGAAAGATAAAGTTGAGTACTCAGACTTTTTTGCACCCCACGTGATGCCAGTTAAACAGGGTTCCAGGGTTCCAGACCCTCCTCTCCCTCAAGAGATCCAGTGATGGTGACTCTGGGACATATTGAGAAAACAATGTCTCGCATGAAGGGTACATTTGACAAGCTGAATGAGAAAGTGGCGCAATTGGAATCCAGGGCTTCCTACGTAGTGCAACGAACCACAGAGTTTGATCAACACTGCACTCATATGATTCCGAATGTGGATCGCCTGGCAAAGGAGATGGAAGCAGTGGTCAAAGACCATAGGACCATGGAATGTAGGCTTGAGTACCTGAGAATGTGACCCTAGATAAGCAAATCAGGGTTATTGGTCTCCAAGTTTGCATGGAGGGTGATGATCCAATCTCTTTTCATGCGGACTGGCTCCTGGAGATGCTGGCCTTGGAGATTGAAGATGATCCGATCTATATATAAAAGTGCTATAGGATCAAGAGTGGTACTGAAGATAAAGGGCAAGATTCCCAGGTGGGCCCAACTCTTATAATTAAAGTTTCTGATGCCAGAGATAAAGAAATAATGCTGAAGGCCACAAATATAAAGGGTTCCCTCGATTACCAACATCATACAATCCTGCTCTTCTCTGATTTGGCACCAGCAACCAAAAAGAGAAGGAGGGTCCTGAACTCACTTAAGAGATTCTTTCTTGCACGTGGGACGTGGGGTGAAGGCAGGGTTATTGTGGCCGGCCAAGCTTCGAGTTACCTGGAAAGGGAAACAGTACATTTTTTGGCACTCCGACAGAGCAGAGGAGTTGTAGAAATGTATCCCTGTTGAGGATGATGTTGATGTGGAAAAGGGGTGAACCTATGGGTGTTACTCTTGTTCAAAAGAGATTTATCTAAGAAAGGTGTTTAAGGAGTTAAGCTTTAAGAGACGAGCTTAAGGGCTGGAATGATAAACAGAATTGTATGTATTTGGCCTGTTGGAGCGGGGTTGGGATGTCCTATTAGTCATGGGGTGGCCTATGCAACCGCAGGGAGGGGCTGCGTACGGCACTATGAGTACAGAGGTTTGGAATGTGGTGTGTAGTTGGTAGGTGTCTTTGTGTGCCTTAGTATACCTTCCAATTAGTTTTAGTCATCAGAGCCCAGAGAAGTTGGTGTTCTGGAGGAACTCGTCACTACTCCCCCGCCTCCATCTTAACAAAGAGGGCTATCAGCAGAGGCCCATTTAAGGTACTGTGCTGTGGGTGGTTCACACTATAATGGGAGTTTCCATGTTGTGAACTTTGCTCTAGTTTTTGTTCATATGGTAAAATCCCATAATCATATTTATAAAAACAATATATATAATGGGGTGTAATCAGAAAGCCCACACAGTAGCAATCCAGCCTCCAAGGTCCTATGTTGATCTTTACATCGGAGCAATACAAAATGTAGCCTTGAGAATGTTGAGTGGGCAGTCAAACAGAGCAAGAACTCCTTATCCCCCTGGTGTCTCAGCACTAGGCACCCTGGAATCCCATGGCATCAACTAAACTAGCAAGTCTGATAGGTCCAGCCCCCAGTTGACCACTTCCCCGTGACCTGTCCAGTGTACGGCTCATGATGGCATTGAGGTCACCTTCTAGGATCACCAGCGTGGCAAGGAGGCAAGCCCTAACTGCATCCACTCTGACAGTGAGTGGAGTTGGAGGCACATAGATGTTTATGAATACATACCATTCTTTCCCTACATAGCATGAGAGCGTATCTGAACCCCCCCCCCACTTAAATCTCTCTATGTGACCTTGACCGGAAATGGCAGGGATTGCATTAGCAGATTAGCAGGATGCAACTAATCCCCCTCACCCCACCCCCGGTGTCCGGAGCTCCTTGCCAAATATGCATGCAACACCATTCCATAAGGGGATTGTAACAAAGCCGCTTGTCAGTTCCTGGGGCCTTAGTGGCTTGACCAGCAGTGCTGGGTACCTCCCCAGAGAGAGGACAATGGGCCTACTGGTGGAGTGAAGAAGATCCCCTGGTCACCCTCACTGGGCACCCATATAAAAGCAATGGGTCAGTGAAAGAATGCATTCCTACAGCCCTCCCCCCAAGTGAGAGTGCCTAACGCTTCCTCTATCCAGATCCAAAATCTCAGAAAAAGAAAGCAAATAGATTGGTTTATCAGCAGTCGGTTTAACACACATCATACTGTTCAAATGTATACTGCTACGGTTGCAACACATCCCATTGTAGAACAGAAGTAATATCAAAGGATCAGAGTGATGCTCCCAAGCCCTCAAAGCCTGTGTGTGATTCAATGTTGCAGTTTGCAGTTTTATGGCAGTATGTTTATCTGTGAATGATGCAAGCTTATTAATCCATTGAATACAATTAGAGTGTTATAAATGTACTAAGAGCTAGAAACCTTGTCACATCCAGCATGGTTAGTGAGACTGTGAAGGGATTTACCAGCACTAGGTCTACACGCTGGGGAAACAGGGGATCCGTGTCCCTTCCAGGCAGTGCTATGAAGTACCAGGAAACAGGAAGTGGATTCCAAGATGATAAAGTCTTGGCCCAGCCCCATAAGTCCAAAACAAGTTTATCTGAGCCCCTCCCAGGCAACACATACCACCCAGCACCTCTCAAAAGCCCTCGCCCAAGCAGAGGAAAAAAGCCCCAAAAACCCAAAGCCCCCAGTCAGTCAGTGTGGGTATTTGGAGTAGAAGCTGGAAACCAGATCAAGGAGATAAGTGTTTATTTATAGACAGTTGGAGGAGAGACTAGTAGCCTGCTTAGGGGCCAGAGGACTGGAGAGGTCCAGGTGACTGAGCCATACTTTACCCTGCTAGTAGGAGGAGAAACCCAGGAGACCAGATTTACGATCCCAGACAGTTGCAGCATGAGGGAATTAGTGGGGCAGTGGTGGCCAAAGAGGGAGACACTAGCAAGGAAGAGGGTGGTGTTAAAAAGAGTAGTGTCTCAGCAGGGTGAATCAGGTGTCCAGATGGGTGAAGATCTTGAGGGTGACAGAAGTGAGGGGAAGATGATGCTCAGACGAGTGAATAAGGTGCCCAAAGGGGTGAAGCTCTTGAGGGTGAGAGTAGTGCAGATGAGAGAGTTACTCAGAGGAGTGAAGAAAGTGAAGACAGTGGAATCAGTTTCCAAAGGGTGTGAAGAAGATGAGGATAATGACAATAGTGAAGAAGGTAGGATAAAGAAGTAAGACTGGGCGTATGCAGGCCAGAGGTGATTACAGAAGGAGAGAGGTATGAGTAGAAGAGACAGGAAGTGTATAGAGGTACGGACAGTATAATATACCATTGAAGGGTGGAAAAGGGAGTGTGAAAGAGAAGAGGAAAGTGAGAGGAAAGAGGTGGGGGAGGAATGCCCAGAGTAAAAAAAAGCTGAGAGATGAAACCATAGAAGGTGAGGAGGGGAAGAAGTGGATGGTAGAGTGGTTTAAGGCGATTGAGGTGAATAGGAGATATAACAGAGCACTAGGGATCAAGGTTGGTGTTACAAGCCACAGAGTAGACAGCAAAATAGTTGGTCTCTCTCGACCTAGCTTGGTTCCCCTGGCCCCATCCAAGACTATGGGAGTTGCCATGGTCTCAACTCAGGATCCTCCCTCTCTTGACCCCAGACTGTGTAATTTCCACTATAGTCGCCCATCTGTAGTAGACTGTGGGGAACCAGAAGAAGGAGAAGAATCAATCATTGTCCAACAAAGATAGGTCTAAAAGGAGAAAGGGGGGAAAAAGAGAGCCATCCCTGTGAACCCATTAACAGCTGAGGATTGGCAAGGTGTTCAAAGACTTTGTTAGGTACCTCCTTATATTGCCAGAGCCAGAGACTGGGTTTTGATTCCACCACATTTCTGAAGAGGGGCCCCGGAACAGAGACTTTTGTTTCAAGCTTTCAGTTTGAAGCACTGTATCCCTCCACTAAGGGAACCCTGGAACCTCATAAGGCTGAAGTGTAGACACGTTGGACTTTTAGTTCCCCTGTTCAAGTTGTTCCCCACCACTGGAGCAATCCTGACATTTCTGTTGCACTTTATGCCTACCCTGTTAATTATTTTTCCTACTCACTATAAAGGTTCCCATATGAATTATTTTCATTGTATGTTTCTGAGTGCTCCTGGTCCATTCATCCCTGACACAGACGTGATAGGGAACTACCCAGCTTCCTACACAGGAAGCTGAAGACATTCTTCATCAGGTGCGTCGTCTGAGCAACACCACATTAGGCTGGTGTGTTTTAATGAACTGGAAAACTGATCCACGCTTGACCTTGCCACTAAAGCCACTTAGATTCCATGACAGACAGCACAGTGTGGCCTTCGAACTACCCCCAAGGACACACCATATAATGAATAATAATTAATTTATTGTGAATTAGTTCATATTGAACTTTACACAAACCATACAAATACATATAACTAACACATACATACATACTTAATGCATACATACTTACAATCAGAACATTAAATATAACACTTATATAAAAATGATATACAATTATTTCAATTATATCTTTCATATGAATACATATGAATACATAAATACGATCACGATACATATCCAGGTATCAATCATAGTCATCGTACTTGTAATCATATACATACTCATAATTGTAATTGTAATCGTAAGGGGCCATGCCACAGGGTTCCAATTTAGGAGCAGGTTCGTAAGGCCCCCTCATAATACCCATGTAACCGGCTGAATTTGGAAAAAGCTTTTACCTTTAACCCAAACCCTGTAGAGGGCCAACTGAGTCCTAATTGAGTCCGAGTTTAAACAATAATCCCAGAAGGCCTCTCCCTTAATAGTCTCGTAATTGTTTACCAGTTTTCCCAATAGGCACATATATAACGGACCCAGACGAGGGCACAAGGTCAGGACGTGTCTAGTAGTTTCTAGAAGTTCTTCCTTCTCACAGATACGGCAGCACCTATCCTTTGATGGAATGCCCAACTGTGGCCCAGTGACCGCTAACACCTGAAGCTGGTTAGTCCATAGCCTTAGCATGAATTGACGCACCTCAGGATCTGGACATAATAACAAATATTGTTGAGGCTTTCTATATCTATGTATTAAATGTGTTACCGCTTCATATCCCTTCAAAGTAGCCAGGTGGATGTAGTTCTGAGTCCAATCCCATCTGTTCATTTTTTGTATAAAAGATTTTTTTTGGTGGATAAATGGCATTAACCGCTTCTTATCGTGGGACCAGTCTATAGCAGCAAAGAGAGACTCATTAAATGTTTATAACTGTTCCCTTGAGGTGACTTTTCTTTATCGAGGTTAGAACCCACCAATATGAGCAGTTTACACGGTGGGGAGGACATAGCTTTCAGATAAAACACACCTCGGGCTCGCAATGCCATACCTTTCAATGATGTTAAACCCAGTTCTAGCGTAAGGTACTGAACTGTACACGCCAGGCCCATGCCCAGTACCGCACGCCAATACTGCCCCTCTATTATATTAAGCCAGTTCAGATCTTGTATGGCGAGTGCCTCCTGGCCATACAATATTGCGGGGACAAAACACTGTTGGTAAAGACTAATGATCCCCGCAATGCTAAACCCTGCTGTTCCTTTGGCAAATTTACATGCCTGCAATGTAAGAAGTTTTGCCCGTCTCTTTTTTGTGTGATAGTCAAATTATAATTGGGTTGAGCATCAAATTCTAATCCCAAATATGTATATGAATGTTCAATGCTTATTCTACCCAGGCTTGTCCCGACCCCTAAACGACTTGGGCCACTTTTAGCTAATGCAGTATCTTTGTTTTCCTTAAATTAATGGAAAGCCCCAATTGCTTCGAATATAGTGAGAGTTCCTCAAGCATGCTCTTTATTCCAGACAACGTACGATCGAACAATATTAAGTCGTCTGCGTAGAGCATGCCTATAATAGGGGTATCCCCCAATTTTGGGGGGCAATTAGCTTTAGCGGCCATACGGGGTAACAAATCGGCTATCTACAAATTATAGCACATGGGTGCACCAGTGCAGCCTTATTTAACCCCCATATTAATAGGAATTGGGTCGGTGGCCGCTCCCTCGTTGTTAAGTCTGACCCTAGTTCTATTATTACTATGAAAGCTCGACAATATATGTAATATCCAACCTGGACACTTTAAATCGCGTAATTTGTCCCATAAGAGCTCCCTCTTAACTTGGTCGAATGCGCTACAAAAATCAACAAAAATTATGTACAAGGTGGCATTTTTGTTGCTCAAGGTGTTATTAATCAAAGAGTCTAGGACCCTGATGTTATGTGCGGTCCCAGAACCCGGTCTGAATCCCGTCTGTGCATAATGCAAGATGTTATTCGTTGTAACCCAAGTTTCAAGTTCCTTAAGGACAGTGTCATAAAATGTTTACTAGTTACGTCGAGCATAGAGAGGAGACGGTAATTACCAGTGTCACGTTGATCTCCCTTTTTATGTACTGGTATAAGTACCAACCCTCTCCATGAGGACGGAATCACCGCCAACCTACAGATACGTGAAAAAAGAGTCAGTAATACATGTGCCCAGTTATCCGGGTCGCCTTTCAGTACAACATTTGCCAACCCGTTCGGACCCAGGGCTTTAGAGGCCTTAAGTGCTACAATAACCTGCTTTATCGCCTTATGGCTTAAGGGCAAGGGCCAAGGGTTTGTGCTTTGTATAGTGGCTGAAGCGGGGATATTTGCATTAAAGAACTTATGATTAATATGGGCTACCCACTCTTCCTTACCGATGGGGTTCACTATTCTTAGACCCTGATCCCCTCCAGCCTCTCCTAATATTTGCCAGATTCTTCGGAAGTTTCTACTCATGAGAATCTGAATAAAACTCTCCCATTTTTTGTGTTGTAAGGATTTACGATAGTGATGGAGCCATGTGCGGTACTGACGTTTTATATATTTAATCTCAGTCAGTCTCTCCTGCTGGCTCCTGTTGCTAGTGGAGGCCAATCTGCAGCGTCAAATTTCTCGCCGCATTAGCCTTTTACGGTCCCGGATCTTAATATCAAACTTGCCCCTTTCGACTGCTTTCCATTTGGTTTTAGTAACTTGAGTAGGCTTAAAGAGGGTCTGAGTGAGAGAGTGTATCCATATCTCAATCTCATCAGGGGATTTCCCCCTTAGAACACTCTTCAAACAACAGCCCTCAGGGAAGATCAAGGCCCTCATTCTTTCAATATTAAGCTGGGACCACCGTATCCGAGTCCCTTGATTGTTTGTGATCACATCACTACAGACCTTCCCGAGGCCCTCAATCCCTCCCCCACTCATGGTCAAAGTAACAGGAGCATGGTCAATGTAGTGATTATGGCCAATATGGATACCAATGACATTACCTAGAACACATTCAGTAACCACCATATAATCCAAGACGGCCCTCTTGGTGCCCATAGCCCAGGTTGGTTGGCCAGGGTTATCACCAGTTGTACGACCATTCAGTATTGTACACCTCCATTCCTTCAATTAATCTACCCATAACTTGCCTTTGGCATTAGATGTTGTTTGAGGCATTTGGCTGTAATCATAAACATTATCATATTTACCACATCCTACCAAGTCTACACATCTAGCATTCAGATCCCCACACAAAATAATGGGATTATTTTCATGATCAGCATCCCAGTCCGTTAGTATGGCATCCAATTGCTCGTGGATAGACTCAGTCTGCAGTGTACCCGGAGGATCATAGATATCAATGATTAATAAATCTTGATGTTTTCCTCCATTCTTGGCTATAGTCAATGCCACAGCTAGCACATTGCTTCCAGGCTTAGGATCATTTACCAGTCTCGGGCTGCATGTCGACTTTATTCCTATTAGTAGGCCACCCTTTGGGCGCCCACAATCCCCTTTGGTAGCCTCTGCTTGGAAAGTCACATACCCATCAAATTCCACCTTAAACGTGATCCATGTCTCTTGCAACACTAACATTTCATGGGAGAACAATACTTCCTGCGCGCTGCCCCCGTTAAGCCAGTGATTGGACCCCCTGGTATTCCAACTAACAACTGACCAATTTCAAGATGAGCAGCTGTTTACCGCAATCATGTTTTTTAGTCACTCCCAGCCTTGCTTGTCGTTACATATGACTGTTGGCTTCGATGCACTTGTAGCACCTGGTGTGTTAGTTTTTGAACAGTTACATTTGAGGCATCCTTCTTCAGGGATATCAATCTTAGCAGTATATCTAAGTCATATCCCAGGTATCCCAGGGATGCAGAATGGGATCTAATAAGGGCTATGGCCTTAGGTAAACTGCAGTGTATTCTAGTAATCATGTTATTCAGATTTCTCAGAGGTTCAACAAAGTCAAAGTCTCCACTGTTGAGTATCCTAAGGGAGGGGACCTTGTTAAACAATGACATAAGTGAGGCACGTTTCAGCTGCCGCCCCTTTACGACCACCTTACGAGCGATGGTCAGAGTTCTCTGGGGTAACACCCCAATGGAAGAAAGGGCAGATTGTACAGGGGAAAGGTCAGTAGGGGAAGCAGCAAAATGATTGGGAGCCGTGTTATTAACTGCCGGTCGACACTGAGGCTTATTTAGAGGAGCATTTGATCCAACAGCTTGGTTATAATCTGTATAGACCTGTTTAGTAGCTGTGGCCGCCTCCCGAGGGGGCGTTACACAAGCCGGTCCTTCCTCTAAAAGCCAACTAGTGAGTGTGCCCACGGTCTGTGCCGACCGTCTCTTACGCCTTGCTGCTCTTTTTCGTTGCTTTTTTGACATATTGGCACTACAAGGCAATAATGTTGAATTTAATGCAAGGCGATTCACTTCCCGATTGTCGGGCAATTCAGGGGAAATCTTTCTTGGTGTCATTGTAGCTTTCTGTTAAATCTGTCTCCCCTGGCATTTAGCTGCACCCGCCCTGTCCGATGTCCCCTTTATTAGGTCTGCAAGGGACGGAGGAGGGGTCATGTCCAAATTCCCAGTCTGCGGCTCTACTATTGCACAATCTTGTGACTGGCCTTTTGCCGCAGATGATTTTTGAGGGACATCCTCCCGCAGGCCGATAATTGCCCTTTCTTTAGATGGATTTGGAATCTTTAAGTGCTCTCGTATACTTGCGATCGCAACCACCTGAAGCTTCAAGTCTTCATGAATTGTACCACACAGTTTAGTTTCAATAGTATTTTTACTGCAAAGTTTAAGATACTATTATTATGATTTACTGAAATCTCATGGGTACTATACTCTTCAGTAAGAGTGCTTGAAGGTAGCGCGGTGCCATAGAACATGTTTGGGCTAGCAGATAATCTAGCTGCCCCCCCCTACATTTGGCTGGGAGGTTTCCTTTATTTCTGTGGCTATAGAAGTGCTCTCCCCCAGCCCCGCAGGGCGTGTAGGTCCCAGGGTTATCTCGCTCCTGGGTGCTGAAAGAACTTGGTCCTCCTTCATTGATGGGGGCTCAGGTAAGGGAGGCTGCGACTGTGAGAGTACTTTTTCTGTAGCCTCTCCTTTCCTTCCCCCTACAATAGGGGACGTGCGATCTTGTAAGGCATAGCATAGTTGTAATAGTGAGTCGTTGTCCAGATCCAACGGTATGTAGCTACTTTCGGCCTCAGCCAGTGGGGGAATTGAACCAAGTTATGGCAAAGAAATTGCCTGGGCTAAGACTTTGGCAGGGAAGAAGGAATCCAATGGGCCTTTCTTTTTACCCAACTCCTCTTTTGCTTTCACGCCTAACTCCCCCTCCTTGCCGTCTTTCTGTGTTTCAACACTAACTTCCTGGTTCCGTTTAGTGGAGCGCAGGCCGTATGGTTTCTTACCCCTGTTGCTCACTGCTTTACCGCGACTTGCGGCTTTGCCCGGCATTACCGTTAGAAATGTGATGGGGGCAAGAGAAGGGGAGGGAAAAAAGGGAGGGAAAGGGGGGGAGGGGGGCAAGATGAGGGGATGAGTGTATAAGGAAAAGGAGAAGGAAAAGCAAAGCTGTATGAAGGTAGGTTCAGGCGTAAGTGCCAGAGCAAATGTCTCCCCCTCTGCAGCTCGCTATAACGGCTTACTTCTTTGCTGCCCTACTTTCAGCCAGGTCTAAGGTATGTGACAGTACAGATAAATAAATAGCCAGGACAGCCCTTTCTAACAGGGTAACAGGCTTCCTGTGCTGAGATTAAATAAAGTTCAGAGAATTGCCCATGGGGTGCCAGTGCCTATAACGCAGTTACCCCAAGCCACGGGCCGAGCTGTATTCAGGGACTGGTCCACAATAAAGTAGAGCACTCAACTCGGAGCACTCGCCTTGGACTCACCCGCAGCCTCGTGTGCCCTGCGCGTCTCCGTGCCACTCTTCTTGCACCGTCACGCCAGTCAACCTGCTGGAAGGTATATGGGTGTATCTCCCGGGCCGGCTTCACACGAGAAGTCTCCCTCTGATTAGGGCACTCGAGGTCCGGCGGTGATCAGCTTCTGCTCGCTCGTTGCTCCTGCTCGCTCGTCGCAGGAGTTAGAGTAAAGGACCCAGCGGAATGGCGAGAATGCAGTTCTAGCGTGTCCGTCAAGCCGCACTGTCTCGTTTACCAGCAGTTACCATGGAATCACAGACAGCCGCTTCCGACAGAGTGTACCTGAATGAAACGTATTACCTATACTGAAACGTATTACTATAAAGAAGAGCATGGTGGTATAGATGCCTGCTAGCTGTATCCATTCCCCTGCATGCCAGACCACCTCTGTACATATGTAGTGAAATGAATCCCCACAACATATGTGAACTGTTAAAAACCACAAAGCTCCCTCTGCCTAACAAGACTGAGAACCTAAAAAATATGTTGCTCATTACACAACAACAACCCAAGTGAATTGAGAAACTTTACAATTCATAAAACCCACCTTCTGTTTCCTCCGTCTTGTGGACCTCATCTTGCATCCCCTTACACCAGCTCACCAGCCCATCTTTGAATGAAGCACTGCATCCTAATAGGGATCATATTCGGCCCCCATAGTCATCTGTGGCTCATCTACGCAGCTGAACAAATTGGTGAAGAAATAGCACCTACCAAAGCCCCAGCACTTGACCATTATAGCCACCACCCTCCAAATGTCAGTCACCATCAAGCCAATACAGACTTCACACCCCCTCCCTAAGGACATAGATCCATGTTCTATCTACCAATATTGAGCTCAGATGACAAGTCCTTACATATGGACCTGAAGAACATCTTGCTCCCCTCAGAGTGTGAGTTTGAGGCGATCTCTGACCCTCCCACCAAAGGAAACTTGTCTCAAAGACATGTTACTGTCAACTGGGTGCAGCAGGTGACCCTGTCCCTGCCAGCGTGGTAATGCTTTCAGGCCATGTGTTTTTCTGATTTTTCACCTGCAAGGAAAAGTTCAGAGTCTGAAGTGTCACAAAACTGCTCACAACTGGTGGCAACATGACACCTGGTTTTGGCTCTGACACTTGCAATGTCCCATCATTGATCAGTGTCACTCTATGGTCTCCGGGACAACTATCACCTCACTCCACCACCACAGCACTCCTAGAGCTCACAGACATCATACTGTGTTATGCGTTGTTATTTCTTGAAGAGCCATTTTTCTCTCCCACAGGCTGACTTTGCCCTTACTCTCCTACCAGTCCCAAACTTCCTGCAAGGTTGATAAGAACCAGGATCTACCATCATCTAGATTCTTCATCTTGACCAGCAACATAAGCATGTAATGGATGCCTTCCTCTCTGAACCATTCCTTAACCTCCTTAATAGACCTCCTGCTTTGTTATATCATTGGGTGTAATCTGGGAAGATGAAAATCGTAGCATTGCCTGGCTCTCTTAATGGCCTGTAAAATGGAGTCTCTAAAGAATTTGCCATTATAACCCCAGGTTATGCTGCTCTTCTGGGACCCAGTAGGCCATGTGGGCTGAAATCAATGAGTGAGATCTTTTCCATGCAACACATCTTGGGCCTCGTTACGACCCTGGCGCTAAGTGTTTAACGGCGCCGTAAAAGGCTTTGGTGCCGTTAAACACTTAACGCCGTACTACGAGGTCCCTTTGTGGGACCCGACCTTAACGGCTGGTCTACACCAGCCGTTAAAGTAGGGACCCGCAAAGGGACTTTGGTGCTAAGTACGGTACCGCAATTTGCGGTACCGTACTTAGCGCCTTCCCCATTCCCATTGAGCCCTATGGGGCGAAAATGGGAATGGGGAAGGGCCATGGTTCAATGGGGAATTACCGCCCCGACAACCTTGGAATGGGGTCGTAATTCCCCATTGAACCATGGCGGACACGTTACAACACCGGCACCAACCATGTTGCTAATAGCGCCATGGTTTAGCGCCGGTGTTGTAATGAGGGCCCTTGAATACATTTTTAAGCTATCAGATCTGGGATTTGCCCTCTTCTTTTTCTGGTAGGTCCACCACCCCTCTTTTCTGTGTAATGTGATCTTTCTTCAAGATACTGGGCCTCATTACGAAGTAGGAGGTAGCCATGGCGCTATTAGCGCCATGGCTACCCCCTTACCGCATTCCGGGTCCCTGTTCCCGGAATGGGGACTTACCATGTCATTCCGACCTTTGCAGGACCGGTAAATCCCCATTCCGGGAACCATTCCCCATTCCCATTTGAGCCCCCATAGGGCTCAATGGGAAGGGGGAAAGCGTCAATAACGGTACCATAAATTACGGTACTGTTATTGACACCGGTGTCCCTTTGCGGGTCCCGTCCTTAACGCCTGCTAAAAGCAGGCATTAAGGAAGGACCCGCAAAGGGAACTCGTAGTAGGGTGCAAAGGGATTACCGGCACCGGTGTCATTACCGGTGCCCGGTATCCCTTTGCGCCCTACTTGTAATGAGGCCCACTGTGTCACCAACATCAGTTTGTCGCTTTGTGCCTTTAGCATAGTGATGGCTGCCTCTAGTTCGGCCACTCCCACAGATAGCCTAGCAGTGACATTGTGGAGATAATCCTGTTCTAGGTTTATGTTGGTTCCAACCTCTCCTATCTTTGCTGTAACAGCAACCATAGAGTCTGCTACTGTCTTTAGAACTGTGGTGATGGAAGTTTCACCCCACTCCTCAGCACCAGGGGATGCAGTGGTTTGTGCGTGAGGACGCTCACCAAATAGTCCTCAGTTTTACACTCAAAAGATCCTATGAGCACTTGTGTGCAGATTTAGTGCCCACGTTTAGTCAGTGGCCATCGGTGAGCGCACTTGACTGGTATGCCAGTGGCTTTTACACAGTGTCCAGTCAAAGGATCGAATGTAAAGGATCGAATGACAAAAGGTTTGAGTCGAAAGGACCGAAAAAAAAGGTTGAATGCCTTCTTTAAAATGTATATATTATTTTTTGGCTTCCGTCTTGGTAAGAAAAGTGGTTTTTACACCAAAAACAAGGCTATGGGTGGGGGGGGAGCATCCCAAAAAAAAAAAAAAGAATTCGACCCTTTTTTTCAGACCTTTTGACTCGAACCTTTTGTCATTCGATCCTTTTCATTCGATCCTTTAACCCTTTTGCACCCATCTCACATGGCAATTCTCTGATAATCTATGAGCTAATGTGTGAATACCAGATCAAGTATCACAGGCTGAGATCAAGGGCTCGATAAGCTCAGCCAGTCTATTCCTCTGGTTCAGGGAAGAAGAGAAAATAGAAAAAAAAGGTTGGACCTTGGAATAAAAACAATGCACATTCTTAATCAGCTGTGACACCCCAATCAATGGTTTGCACTGACCCATCAGCTGTAGCGTCATGCTCCTCCCTAGTCCTCTGCACCTCAGGCCTCCAATCCTGTCATTTGTTTGGTCTGGCAGTTAAGCACAGCCTTCAGGAGAGGACCTATTACATTTGCACTTTAGTAAAGATTGAACACAAAAGAAAAACTGTTAGAGCCTTGGTGGTCATCACAAAGCTCCCAACGCTGTGGTACTATTGACTCTAAAACTTACCTGAGTCTTTAATGGCGATAGCTGAAATATCATCTCCATCAAATATCTTAACCCCACTTCCAGGATGGGGGATTTCCCATTCCTTATAGGACCACGTGAACACTCTCAATGGTGCCCAGTACAGATTAGCAGTATCTGAAAAAAGCCCAGACCAATTTACAGGGCTATCCATTCAGTCTACGAGAGACAGAGTGCATTAAGATAGAGGTTGATTACGTATTCCATCTGAGGTAAGATTGGAGTGCAGACATTAGTGATGACAATACATAGTTATAACACGTCACGAGAGAATCCACAACTATTGAGGTTGTTTTGTCTTTTCAGGATAACAAGAGGAAGAAAACCTGGCATATTCAAAGTGAGGAAACCACAGGTAGCAATACAAGTGGTTGCAGTCGGTCTAAAGAAGTCATTTCAGACAGACCACTGAGAAACATTACTAAAGTTTAGATCTAAAACTCTTGGGGATAGGGTAATTGAGAGGGTAAAATACCCTATCAGTGTAATAAAACTGTGTCTTTATCCTATTAGGGATCTTCAGGAAGACCAGTGTGGTAGATGTTTGGAATATATATTGCCAGTTAACACACAAACGGAATACTTTTGCCCCGCATGAATATCTGGCATAACTTAGACTTGATAGGATAGAAACTTGTACAAGTTGGGCTGTTAGCACAGTGTGAAAGAGTGTGATTTATATATCATTGCTAGCAAAATCCAGATTGGTGATACGATGGATTTATATTGTATAATTTGTGTATATATGCCGCTATTTTTTGTATCACACTACTATTTTTGTATCACACTGTATATAGTATCAGAGTGTGGTTTTATACATTAATTGTAGTGTTTTATGGCAATATTATATTGTGAGAAAACATTTTGTAATAACATTGAGAATCATTTTTATGTGTAAAGACTTGTGTCGAGGTTGAGGCCTAATATATGTTTAGGACCAACTCTATGTCTTTCCTGTGAAAGTTAACTTAGGACATACACTACATCATCTTCCTTTTGTTTAATCACTGTATACCTCCCACGAGGTAGGAAGACTGTGATTACCCCTCTGTGGGGCCAGCCGATGTAAGCTTAGTGGATCACTTTTCCAAACAGACAGAAATAAAATTGACGAGGTACTTCTACTTTGGAAGTCATTACATTTTTGGAGCAGAAATTCCACAGGGAAGGGTTACCCTGCAAGATAGTAAGTGACAATGGACACAGTTTCCATGTATTGTTATAATGATGTATGCTAAAGACAAGGGGGTCAAATGGAAATCCGCTTTCAATTACCACCCTGAATCATATGGGACAGTCAAAATATTTAATTGGGTTGTGGTAGGACCAGTAAAGTAGCTTGTAAGGAATAACCTGTAAGTTAGGGGAGCAATCAAGAACTGGAGCATGAGGTCAAGCCCTAATGGGACCACACAGGTTTCTCCTTTCCTACTTATGCAAGGCAGGGATGATCAAGCCTGCTCCACTGTTCCTACCACCAACGTATTACATATTTTGACCATCCCATTGGTCAGTATCGCTGCTTTCTCTTACAGATCACTGTTCTGCCTTTCCATTAGCTTCACGATGGGCCCAGTGCTCCTTGTGACTTTAGAGAGGGGCCTGTGATACAGGTACTGTCCTTGTCCTTCTCCACAAACAGGCAAGGACACTTTAAATTCGAGCTTGGGGAGTGCTTAGCAGAATAGCTATGGCCACCACATAGGTTTTTAGTCCCTGTACAGTACCAATAATGTGTTTATTGATTATAGCAGGGCGAGTGTTCTATATTCTTGCACAGATGACAGGAGGCGTGGTGGCAGGCTGGATGGCTTTTATTCAACAATTAACAAACTGCCATCAACATATAAGTAGTGCAAGGCCTGAGGGCTAGGTAGGGTTGCCTAATAACAGTTCCTGGGCTGAGAGACAGGAATGTCCAACATTAGTAATGGCCCAAGGACCAAATCTCGGAGGAACCGGCAGGACGCGTCTTGCCGCGTCCTCTGGTGCTCCCGTAATGCGCGCGAAGCGCGCGGGGGCGGTCCTAGCCACCTACGCGAGATCTCGCGAGAGTAGGAGACTCTCGCGATATCTCTACACACCTCCCTTTGATAATGAAAGAGGAGGTTCATTGCATAACATAGTCAGTGTATCTCACCGGTCTTCTGTGCTCTCTTCTCGGCCGGTCACCCTTTCCAGTGCGATCTTCCTGCTGCTCCTGTTCGGGTTCTGGCAAGGGTGATCCCGGTTCCATCTCTGTTTCTTCCCTTTCTTTGTCGTTTCTCTCGGGCTCCCGTGGTTCCCTTCGCTCGTTGTCTATTCCTTCTTCAGCAGGTGTTCTCTCCGGGGTTCTTGCTCTTTCTTGTCTCTTCTGATATAGAGCTACTCTTTCCAGATTCCATGTGCGCCCGTCCTCTGTGCGGACATGATTGGTTCCCCTGTGGACCACTTTGGTGGGTCTGCTGAACCGAGAGCCCGTGATTTGGTCCTTTTTTGGTAGTCTTATTTTAACCCAATCTCCCCCTCCAATGTCTGACGCTTGCCGGGTTCTTCTTCTTTGGTCACTCCATGTTTTCATGCGTGCCTTGCTGTTTTCAATTCTCCACACCACTTCTGACATGTCCACGGCTTCATCTTCTCTCACTTTGGATAACCATGGTGGTATGAGCGTGGAGGCTGTACTCTCAACATCCGAAACGGAGATATTTGCGTTATTCCGTTAGGGGTGAGTCTGTGGGCCGCTATGGCCTCCTTGGTAGTTTTTAGGGGGTCCATCCCCGAAGCCGTGGCTAGTTGTATGGCTCCCTTAATGAACCTGTTGGCCCTTTCAACAAGCCCATTTGCTTGGGGGTGGTACAAGGCCGCCTTCCTTTGGCCTATATTGTTCTTTCTTAGGAATTGTTCCATGTCCCGTGAGATCAGTTGCACCCCATTGTCTGTTACCACTTCCTTGGGGAGGCCTTCTCTTTGAAAAATCTCTGTGAGGACTTCAATTACCGTCGCTGTGGTAATGTTCGGGACGAACTCTGCCTCGACCCACTTGGATAGGTAATCAACCAGCACTATGCCGTACCGATGTTCTGGTGCCATCGCTTCCAGAGGTCCTATAAAGTCTATGCCCACTTTTGACCACACCGCTTCTGGTATTTCTGTGGGAATTAGGGGTGCCTGTCTGAGTTTCAGTCTTTTGTCACTATTGAGGCACTCATGACAACGCTCTATCATGGTGCGAATCTCTTGGTCCATGGACGGCCACCAGTAGGCCTCCCGGACTCTGCGCCGGGTCATCGTGTTTCCCAGGTGACCAGCGTGGGCTCTGCATAGGATGGTGCTCCTCGTGCCTATAGGTGGGATTATCTGGTCCGTCTTCATTATAATTCCGTCCGTTTCCGATATCTCTTCGGCCACCTTCCAATAGGGTCTCATACCTTCCGGCACCATTTTTTCCCCTGGCCACCCTTCCTTGATCCACTGACGGATTTTCGCCATGGCCGGGTCTTTCTTGTCCTCTTCCAGCCAATGTTTCTCGCTGAGTTCCATATACTCAGGTGCTTTTATGTCAGTGATCGATGCTACTATGCATTCTCCTCTTAGAAACGTGGTGGCCTTGTCTTTACCTTCGGGCAATCTAGACATGCAGTCAGCCTGCGAATTCTTCCACCCCGATATGTGCTGCACTTCAAACGTGTACTCCTGCAGTTTTGCTGCAATGCGTGCCAATCTGGGTGTGGACACTTTGGTACCTCCTGGGCTGAGCATGTGGATGAGGGGTTTGTGGTCCGTCACCAACTTGAATTTCGTGCCCCACACATATGTTCTAAAATGTTCTACTGCCCATGCGCACGCCAACATTTCCTTTTCTATGGTGGAGTAATTTTGTTCCGCCAAGGACAAGGCCTTCGAGGCAAAGGCTACCACATGCTCCGTGTCCCCCTTCTTCTGCGTAAGAACTGCTCCTAGTCCGTATGCACTGGCATCCGTGGTGATGACTGTATCCCACTCCGGGTTAAATGGCTGTAAACACGGCGCTTCCATGATGTGCCGTTTTATACTTTCAACCGCCTTCCTCTGGGGTTCTTGCCACGAGAATACCGAACCCTTTTTGAGTATGTCACGGAGTGGTGCTGAGGTTTCAGAGAACAAGGGAATAAATTTAGCGTAATACTCTGCCAGTCCCAAAAATGATCTTACTTCATCTTTGCTGGTCGGTTCTGGTGCTTCTATGATTGCATGCATCAGATTTTGTTTCGGACTTATCCCTTTTTCTGAGATTTTGTACCCCAAGTATTCGACCTCTTTCACTTTAAATGCGCATTTTTCATGGCGTAGTCTCACCCCTGCTTCCTGCAACTTGGTCAGGACTGTTTCCAATGTGGCGTCATGCGTTTGTTCATCCCCTGCATACACAAGGATATCGTCCTGGAAATATGCGACATTTTTGACCTTTCGTAACAACACATCCATCATGCGTTGAAACGCTGATGCTGCCGACGATAACCCGAATGGCATCTTGGTGAACTGATAGGTGCCAAATGGTGTGATGAACGCTGTGAGGGGTTTTGACTCTTCATGCAATTGTATTTGGTGGTATGCGTTTCTCATATCCAGTTTTGAGAAAATCTTGGCTTCCTTCATCAACAAAATGAGTTCATTTATGCTCGGTAGCGGGTAGTTGTTGGTGATGACTTCTAAGTTTAAGCTGCGAAGGTCTATACACACCCTTAACTCTTGCGAGTTCGGTTTCTTTATCAGCACTACTGGGCTCAGCCATTCTGACGCTTCAACTTCTTCAATGACCCCCTCCGCTCTCATTTTGTCCAACTGATCCCTGAGAGTGTCTCTTGCGGTTGCTGGCACTGGCCGCACACAATGTTTGACCGGGACGGCATTTTTTTTTAGCATTATTCTATGGACAAAGCCCTTAATGTGACCCGGCTCCTCCGAGAAAAGTTTTGGGTAGTCACTCTTGACTATGGGCCCATCCCTCGCGCAGACAGACAGTACCTGGTCTTCTGTGCTGGGGTCCAATTTGATTTTGAGCTTGTCTTGGTCGTCCCATCCCAGTACTGCTGGGCCTTCGTGGCTGAAATAAACTCTGGTGGTGGTTTCTCTTCCTTTAAACTCCACCTTCCCTTTGATATATCCCAGCAGTTCAACTGACGCCCCTCCAAATACTGTGGGTTTGTGGCGTGTGGTGAGAACTTGGACCTTTTCTTTTCCGACCATTTCCTTGTATGTTCGTAGAGGTATTATGGTGAGATCCGATCCAGAGTCCGCCATAACTCTTGTTTCGCAACCGTCAATTTTGATAGTGCAATGGGGCTTTTCTCTTCTTGCCCTTGTGCTGTTTACCATGATGACTGTGGGTCTCCCCTCATCTTCTGAGGACGATTCTTGCTCCCTGGTGTGATCGGTGTTTACACTGGTGACTTTCTTGTTTCTCCACCGACATACCAACGAAAAATGGCCAATGCGTTTGCAGATTGAGCACTCCTTATCTCTAGCTGGGCACTCCCTATCGAATGCCAGGTGTTTCGTGCTGGTGCACCTGTGGCATTTCAGAGGTTCTTTCTTACCTCCTCTCCCCTCTCTTGTGTCCGGTGTATGTCTTTCTTTCTTTGAGTGAAATGTGACAGCTTGGATTTCAGCAGAACCCTGGGTTCCCGTGAGTTCTTTTCGTCTTCCCGCGGTTTCTTCAACCGCCCTGGCAATTTCGATCGCCTTCTCCAGTTGTAATTCTTTCTCCATGATGAATTTATCTTGAACTTTTCTGCTGTTGGTGTGGACTGTCAACATGTCGCAGATGAGGCTCTCAGCATTGTTGCCGAAACTGCACAGCGCTGCCAGTTCTCGCAGCTTGGTGACGTAATCGTCGACCGGTTCGGATATTTCTTGTCTGCGAGTGTAAAAGCGTATTCTATGCAACACCGTGTTCTCTTTACTGGCAAATCTCTTCACTATTCTCCTAACCGCCTCCTTAAAGACGTCATCGTTGTCGCCAGCCACCGGGATCGGGGTAAGACTCTCAAACACCCGCTGTCCTTCCACTCCCAGGGCATTAAGTAACATAGCACTACGCTGTGCCGCTGAAAATCCTGCCCCTCCTAGTGCCTCTACATACGTCGTGAACAGGGGTTGCCATTGCGGCCACGGAATTGCCGGTTTACCTGGAGTTTGCAGGAAGGGGGGTGGCGGCGTCGCTCCTTGCATGTTCCCACGTGGGTTGTAGTGGTGATCCTCGTCGCCAAATTATGTTGTATATTCTTGCACAGATGACAGGAGGCGTGGTGGCAGGCTGGATGGCTTTTATTCAACAATTAACAAACTGCCATCAACATATAAGTAGTGCAAGGCCTGAGGGCTAGGCAGGGTTGCCTAATAACAGTTCCTGGGCTGAGAGACAGGAATGTCCAACATTAGTAATGGCCCCAGGCCCAAATCTCGGAGGAGCCGGCAGGACGCGTCTTGCCGCATCCTCTGGTGCTCCCGTAATGCGCGCGAAGCGCGCGGGGGCGGTCCTAGCCACCTACGCGAGATCTCGCGAGAGTAGGAGACTCTCGCGATATCTCTACAGCGAGTTTGGGATTGTGCCAGCGCCAATTTTAAGCAAATTCAGAGTGCTCGTCTGCAATAGCTCTAAAATAAGACCCTCACCCCAGCGTCAGTAAATACCAAATGTTGCTTGAGTCCTTTATAGACTTTAGTGCATCTACTGCATAGTCTTTTCAAACTCTTGTGATTATTGCTTTTAGTTCATATTAAATGCACGATAACATTAGGTGTATATTTGAAGTAAGAACTCTAGGAGAGTGACAAACGCGTTGGCAGGGGGCTGTTGTGTTTAATCATTCTATAAATTAGCTGGGATTTTCATTGTTCAATCACTGTAGATGTTCAATTGCTCTTGATTAAAATGCACTTTTCATGTGGATTTTAATTCAATTGAAAGAAATGTACAAGAATTTGGGAAGACCAGTTGGTAGTCACAGTAAAATGTATAAAAGTATCAAGCAACATTCAGTATCCGTAATTACAGTGAAGATTTTGAATAATTAGTCCCATATTTCAGGGGCCCTAGGCAGTGCAGGTTGGACTACCAAGCTTGGAATATTGCCAGTGATTTGTTCTATAAAACTATACAATAACATATTATCATTTGGCCTTGGACGTCTGCTTGCATTCACAGTAATTTGACAATATGTGCCTATAAACACACAGATATTAATGATACATATTGTGATCCATTCTTGTATGAAATGTCTATCACATTAGTGACATCATAACCATATTGTTCGTAGTGAACAATGCTATTTGATGCCACCTCCCGTATTGTCAGGGGGTGAAAGGTTGTGTTTTATCACTTCCCAGGATGTCACTTTTGGGTGGGGGTCAAATGAAATCACTTCTGGTGATGTCATCAGAAGTCAAGGGTCGTGAGGCGAGGGATGGGCCACTTCTTTGAGGCGAGGGGTGGGCCATTTTTTCTTGGGTGTCTGGGCCTATTTCTTGTCCCAGTCCGACCCTGCTGATTGATAGTAGACCATGGCACAGAGTGAGCAGCCAGAACAGATACTAAACGGCAGAACCCATGCTCAATCACTCTGAAAATCTGTTACGGTCCAAGAGAAGAGGTAGGTAGGTCAACTGCTGCACTATGGCATAGAGATCCTACTCTGTCTACAGGAACTTGCAAGCTGCAATATCGATTATCTTAAAGAGTTCTTGAGGGCAGGGCCATTGAAGACTGCTGGACATACACACGCCTATGTGTAGGTTTTTGTCACCTTTTTGGTCGAGAGGAGATGAGATGGTGAGGTTGAGGCAGGCTAGGATGGGCACTGCAGGCGATTAAGCCTCAAAGGCATCCATTGAGGTCGTCCCTATCCATGGACTGTAGAACCACCAGCTGGCCATTTAGATCCTGATAAAAGCCTTTGCCCTCTTCTGCTCAACACTCAAACATCCCCAAAGGTATGGAAATGCACAGGTAAAGTGAATTCACAACGTCAGCTTCACACAAAGAACAACACACACACACACACACACACACTTCTGCCTAGTGCATTATAACGTGCATTGTATTTCAAAGTAAAGCCCATATGCATCCATTATCTCTAAATAAGTATCCAAATCATATAGTTTCATTACCTACATGATATATTCTTAACGTAGGACATATCTATCTTGAAACATTATAAAATATGACACCCTTTAAACTAAGCCTTTCTTTTTGTGTAAAGCCAGCTACAAAACATCCATATGATATGATATGTGATATGATATTTTATTTGTATTGCGCTTATAGACTAGGCAAGGGAGGGGAACAGGGGGAGAACACAACACAACAACAACGAGGCCCAGTGACATTGAGAACGCGCAAGGGCATGGGAAAAGGGAAAAAGTGCATGGAAGGGGGAGAGTGGAAAGTGCAGAGCAGAGGAGAACAGATAAATAATAATAAATACAAATAAATAGAAAATGGAGGCTATAAACAGTGGTGGTGCAGCCAGCAACTGCCAAATGCTGTGTTTAAGGCAGCAGACTGGGTAAGTCTGATAAGTGCAGAAAAAGAAGAAAAATGGGGGGCTGTATGGGTACAGCTTCAGTCCCCAGTGCAAGGAGTGGCCGGAGGCAGTGCAGGAGGGTGGCGGGGTAAGCAGTTACCTGGGCACAGGGGACAGAGGGTGGCCAGGTGCACAGTGCCAAGAGAGAGCAGATCTGCAGAGGAGAGGGGGAGCGAAGGCAGAAGCAAAGAGGAAGGTCTTGAGGTTCTTCCAGAACCGGAGATGGTTCTCCTCAAGTTTTAGATTGGCATGGAGGCTGTTCCAGAGGGAGGTCCCAGCCGAAGATAGAGATCTACCCCCAGCTCATTTCTTTGAAAAACGATTGACCCGGAGCGAGTTAGAGGTAGAGGAGTGAAGAGCTTGAGAGGGGAGGTATTTGCAGAGGGATAGCTGAAGGTATTTTGGACCCAGGCCCCAGGAAGCCTTGTAGACAATGCAGAGGATTTTGAATGTAATCCTTGCTCCACTGGGAGCCAATGGAGAGATTTCAGGGCTGGAGAGATACGATCCCAGGGCTTGAGGCCAAAGACAAGTCTTGCAGTCCTGTTCTGGATAAGTTGCAGTGGGCAGAGAGTGGAGGCAGTTAGATTTACAAAGAGGCTGTTACAATAGTCCAACCTAGAGAGAACCAGAGCTTGGGAGACAGAGAGCTATCGAGGTAAGGAGAGGAAAGGCAGAATACCTCTGCGGAGGTGCAGTTGGAAGTTTGACTTTTTAGAGACCTCAGAGATATGGGCAGAGAAGGAAAGTGTGGAGTCAAAGATGACCCCGAGGTTCTTAGCCTTGCAGGTAGGGATAGGAGGAGGGCCAAGGGAGGCTGGCCAGAGGGTGAGGAAGAAGGATGGAGATGGTGTGCCAATGAGGAGGATCTCAGTCTTGCTGGCATTCAGACCAAGATCATTGGTGGCACACCAATCTTGAATGGCAGTTAGGCAGTCAGAGATGAGAGAGGGAGAGGAGGTGGCCGAGGGCAGCCGGAAAATGAGTTAAGTGTCATCAGCGTAGCACTGGTAATCTGAGCAGAAAATGGCAATGCAGTGGGCGAGAGTTGCCAGGTATTGGTTGAAGAGCCAGGGTGAGAGGTTAGACCCCTGGGGAACCCCACAGGTAGAGAGGAAGATAGATGATAGTAAGGCCCCCAGTTTGACCTGGGAGGGTCGATCAGAGAGGAAAGAGGTCAGCCAGGCCAGAGCCTGATCAGTGATGCCCAGGTTATCACGGAGACGGTTGAGCAGGATGGTGTGGTTGACCGTGTCAAAGGCAGAAGAGAGATCAAGAAGGATGAGGACAGAGAGAATGTTAGAGTCCAGGTTGGAGAGCAGATCTTCACAGATATTCAGGAGAGCAGTTTCCATGCTTCTGGCCGCTTTGAAGCCTGACTGGTGGTCATGGAGACAGCCAACAGAATCTGAAGGAAGCTTGAGCTGAGAGATGGCCAGCTTTTCCAGGAGTTTGCCCAGAAATGGGGTAATGGAAATTGGGCGATAGTTAGCCAGACAGGAAGGATCAGCTGTGGTTTTCTTGAGAAGTGGATGCACAAAGGAGTGCTTCAGAGAGAAGGGGAAAGATCCTGAGGCAAAGGAGTGGTTGCAAAAATCGGCATGGGCTGGAGCGAGCGTGTCCATGTGGTCCTTGATGGTTTTAGAGGAACAGGGATGAACCTGTTTTGACGAGGCTTTCATAGATCAGACTTGTCTAGCGACCTCGTCAGGGAAGAAAATAGGAAAGGAAGAGAAGGACGGTGGGGGGTGGTTAAAGGGGGGGTCTGCAAGCACAGACTGAGTGGGAATGGAAGGGGTGGGGGAGGAGAGGGTGGACAGAATGTCCTGGGTTTTGAGATAAAGTGTGAGGCAAAGGCATTGCAGAGAGCTTGGGAGGCAAGAGGAGGGTGGAGATTGCCGCAGGGTTGGCAAGCTCCTTGCCGATTTTAAAGAGTTTGGCCGAGTTGTTAGATGCCGCAGAGACACAGGCTCGAATGTGGGCTCTCTTCTTAGTGTGGACAGAGAGTCGGTATTGCCTTTGGAGCAGGCGACAGGCCAGTTTGTCAGAGGATGAACTAAAAGCCCTCCATTTCCTCTCAGCCGCCCTACACCTACGTTTAAGTGTAGCTAGGTCGGAGTCATACCAGGAATTGCACTTAGCTTTGCACTTCAAGCGGATCCTTATGACAGGGGCAAGAGCATCAAGGGTATCAGAGACAGAAGAGTAGAGAAGGGACAAGGTTGTGTCGGGGTGTGACTCAGCCAGAGGAGGAGGGGGAGAGAAGGTGGCAAAGAAAGCCTCAGCTGACACATGCTTCATAGGTCAGATGTCCGAGAAAGTAAGTGGCAGTGTTGGGGTGGGGTTGGCTTGGGGGGAAGAGAGTGAGAGATGGGAGGAGAGAAGGCAGTGGTCACTCCAGGAGAGAGGAGTGGTCAGAGGGATAGAGAGGGGGAAGCCAGGGGAGATCAAGACATCAAGTGTGTGTCCTGCAGAGTGCGTCAGGCCAGAGGGGAGGACAGAAAGGGGGAGGGAATCACAGAAGTTGTGAAAGAGCAGAGATGAGGGACAAGGAGAATCGAGGTGGATGTTGAGGTCAACAAGGAGGAGGAGTTGAGTGGTTGAGGCCAGGAGGGAGGAGGAGAGGTCAGCCCACTCAGACAGAAAAGAGGTGATTTGCCCGGGGGGCCGGTGGAGAGTAACAACAGTAAGGGTGTGGCTGGGAGAAATTGAGAGCCTGCAGACAAGGCATTCAAAGGAGGAGTAAATCTGAATCGGGATGATAGTGGTGGGAATCCACTCAGAAAAGATCAGGGCTACGCCCCGTCCAGGTCAAGTGGATCTGGGTGCGGAGAGGATCTTGTAGCCCTCGGGTGTCAAAGCCTGTGACAGAGCTGGCCATGAACTATGTCTCTGTAAGACCAAGGACATCAAAGTCCAGTTCTTCAAGGAGGTGGCAGATGTCAGAGGAGTGTTTGACATTGCTCGTGGCGGTTCCATTTGGTAATGTCCCCTGTAAAAAGTTGCCAGGTAGGTCACTTTTTTCCTGACTCCTAAAATACTTTACCCAAATATTCTAGGAGAGGTATAATTGTATATTATAAACTCCAATCCTAGTATATTTGGACAGAGGCGTTGCTAGGGGCAGGGTGTTGAGGGGGCTATAGCCTTGGGTCTTTTGGTTGTAGCCCTGGATAGAAGCTCTGGGGCTACACCAAAAGGCTGACTAGCCCCAAGTCCTGACAGTCCCTACATTAGCATAGCTCAGCTATTTTCCAGACCTAGCGAAACCCCTGCATTTGGGGACAGTGTTTGATTTTACTGAGGGTGCACTTTTTGGCAAATGTCACCAAATGGTGGCCATTTCCCGGGCGACTTTATCACTGGACTCCCTCGTCGCGTCCTTTCAGCCATTTCATGAGCAATGCCAGCAACTGTGGCCTTATCAGTGTTAGCCACTCAAACCCGCATGTAAACAGCCACTTTACAAACAAGCTTTGACCTCATGTTAAGGGTCAATGCAAAAAATGCAATTATTACAGTCCACGGACATTCGCCTATATGGGAGGTGTGCAATGCACACTCACAACTCTTTCAATACGCTTCAGTTCAAACATGTACACAACACAGTACGCTATACTACTAGTAGAAGTGACCTGCTGTAATACGTTTGGGGAAACCAAACATTTTTTTGCTGATTCTGGTTTGGAGGACTTCTTTTTTAACTTAGACTTTACTAATCTGGGTGCTGTGAGCCCTGAAAACTGCAATGTTTGCGAAAGGTAATTTATCACCCATATTCCTCGATTGCCTTCACATGCTGTGACCAGCTGATTGTAGCAATTCATGTGCTCTAGTCTCTGGATTCAGTTCACAGAAGCTCAGATAGCGAATAACATTATTTTGTCACTCAGTGGGTTTGAATTGAGTGGCTGGGAAAAGCACCAATTACAATAGCAAGAGGTTCAACTCGGGTATATCCCAGCAACCAAGAAACGGACAAAGTCAAACAATTTGCCAAAACCAACTGTTTATTATGAGATCTCGTAAACAGGGATAGAAAATGAATACCACACAATTTCAAATATCTCTCAATTCGTTGCAGGCTTGTCATCATCTTTTAACAGCTTGTAACATCATCAGTGGCGCGCTACTCCACAAAACCTAGGGCAGGCTTGGGTTGGTTAGTGGGGCAGACTACATATGGAAAATATAAGGGGTTAGTATTTTCAGTGGCTACACACTATCTGGCTCCACCTGTGACAACCCCCTAAATGTTGCAAATACAAGCATGTCAGATTAGTGCATTAAAATTGGGCAGTGCGACAAAGTGTGAACTGGCGTGAAAGGTGGATAGAGATTGGTTAGTGAGGATCTTCTCAGCCTTGGCACTTTGGACGGTTACTAGCCCATGAGCAAAAATTCAAGGTGTTGAGAACAGCCCCAAAGGTGCTGTCTGCACCAATAAGGCTACCGTCTCAGATCCTGCAGAGCTTGAGCTTGATACATTTAGCTTTCATCCTGGTATTGTTTGTATCATTTACCCTGAGATGAGTGGAAACACAGGTCTCTGTCTGACTCAAATTTATAGGCTTTGTCCCTAAGTCTCAGATCACGTGGGTAGAAACCACTGGCTTGATTTTCCTGCTCCACATTTACAAGGATTTTCTAACATGTATGCATGGAGGTGTCTAACCTAGCAAACTAATATCTGTCTTTGTCTATATCCTCTCTTCCTTGATAGCCTTGGCTGGAACACGTACACCTGCTATATGAACAGTCTGGTCTATGCTTTCCTGCTAAATCAGCAAATTAGGCCTCTCCCTACGTGCTGGTGCCTTCTCTGTGCATTCCATTCACTCCAATGTAGCTGCATCCTCCCTTTTAATTCTCATGGCAACTTTATGTTAATTGCATTCAGCTTTGAGCAAGTTTGATTGCTCGTTTCTGTTTGTCTTGCCTTGTGGCATAGCAAAGAGTATATGTCCTCCATCTAAGTGGGTCAGAAGCATGTTGTACGTGTCTAAGAGGAGTTTCATTCTAAGTGTCATGCAGGGATGCATATATCCTTCATGTCTAACGCATCTACGTCTTGGTCATAGTCGTGATGTCATCTGCTTGCTGTCTAATCACAGTCAGTCCAATTGCTCCATCATCTGCACGTTTATCTCATCTACAACATCATCAGGATAGGGTCTGAATGATTGTCTGAGTGAATAGCATATCTCATCTACAACATCATCAGGATAGGGTCTGAATGATTGTCTGAGTGAATAGCATATCTCATCTACAACATCATTAGAATAGGGTCTGAATGGTTGTCTGAGTGAATAGCATTTCTCATATCTGTGATAAAGTGGTGATGGTGAAGAGGGGGCTAGGAACGATGTACACCTGTTGTATCTGTTTTGTCTGGATGAGGGAGGGACCAGAGCAACAAGGGCCACATTCATTTGTCCCTCTTCAGGTTAATGTTCCTTCCATAGAAATATGTGTTCAAAATACAGATCACATGTTTGTGAATCCATCTGGGTTCGTGCAAATGTTCGATTCATTGGGCATAATTTTTAATGCGCATAAATAGGATTGGTAAAAGTAACACTATAAAAAACGAGTCCCCTCCCACTTCTGTTTCTACCTTATTTGCATTGACTATTGAGGATGAAATAAGTTGCTAGATTTTACATCAAACAGTGTCTTTTATCTGATAGTGTTGGTTGCACTGGGAGCAGTTCAGTGACCACCCATTCAGGAGCTACCAGAAAATCTTCACCTCCCCAGATCCTCTTCATCACTTCCTGCTATTCACTCTTATGGTGACACCCTCAGTGCAATGGTCCAAGCCGCACCATCCCCTTAGTCGCCCAGACCCCTTAAAGAACTCTAGGTGTTGTTGGGAGGTTCTCCTTCTGGTACCCAAGTCGATGCAGTCTTCATGAGTCAGAGCCCTGAATGAGGTGTGCTCTCACTTGGTTGGTCACATCTACAAGGGAGTAAGATGAGGCATAGCATGTGGCTAGGTGTCGGAGTCACGCATGATAGGCTTCTATGGATTCACTGTTTTGCTGCCTTGCCTGTCAGAGCTAAAATGCTCATAGTCAGCATTAGCTAGCAGTTTGAAGTATTCAGACAGTGATGCCTTCGCAGCAGGGTAGCTCTGATCTATGGGTGTCAGTGTTCTGAATATCTTGTGTACTCCTGTACTTGCATGGAAGCTCAGTGATTACTTCTTTTTTGCATCACCTGTTTCTTTGACTGCAGTGAAATAAATCTCTATTCTTTCCACCCACAGGGCCCAGCCAGTGCTTAGTGCTGACATGGCCAAATACATGCCAAATTCCTGGACTGCGTCAGAGGAAGTCACAAAACGGGATGCCTTCAGGGCCAACCTGGGTGGTGGTGGTGGATTTACCGCTTGCTTCTCCCCATCTCTGACCCTCCTTCATCGCCAGTTCTTTGGAGGACTAGCTCATGGTGTCTAACTATGTTGGGAAGCCTTGGCAGGCAGCAGTGCTTTGCAAATAAGAATAAAGACACATGACTCTTGAGTAACTGCAGTTGTCTGTAAGCCCGTGCATGGTAGATCTCTTACTTTATTAACATGGTGATGCACCTCGCCACACTGTGTATGCATGAGTGCATGAGTATGTGTATAAATTGCTGCGTGAAAAGACTCTGGGTCATTAGTGCTTACAGACATCACAGGGCCATTGGTTGGTAACCGCGTACCGTAGGAGTTCACCCATGGGGAGTGTAGTCCACATGACCCCACACACATTTGTGCCACTAGCAGGAATGAGAGTCATTTGTCCCTGATTCATACATTGGCATTTCATACGTGCTGCAACAGGCCACAAATATAACTGCCTGTAACTGTGTTTGCAGACATGACACACAGACACACAGTAATATGGTTTGAAGGGTTTTTTCACACCAGTTTAAAAAAATAATCATGGTCATCATGTCAGTATACTCAATAGAACAAGGTGTGATGAAATCACTACTTCTCTTCAGGAGTACAGGGATTAGTAGTGTTTAAACCACCTAATCATCCCCACACTACTACTAAACCAGCAGTGATCTCAATCATAAATGTGAAACAGGCACAGCCCGAAAGGTATACAACGTTTGCAGTATGTGGTTGAGCAGGCCGAGGGCAGGCTGTATTTTCAGGAGGGGTGCAAGCTGAAGACAGTAGCTACATAAACAACTTAAGTACAATGGTTCCAAAATAACATAATGGCTGATGATGATGATGAAAATACTGTTCAATGAAAGTTGTATAAAATATAGACTTTCAAACCAACATTACAATGCAATCAACTAACTAAAAACACTAGCAGAAAACCCACCCCTGTAAAGAAAACACAGAAAGTGAATACTTGTAGAATAACTCTCTGGGTAGATTAGCAGGAGTGTTCAGTCACTTGATGACACAAATCAATATTAAGAATGTCTTAGAAGAAAAAGGCAGAGATGGTGGGCTTAAAAATGACTATGGTCCCACAAATGGACCCTGGGACCGGGGCCTCTTTATTGAATCTTGTTTGTATATAAATGGGCTTGACAGTGTCAAACCAGGATTCTAGGAGCTACCAGAGGTGGTAATTGGGGTTTGGGTTGGTGAGTTTGTCGAATGGGTCCAACAAGCAGTGTGGTCCAAGCAGCAATGGCAGGTGGCACAAATAAGCTTTGGACAAAAAGGCAATGCAGATAGTTGAATGTGGGAATCAGGGCCTGAGCTGTTCCTTGACTTCTGGAGTGCTGAGAGGCCAAATCCAGGGTGTCCAGGGAGAAGGTGTGTTCTTCTGTCCAGCACTCCCTTTCTGGGGAACTTGGCTGACATCTAGAGGGAATCCTTCAATTCCAGTGAGAAGGAGCCTGGTTCGAGTGCAGGTACCAGAGAGGTCTTGGTCTAGCAGAAGTCACTTCCACTGCACCCTTGAGATGGTTAGGTAACAGAGCTCTCATCTGCTTTGGATGCTTCCTATCTTCACCTCTTGGCAGAGGGCTTTGGATTGGCCTGCACTCCCAACAGAGTTTCAAAGGTGTTCTCTTCTTCTTCTCCTTTGGTATGCCAGAATAAAAATGATCTCTGTTTGTTGTAAATTTGGTGTATTCTATATATATATATATATATATATATATATATATATATGGTAGGATTTGGTGGTAATTGTGAATGGGTGCCAGAGAGTGGAGGTGGAGGCGAAAGGAGGGATTTGAGGGATCCACCCATAAGGGGCAACCATGGTTGATGAAAAGTCGACCAAATGTACATCAAGCGAACAGAGATCATTGCAAATACGTAGAACATTCAACTCTATGGAAGAGGACTTTGGAATGTGTTGTACTCGCAACAGAGGTCCAAAAGTGAATGCTTCTTTTTTTCCTGATCCTCCAAAGAGGATTCAAAGAATAAGGGGGTGACCATCTCAAATGCAACAGAGGATTGGTCCAAAGACAGCCGACTGTAAGGGTTCCAATTTCTGTTGTTGTAACAATTGTCCTTTGCCACATGACATTACATCCTGCAAGTTTGCTTGCAGACAATGGAGGAGAAAGGTAAGGGGAGATAACCGTAACAGAAAGCAAGATGGGGGACCCTTATGCAGGCCTATCCCCTTTCTTTGGCTACTCTAACACTGCCTCTGACCCATTGTAACGCTCACCTGACTCCCACGGAGGCACTGGCCTGGTTTGCGCTGCTGTGACCTCTTCTAAGGTGATGCGCAGGGTTCGGAAGACGGACTGGACCGGGCCCCCAAATCTGGCTTGTCTGGCTCGCAGAAGTATCCTTCTGTAGGCGAAAATAGGGGATTAACTGTCTGCGGGGTAATGCAATCGGCCTCCCACTTTCCCCTCTCACCCTCCTCGAAACCCTTCTGTGATTCCCCGTGGCGTCTCACCTTAGGGTCTGGAAGGACGAGCTCTCCATCCTGCTTCTGATGCAGGGGCGCGTTGGTATCCAGTTACTTCACTGGATTTTCGGATTGGTGAGAACCAAACTTGCTTGGCTTCCAGGTAAGTTTTTTGATAAGAGGTTCCCCTTGTGTCCATGCATTAATGTACTAATGTTAGTGTCTTTTTCCCCATAGGGGCCGGGGTACGGAATGCCGGGGAACAGGCACCGACCCGAGATGAGAGGTGAAATCCTTGTAGAAATCAGGTAAGTCTTTAATGAGCGTTTTTTGGTAATGTCTTTTCATTCGCTCATTTACGCTGATGTCTCTTTTTCCCCTTAGGGGCCGGGGTCCGGAAATGCCAGGGTGCGGCGCGGACCCGAAATGAAGAGGGAATGAATCAACAAGGTAAGTCTTAACATGGAGATTTAGCTTTCCTTATTCCCTTCTCTCTCTCACCTTTTGTTCTTGCCTTTTTCTCCCTAGGCGCTGGGGCGTGACTGCGAATCCGGATGATCGCTGCTGAACATGGAGGCGCCCTGTAAAGGTGAGTGGAATGCGGCGCTGCAGCGATCGACGCAATGAGCTTTTAAATAAAAGTCTTCCTTTTCAGGATTGTCGGCGAGATGTCTCCGGGATGCGGATTTAGCAGGTAAGGACTTTTCCTTCTTCTGTTCTCTTCTTCTCTTCCTTTGCAGGTGATCCAGGATGCTGGCAGGCGTGGCAGAAGTAAGGATGCAGGAGCAGACACGGTGAGCGTCCAGCTGCTAGATGCAGAACAACGCGAAGCACGTGTGGCTGTTCGGGTGGGGTTTAAATAGCCTTGGAAGAAGTTCCAGGTATGTATCCTTCCTCCAATCAGGTATGTATCCTTCCCCGACCATGCCCCGATGGTAAATTAGTCCCACAGGTAAAGTAGTTCCTTTCAGGCCTCAAGGAGGCCGGGATCCTGCAGCATGGTCTGCATCAGGTAAGTGCACCCAAGCACTCCCATAAGGAGCCTGGAGCCTATGGCGCCAAGAATGATGTCTTTGATGAGCCTGGTGCCATAGGCGCCAGGACACTGTCCAAAGGGCCCCTATATGGGGTTGCTGGGTCTTTCCTTGGGGACTGGATGTCCGCTTTCAGGGACGCAGGGCTTGAACCGGCTCCCCGGGAGCGGGCATCATGACACCCATGCCTGCTGGCTTTAAAAACACTCCAGTGATCAATACCCTGGTGTGAGGATAGCTTTGCTATATCAGTGCTGCCTCCAAAGTATTGTTCCAAGGTGATCACCTGTGTGACATTTCTATGCCCTGGGTTAAGGTCCTACCCTTCGTGTTGGAGAACCAAAGGTGCAAATAATTGGCTATTGTTAAACAAGGTAGCTGTTGAGACAGTCAGCTTAGATGTCAATAAACATCAGTTCTTTCATAGTTGACCCTGCTCACAGAGCTGAAACTAGTATGATATCAAAATGCTGTGGCTGTATAATAGTGTGCCCTTAGCAGTCACCATGCCACAATTCTGGCATAGCTTATAGTTAAAGATTTGCATTGCACCAGTGTTTCTACGTCTTATAATTGCTATCATTTAGATCAGAGATGCAGAAGATTAAAAAGCTACCTCCACCTGGTGGAACTTTGTGTTCCACTTCTCTCTGGGAGGATGTTTTTTGTCTGCCACGTGTTATTTAACATATAAAAGAGAAAGATAAAACATTGGAAAGTGCTTTCACTTTCTGTCTGTTTACTTTTATGTTACACCTCGTGAATGCTCATGTTAAACCTGTTCCGGTTCAGCCAAGTTGCAAGAAAAATTATTAATTTATGAAGACACCCTGTTATTTAAATACTGCAAAATAAATCCACATTTAATATACTAACTCAATGTGTCTATTTTCTTTACTCTCTCTTACAGTAAAAAAATGTATTTCACCACGAAACTCCAAATCATGTATTGCTACTACCATCATGTGCAAATAGCCTTATAGGGTGGAGTCATTATCGCTTTGGATAATGACCCAACTCCATATTCTGACCCAAGGTGGTGGGTCTTTATCCTATGATAACGCCCCCTTCCTTAGTCTGAAAGACTACATTAAAACCTTCTTTTCAGAGGTGAGTCTGCGGTTCAGCCAAACCTTCTCTGTCAAAGTTGTCCCTACTGTCATTTAAAACTGTGAGATCCATATTCATGCTGTAGTTCATGCATACTGGCACAGTCAAAGAGTGCTCAATAGTTCATTCAAAACTCTGGTTCATGTCATGCTTCAACCACTTAATTGAGGCGGACATGGATGTCAATATCCGAGATCCACCCACTAATAAAGCATGTCCACACGGAAGCAGGAGTTCCTGCTGCACTTAAACAAACTTAAAGGTGAAGTTCGCTCAGAAAATCTATGGGCCCAAATCGATCGGGCATGGATTTTTGAGCATACATCGATCGATCTTAAAAAAAATCCAATCCATCTTACCTTAGTTTTCCTCACATTTACAAATACAAAAACGACGGGTCGGGTACCTCCATCTTGTGCTAATCTTATCTGTTGATCCATCACCCTAAGTTCAAGTGCCCTCGCAGTAGTAATTCAAAACACCCACCCCCAAAGCTGACATCGCTAGTCAAAACAATAAGTTCCACCTAATTTCATGATGTTTGTGGGCAGCGGAACCAAATGTACCCTGAGATCACCCAAGTCATAACATTACCTAACGCAGAACCAGGATCATAAACACACATATTCACACACAAAGTGAAAGTTGTGTTTCTTTACACAAAGAGGAGAAAAAAACGTATATTTTGAAGGAAAAAGCAATAGTCAGGAATGTAGCAAGTACTTTTATTTTTGACATAACGCTCAAAAGAGAAGATTATTTCCATGAAAACATTGATAACTTTTGCCATTTTTTCTATCTCTCAACGTTCATCATATAATGCTGATAGCGTTCATCGATCGACTAATACCAGTATTTATATTCTTTACTGAAAGTTCCATGTAGTTAAATCTAATGCGCTTATGTTCCATCACTGATGTTTAATCGATGCAGATGGTGTTCCGTTAGTGAGAAGAAAGGAGTTGTTTCACTTTCAAATGCAATACTTTTATATCTGCACGTTTTCAAGTCATAAAGGCTGCCATGTTGCTCCTTATTACTGCTATCGCAAAAGGACAAATTGGTGCCTGGTTACCATCCCAGATAATGGTTATCAGAAATGTGTTGTTGATGATTATTGTACAATTCTGATTGAAGAAGCCATCAACTGGAAGATTGAACCCATGGCAAGCGCACATCGGTAGAGCTTAGCTATGTAAATTCGATAATGCAAAAATACATCTCAGTACCCAGTTTATAATAGAATAGATACAGTACATAAATATGTTAGAAAGAACGTGGATTGGGCACTAGAGGCTGAATCTACTCACAGAGCACTCAGTAATTAGATATGTGATGTGATTTATATCAATGTTTCAGTGGTTAAAATCTCCAGCAAGATCATGGGAGGGAGAGGTGTGTCCCACACCTAATGTATTGACTGGTAAGGATAAGACCCTGGATATCTTGCGCTGATGAATACAATAATATAACTGTAGTTTTCTACGTTTCTCACAAGAAGATTTAATTAATTGTTTGAGTTGGTCAGTCAACATGTGTTTCAACCCATGCAAGTCTTCATCAAGGCTAGAAAAGTTGAGGGGATCCCACACTTGGTGGATGAGTCAGAATGCTTGTTTGGAGAATACCAAAAGAAAATCATGTGGATGGCACTGTTGTGCATGCCACTGATGCCTGTGTTAACAGGGTTATCTTATCAAACAGAATGCCAACCATGCCGAAAGGTCCCTGCAATCTTGACCGCCAGCCGAAAGGCACTGTTTCTGCCAGCCCACCGGTGCCTTCTACATATAGAGACAGAATCATGAGAAAGTTGTTTTAATGATTGTCGACCTTACAATAACAGTAAAACTGTGAAAAAAGATATAGGGCCTCATTCCGAGTATGGCGGTAAGGGATAGCGGCCACCGCTAACGAGAGCGGTGGCGGTAATCCCTTACCGCCATACTCCGAGTTCCCTTTGCGCCATGGAGGTTTTAACACCTGCTTTTAGCAGGTGTTAAAATCCATGGCGCTAAGGGACCATGATGTTAATTACGCCACCGTAATTTACGGTGGCGTAATTAACACCTTCCCCACTCCCATTATGCCCTATGGGGCAAGAATGGGAATGGGGAAGGGTAAATGGGGATTGGGGAATTACTGCCCCGCCAACCTTGGAATGGGGCGGTAATTCCGCCATCCACCAAGGCGCTGCCGGTCCGGGTACGGCGTCAACCAAGGCGTTAATAGCGCCATTGGTTAGCGCCGTACTCGGAATGAGGCCCATAGTTAATTTGTATTTTTTTCTTTTATTTTTCTTTTCTTTTTTTAATCATTGGAACGCAATTTTTACATTCTTATTAACATAACGTTGAACATTGTGCACCTGTAATGTTTTAAAAAGACTTATTTGAAATTGAACCTGATAACCTTCCGAGATTTCACAGGGAGTTGGTGTGAGATGATCCTGCAAAACATAGTGAGTAAATTGTTGCCATCCAAAGTATTTTGCGTGGTATTGTACAAAATTACCTACTCCCAAAAGTTCGACCCCCAAAAGTCTGACCCCCAGTTTTCCGCATATATATATGTGGGGAGGTAAAGTGAATACAAAATGTATATGGGTAAGGTTGAGGGGAAAGGAGGGGGTCTCCCGCCAAATATATATTTACAGAAAATTGAAAAAAAAATAAACAAAAAAACAGACTTTTGGGAGTCGAACTTTTCAGTTCAGTAAAATCACGTAGATCTTTTTGTGTTGTAATGTTTTCTTTTTTCAGCTTTGGGTAGGCAGCTAAAGTTTATTAACAAAAACATAAACCATCCAAATAGAGAAAGGTTCCATGTAATTTAGTAACAAAGAACGTTTTTGTGATGCTTTACACTCATTGCAGCCTGTGTGTTGGTGAGGAATACAACAAGGTTTTTGTTTGAATGCTTTGTAATTTGCTGACAGTATTGTAAATTGTAAAAACAAATATCACTTATCTTCATTTAAAACAAAATATTATTAATCAACAGCTATTAATATCATTCAATAAATGCTCACTTCTCATACCTCATCCTCCAGACTGGTTGCAATTGAAGAATAGAACATTATTGAAGTTCCAGCATCCCCCTATATCAAAGTAATTGTTATAATAAGGATGTAAACGCAACATTTAAAAAACATACACGCAAAAGATGTTTGCTATTGAGATACAATCATACATGCCACTTTGTATCAATAGCTTATATTATGCATAACAATGATCAATATGTTTTAGGTTTAACTTGACTATATAACTGTATTGTGTAGTCTCATCTGAAGGATTAGTATAAAAAAATTACTTGAAAGGTGATTGAGGTTGATTCTGGAATAATGGTCGAAGTTGAATCTCAGTCCTTTATTCAATGTATGTATTCTTAACAGTGTTCAATAGAAAATGTACATTAGTATTATAATTTAGATTACATCATATGCTCTGAAATAAGTTTATGTGCATGTCACTTGGCCTCACCATTTGGATATTTGACTTTCCACTGTGGTACCATTTTTACTTCCATCAGTATGGTCTACGTAAAGAAAGATTATTTTTAAAGGATGCTATGTAAGTGTTTAGAAAGGCTGTCACTGCACTGAACTATTAGTTTATACCTAAAGTTGGGCTACACAAAGTAGTCTAAAGTGAAAAAAATCAACAGTACATTTTGTTTCAAGAAGGAAACTAGTGTAATTAAATATTGATGGAAATATTCCAAAAAGTAAAAACGGTTCATCATGTTACCTTTTCACACACTATTTCAATAGATTGAGTGATCATTTAGAAGACATATGTATACTGACTCAATTTAGTACATAGCAACATACATATAAAAAATGATCGTCCACTGCTCACCTGAGTCAGCGTGTACTGAAATTCATTTGGAACTGCATTGGGAAGTAATTTACCAAGGAGTCTGAAGCAACGCTTTTTAGTGTACTTTGATGGTTCAGACATATCTTCTGAGAAGTGCATGACGCAGACAGAGAATCAATTGCTGCTTGCGTCATTCAAGACATCCTTGGCTGTGCTTCCAATCTCGGACACTGGAAATCCGAAGTTCAACAATCATGTTCTAATTAAATTGAAATCCTTTGCAAATACATGCATCACAGTACCATGGCTTTTGACATGGCTGTTATTAGGGCAACCACAAATGATACATGAAGGCATTGTTTGATTGTCCTTAAGAGCTGTTAAAAAATAAAAAATACATATTACAATTACTATAGTTTCAAAGTGAGTAAACCTACCATCACAAAACTTTGATAGCAAACTTTTTTTTATATATTTCACAAAATGTCCTGTAACTGGGTCTAACCATCATGGCGATCAAATTAGTCCGAAATCATTCTTCTACCCAAAGCAGAAATCTATTACTAGCACATTGAACAATCTTTGAGCCACCTATAGAAAACATGCATTTAAAACATGGACTATGAAACATTGACTTTGGAAACAACACTCTGTAATGCTAAGTGTTAATTCCAGAGATAAAAAAATACATAGAACGGTTGATATTGGTGAAGTGTTTGAGATAAATAAAAATGAGAATATGATGTACATTAAGTATAAAGCAATATTATTATTATTAATATTAGTATTGTTATTTATTTCTTATAACGCGCAACTCGCCCATAGGCCTCAATGCTCATAAAAAAGTTTCAGTTTAAGATCAGATGGCATGTTAGAAAAATGGTTACAGTTGGCTAGAAAAAAAGGAAGGTTACTAATGCCGCAAACAACGATTATGCAGTCCTTATTGGCTTGTGTCACCAATAATGCAGCTTAATCCTACGCAGCACCTTTAGCTCCAGGTGTCTAATAATCCCAGGTCCCGTTCTCTGTTGCAACCAGGCCAGGACCTTATTCGTATGGGCTTCTCTAGGTTCAGGTCTTAAGGATGGACTGACCTTGGTAATAATAAGAATCATTGGGTCCAGTGCCAATTCTCTCAAGGATTTCTCTGCAATAAATGGCATCTGTGACTTGCTAAGGCGTACAGGCCTAAAGGGAGTAGAATTAGGCATACTACAAACACACGACTCAACCCGTGATGCAACCAATCTTGGTTCAATGTCAGATGTCGGCTGTACAGTGGGGGCTTTGCCAGCCCCAACTCCACATACAGAAGCCACACAGGCCCTAGAGCAATGTTACTGCATAACAGTTTTCAAATTTATAAACTCAGACTGACTGCTTTTATCTTCAGACCTAACAGGAACACATTCCTGCTGAGGGGTTTGGAGATCCCTATTTACCAACTCAATTTTCAGTAGAAGGTCTGTCTGACACAGATTATCCAATAGGATAGAACCCGCCATAATCACCTCAGTCAATGGAAAGTTGGTTTGACACTGAGTGTCCACCATGACAGGATGCACCTGAGTAGCAACTTTATCCAGAACATCATACCACAGCCCAAAGTTATAACAGTTGCTACATTGAAAGAGATCAGCAGCAATTCTTTCTCTAACTAGCTACCATTTGGTAGAGCTAAATTGTTCCGACACGGCAGACTGCTCATCATTTATTCCCGAGGTTTTCGCAAGAGGGGTCGCTGCTGTCATCCCTTTAATGTTTTCCGACAGTGGAGACACAAGTATTGGAGAGGATAAAAGTTCAATATTATCAAGCCCTTTAGTTGTTCCTGGCAATGATGACAAAGACATTTCATAGGCTTCCAGCTCAGTATTGCCAGCCTTAGCTAAAGCAGGCCCCTTCAGAATCAAACTAGGAACTCCCTGTGTAATAGTATCCTCAGGTTTTTCCTTGATATTGCCATACTCAGAAAAATCTATTGGTGGTATGTAGACATCTTCTCCTATGAGTACTGGTGGCCATCACCTCCATAATCAGATTCCCATTAATAGTAGGTGTCTCACACATGGTGCCCAGTCTAGTCACAACTATAGCCCAAAGAGTGTATCAATAAATTACATACAGAGCAGCCGTTATAAGGCACTGAACACCAGCAGAAATTAGCGCCAGCAATGTAGATGTGATTATTCTATTGTGAGAGGATTCTTATTTTGAAAGGGTTCAAAAGGAAACACACAAGACACCAGAAAGAAAGGTAAACGCTCAGCACCAAGCAATGTGCGTATGAGGATTCTATTAAAAAAAAAAAGAAATAAAAAGCGCTTCGGAACACACACAAAGCACTCATCCAGATATTCTCAGCACTATAGGTACAGGTTGCACTAAAAACGTAGTGCTACCACAAACTGCAGGCTTCGATCAAACTTAAGGGCAGACAACTTGGAAAGGCTATAGTTTATCAGAGTCCAGCATACGATTTCCGGAGAAAACAGCAACTTAGGAAAAACAGCACACAACGAACTACTGGGAACAAGCAGGAAAACGTTAGAGGATCGGACAATGAGACATGGGCCACCAGCAGGATTTCAAGCCGCACCCTAATGAGCCGTCTCCGACAGCGTTCTCAGTTTTATCTCCCCAAGGCACACAGGCAGATCAGGAGACAAGGAGGAGAAAATAGAAAGTTGCAGAGCACAAAATGATGACACTCCAGAAACCAATTGTTACTTGGATGAACAGGTGAGCTGATTCAGCAAGCAAGGTAAAAGGTGAATAGATGACAATATCCGGTGTAGATTGCAGAGATGTTTTTTGGGTAGCTTTCAAGGTGTTTATAAAGGCTTACAAAGTGGGTGTGTATGTGAACGTCTGATGTGTTCATTCACACCCACCCAACCTCAATGTCAATGTCTGACCTCCTCAATCCCGCCAGGGCAGCCCCCTTGCGAGCACAAGGCAACAGGTACGAACTGCCATTGATACCAGAGGGGGGATGGATGTGCATGTGAGGAGCGCAAAAGGCCCACAACATAGTCAAAGGACACAGGCATATGTAGATTGCAGGGACAGGGTCTTCAATGGGGAGTCTGGAGAAACTGGGTCTGGGGTGGACATGTGGAAAATCATCCCCAAGTGAAAGACCCCTTTCAGGTGTACATGGTATTCAGCACCGTGTTAGTTCCTAACCTGCCCAGCCACCTTGCAAGCACACGGCCATAGATGCGAACTGCCATTGATGACAGAGGGGCAATGGATGTGCAATCGATGTGCATGAGCTGAGAGCAAAAGGCCTGCAACATAGGATGTTTATTGCAGGAATAGGGTCGTCAAAGTGGAGTTTGGACACACTGGGTCTGCGATGGCCGATGCGGCCAGTGGTCCCCATGCGAAAGAACCCTTTGCAGTGTACATGTTGTTCAGCACCTTGTTAGTTCCCATCCATCCAGCCCCCATGCGAGTGCACGGCCACATGTGGGAAGTGACCAGAGGGGGATGGATATGGATGAGGCAAGCACAATATGCCAGTAAACTTGTTAAAGCACACCAATCTTTCATGATCCTCTAAGATGTTTGGGCATGTTGTTGACTTACTAACAATTTTTCATGCTAACTCATTTTTATACATTTTTTTATTTAGTATGGTAAGGTGGATGGCAATGACAAACTACAAATTGTACTGCTGTGGGTGATGTACTGTCTGTATAAATCCCCTGTATTGTCCGTAGTCACTGAGGAATTTCTCACAAATGGCTCGAACCACACAGGCAGGTATTACTCGTTGAATACAGAATCCCAGGCTTCCATGAATCCACCATGTAAACACATGACAGGCCACAAGTCTGTACCACTTGTGTAAGAGATAGAGAAATAGTTTACTTGAATGAACCTGATAATTGCATTTATTTTGTTTGCACTTATGATTTCACGTAGAGATCAATTAGAAATGTGAAATCGCATTCCAACAAAAACAGTTTTGGACATAGGAAAGTATTGTTTTTAGCTTAAAAGTGAAAGAAACGTAATTGTTTGGACGTTACGTCTAGTGATGAATACTTTGTTTTGAGATTAGCACGAGAAATGCTAAATACAATTTACAGAAAAAATATTTCATCAGTGATCCATCGAAGATAGAATGATGTGGGAGAACAACATAAAATGTTAGCCATCTCGGTTGTCAAACATGCATCATATATAGACTAAACGTACCCGTTACTTGGATTACGATGGCGAACTGTAGCTCGAAGTTCATGCATATGGACCATCATAATTCACAACACAGATCTTGTAAGGCAGGTTGCCCTGAAGTCATGCAGCTCAGTAACGCATAGCGATATTGTGTCTTCTTCGGCTATTTAGGACAAGCAGCCAGAGTTTTCTCTGCAACAGCAGTTCTCCGCCACAGTTGCCATAACCTCACAACGAATGCAGGTACACCAGGTGGAAACGTCTTCCATGCGACTGGGTTCAGGCTCCGATGATTGATCATCACGACATTCATCTGATTACCCATCGTTTTTTTGCTTCTTTCTCTTTCAAGCATATCCACTTCTGCATATTCGGGTTCGTACTGGTAGGGCTGAATTGTTGCCATAATTTTTGAATATTGAAGAAGTACAAAAGCAACAGTACGAAAAATAAAACATTTTTTGTTTTTATATACAGTATAGAAATGAGGTTTTACATTAAAATTCAATGTAAAAGAAAGACAAGAGAAGAAACACCCATGTTACAAAAACTCAAAGTGCAAAGGCAAGAATAATAGGCACAAACTTTGAAAGTTTGCAAAGAAACATGTAAAGAACATGCAATGTTAGAGTCAAATTTAAATATGGTTTGGTAAAGACATTTGTACATAAGATAAGAAATGTTTAAATAAAAAGCGTCTACTGAGTTAATTCATTTTAGGATGTATAAGGACCTGTTCTCAGTACGTCGTACTTTTAAGATAGCTAAACAGAGCAGAAACGTATCACATCTGGTTGAAAATAGAAACATGTTTATTCGAAACAGATGAAAGAAAAAAAAAAAATATATATATATATATATATATATTTATATATATATATATATATATATATTAGATGAAGGTTCCTTACAGTTAAAATCCTCTTTTAATGGAATTTTGTAATTCTAAGTTGGAAGGCTATTTATTTGCTGTATAATATGAAATGAATTAGATTGTATTTTATTGTGAAATTGTAATTCATGTAAATGTATGATTTTGTTGTTGAAAATATACAGTGTTAAAAGGTTTATCTAACCAATTAAAACACTTTTTTTTAAAACAGAGCAGCAACAAGTCAAGGATGCTTGAAATGAAATACACTGACACGAGGGAAAAAGAAACTCCAATGTTATGTGATCAAAAAAGGTTTATTTATACTTGTTAAAGAAAGAGGCGTCTTGGCATTTCCCTGGAGACACGTCAACATGAGACGTGACATGAGACGTGCACTGGCATTGTGAAAAGGGGCGTGAGCATCTGGTGATGTCAGCTTTAGGGACAGTTGATCTGAATTACTGCCACAAGGTCACTTATATTTGGGAGAAGGATCAACGGATAAGATTAGCACAAGATGGTGGGACCCAACCCGTTATTTTTGCATGTGTAAATGTCAGAAAAACTAAGGTAACCTGCAGTGGACATTTTTTAAGATCTATCAATGTATGCTAAAAAATACATGGATCATTGGGCCAATAAGATTTCTGGGTGAACTTCTCCTTTAAGGTCTCAAGGTCTCACGTATAATTCTAAAGATGCTGGGGTATTATAATGGACTGTATTGCTCATCAAATCTCCAGTATACACAGTCACTATATACTACGGGCAAACCTTCCATACCCGCAGTCCCTCTATACTTCTTGCCAACCTGCAGTACCGCCGTTACCTTATACTTTGAGAAAACCTGTTGAACCACAGTCACTCTTTACATCATTCAAACCTGCTGTACACAGTTGCTCTAACTTTCTTGCCAACCTGTTGCATACACAGTGGCTCAATACTTCATAAGAACACACTGTACCACATCCTCTCTATACTTCATGCAAACGTGCCAAGTCGCGCTATGGTTGATCGAGACCTGCCGTATACACACTCTTATTTCATTTAACCCATCCAGTCCACAGTCAGGTGTGGACTGGGAGGCAAAAGAGGCCCTGGAATTTGTTTTCAAAGTGGCCCCATATTACACATTTTTAGCAAGCCCAATCCTTTTCCTAAGAGATCATATGTAAATATATTAGGTCACCACACAAAAGAGGCCCAGGGTGCAGATGCCTACTGGGAAATCTCCGGAGTTCCCTATAGGCCAGTCCACCCCTGCACACAGTCACTCAGTAATTCATGCAAAAAGGCAGTATGGCACAGTCGATCGAGTGCTCTGAAGTTGTTTTTCCTGCAGAGCGTTATAGAAAAAATAATACATGTAGTAATATGCATAAAATAAAATACATACCATTATACATAAAATAAAAAAAGAAATGTAAACAGATAAATAGGCTCCATGTAAATCCGACGCAGTGACACTGGCTCAATACTTGATGTCACCCTGCTATGTCCAGCACTCTTCGACATGCCCAATCTGCTGCCAATCAGGGACATCCTGTAGGTGGGCATGGGAGAGTGGGCAGACACTAGTGAATCTAAATCCCTCTAATGCTTTTGATTGGGTGAGACATGCTCTCTTCTTTGAAAGACTGAGCTTTTACAGAGTGCCTGGTGATTTTATAAAGTGCTTGGACTCACTCTACTGTCAGGCCAGTGGACGCTCGATTGTGAACAGCTGGATCGGAAATTGGTTTCTGCTTATTATTATTGCTTTTTGATTGGGCGGACCAAGGGTGCCCTTTTTGGGGCCGGCTTTGCCTCAGTTGAGTGTCTACGCGCTGCGTCCACTCTTGCGTGCGTGCAATAACTAGACATGGCATGCTTGTATCCGAGCATTCTGGGATTGCTGTTTGTTACCGCGGCAATAGAACGCCATGGAAGTCCCGCCCTGTGGCTGTGACGCCCCACCATTTCCTGGAGCTGCTTTCAGGTGCGCAGCATCCACCCTACGATGGGTCCACCGTGAACTGAACAACACAACGCAGAGGCAAGCATCATATATTGTAAACGTGTGTGCATTTAAGAACGCTCTTCATTAATGATAGTTAAGTTAGGCTGCATTTGCAGTTTTATTCGGCTATTGTCACCTTTATGTCATTATATCACAAAAAATGTATGTAAGACTTTTTGTAACTTTGGGAGGGATAATTATATTAGTGATAATAGCAAATTCAAGTACTAATGGAACTGAAGTGATTAGCTTTTATTTTTTGCAACATGTTACACTATCTCCCTATTGTAAACATTGTAAAACATGCTGTTAGGGACAATTCTGATTCTATGTCTAATTTCCCTTACCTATAGAGACCCCAGCATCGTTGCTGGATTTGAAGGGTTTGTTTCTTTTTACCTGCTAAGAGTAGACTCTTTTTCCCACTCTTAGCCATTTTTGCTATGTGTGTTCTAGGCTATTTTTGTGTTGAAAGCCTATGGGATTTTCTCTCACCCATAGGAACGATCTTCATTCACATGTGTTACACAGCACCCTCCGTGCAGTGACACAGGGGTTTGTAGCAACCCCCAAACATAGACTCCATACCCTAGGACTGACTACTGTCTCCCAGTGCATGTAAAGTCCCCATTGGCTTTACTAGTCAAATCTTACGAACTTAACCAGTCCAACCCATCTTACTATGGAGGTACTGGAAAGGGTTAATAGTTTTTCCCTTGGGTTCATTTTCGAGGGGGTACCTTAAAGTCCTGCTCTCTAAAGTTTCTGATGGTGGCAGTGGTTACTACCAAAAATATTCAACCGCAAATATTTTCCTATGGGATTTTCCCATTGTTCGAGGCTAACACTTTTACTGACAGCCTCTAACATACAGCCGGTTTATTTTATTATTAACTTTACTCCGGTAGTTTTTATTTGCCAGACCTTTAATATAACTTCTTTCTCGTGTCTTACTCTAAAGTCCTAACCCCGGTCTGGGATCCTTTGCTCGCTCTGATGGCAGGCTTCTGCCAAGAAGCCCTCCTTTCGGCGCCTCTGAGTCTTGGGTGGGTCTGTTGTTTGAGAGGCGAAGTAGAACCCCTGGACAGAGTTGCCGCAGCAACTCAGGTCGCACTCTAACCTGATAGGCTGGAGGGTCTCCCGCCAAGAAGACCACTCCACTCTGTGAGTGACAGCTAGGCTGTATGAATGGGTCTCTTTCTGCATAAAAGCAGGGTCCCGAGGACTGGAAGAGCAAGACATTCCCACTGGAACTACGGAACCGAAGGGGAGAGAAGCCACAGACATCTTCAGCATCTACACCACCGGTGAAGCCCTGCCGGATCGTCCCAACACTTTTCTTCCACACGACGAGAGGAGGTCTTCGTCGAAAGAGCATTCTTCCCTTGAGCTGGTGGGAACAACCAGTTCACCCATTGCTCCTCCGGACCTGCCTTGGTTGAATCGACAGTGCCCAGCACTTGGAGACCGGATAACCAGGCAGCTATCGACCCGGACCGCGATTAAAAGGAGTGTACCTTTTAAACTTTGTTTGGCAGCACTGCGGCTGGTTTCATCCCTGGGTAGTGCAGTGACTCGAACCTTTCTCCACGACGAGAGCCTCTCTTACTCTGCTGGACCCCTTGAACTGCAGGAACTACCAGGAACAACCGCCACCGCAGGAGCCACTTCTTCACGTTTAAGGTACATTGTTCCGCCAGGCCTCCCTTTCCCCGTGGTAGCCCCAAAGGTGTTTTAAATCCTTTATCTACTTGTTGGGTTGGCCGCCCTCTCTGTTAACGTTGTCTTTCACCTCGCATCTACCTTTTCAATATTCGTTCACCAAAGACTTGACTGCAGCTACAAGAACATTTTTGCTCCTAAGCTCTTGGTCCTGTACCACTGACTCTGGCTCAGGCCTATTGACTATGTCTGATTTGTTAGATCTGCTCTCACTAGATTGATTTTCAATAAGAAATGTGTTGATGCACCTGAATCTTCTAAACCCCTCTTCCTTCCTACTGTTTTAACTTGTGGAGTGCCAGTTTGCTCAGTTTTCATTCACTTATCTTTCTGCTAAAGTGTCACGGTGCATTACCTGTTCACAAAACTTCAGGGAAGTGTTGCTAGGGGGTGTCTGAAGATATTTCGGTTTCATTTGTGCTTTCCCCCCCTTTCGTTAAATTGATAGAGTGCCATTTGTAGTTGGTTTTCACTGTTCCGTTTTGCTCCGTTTTCACTCTACTCTTTTTGATACAAAGCTTTGGTCAGTGTTTCCTTGTTCTATAGTACTGTGATACCTATTGTGTAAACCCTGAATACTGCTCATCTCCCTCTTGAGATAAGTCTGACTGCTCAGCCACAGCTACCAACTAAATCTTTGTGGTACAGACTGATATCAAAGGGGATTTATTGCTCTCACCTGTAGTCCTAATCTGGTGTAGTGCTCCCTAAGGGAACTGCACTGGATTATGCCTAACACATGCTTTTTAGTTTTGGCTAGTATGCAGTGCTAAAGCACCACCTATAAGCCAAAACTATTGCATTGGAGTGCAGCTAGGAAGCAGATGTGATCTGAGGAAGGACACAGGGCTTGTGGGTGTTGTTTTCTTATTTACCTATCACTGTTTAAAGGCCCTCTCCACCCAACACACATCCTCAAAGGATCTCTTTGGGCTAGCTTCATCAAGCAGTAACACCAAATGTTGTGCTGTAAGTGTCTGCCAACGTTATTTCAATGCAGTCTTCTGAGAGTCAGTAGCTTAATTGCTGTTGTAAATGTGCTACAGGTTCAATAAACATGTCGTAAGCAAGTGTGCCTCCAGCCACGTGGTTTATAAGCAGCATGCATGTCCTTGTAATGAAGTCCTGTTCAAAATAGGCATTGGCAAACCCAACCGTTTTGATTTCTATATAGGTATTAGATAAGCATTTTCCAGGCACTGCTATAATTTTTCCAGTTGTTACCATATTATGGCCAAGTGACACCATCACCCCACTACCTGCCAAATGCATTTCCCATTCATACACACAACCAAAACTGTTGGCTTTTCCAATTCATATTTCAAGAAGTTGCTTCCTCTTTTAACTCAGTGTGTATGCAGAGATCAGTTTTTATGTCTCGTGGTCACGTGGTGGGATGGCAGAGTGTGCGTCAGAGAGAGAGACAAAGAGAGAGAGCGGACGCGGGTGTGTGTCTGTCTGTCTGTCTGTCTGTCTGTCTGTCTGTCTGTCTGTCTGATACAGATACAGATAGTGACTGGGCTGCCTATTCAGCCCCAAACTACTACTAAACCAGCAGTGATCCCAATCATACAGGTGAAGCCGGCACTGCCCAAAAAGTATAGGTATATCTCCTTCACCTCTTTTAATCATGCAGGTCGAGGGCAGCCTATATCTTCAGAAGGGCTGTAGGCTGATAAAAAGTAGCAACCCAAACAACTTTAGTAGAATGGTTCCAAAATAAAAGCATGTCCAATTAAGGTTCTATAAAAATTATAGACTTCCATTCAGTACCTTTACGTCTTGTTTTTAGTGTGCAGCAGCGTTGAGTCAGGCTTTTCGGCATTGAACCTCAAGTATGGGTGCTTTCAGTGCCAGGCTGGGGTCGGCTGGTGACACAGCGGCTTCAGGTCCCAGTGATGCTGTGCCGTTCAGTAGTGGCATTGGCTTGCAGGTAGAGGACACTGGGAATGGAAGGATGTGCCAGGTTTGGGGCATTGGAAGACTCAGAGGCCTCGGGGACGAAGAAGTGAAGACTTGCTTTCAGTGTCAAGCGGACTCTGCAGTCTCAACACAGCATTGGGGTGCTGAGGCTGTGCCATCTGGGAACTTGTGGAGTTGGGAGGATAGAAGAGTTGTTGGGTCTCAGATGCATAGTCGGCAGAGCTTCTGCATTGAGCAAACTCCGCGATTTTGAGGTGGTTCTGAATCCAGCACTTACCTTGCAGAAGCATGGGCAGCATTGAAGGTGGTTTGAAGATGCTGGGGACAGGGAGGGGTCACTGTGTTGGTTCTTTGGTTGCTGGGTGACCCAGTCCAGAATCGCCATGCCTAGGTGAGTCCTTCAGTTCTATATTTCCACTCCCAAAGGTTGACTGGCACCTACAGGTGGTCCTCCACCTCCAGTGAACAAAGTGCTAGTTCTTTCTTTACCTTTATGGCTGATGATTTTAGAGAAGACTGTACTCCCAACAGAGGTGCGGGGAATCCTTCTTCTGGTATTGATGGCCCAAAGATGAATCGAAGAATTAGGGGGGTGCTCCTCTCTTTATAAAGGCAAAATGTCATGGGGGATTTGTCCAAAGTAGGCCTACTGTGTGCCGTTTATTCTGAGGGATCAAACATCAGCATCTAAGCCAGTATTCCACATGGCAGCTGTGTAGACAGTCAGACCAGACACAAATGCACTTTATACCTTTCATAGCTTTGCCCTGCTATCAGAGCTGACATTAGTGGGATATCAAAGTGCTGTGGCTGTATAATTGTATGTTCTTAGTAGTTACCATGCCCCAACTAGGCCTGGCTTATATTTAAAGATGTATTGTCACCGGCCTGACTAAGCCATACAATTATTTGTTAGTAAGTTTGGAAACTAAAGCGCATAAGATCAAACAGCCACTGCTGCCTGCAGGAACTTTGTGAGGAATGCACATGTGATCTTTAAACCTGCTTTGTGCCAATGTAGGGCTAGTGTTGAAGGAGTGAGTACGATATCTCAAGAAAGGAACACTGCTGCAATATACTTTTGGCATAAAGCATTAATTAAAGGGAGGGTCTGAGCAGCATATCTCCCATTAAGAGACAGAATTACCTGCATTATTTTATATTAATGAAAATTTAAAAACGCCCTGGCTATCCCATTCTCACTAAATGGTTTCTGTGTGTGTGTGCGTTTGTGTGTGTGTGGTGTGTGTAGTTTGCATAGTACTACCCGTGCATCCACAGTTGCACTCCCTCTGATTCCTTTTGCACAACATGTCTGTGCATCTGAAGTTACAATGTCTGCTTCATTGGATGCAGCGTTCAGTCTGCGATTGCCTAAATTATGAACACATTGTTAGCCTAATTCTCAAAAAAAGGGGAAAATAATAATGGCACAGAAGAAGCACTATTATTTTATGCCCATTTTTGCACAAGAACAGGTTTTAGCCACAAAGGTGATGTGCCTTTCTAGGGGCCTATGCAGCAGCACAAAGGTGTGTGCTTCCAAAATATTTGTTTATTTATTTGGTGTGGTTCAGTTAAAATAGCTTTTCACACAAACATATAAAAATCAAACAATAAAAATATAAAGTTACCACTTCATATTTACATTCAATTCATACATAAACGCACCGCTACAACTTCCATAAAACTGTTCAATAGAGCAAGACTTCATCAATATTACACAGTTATTCGGCGTGTGCAAAAAATGCATATTTAGCCAGTTCTAGTTTTATCTCCCTCCACAGTGTGATAATAGCTAGTGTGAGGGAGACACTAGAGCCAGTTAAGCATCTAACCCAGAAATATTGTGAACCTATTTTGTCATTTGCTCCAATGAAGGAACCTAAGTGCCAAATACGGGTTTTAACGAATGCCTCACATTTTATCATTAGGTGTCCAAGTCTTTCCAAGGACTCCCGCTTTTGACAAAGTTTACAGAATTTTCCTCCAGCTGGACTTTGCACCAAACACCCCAAATCGCCATGGTCTTCACTTTATTCAATATTAGTAACAAGAATGTTCTCCTGAAGGTGGGGTTTGGGAACTACCTGATTTAAGGTTGGGGCTTTTAGATATTAGAAAGTTAGCTCTGCATTGTATTTCGACTTTTCAGTCTATCTATAGGGTCAAAATTCCTAGACCCATCTCACAATGGTACGTGATTCTTCAAATGTTGGAGGAGAACCCTTGTGAGTTCCTCCCAATTTTGAGCACACATTGTCTGGTTGAAGAAGGTGTCATTGGCTGTCTTGAGGTTTCTCAGTAAGGGAGAGCCCTCCTCCGCCATAGCTCTAAGGATGGTCAAAATGGAGGCCTCAATATCCTTTACTATCTTAATATAGAGCTTCCCCCTATTTACCTACACCAGTGCTGCCAAAGTAGTAAGGCCAAGTTCAACTCTATTTGCTTGAATCAGAGTTCCCCTGGCAAGCCCCAGCACTTTCTTCCACAATGCACCTTCTAGTTTTTCCAGCCACTTGGCCAAGTCCCAGTGGAACAACTCTAGGGCATACCCAAGGCTGGGAACCAGCTTCTGGTTATAAAACCTTAGTATACCTAGCAAGCTCTATCCCGCATGCCTGATAGTAAAAGTTGGAATGGTGCCGCAGTAGCCAGGGCCTTTGTTTCCAACCCTGCGACCATCCAGTCACGCACTCTCCTTTCATGATTTCATAGCATACTTATCAGAACTGTTCGCGCTCTAGATCGACCCACCTACAACGTCAATTGACGCGTCCGGGCATCTCCTACTATCAAAGCACATCAGCTTCAATTTGTCCACATTGACATATCGTTTTGAGTGGCCTATTCCATTGAGCGCCCTGACACTCCTTTTAATTCCTACCCAAGTGTGGTGCATTAAAACAACGTTTTTTGCATAAAGCATACATGGGCCCCCCATCTTGGGCGGGAAAATCTTCCCTTTATGGAGGCATGTGGGCCAGGCCACACGCTTGCTTGACTCCCTTCGCCTATTATCCCACAGGCATCACCCACAGCCTCAACGTAGTCCAAAGGGTAGCATGGTTTACAGAGTCAAACGCCGCTGAAAAATCAATAGATCTATAACAAGTAAAACAAATTCAATGATTTTACTGTGAGCAATAGAGAAGTGGGTGACTAACGTGAAGGCGCTATCTATTCTTCTGATAGGTTTTCGCCTGGGGCTGTCCACAACATTTAATAAAAGTGTATTAAATGTGCGTATTGAGCAGGCAAAAATGAAAGATGAAACCCCCTTTTTGTGTATTTTCCCATGCACTTGCACATTCTCAATGTCACTGAGCCTAGTAAGATCGTTGTTTTGTTCTCCCCTGTTTCCCCCCACTTGCCTTGTCGCTCTCTGAAACACTTGTGAACGAGCGTGATACAAATAAAATATCATATCATATCATATCCAACACTAGCGTCCAACTGGCCCTCAGCACCCACCTGTTTGCTGGAAGCGCATTTCTCAGTGCAAGGCCTATAACGTGCCTGTCCTTACGAAATGTACAGAACAAGAAGAAAAACACATTTCCGTCCCAATGATTAGTAGAGTGGTAGTATAGCTCAGTGGCAAAGCGCTTGGCTTAGTAGCAAGAGGACCAGCACGAGTACAGGTTCGAATCCCGGTCCTAGTTTAGAAACCTTTTCGTAGACAATTATAATAGTAAAATTATGCACGGGTCAGAAATGCAAACAGGAGGCATAAAAAAGTCAGAGATGGCCCTGTCATGCATTGGACATTCACTTGTGCCCGTTCATAAAAGTGCAGGGCGGTATGCTTGTTTTCTGCCAAATTTGAAGTACATCCTGTTTGTGAATTCAGAACGTGCGGCAAAATGCACAGAAATGCCACTGGATTTGCCCAATTGCGCATACAAAGAAGGATGGCATCTGAATGTGTGCACCAGTGATGCACGCAGCTCCGTTCCCTTTGTAAACAGACACACGTTTTTTGACACGAAGATGATGTGCAAATGCCAAAAAAGGTTTTGCGAATCGGTCCCACTATATCTGACTTATCAGTCTTTTCCGAGCCATGGACTAGCTCACGGTAAGAGCTATTGGGTTCTCACCAATTATTCAACCCCAGAGTGCTACCACTTGTGTATCGTGAAATAAGTATATTTTGAAGTGAGGTAACTGTGAAATCTAGAATTGTCAAAGTCTAGCTGGGTACCCACACGGCCTCACACTTGCATGCAGGCAATAATGAGGTGGAGACAGGAGGAGCTAACAGGTGTTTACTCCTCTAACTCCAAACACCAACTAAACTTCCCGCCTCCCGCCCCTTGCCTTCCCGCAGCCCTGTCCCTCTCCACATGATGTGAGAGCAGGCTTGCTGTGACAACATCACCCTCCCCCGTACTAGACACAACAATGTGCCTTAGTTAATTTCCTCAATTAGTCTCTGTGGCTGATTTTCAAGCTCTCTGAGGTCGAGCTGTCGCTCGTGGGATTGGACTGTCCTCATAGTTCTGTTGAGGTGGCTGGGTCTGCTCTTCACACAAGTCTACGCCATCTCCCTCATAGGGCGGATCCCACCCTTGGTTTGTGGTGTCTGGGGTGTAGGACCTGATGGTACAATTCCTGGCATCCTTCTAAAGTGTGCTGAAATAAGAGAGCCCTTTACATGGGTCACTGTCAGGAACTCCTTGTCGAAAGCGTCCATTCTCTTTCGGCCTTGTGACTGGCGTTCTATTACGATATCCCCCGGTTCGAGGTCATTGTCTTTTGCCCTTCTGTTTTCATCAGCTCTCTTCTTCATGTTCTTCTTATGTCTGGTGTCCTGTTCCCTCATTTCAGCGACTACATGATATCTTTCCTCTGCACTGGTAGCATGGGGCAGTCTTGTCTGTATGTTTCTGCCAAACATTACCTCAGACAGAGTCTTTGCAGTTGTGCTGTGTGGGGTATTACAATAGTCTCGCAGCAGTTGGTATAGTATCTTCACTACCGGTTACCCTGTCAGCCGGGCGATTTGCACATTCCTTTTGATATTACTCATAAAACGTTCCACTGTGCCATTTGCTTGTGACCATAGTGGTGTGATCCTTCAATGTGCAAAGCCCATGTATTCTGAGAGCACCTTGAAATCTTGTCCCATGAAGGGGGGTCCATTGTCTGATTTCAAGATCTTGGGGGTGCCACATGTAGCAAATATCCGGTCAATTGCAGGTATGGTGTGGAACACAGAGGTAGATGGCACTAGCTGTAGGTCGGGGAAGCAAGAGTATTCGTCCATAGTTACTAGTATGTACTCAAGCCCTTCTAGTGGTCCGAAGAAATCTACAGCAATTTCGTCCCAGGCCTTTTTTGGGAGGTCTATCATTCGGAGGGGCTCTGGTTACGTGGATTGATGACAGCACATGTGCAGCAATGTTTGAGTAGATCTTCCACTTGGGAATCGAGCTGGGGAAACCGCACCTTTTGCCTGAGCATTCTCTTTGTGGACACTATGCCCCTGTGACCTTCATGTACTATAACCAGTACCTTCCGACGTAGTGTTTGGGGATTTACTATTTTTGTTCCCTTTAGAAGTAGTCCCCCATCCGAATTGGCTAGTTCTTCCTTGACGACTACCAAGCAGCTGATGTTCTGTTTTGCTTCCTCACAAGTGCCTTTCCCCATCTGCTTTGCCTGTTTCCTGTGGCCTGTCTCTAGGCATCGAAGGATGACCTGTAGGCCCTGATCATTTTCCATCTCTTGTGCGATCTGGTGTGAGTTCGGGTCTCTCGGCTTGTTTTCATGCACAATGTAGTGAATGTACTGATCTGCAATAGAGTGCTTGGACTGAGATTCTTTGCAGGGGTGACATGACAGTAAGTCTTCTGGTTTATGATCCTTTCCGGGCCGGTGTACTACGTTAAAGCTGTAGTCCTGTAGCCTCAATGCCCATCTGGCGATTGTCTGAAGCATCTTTGCCTGTGGATTTCCATATATGAACAACAGTGCCTTGTGGTCTGTGACCACCGGAAAAGGTTTTCCGCATAGGAAGAGGCGAAAGTGCTCACACGTACACAGCACCGCTAGTCCTTCCTTTTCTGCCTCTGAGTAGGCTTGTTCAGTCTTTGTCCGGTTCCTGCTGGTGTATGAGACGATGTGTTTTGTGTGGTTGTCCTTTGCATCAATTTGTGTCAGAATGGTGCACAGACGTACCAGGCTGGCATCCACGATTAGTTCAGTTTCTCTATTGGAATTGAAGTAGGCCATGTTTTTGGCATCTGATATCCGCTGTTTGATTGTCTGGAACCCCGTTGACACTCCTCGGTCCATGTGAATTCCGTGTTTTGTTTCGTTAGTGTCCTGAGAGGCTCGCTTACCACCACAAAGTCTTTTATCTAGCGGGTGCAATAGCTGGCAAAGCCCATGGAACGAACGCAGGTCTGAGATGTTCTTGGGAGGTTCCACGTCAGTGAGTGTCAAAACCTCCTCTGGATCAGGAGTCATTCCCAGTGATGAAAACAGATTTCCAAAGAAACAGAGCGTTTATTTCCTAAATTCATATTTTTCTTTGTCAAGGGTGAGGTGAGCCTACTCCAGGGTCATGCACACTCAATTGAGTGTGTTGTTGTGTTGTTCTTGATCCTGGTTGAAAACTAAAATGTCATCACTGTAGTTTAAACAGTTTGGTATGTGCTTTATGATGTAGTGTATTTCAGATTGAAATATTTCGGCAGCTGAGGAGACCCCAAAACTGAGGCTCTTGTACCTATATAGCCCTAGATGGTTAACGAACGTGGTGATGTATCTGGAGTCCTTGTTCAGTTCCAGCTGGTGGTACCCCTTGTTCAGATCTAGTTTTGAGAACACAGTGGCCCCATTGAGTAGGTGCACCATGTCGGTGATGCGAAAGGCTTGGTGGCATTCTCATAGGATGGCCTCATCTGGCCGACGCATGTCCACACATATGCAGATTTCTGTGGAGTCCTTCTTAGGTACAGGGACGATGGGGGACACCCATGACGTGAGCCCTTCAGTGGGCTCTATGATGTCTACCCCGAGAAGCTTGAAGAGTTCTTCTACTTGTTTCTGAATGCTTATTGGTATCCCTCGATAGTGTTGCGCCACAGGGGGTACCCGAGGGTCAATGTGGAGTTCAATCTGCTGTCCTTTCAGCTTTCGCAGTCCTTTAAAGAAGGCGGAAAACAGTTGCTCGATCTTTGTGGTTGGGTCAAGGTATTTTTCGGCCATAAGCATGTATAGTACATGGATGAGGTCCATGTTGATGGCAGCTTTGTAACTCGGGATGTTATTGCTTTAGGTGGGTGCTTTTAGAATGTGCATTGGGTTCTTCTTTGTTTGTGCTTTGTAGCTGCATGACACCATGAAGTATCCCTTGCGTGGTAAAGGCGTTTTCGACCCGTACAGGTAGGTGTGGACTTCTGCAGGTTGATGGCGTGAGGCCTGCAGTAGGTTATTGTATACCTATTCGCTTATGACATTTACAGTCGCTCCTGTCTCCACTAAAAATTAGGCCGCCATTTTGTTCACTTGAATCAGTAGAGTTGGGCTATGTTATTTTGCCGTCTGGTTGCCTAACGCATTCAGAAGTTCATCTGCCTGTTCTGTGTAATCATGGAATTCTTTGCGCAAAGTAACCAAATATGCCAGTTGCGGCTGGAATGCCCCAACACGCCCTCACGCAAAGCAGAAACAGTCAGGAACCTTTGTGTGGTCCACAGACACGAATACATGCACCCTTAAAAACAGTGCGTTGGGTCCCCCGCAAGCAGGTTTGTATACTGGCTATCCTGCACGGGGTACCGTAACTGTTAGAGGAACCCCCAACGACATGCGTACGATTATTTGTAACTCTGGTAAAACTCTGTAAATCTGTGTGCTGTCGAACGGAAAATCATATTGTGCCTCTTATACTGTATGAATATATGTATATTGGCCTACGCCAAGCTGCTTATAAGCCACTTGCGAGGAAATCCGCGTTGCAAGGTCTTGACCTTAGATCAGTGTAAGCCGCCATTTTAGGTCTATTCGCCATTTTACCTTCTCCTCTTTAAAGTCACCCTGTGTTCTAAGATGGTGGACAATGTCATTCCGAATGTAACATGGCCGTCTTGACCTCTGTGTACAAACTAATGTGTAACTTGCCTGCAGGCCACATGTTAGGGTCATGAACTGAAACCTTGTCCTTTGCTGACCTGTGTGTAGAGGATTACTTGCGCCAACGAAGCTAATCCGCAAACATATGTTTAACACAATCGCCCTCATTACGACCTTGGCGGAGGACCATGGTGCTATTAGCACCATGGTCCATGGCGCTAAGGTTGCAATTCCGCCATGGTGGTTGGCGGACTTACCGCCCCATTCCGACCTTGGCGGGGCGGTAAGACCCCAATCCCCATTTACCTTTCCCCATTCCCATTTTTGCCCCAAAGGGCATAATGGGAGTGGGGAAGGCGTTAATTACGCCACCGTAAATTACGGTGGCGTAATTAACTCCATGGTCCCTTAGCGCCATGGATTTTAAAACATGCTAAAAGCAAGTGTTAAATCCGCCATGGCGCTAAGGGACCTCGTACTCAGGCGGTAAGGGTCGGCGCTGTTAACGCTGGCGTAAACCCCTTACCGCCTGGGTCGTAATGAGGCCCAATGTATTTAAATACCGAAATGTGAACACTTGTTTGACTGTATTGTATAAAACTGTTTGAGAAGGCTCTACGAGAAATCCTAAGACAAACTGTTGCTATTGTAATCTGTTAGTGAATATATTAAAGGTAAACCCTAAATGTATAGATGCATGAACACGGCACAAACCCTAGATCCGTAATGTATTAACTTGGATTAACTTGGAAGTGGGTTGAACATCATGATTTCGAGGGTATAAAAAGTGTGACTATTTTAATGTACAGTCCCACTCACTGAGCACACCGAACCGAGCTGGTGTTCACTGTGTTGTACTGAGGGCCGATAGCTATCTGTTGCTTTGTCCTTTGAAACTGTTCAGTATAAAATAAAGATCTTTGTATGTTCCTTTGTAACCCGCATTTGGTGCATTTTCTTTTCGGGTACTCAGCCTCGATATCTTCTTTTTGTTTTCACAGTTGACGCCCGAATAGGGACCCTCAAGATTGATGCCGGATCGTCGAAGGTTGACACGAGCTATCGGACCGGGATCGGACGGTGTAACAAAATAAAGGGGCCCCTTTCCGAAAGAGACGCGACACCTCAGCAGCGCTGCACGACCCGATCCCTGGACGATGAGCTTGTGGTCTGCGACGGCTTATTGACGAGGGTCCACTTATCGAGGCGGGCAGATTTGCCGAAATAACCAAACACAAGGTAAAATTAGTTAGAAAAGAATCTTTGAAATGCGATCGGACCTCCTTAGGATTGATCAGGTGAGTCGTGACCCGATTCTTAAGTATCCTGATAATTTGTTTTGGTGCATTGTATCTGCAAATACAATTATTGACCAGGTAACACCAATATTTTGATAATCCTGGGAAATTGTCTACCTGCTTCAGGGCGTTATTCGGCAGTGATATGCAATCTTTGGAATTTAGCCATCCAGCACCACAGGAGAGGTCGCCGGCTTGTACTATGTACTGTAAGCATGGCATTGGTAGTATAGTGTTTAATGATATTTGGCACAGACAAACCAGACATGCTTCCGAACTTCAGTGGCCGATCAATGGTAGTTTTGAAATTCCTCGTATTGTGTATTTAGAACCCATTTTATTAAAGAAAAAGGCTAGACCTGCAGCATTCGATGATTTACAGAATTGGAAAAAAGAAGCTTTGTCACAGCTTAAGAGTAGAGTTAAACATGCGCGCCGTCATAAGACGAACGCCGAAAAGGCGTTGTTATATGACTAAGATAAACAGTCTGAGTCGGCTAGGAATATGGATAGGGCTTTCTCACTTGGCATTCAGAAAATCTATCCTTCTAAACACTTTCATGTTTCTGACAAATTTATTGATAAATTGTTAAATGAACGAAGGCCTGGTGCCACTGCGCCACCTGTGTATGTTCCTCTTCCTGCTGCTTTGCCTCTTCCTCCTGTCATTCCTGCTCTTCCTGCTGTTGTGCCTGTTGTTCCTGCTCCTCCTGTTGTTCCTCTTCCTCCAGTCGTTGTTCCTCCACCTGCTCCTGTGCCTCTTCCTATTGTACCAGTAATAGTACCTCCGCTGAACTTGCCTGCTCTTCATCTTCCAAGTGGTCCTGCACCGCTTGTAGTCGATCAGGGAGCTGGATCAAGGGTTGTCACTCGCAATACTGTACCTCCAGAGAAGAAACGTGACTTGATCACATGGGCTAAGCATTGTATAGAAAGGGATGATCGAGCTAATGTTTTTGCCACACTTTCTAATATGAACAATTTTCCTGAGAAAAATGTTTTTATTGAGGGGTTAGGGATTCACTTATGTGTAATGTGGGACAGACTAAACAATACAGATCTCCCACAAGGGTTGAGGGATCTGAACACCTTAGCGCTTTCTAGAGACACTGTGTAGAAAGTACAAGAGCATGTTGAGAGGATATTTGAGTATAGGAAGGAGTTGGAAAGGTTACAGAATGAGGATGACGATGAGGATAGTGTGTATATACAGAAACGGTTCCTTCCTAGTCGTAAATCGATATCCGAGGAATCACGAATTTGTATGAAAGATACGATTAGATGGATCTCAGACATGTCGATAACTCTAGTTGAAGTATATGACACGTATAGTCAGTATACGCCAGAAATGCAGAGGAAAGACATACAGGTAATAGTAGAGTACCTGCAGGATGAATGTGTAAAAAGAAAGATTTGTTGTCCCACAGAGTTATTGAGTATTTATAAGAGAGCTTTTTCACTTGACACTTCTTCGACTGCTTTAGCGCTCGATTTGGCTCTGTTGCTTAGTAAGCGTTCGGAGTTGCCTACTTCTCAGTTGCCTATGAAAGAGGTTCCTCTGACATATTTTCCAAAAGTTGAGATTGCGGCTAATGCTGTAGCAGGTACACCTGCTCGAGATATTCCTGCACATTATGTGTCACAGTTTGTTCACGTCCCGTTCTCAAGACAGGAAGTGAACACCATTAGACAATCTATTCCTGACATTAGGAAAAATCTGACAGGATTCTATGAAGAAATGGAGTCTGTCTTGCAATCCTCAGTATTCACCTTAGGTGATATTGATCTGTTATTTCCTGTACTCCTGCCCATAGATTTGTGGAAACAGGTTAGGACTATACATGATGTAGCAGGGTTAGGAGATACATGGGCTAACATAATTAGACTCGATGGAGAAAGGCCAGCTGGCGAGAGACCGCCTCAGGTGATACTAACTTTACCTGACAGAATCATTGCAAAATTGAAAACCATAATTCCCGAAAAGAGAATTATTTGAGACAAGCTTACGGCCTGTGTCCAAGGGAAGTCTGAGGGTGCTACCGAGTTCTTTAATCGGTTCAAACAGGTATTCTCGTATTTCAGTGGACAAGACTTAGGCACAGAGTCTGGGAAAAGATTATTTGTAGACAAATTTGTGCGTGGATTGTTGCCTGACATCCAGTCGCAAATTATGTCTTCTGAGAGTGCTTGGCAAGCGAAGTCTCAATCAGAAGTACTGCATATGGCTCAGTACTATGAGAATCGTGTCAATAATGAAAAGGACAGAGTCGAGAAGAGAAAAGGTGATTTGAAGACAAATGTTTTATTGCAGCAAATTGTTAGAAGTCCTGAAGGGGGTCGTTCGCAGATTAGAGGTCAGTATGTTCCACAAGGAAATATGCCCTTGGGTCCTGTAAACATTAATCAGTGTGCCTATTGTAGGCAAGAGGGTCATTGGCGTGCACAATGCCCGATCCTTCGACAAAGGTTAAATAATGCATTTGGAAATATGGGTAGACGATCCAGAGGTCGCCCGGGTGTAGGGGGCCCTGGTAGAGGTCAGTTTGCACAGGATCCACAACAACCTTTTTTGCAGGATAATCAGGTACCAAATGTGGATACGAGAAACATATTCAATCATCCTTCTGCCGCTTACCTCTCTGAAGAACTTCCTTTTGACGATATTCTGTTTCGTTAGGATTGCCCGAAGCAGGGTTTAGAACCTATGCCTATTCCCGTTAATCAGAAAGGTCACTAGGTTGAGATGACAGTGGGAAATAGAAAACATCTATTCTTGATAGATACAGGGGCACAGAAGTGTGCCATTGATCATTCGCGGGTTCCAAACATTCCACTGTCAGGGCAAACCAATGTTTCTGTAAGGTTTTATGGCACACCAGTTGTTTGTCCAGTTTCTTCACCGGTACCTATTTCTTTGGGTCCCTTTATGGACCACTGTCCATTCCTTTTGACTTCGAATTGTGGAGAGAATTTGCTGGGGTTGAATCTGTTGAAAGAATTAAATGCGGTAATTCATTGTTCTTCTGACGGAGTCCGTTTGACGATTTCCCCACAGCAACTTTCTGTCTCTCAATTCTTGACTAGACCTTTGCCGCTAGAATTCAGTGATGTACCAGAGAGTTTATGGGCAATTGACAACAATGATGTCAGTGTTTTACAGATCGAACCTGTTAAAATAGTCTTGAAACATGGAGTAAAGCTGCCACGTATTCCAAAATATAAGATTTCAGTTAAGGGTGAACAAGCTTTGAAATGCATTGTTTCCGATTTTGTGCATCGACGGGTGATTGAGGAAATTACAGGTAGTTTGTGCAATAGTCCAATTTTGCCCATGTACAAAAAAGGCGATAATGCAATTCCTTTTCGTTTGATAATTGATGTGCGTGCCATCAATAAGGTTGTCGCTCCGCAATTTCCAATTGTGCCTGATGTGGCGACAATATTAACTATGATTCCGGCTTCAGCTACTTACTTTAGTGTTGTGGATCTGAAGAATGCTTTCTTTAGTATTCCTATACACAAGGACAGTAGATACTTGTTCGCGTTCACCTTGGGGGGACGCTCGTTTACCTTCACCCGTGCACCGCAAGGTTACACGGAAAGTCCTAGCATCTACAGTAGGGCTTTGAAAGAACAGCTTGATACCATTGAATTGCCCTCTACTTGTACACTGCTTCAGTATGTTGATGACTTGCTTTTGGCTGCCGATTCTGAGAGCGCTTGTAAGGAGGGTACTGTGTTATTACTTATACACCTGGCTAAACATGGACACAAAGCTTCGCTTAAAAAGTTTCAATATTGTTGTCAGGAGGTCGCCTATTTAGGCTATCTCCTGTCAAAGGAGGGAAGAAGATTGACACCTGAACGGATAAAACTAATTTCTGGCATGTCTGTCCCAAATACACAGAGGGAAGTTAGAGCCTTGATAGGTATGGCTTGCTACTGTAGGTTGTGGATCCCGAACTTCTCCTTAATGATTAAGCCGATTAATGATTAAGCCGATGTTGGCTCTGATGAAGAAGGGCATTTCTTCGCCATTGCCATGGAACATGCAGCACCAGCAAGTATTTGATCTGTTCAAAGACTGCATTGTGGTCTTCACCGGTTTTTGGCACACCAAACTATGAAAAGGCCTTTGTGTTGTTTGTGCATGAATGTGATGGATGTGCTTTGGCTGTATTAACGTAGGAACATTGAGGGAAGAATAGGCCATGCGGTTACTTTTCTTCCGCCCTTGATCCTGTAGCATGCGCTTTGCCAAGATGTTTGCGAGCTGTCGCTGCTGCTGCTGCGTCTGTAAAGCAGAGTGACGGAATGGTCCTATGGCATCCTCTAACCCTGATGGTGCCTCATCTGTGGATGTTATATTGAACAGAACTCAAACGCAACACCTCACTTCCGCACGGTTGACGAGATATGAATTGATCTTGTTTGCTCCCCACATACAAATCAAGAGATGTTGTGTTCTTAATCCGGCTGAACTCTTACCTTTCCCTCAAGGTACTGTTTGCAGTGACGAAGAGTCACATGATTGTCTGTACACTACCGAACAAGAGACAAAGGGTAGAATTGACCTAAAAGACACTCCTTTGAATAATCCACAAGGGGAGCTGTTTTGTGATGGCTCCTGCTTCAAACTTTCGGATTGGTACATCCACAGCTGCTTATGCAATCACCACATTAAGCACGGTTGTGGAAACCAAGAGAATCATGCATAACTCCGCGCAGGCCGCAGAGATTATAGCATTGACCCGAGCTTGTGAACTTTCCAAAGGGCTTACTGTGAACATATATACTGACAGTCAGTATGCCTTTGGGGTAGTTCACAACTTTGGTAGACTTTGGTCAGAAAGAGGGTTCTTAACTTCACATGGTACAAAGATTCAGCATGGCTCCCTAATAGTACAACTGCTCTCAGCGCTTGCCCTTCCCACTCAGTTAGCAGTCGTGTAGCACTTCGAAAGATTGTAGACGATCTAGGAAAAGGGAACGCTTTCGCTGATCAGATAGCTAAACAGACTGCCACCAACCTTTTCACAGATAAGTACATTTCAAGGGAGACCGTAAATGCCTATGTAATGAATGAGGGTGTTGACTGTGTAAAGGACATCCAAGCCGATGCCACATTAGAAGAATCCAAGAGATGGGAAGAGGGCTTGGTGAAACTCAATTATGAGGGGTATAGGGTGGATGTAGTTGAAGGAAAATGGCTACTTCCTGACGCATACCTAATGATGATGGTCATCATGGCTCATGGCCCTACCCATATATGTGCCCGGAAGCTTACACAAATGTTGGAGAAAGTTTGGGCAAATGACAACATTTCTAAAATAGCTGAGCGTTATGTTCAGAATTGCATAATCTGTTTGCAGCACAATGTGGGAAAGGGAACATCAACTCCCAGGGGACGTTTTGGTCCACCTTCTGTACCCTTTGGAACGGTGTAATAACCGGAAATGTGTGTTAGTTGTGCTCTGCGCTTTCACCAAATGGGTTGAGGCTTTTCCTGTTAAAGACGCTACAGCCATGACTACTGCAAAAACTATGTTAAAAGAGTATTTTCCTAGGTTTGGGCTACCTAGAGTCATCTGGTCGAACAATGGTCCACATTTTGTTGCTGCTGTAATTCTGCAGATATGTAGGGCTTTGCAAATCGACAAACGGTTCCATTCGGCCAGATACGCTCAGAGTGCCGGATTAGTAGAAAGACACAACGGCATCATCAAAAACAAGCTCGCTAAGATGTGTGCCGGCACCAAACTAATATGGCCGGACGCCTTACCGATCGAGTTGCTAGCTATGGGTACAACCCCTCAAACTAAGACTGGGCTCTCTCCATTTGAGGTGGTAATGGGGAGACCTGCCAATATCTGGAACCTTCCAAAATGTCGGTCTTTGAAAAATGTCGACTAGTACTTCTTTCAGATTACTGTAGTCAGTTGACTAAAAACCTGTATTTGATTTATCACCAGGTGCAAGAGGCTTTACCTGTATGATATGAGGGCCCAGGTCACATTATTCAGCCTGGTGACTGGGTGTTAACGAAGGCATTTGAGCGATCCTCTTGCCTTGCACCTCTGTGGCGGGGCCCTTTTCAGGTCCTGCTGGTCACAAAGACGGCGGTGCGCGTCGCAGGCAGAATAAATTGGATCCACGCGACGCATGTCAAGAGGCTTCCACACCCGGTGCCATACGATACAGAAGAAAGATAACCCCTCACCAATACTGCACCCAACGATCCCGAAGTAGTAAACAATAACGAGAGTGCATCAGGGTCTCTGTCTGAGCCCTTGAGGCCTGGGGAATCAGCCATTTTGTATCCACACTCTCCAAAAGTTTTGTTTCCGAAACTGTTGTTCCAGATCTTGCATCTTCACTTGCTCTTGATACGTCGCTTCCAACGGGAAGTGATGACACATTGTTCTCGGATCAATCAGTACCGGGGGCAACGAGGTACAATTTGCGTCCAAGAAAATAGACTTACGGCACGGTTCAACATCATTGAGGGCTTGCTTTTGCCCAAGTAATTGTTTGAAAAAGGGGATTCTGTTGGCTAGGATTATGGAAGGACTAAGAAGTCGCTCGGATAGGAGGTCGCCAGCAAAAAAACATTGGGGTTTTTTGTTTGAAGACTGCAATGCCTGCAACCGCTACTGCTCGTACAAGACTGATAAATGATCATGTGACTAGCAGTGAGAATGGACAAACTGTTTGGGCCCCGAAAACGTACTGCTGTCTTGTCATAATGTTAATTGGTTTTATAATGGTAACTGTGTTAAGCTTTTGGTACCTGGAAGAAGTGCATCCATTCGAAACCTTGTCACCAACTGAAAATGTACCCACTGTCTCTACTCCTTTCGTGCATCTGCATACTTTATCTCCTAGAGACTCTCAGCATAGACAGAGATACTACAATAATACATTGTTACTTATCATGAATGCTACACATGCCATTTTTAATAAGTCCAACTGTTGGGTCTGTTCGCATTTACCGCAACACGGGGATAAGGGGCTAGGTTGGTATATTCATCCTTTACCTTTGACAACTGCTTGTTGTGCGTATCTTAGAGAACTATTCTTTGGCCGATGGAACGATAGCATTTCGGGGAACTTGGATGGTACTAATTTGAATAGTTTTGAGAAACGTGTTTTTATGCCCTTGGGATGCTCGCTTTTCGCAAATAGGAGCAAGCTCAACGTTGCTTCGATTAGGCCTTCTGATAGACTGTCTCGTCCTTTTCAGTCTTTGATTTCTTTCAAGATGGCTCCTATAGGCAATAAGGATGCCATGCATCCTTCTTACACTGTTAACCATAGCCCCGATTCAGTTTCTTTCTGCATACAGAGGAATGATAGTCAATGGGAAATTTTAAAGGTTGTGCCAATGTTGCGAATTCGACTGGGGAAGACAGACCTTTGTATGTAGGCGAACCTGTCTACTTTGTTTGCGGTAATGTAGCATTTCCATGGTTACCCAGGGATTGGCAGGGAACTTGTTATTTAGGCATCCTGTTACCCGGGGTATTCATAGCCAGTACTGTAGAGGTTTTAAAGGCTTGTCCACGACGGGACGAGGATGGTGACACTCCAGCACAGGTTCTGGGAGATGTAGCGAAATCCTTCGTGCCATTTTGGGGACAAATAGAGAACTCTGAAGACATCAGGAGACTGGCGAGAGTACTGGAGAGAACCATCAACCGGACCACAGACATACTCTATAATATGACATTAGAACAGAAAGCAATAAGATTAGTAGCACTTCCGAACCGGATGGCATTAGATGTCATTCCGGCTGAACGTGGTGGAGTGTGTAAATTGGTGGGGTCCGCTTGCTGTGTTTTCATGCCATATTCCTCCCCAACTATCTTCAAGGCAATACAGAATCTGCACGTCCTTAGTTCAGAAGTGCATTTTCCCGAGGGAAACTGAGATCTTAGCGCTTGGTTCTGGGACTTCTCGAAATCTTGGGGTTGGAAAGTGCTTTCGGTCTTACTGATTATTTTGGGAATTCTGTTGCTTCTTTGTTGCTGTATACAGTGTTTACCTAATATATGTTCGATGCTAGGGGGATGTTGCGCACAGGCGATAGATACAATAGGACACAAGGTATAGGCCCCAGATAAGAGTTCCAAACAGTATGTGCTGGAAGAGATTGTGATAACCAATCTATTGGCAATAGATATTTCTGACAGTGATTCAGGATGTATGCATGTTGAGACGTGGAGTTGTTCGTAAAGTGACCAGAAGTAGTTTAGTGCTTGGCATAGGCCAAAAGGAGGGTTTGTCGAACGGGAAATCATATTGTGCCTCCTATACTGTATGAATATATGTATATTGGCCTACGCCGGGCTGCTTATAAGCCACTTGCGAGGAAATCCGCGTTGCAAGGTCTTGACCTTAGATCAGTGTAAGCTGCCATTTTAGGTCTATCTGCCATTTTAGGTTCTCCTCTTTAAAGTCACCCTGTGTTCTAAGATGGTGGACAATGTCGATCTGAATGTAACATGGCCGTCTTGACCTCTGTGTACAAACTAATGTGTAAATTGCCTGCAGGCCACAAGTTAGGGTCATGAACTGAAACCTTGTCCTTCGCTGACCTGTGTGTAGAGGATTACTTGCGCCAACGAAGCTAATCGGCGAGCATATGTTAAACACAATTCAAATACCGAAATGTGAACACTTGTTTGACTGCATTGTATAAAACTGTTTGAGAAGGCTCTATGAGAAATCCTAAGACAAACTGTTGTTATTGTAATCTGTTAGTGAATATATTAAAGGTAAACCCTAAATGTATAGATGCATGAACTCGGCATGAACCCTATATCCGTAATGTATTAACTTGTATTAACTTGAAAGTGGGTTCAACATCATGATTTCGAGGGTATAAAAATTGTGACTATTTTAATGTACAGTCCCACTCACTGAGCACACCGAACCGAGCTGGAGTTTGCTGTGTTGTACTGAGGGCCGATAGCTATCTGTTGCTTTGTCCTTTACAACTGTTCAGTATAAAATAAAGATCTTTGTATGTTCCTTTGTAACCCACGTTTGGTGCATTTCCTTTTGGGGTACTCAGCCTCGATATTTTCTTTTTGTTTTCACAGTGCATAGCCCTGTAAACCATTGGTGCGCTCCACTACACTGCATACGCGCACCCCTAAATTAGTACGGATCCCCTGCTGTATACACACACCCCTAAATCCGACACCCGATCTTACCTCTGTGCAGTGATTCCTATGCACAAGTGTCTGCACGCTGTGTCTGGGCAGATCGAATGAGGGCTTTGCATGGCAATTTCTCTGCAGAGAGGTTGCACGGTCGGATCCATGAATACGTATCGTTCCGCGCAACAGTGGGCATGCAATGGCCTGCCTGCGGGCCTTCCTTCATAATACCCACATTTTCCCTTGTTTTCCCTCATTTTACGAGTTCCAGCCCCTTCCCTGCCCTCTGCGCAAGCCACACCCACACTCTGTGTGGTGTCCCACGCAAGGCACTTGGCTGCACGCAGAGATGTGCCAAGGCTGCGCAAAGTCCCTGCAAAGTACGAAAAAGTGCTGCACTGACAATTCCATGAATCAACATATGGAATTTCACACGCAGTTCGGCGCGCAAACTCACAACTTTCCGTGTAGATAATTCCATGAATCGGGCTCTGGATTGCGATGCATTCATCCTGAAAGACATTTTATTTTTTTTTTAAATGCTGCACAGCACACATAAAGTTAGTAGCACATATCATGGCACATCTGATGTGATGTTCACTTTTCATGCACAAATGTCAAATGCATCACGATGCATGACAAATTTGGATATTACATCAGGTGCACCCAAGACATGCACATTTCCCCTCAAAATCCTTCAGAAGAAAGAAACTGCCTCCAAACGCCTGCAAGTCATCTTTGGATCATCTGAGAAGCGGCAGAGTGATCAGCTCAGGAGCATACACAGGAGCATACAAGGGTCCCTAAGGGTGAGCAGGGCAGTCAGGATGCAGAGATGGCACAGACCAAGAACCTCACACAGGCAGAGCTGGACATGGCAGAAGATCAGGATACTCTCAACCAGCTTCATGGCCAATGGGCAAGCATCGCCATTAAAGAATACTTCCTGAATGGACCTATCAAGCTACATTAATGTCCATTGTGTTGCTTATCTGATCGGAAAGTGAAGAGATAAAAAGGTTGGATGGGTCTAAAAAGGTGCACAACGGGATATCTGACAGACCAAAGAGATCATGCTAGCAGCACATGGGGTGGACCAGCCACCCAAAGTAGCATGAAACTCGTAAAGGAGGCTGTGGCAGGGATGCTCCGTACTACAGGTGCAGTGCCCATCTGTGTAACTGACAAATCGGAGCAAGAATGCTGCGGGCATCTCAAAAACTCCTTTTGTCTTGTCTTAAGTATTTATTAATTTGTTAGGCACGTTCACCAAAGCACTGTAAATAAATAGGTTGTTATAAAAGTATAAATAAACAAATTGGTAAATAAAAGAAATGAAGATACGTTAGAGAGGGGAATATTTTCAGGTGTGAATGGAATAAAGAGTAGGTGGGGATGGATCTGATGTAGAGAAGCAAAGAGTCCCATTGTTAAGGGGTCAACCCTGAAAATGAATGGAAAGGAGATTCGGCTCAGCGTGGCTTAGCGACTTTTAGTAGAAACTGGGATTGAGACCGCAGGGAGCGGGTGGGGACGTAAAGAGAAATAAAGGGACAGAGTTAGGGTGGAGAATGACCATGAAGAACTTTGAAAGTGATGTAAAGGAAGTGAAACAATAAATGAGGCTCAGAGGATAGTCAGAAGAGGAGGTGAAGAGGGGGAAGGATAGAAGTATGTGAGAAATACCACAAGGAGTGCGGCTAACAGAGTTGAAAACAACATAGGGAGGCAAGAGAAGAGGCGGAAGACCAATAAGAAGTGAGGAGCAATAATCAAGACAAGAGAAAATCAAGGTAGGAATAAGACGTTTAGTACTGTTAAAGGTAAGGAAAGGCAGCGCTTTGCATATATTGTACAGTTGGAAACAATAGGAGTGAGCAGTGTGGAAATGTGTGGGGTAAAAAGAGAAAAAACAAAGAGACAACCAGATTTCGAGCAGACATTGAGAAAGGGTGGGAAGTGGGAGGAAGGAGAATGAAGAGGGGAGATGCAAAAGCGGGGGTGGTGGAGACAGGAAAGAACAGAACCTCAGTTTTTGAAGCATTGAGATGTAGAAAATTAGTATTTATCCAGATTGGAGCGCAAGGAGACAGGAAGAGATTTTATTTGTTTGTTTGTAATGCGTCGGTAGCCCGTAGGCATCAGGGCGCAGAGAGACAAATTAGAGTTAGGCAGAACGCTAGGTGGGAACTAGGGGTGGCACATTATTTGAAGAGATGAGTCTTCAGGTTTTTCCTAAAGATTAACAGGTTAGGCTCTGCTCTCAAAGTACCTGGAAGATTGTTCCACTGCTGAGCTACATGGACCGGAAAAGATTTCCCGGCACCCGTAGTTCGGGATGCCAGATGTTTGAGATCTAGAGCCCTATTAGGGATGTATGGTGTGAATTTGGTTCTAAGGTAGGATGGAGCCACTCAGTACAAACATCTGTGTACTAGAGTCATGGACTTAAAGAGGATTCTCTCCTGAACTCTAAGCCAGTGGAGGGATCTTCTAGCCTCCATCACATGATTTCTTCTATTGATCCCTTTTACGACCCGGACTGCATTGTTCTCCATTATCTGGCATTTACTGATGCATTTCTTGGAGGCTCCCAGCAATAAAGAATTACCATAGTCCAAACTTGCCAGTATAATGGCCCTGGCTATTGTCGCTTCATTATTTTCTGTCAGAAAAGGGCGTATAGCTCTCAATAGCCTAATATAGTATGTGTTGTTTTTATGAAGGTAGTTTGCCTGAGATTCTGATCTCAAGGACTCCTCCAGCATCATCCCAAGTGTTTTGACATGGGAGACCACCTTAATGCCTGAGCCTTTGGTGGCATGAGAGATGGTGGCATCACTCTTCATGCCACTATGACTCTGGTCAGTGGTGGCATGATAGCATGACTCTAGTCAGAAAAGGAAGAGAAGCAAAGAAAGATCGGGGAGTCCTCAGAATAGAAATGGCAAGAGAGCCCAAAGGAAGAGACATTAGAAGACAGGGAGGCAGTGAAAGGGAAAAGAGGAGAGGGCCCAAGAATTAGCCTTGAGGTACTCTGTGCAACAGCAGAAAAGTAGGGGTGTTTTTACCACTCCAGGATAAAGAAAATGATCGATCAGACAGAAAAGATTTGAACGACTGAAATACAGTGGCAGAAAAACCCAGAGAGCGCAAGGTGGACAAGAGAGTAGTGTGATCATCTGTGTCAAAAGAAGTGGAAAGATCAAGAATGGTGAGAATAGGCAAGAGCCTAGAGCGGTGAGCAGACAGAATCAAATTGGATACAGTGAGCAAGGTGGTTTCTGTGAAGTGGAATGCACGTCTTCCCTGTGTGTTGCCAACATTTGCTACGTGAGGGATTGAGTGCTTTAAGGTCACCAGCCAGAGCATGTACACCCTAGATCCAAAGCATGTGTAGATCAATGACTTTCAGTACTAGCACGAACTGTGTGCCTGAAAGTGAGGTACTGTGCCCTCATAATGTGCACATTGAACAAATTGCCATGATAGCAGTGATGTTTTATTTATTTATTTAATGGACATTTGTATGATACCTATGCACAAGTGTTTCCAGGTGCCACAAGACAAGAAGGGGGGAGGGAGGCATGGGAGCAACAAACGTAGAATAACAAAAACGGTTATATTGGCCTTGTGACAATCCTATCGTGCAAGTGCATGACACAGTGGTAAGTGCAGGGGGTGGGGGTAGAGTGTGAAGTGCAGGAGTGGGGTGCCCCAAGGGTGGGGGGAGGTAAGTGCTGGGCGGGCCAAGGTGGCAAGTGCCAGGGGAGGAGGGGGAAGGAGGATGAGTGTGGTGGATAGGGGGATCCAGGTTGGGCTAGTCCGTGAAAGGGTGTCTGAAGGAAAGTACTGGCAAGGGATGCTGGGGAGGTTTGTAGGGGGGGGTCTGGTCACTGTGTGACTTTGAATGGACCAAGCCCCAGTCGCAGCGACAGAGGGAGAGTTAGCAAGGGAGGGGGAGAGGGAAGGAAGAGGAGAAAAGGAAAGTGTTGAGAAGTTTCCGGAACTTAAGAAGATCCGGCTCAAGTCTGAGAGGGGCACGAAGAAAACCGCGTTGCAAAGTTCTGATTTTGGATCGACTTCGCGCCATTTTAGAATCATCTGCCATTTTGATTTCTGTTTGTACATTCTCTGTTCTAAAATGGTGGACTGTGTTTCTAACTTGCAACCAAGCCTCCCGACCTTTGAGTTCTGTTAATGGTTAGACTGTCCAAGAGCCGACTGTTTAGACTAGGTAATGAGACCTTGTACTATGTATGAACTGTTGTCCTAGCATTGTCTACACTAACAAGCCTCATCTACGAATACACATCGGCGACAATGCAGAGCAAACGCCAAGCGTGGACACAGGCTGCACTACATTGTGTTGGGATATAGACTAATGCTTACCGCGGGATCCAAGAATATACATCACCATTGTAACTTGATGGAAATGCAAACTCATGTAATCCTTCTGTATATTATTGTATAAACTGTATGTGAACTAGGCACAAACTCTAGACCGCAGATTATTAACATGTAGAGGGGCAGGACAATATTGCAGAAATTGTATAAAAACACGAATGTCTAGATGTCCAGCACTCTCTCTCCTCTCTTTGATGGGCTGGTACTCATTGCGGGGTGTTGAGAGCCAGATATCTATCTGTATCTATGTTCTTTGGAAACTGAGCAGAATAAAAAAATCTGTGAATCTTTATAGCCCGTGTTTGGTGTATTTCCTTTTGTCGTACTCAGCCTCAATATTTCTTTGTTTTTACAGATGGCACCCGAATAGGGACCCTCAACATTGATGCCACCTCGTTGAAGAGTTGATGCGGCTATCGGACCGGGATTGGACGGTGAGAAAGGGGGCCCCTTCTTGGACGAGACGCTACACCTCAGCAGTACTGCATGACCCGATCCCTGGAAGGTGAGCATGCGTTCCGAGACAGCATCTTGACGAGGGTCCGTATATCGAGGGGGGCAGTTTTGCTGAAATCACCAACCACGAAGGTCCTTTGTTGTCTTTAGCAATCCGATCGGACCTCCCTTATTTCTTTGATGAGGTAAGTCGTGCCCCGATTCCTAAGTATCCTGACATTTGATTTGGCGCATTGTCCTCGCGAGTACAATTATTGACCAGGTAACACCAGAAATCTGATATGCCTGAGAAATTATCTGCCTGCTTCAGGACATTATTCTGCAGAGACAGACAATCTTTGGAATTTGGCTGTCCGGCTCAACAGGAGGGGTCGCCGGCATGTACTATGTACTGTAAGTACGGCATTGGTATTATAGTGTTTAACGATATTTGGCACAGACAAACTAGACCTGCTTTTGAACTTCAGTGGCCAATCAATGGTAGCTTTGAGATTTCTCGTATAGAATATTTAGAATCTATATTGTTAAAGAAAAAAATTAGACCTGCAGCATTTGATGTATTACAAAATAGGAAAAAAGAAGCTATGCAGGAACTTAAAAGTAGAGTGAAACATGCACGCCGACCTATGTCGAACGCTGAGAATGCGTTATTGTATGATCAACAAAAACAGTCAGAGTCAGTTAGAAATATGGATAGGGCTTTTCAACTTGGCATTCAGAAAATATACCTGTCTAAAGATTTTCATGTATCAGATGAACTGATTGACAAGCTTTTAAATTAACAAAGGCCTGGTGCGACTGTTTCACCTCCGTATGTACCTATTCCTGCTGTTGTTCCTCCTCCTGCAGTAATTCCTGCACCTCTTATTACTCCTCCCATTGCTCCTCCATCACTAGCTATTGCTCGACTTCCTATTGTTGCTCCTCCACCTGTACCTCCACCTTTGCCTGTTGCCATGGGTCCGGTAGATTTGTCTTTTGCACCAGTGTTAGCACCTTCGTTACCTATTTTATAAATTGTGTCTACTCTTTCTCTTCCGAGTGGCTCTGTTCCAATCGTAGTTGATAAGGGAGCGGAATCGAAGATTGTAACTCGTAATACCGTTTCTAAAGAAAGAAAGCGAGATCTGAAAGCATGGGCTAGACAGTGCATGGAAAAAGGTGAACAATCTGATGTTCTTGCTACACTCTCTAATGTAGAAGGTTTTCCTGAGAAAACTGTTTTTATTGAAGGACTGGGAATTCATTTATCTGTAATGTGGAACAGACTGAATGATGTAGATACCCCACAAGGGTTGAGGGATCTAAATATTTTAGCATATTCAAGAGATACTGCGTAGAAAGTATATGAGGGTTTTTGAGTATAGAAGAGAGTTAGAAAGGTTACAGAATGATGAAATAGATGGTGATAGTTTGGGTGCTATGTTTGTACAGAAACGGTTTCTTCCTCTTAGTAAGTCGACGAGTGAAGAAGCACGAATTTGCACAAGAGATGCACTTAGATGGATTTCAGACATGTTGATATCTCCCATAGAAGTATATGACATGTACAGTCAGTATATGCCAGAAATGCAGAGGAAAGTGATACAGGTTATGGTAGAATACCTGCAGGATGAATGTATAAAAAGAAAGATTTGTTGTCCCGCAGAATTATTAAATGTCTATAAGAGAGCTTTTTTGTCTGACACTCCTTCAGCTGCTTTAGCGCTCGATTTGGCTCTATTGCTCAGTAAGTGTTCGGAGTTGCCTACTTCTCAGTTGCCTATGAGAGAGGTTCCTCCAACATTTGTCCCTAAAGTTGAGGTTACGGCTAATGCTGCTGAAGGCGCTGCCGCCTTTGACATTTATGCATATTATATATCACAGTTTGTTCACGTCCCGTTCTCAAGACAGGAGGTGAATACTATTAGACAATCTATCCCAGATAGTAGAATGAATCCGGCAGGGTTTTATAAATAGATAGAATCGTCTTGCAGTTGTCAGTATTCACTCTGGGTGATATAGATTTGTTATTTCCTGTGCTCCTACCTGCTGATCTGTGGAAACAGAGTAGGACAGTAGACGATGTACCAGGGTTAGGGGACGACACATGGGATAATTTGGCTAGACAAGATAGAGATAGACCAGCTGGTGAGAGACCACCACAGGTGATACTAACTTTGCCTGATAGAATAGTGACAAAACTGAAAGCCTTAATTCCTTAATTCCTGAGAGAAGGATTGTTTGGGACAAACTTACTGCTTGTGTCCAAGGGAAATCTGAGGGTGCTACTGAATTCTTTAATCGGTTTGAACAAGTATTTTCAGATTTTAGTGGGCAAGATTTAAGCAGAGTCTGGAAAACGATTATTTGTAGACAAATTTGTGCGTGGATTGTTACCTGACATCCAGTCGCAAATTATGACTTGTGAGAGCGCTTGGCAAGCTAAGTCTCAGTCTGAAGTGTTGCATATGGCTCAGTATTATGAAAACCGATTCAATAATGAGACGGAAAGGATTGAGAAAAGGAAGGGAGACTTGAAAACCAAGGTGTTGTTGCAACAGATTGTTAGAGGTCCTAGAGGGGGTAGTACACAGTTTAGGGGACAGTATGCTCCACAAGGTAATGTGCCGTTGGGTCCTCTACACATGAACCAATGTGCTTATTGCAGACAAGAGGGTCATTGGCAAGCACAATGCCCGATCCTCCAACAGAGGTCGAATAACATATTTGGTATCATGGGAAGACGATCCAGGGGCCCCCCTGGGGCAGGGGTTCCTGGTAGAAGCCAATTTTCTCAGAATTCTCAATCAGCCACTGAGTGTGGATAATAGAAACATTTTTGATCATCCTTCTACTGCTTATCTCTCTGAAGACCTTCCCTTTGATGATATATTGTTTCGCTAGGATTGCCCAAAGCAGGGTTTGGAGCCAACGCCTATTCCCCTTAATCAGAAAGGTCCCTACATTTAAATGATAGTGAAAAATAGGAAACATCTATTGTTGATAGATACAGGAGCACAGAAGTGTTCCATTGATCATTCACAGGTTCCAGACATTCCACTGTCAGGGCAAACTAACATTTCTGTAGGGTTTTCTGGTACGCCAGTGGTTAGTCTGGTTTCTTCGCCGGTACCAATTTCACTGGGTCCACTCACAGATCACTGTCGGTTTCTTTTGACATCAAACTGTGGTGAGAATTTGTTGGGGTTGAATCTGTTGAAGGAATTAAATGCGGTAATTCATTGTCCTTCGGATGGAGTGCGTTTGACGATTTCCCCACAGCAATTTTCTGCCTCACATTTTCTGACTAGACCTTTGCCACCGGAATTTAGTGACGTTCCGGAGAATTTATGGGCAATTGATGACAATGAGGTCAGTGTTTTGCAGATTGAGCCTGTTAAACTTATTTTGAAACCAGGAGGAAAGTTGCCACGTATTCCTCAGTATAAGATTTCGGTTGATGGTGAGCAAGCTTTGAAGTGTATAGTTTCTGATTTTGTACACCATGGGGTAATTGAAGAAATTGCAGGTAGTTTGTGAAATAGTCCAATTTTACCGATGTATGAGAAAGGAGATAATGCAATTCCTTTCCATTTTATCATTGATTTACATGCTATCAACAAGATTGTTGCTCCACAATTTCCTATTGTGCCTGACGTGACAACGATATTAACGATGATCCCAGCTTCTCATTTTAGTGTCATATATCTTAAGAATGCCTTCTTTAGCATTCCTGTACACAAGGATAGAAGATACTTGTTTGCGTTCACCCTAGGGGGACGCTGGTTTACATTCACCCGTGCGCCACAAGGGTACACGGAGAGTCCGAGCATTTACAGTAGGGCTTTGAAAGAACAGCTTGATACACTTGAGTTGCCTACTACTTGTACATTGCTTCAGTATGTCGACGACCTTCTTTTAGCTGCAGATTCAGAAAGTGCCTCTAAGGAGGTCACTGTGTTGTTGCTTATTCACCTAGCAAAGCATGGACATAAAGCTTCACTGAAAAAGTTTCAATATTGTCGACAGGAGGTCGCCTATTTAAGCTATCTCCTGTCAAAGGAGGGAAGAAGATTGATGCCTGAATGGATTAAAATCATTTCTAGCATATCTGCCCCAAATACACAGAAGGAAGTCAGAGCTTTGATAGGAATGGCTTCTTACTGTAAGCAGTGGATCCCGAACTTCTCACTAGTGATCAAACCAATGTTGGCTCTGACAAAGAAGGGCATTTCTTTGCCATTGCCATGGAACTTGGAACACCAGAAAGCTTTTGATCTGCTCAAGACTGCATTGTGTTCAGCACCAGTTTTGGGCACACCAAATTATGAAAAAGCCTTCAAGTTGTATGTGCATGAACGTGATGGATGTGCTTTGGCTGTGTTAACGCAGGGACATGGGGGGAAGAATAGGCCGTGCGGTTACTTTTCCTCCACCCTTGATCCTTTTGCATGCGATTTAGTGAGATGTCTGAGAGATGTCGCTGCTGCTGCTGCGTCTGTAAAACAGAGTAAGGGTCTGGTCCTAGGCCATGATTTAACCTTGTTGGTACCTCACTCTGTAGACGTTCTATTAAATAGAACACAAACACAACATCTCACCTCTGCACAATTAACGAGATACGGATTGATCTTGTTTGCACTGCATATTAAAATTAAGAGGTGTTGTGTACTGAATCCGGCTGAATTATTACCTCTTCCACAAGACATTGCTTGCAGTGATGAAATGTCACATGACTGCCTATATGAACAAGAAAGTAAAGGCAGGATTGATTTGAAAGATACACCTTTGAATGATCCACAAGAGGAGCTGTTTTGCAATGGCTCCTGCTTCAAACTTCCGGATGGTACATCCACTGCTGCTTATGCCATCATTACACTAAGAACAATTGTGGAAACCAAAAGAATTTCGCATAACTCTGCACAGGCCGCAGAGATTATTGCATTGACTCGAGCTTGTGAACTTTCCGAAGGGCTTAGAGTAAACATATATATTGATAGTCAGTATGCTTTTGGGGTAGTTCACAACTTTGGTAGACTTTGGGCAGAACGAGTTTTCTTGACCTCACATGGAACGAAGATTCAATACGGCACCTTGATAGTTCAGCTACTCTCAGCGCTTGCACTTCCCACTCAGTTAGCAATCATGAAGTGCGCGGCACATCAGAAAATCATAGATGATGTAGGAAAAGGGAATGCTTTCGCTGACCAGATAGTCAAAACAACTGCTACTGATCTCTATTCAGATTTGTACAGTACAAGGGAAGCCAGAAATGTCTGTACTATAGATGAAGGTATTGATTCTATATAGAATATCCAAGCTGATGCCACTCCAGAAGAAACTAAGCAATGGGCTCAGGGCTTGGCGAGGTTGGATGATGATGGGTGTTGGGAGGATAACCTAGAGGGAAAATGGATGCTGCCAGACGCGTATATCACTATGATGGTTTCAATGGCTCATGGTCCCACTCACATATGCGCTAGGAAAATGTGTAAAATGTTAGAAACTGTCTGGGTAAATGTTAACATCCCGAAAACTGCTGAGCATTTGGTCCAGAGTTGCATGGTCTGTCTACAGCACAATATGGGGAAGGGTACATCGACACCAAGGGGTAGTTTTGGTCCACCTTCTGTCCCTTTCGAGGTGATGCACTTTGATTCCTGGTTGTTATTTGTACTTTTAGTAAATGGGTTGAAGCCTTCCCTGTAAAAGATGCCACAGCAATGACAATGGCAAAAACCATGCTTAAGGAATATTTTCCTAGGTTTGGTTTGCCGAGGGTCATCTGGTCAGACAATGGTCCACATTTTATCACTGCTATAATTCTACAAATATGTGCGGGATTACAGATCGATAAACGGTTCCATTTGGCCAGACGTGCTCAGAGTGCTGGATTGGTAGAGCGACACAATGGAATTTTAAAGAACAAGCTCGCTATGATGTGTGTCGGCACCAATTTGAAATGGCCGGGCGCCTTACCGATAGTGTTACTCTCGATGCGAACAACCCCACAGACTAGGACTGGGCTCTCCCCGTACAAGGTGGTAATGGGCAGGCCAGCTAACATTTGGAATCTTCCTAAACCTAGGGCTTTGAGGGATGTAGAGCATGTACTTCTTTCAGAATCCTGTGACCGGTTAAGTCAAAATTTGTATTTGATTCATCAACAGGTGCGAGAAGCCCTCCCAGCTAAATACGAGGGGCCAGGTCATAGCATCCGACCTGGTGACTGGGTGTCGACCAAAGCATTCGAGAGAGCATCCTGTCTCGCACCGAGGTGGAGAGGGCCCCACCAGGTCCTCCTGGCCACACAGACTGCCATACGAGTAGCTGGAAAGAAACACTGGATCCACGCATCGCATGTCAAGAGGATACCTTTCCCTTTGCCACACAACGAAGAAGATAAGGAGAAACTTACTTGCTTTGTTCCCAGCGATCTTCCAGCAGTGAGCAGTACTGAGAGTGCTCCGGAGACACTCCCTGAGCCCGCAGGGCCTGGGGAAACTGCTGTTTCGTCTCCACACTCTCCTGCAGATGCTTTTGCATCTTTGTCTGACTCTGCTGAAAATTCATCACTTCCACCAGGAAGCAACGACACACTGTTCGCAGATCACACTGTACCAGGAGTCACAAGGTACAATCTGCGTCCACGGAGCTAGACTTACTGCACGGTTCGGCTGTGCCCACAAGGAAAATAATTACAGAGTTTGTCCTTTGTCACTTTCTGCACTGAAGGAAAGTAGGTGGCTGGGGATTGGGAAAGACTAAGAAAACGTGTGATCAGGAGATCACCAGCAAACGTAGTACAGAGTTTTCGCAGGAATCGTTTCGAAAAAGAGAACAGCTTCAAAGGAACAATGGCCCTCATTACAACACCAGTGCTAAACCATGGCACTATTAGCACCATGGTTGGTGCCGGTTTTGTAACGGGTCCGCCATGGTTCAATGGGGATTTACCACCCCATTCCAAGGTTGGCGGGGCGGTAATTCCCCATTGAACCATGGCCCTTCCCCATTCCCATTTTCGCCCCATAGGGCTCTATGGGAATGGGGAAGGCGCTAAGTACGATACCGCAAATTGCGGTACCGTACTTAGCACCAAGGTCCCTTTGCGGGTCCCTACTTTAACGGCTGGTGTAGACCAGCCGTTAAGGTTGGGTCATGCAAAGGGACCGCGTAATCAGGCGCTAATGGGTTAACGGCGCCGCAGCCTTTTACGGCACCGTTAACCCATTAGCGCCAGGGTCGTAATGAGGCCCAATGCCTGTTATCGACCCTATTTGTGTGGTACAGACAATCGCGTGTGTGGCCAACAAAGACAATAGAAGATCAAATACATGGTCTTTCAAGACGTATTGTTTTCTTGCAATTGTGTTAACCAGTTTCATAGTATTAGTTGCCTTAGGATTTTGGTATATGGAAGAAGTACTCCCACTTGAAACATTCTTGCCTACTGAGAATATTCCTACTGTATCTACACCTTTCGTGCATCTGCACACTCTATCTCCAAGAGACTCTCAACATAGACGGAGCTATCGTAATAATATACTACTGCTTATAATGAACGCAACTCATGTCATTTTGAACACAGCTGCTGGATTTGCTCCCATTTACCGCAACATGGGAAAAAAGGGTTGGGTTGGTATATTCATCCCTTGCCTTTAACTACTGCATGTTATGCTTCTCTAAGGGCACTATTCTTTGGCCGATGGAATGATAGCATCTCGGGGATCTTTGATGGGACAAATTTAAACAAATTTGAAAGGCGAGTCCTAACGCCTCTGTGATGCTCACTCTTCGCAAATAGGAGCAAGCTTAATGTAGCTTCCATTAGACCTTCTGATAGACTGTCCCAACCTTTTCAATCTCTGATTTCTTTTAAGATGGCTTCTATAGGCAATAGGGATGCCATGCCACCTTCTTACACTGTAGACCATAGCCCCAACTCAGTTTCTTTCTGCATACAGAGGAATGGTACTCAGTCAATGGGCGATTTCGAGGGTTGCACCAATGTTGCAAACTTGACCAGTGAGGACAGACCTTTGTATGTAGGTGAACCTGTCTACTTCTTTTGTTGTAATGGAGCTTATCCATGGCTACCTAGAGATTGGCAGGGAACTTGTTATTTGGGAATTCTGCTACAAGGGGTATTTGTAGCCAGTACCATTGAAATCTCTAGGGCTCGTCTAAGGCGGGACGAGAATGGTGATACTTTGTCACAAGTTTCGGCCGATGTAGCGAATTCCTTTGTACTTTTTTGGGGGCAAATTATGAATTCTGAGGATATTAGGAGACTAGCGAGAGTACTGGAGAAAACCATCAACCGGACCACTGACATACTCTATAACATGACTCTAGAACAGAAAGCAATCAGTTAGTGGCGATACAAAACCGGATGGTATTAGAAGTCATCTTGGCTGAGCGTGGTGGAGTATGCAAATTAGTGGGGTCCGCTTGCTGCGTTTTTGTACCAGATTCCTCCCCAACCATCTTTAAGGCAAAACAAAATCTGCATGTCCTAAGTTCAGAAGCACATGTTCCAGAGGGAAATTGGGACCTTAGTGCTTGGTTCTGGGATTTCTTACGATCTTGGGGATGGAAGCTTCTCTCTATCTTATTGATAATTTTGGGTATTCTGTTGTTCTGTTGTTGCTGTATACAATGTCTTCCTGCTGTATGTTCAATGTTAGGGGGATACATAAACCGGAAAGAATGACCAATGGATTTGTGATGAAGAAAATTTACACAGCGGATCTTATGGGGATTGATATATATGATGAATGTGCTTCAGGTTGTATGGACATTGAGACATGGAGTTACTCGTAAAGCAACTAGTTTTTAGTTTAGCACTTGGCTTAGGCCAAAAGGAGGGTTTCTTAAATGGGAATCATATTAGAGCCTCCTTTTGTTTTATATTGGCCTAAGCCTAGTCGCTCTGCTAAGAAAACCGTGTTGCAAAGTTCCGATTTTGGATCGACTTCGCCGCCATTTTAGAATCATCTGCCATTTTGATTTCTGTTCGTACATTCTCTGTTCTAAAATGGTGGACTGTGTTTCTAACTTGCAACCAAGCCTCCCGACCTTTGTGTTCTGTTAATTGTTAGACTGCCCAAGAGCCGACTGTTTAGACTAGGTAATGAGACCGTGTACTATGTATGAACTGTTGTCCTAGCATTGTCTACACTAACAAGCCTCATCTACGAATACACATCGGCGACAATGCAGAGCAAACGCCAAGCGTGGACACAGGCTGCACTACATTGTGTTGGGATATAGACTAATGCTTACCGCGGGTTCCAAGAATATACATCACCATTTTAACTTGATGGAAATGCAAACTCATGTAATCCTTCTGCACATTATTGTATAAGCTGTATGTGAACTAGGTATGAACTTTAGACCGCAGATTATTAACATGTAGAGGAGCTGGACAGTATTGTAGAAATTGTATAAAAACACGAATGTCTAGATGTCTAGCACTCTCTCTCCTCTCTTTGACGGGCTGGTACTCATTGCGGGGTGTTGAGAGCCAGATAGCTATCTGTATCTATGTTCTTTGTAAACTGCACAGAATAAAAGATCTGTGAATTTTTATAGCCCGTGTTTGGTGTATTTCCTTTTGTGGTACTCAGCCTCGATATTTCTTTGTTTTTACAGAACCAGCCAAGAAGAGGGATCAACCTCACACTTTCTGCTTGGAGAAACATTTTATCTGCAGAAAGTTGGAGCTGGAGGAACGAAGGACTCTGGCCATGAGGCATTTAGGGAGGGAAAGCTGGATGTAGAGAGCTCCCAGGGCCGAGACAATCTTGTGGATGATGCAAAGGGTCTTGAATTTGATGCTTGCGGTCACTGGCAGCCAATATAGAGAATTTAGTGATGGATAGATGCAGTCCCTGGTCTTGAGTCAAGGATACATCTCACAGTTCTATTCAAGATTAGTTGAAGGGACGAAGGGAGGAAAGAGGCATGTTGAGTAAAAGGCTGTTGCAGTAGTCCACCCTAGAGAGAACCAGGGCTCTGGAGCTGTTGAGTTTCTGGTGGAAGGTGAGGAAAGGTAGAATGCCCCTGATGAGGTGCAGTTGAAAGTTGAACTTCTTGGCAATGTCCATGATGTGTGGAGAGAATGAGAGGGAAGAGTCAAGGAAAATCCCAAGGATTTTTTCCTCACAAGTGCGTGAGGGGAGGGGACCAAAGGAGTCTGGTCAGAGAAGTGGGAGGAAACAAGGAACAGGCATCCCAATGAGAAGGATCTCCATCTTACTGGCATTAAGGCAGATATCATTGGCAGAGCACCATGCCAGAATAGCAGAGAGGCAATCAGAAATGAGGGAGGAGGGAGAGGAGGTACAAGATAGCAGCTTGAAAGAGAGCTGTGTCGTCTGCATAACATTGTAAGTGAGGGGAGGAGCTCAAGATCAGGTAAACTAGATGGGCCACCTAGCCGTTGAAGAGCCATAGCGAAAGGATAAAGACCTAAGGGAATCCACAGGTAGAGAGTGAGGAGGAGGAGATAAAAGGACCCATTTGCACTTGGGATGAGCTGAGTGACATCCGCATAGTACTGAAAGTTAGGGTAGAGAGCATCAATGCGGTGGGAGAGAGGTGCCAGGTGTTGGTTGAATAGCAAGGGAGAGAGGTTAGACCCTTGGGGAACACCACAGGTAGAAAGGGAGATAGAGGAAAGGAAGGACCCAAGTTGGACCTGTGAGGGTCGATCAGAGAGGAAAAAGGTCAGGCAGGCAAGGACCTGATCTGTGAAACCCAGGTTATCACGGAGACGATTGAGCAGGATGGCATGGATGACCGTGTCAAAGACAGAAGATAGATTGAGTAAGATGAGGACAGAGGGGAGATTTGAATGAAGGTTAGAGAGCATGTCTTCACGGATGTTCAAGAGAGCAGTTTCTGTACTTTTGGGTGCTCTGAAGCCAGACTGATGATCATGGAGACAAACAACAGATTCAGTGTGAAGATTAAGCTGAGAGATGGCCAGCTTTTCCTGGAGTTTGCTCAGGAAGGAGAAATGGAGATCAGGTGATAGTTAGCCTGGCAGGGGGGGGGGGGGGGATCTGAGGGTTTTTGAGAAGGGGGTGCACAAGAGAGTGCTTCAGTTGGGAAGAAAAGGCTCCAGTGGTGAAGGAGTAGTTACAGAAGTCAGTCAGGGCAGGAGCAAGGAGGTCAATGTGGTCCTTGATGGTTTTGGAAGAACAAGGAAGAACTGACTTTCAAATATCAAACTTGTCTAGAAACCTCATCATGGGAGAATAGAGGAAAGGCAGAGAAAGAGGGAGGAGAGGTGGCCACAGGGGGGCTGGAGGTAGAGGAGAGAGTAGAGGGAGGGGGAGGAGAGGAAGAGAGGGTGGACAGGATGTCCTGGATTTTAGAGATGAAATGAGAAGCCAGGGCCATGCAGAGGGTCTCAGAGGGACACAGGAGAGGTAGAGACTGCAGCAGGATTGGCCAGTTCCTGCAGATTTTAAAGAGTTTGGCCGAGTTGTTAGATGCCACAGAGATGCAGGATTGGATGTGGGGTCTTTTTTTAGTGTGGACAGAGAGAGGGTTTTGCCTTTGGACCAGACGGCAGGCCAGTTTGTCAGAGGATGCAAAAGAAGCTTGCCGTTTCCTCTCAGCCACCCTGCACTTGTGTTTAAGGGTGACAAGGTCAGAGTCCTACCAGGAGTTGCACTTGGTTTTTGGCTTCAAGCGGATCCTCATGACAGGGGCAAGAACGTCAGCATCAGAGACAGAAGAGTGGAGCCTGGAAAGGGGTGTGTCAGGATTTGAGTCAGCCAGAGGAGGAGGAGGGAGAGAAAGTGGCAACGAAAGCCTTAACTGACACACGCTTCATGGGTCGGATGACAGAGAAGGTAGGTGGCAGTGCTGGAGTTGGCTTGGCCTGAGGGGTAGAGAGGGAGAGATGAGAGGAAAGGAGAAAATTATCACTCCAGGAGAGGGCAGTGGTCAGAGGGATAGAGAGGTGGTGGTCTGAGGAGATCAGAACATCCAGAGTGTGCCCTGCAGAATGAGTCGGGCCAGATGGGAGAATAGAAAGAGGGAGAGAGTCGCAGAGGTCACGAAAGAGTCCAGAGGAGGGACAGCAAGCATCCAGGTGGATTCTGAAGTCTTCAAGAAGGAGGAGTTGAGTGGTCGAGGCCAGGAGGGAGGAGGAGAGGTCTGCCCACTTAGAGAGGAAGGAGGGGATCTGACCAGGTGGCCAATAGATAGTAGCCATGGTAAGAGAGTGGCCAGGAGAGAGAGAAAGCCTGCAGACAAGGCATTCGAAAGAGGAGTAGGCCTGCATAGGAATGACAGAGGCAGGAATTCACTCCAGGAAGATCAAGGCTACACCCTCTCCAGAACGGTTGGATCTGGGCGTGTAGAGGATCTTGTAGCCATCAGGGAGGAGAGTTTCAAAGCTTGTGACAGAGCTGGCCGTGAACCATGTCTCGGTTAGACTAAGGACATCGAGGTCAAGCTCTTCCAGGAGGCGGCAGATGTCAGAGGAGTGTTTGACAGCTGAGCAAGAGTTGAGAGTGGCAATATGGAGAAGGTTTACAACCTTGAAAGACTTCCGGGGAGGGGTACAAATCAGAGCTATGCCCTGTGTAGGTGTAGACGGAGCCAGAGGGGGAGCGGTAGAGGAATGAGCAGAGGGCAAGGTAGCCACAGAGGAGGCAGAGGGGGGTGGCAAGAAAGCTGAGGAAGGGAGAGAAGGGACTGCAGGAGAAGAGAGGAAATTGATAAGGGGAGAGAAACGTCTATCAAAGAGGAAAAGGTTGGCCTGAGAGCTTTGGACCAAGACGGTGCCCCATTCAGGTAAACATTAATAATGAGCTTAGAGGAGTGGAAGGGGGCCAGGGGAGCCTCCCACTGGGTGCCACCATTAATGGGAGAAGAAGAGAAAGGAGAGAGCACAGAGACTATATGAATAGTCCATAGGTCTAGCGAGGGAACAACAAAGAGGATGTCAGTGAGGGTCTGTCTGGAGGGAGCACTGGTATAGGTGTCAGTGATAGGGAGGCCTGGGTTGGAGACCAGGATATCCTTTTTGAACTTCTTCCTACCAGACTTATTGAGGAGAGCAGGATAGTCAATTGAGAAGCTGTTTGAAAAGATAGAACAAACAGAGAGCGCCATAGAGTAGGTGGGAGAAGAGGGGAGATGAAGAGGGGTGGAGGGGGAAAGGTAGGAAGGGGGAGACACTAGGGGAGGACACAAGAAGGGGTGCAAGCAGACAAGACGGAAAGGGACCAGACAGTAGTAGACAATGTAACTAAGTAGACAAGAGCTCAGATAGAAGAGTAGGCAGAAAACTAGGCAGTCTGGTAAGCAAATCAGGTTACCAGGGCATCAAGAACAGAGCAGTAGCTAAAAGAGAACCTAGAGGAGGGTGGAGCACAGCATGAAACAGAATATAAAAAGGGCAAAGCAGTCGACAAATGTAAATCTCGAAGATGGAAGAGTGCAGCAGAACACAAAGAAATACAATGCAAAACAGGGCAGTCAGTGAGGAAAAACAAAAAACAATATACAACGAGCAGAGCAGTCGACAAATGATAACCTAGACGAGGGAAGAATACAACAGAATATAAAGCAATACAATGCAAAACAGGGCAGTCATTGAGGAAAAACACAAAACAATATACAAAGGGCAGAGCAGTCGACAAATGATAACCTAGAGGAGAGAAGAATACAACAGAACACAGAGCAAAACAATGCAAAACAGGACAGTCAATGAGGAAGAGGAAAGGGGGCACTTCGGTGCAGGAGGATGGAGAAGGGGGGCGTGAGGCACACGCGTTCAGGAGTTGCGGGGGAATAAGTGTTCAGGTCCGCGCAATGCGACAAACCAAGGATGGAAGTGCGAGGACATGCGGTAGGGAGTTGCGAGGAACACGCAGCCCGGAGAGTTGCGAGGGACCACGCAGTCAGGGACATGCCGCTGCGAGTGAAACCAGGGTACAAGTGTGAGGAACCATGCGATCATGGATTGCAAGGTAAAAATGCAGGCTAAAAAGGGGCAGGCGCAAGCGAGGCCGAGGATGGAAGGGCTCTAGAGCAAACACTACCGTGGGATTGCGAGGGACCACGCAAGTCAGCGCACACGGGAAGGCAGGGAAGGAGAGGGCATGAAGGTGTGCACAATCGAAGGTTGCAAGAGTTCCCACAAGTCAGGGGAAACGCGCAGGGAGGCAACGCAATGGATGATTGCGAGGGGCCATGCAGGTAAGGGAGGCAAAGCACAAGCGATGCAAGGTTGGAGATGGCAAGGGCGCGTGCATAACAAGCAGGGATAGAGGGGCACGGATGGGTAGGCGAACAAGGAATGCGAGGGGCAGTGCAGGGAAGGGCACAGGGGGGACAGGAAGGAAGGGCGAGGGGGCGCTCTGGAGGGGTGGGAGGGGAAAGCAAGGTAAGACTCACAGGGGAAGGGTAGCACCAAGCAGGGGAGCAGGGGGGATGTGTAGGTTGCATGGGAGGGGAGGGACACAATCAGGGACGAAGTGCAGTCGGAAGGGCTAAGAAGTGCAGGGCAGTTAAGCAAACTCCACAACTTCTTACCTGGATGTCAGGGGGATGAATCATCCCCACTCATTGTGTACGCTGCAGACCCCTTTGTCGCCAAACACCTGCAACATCGGGGCCTTGTCCTGCGAGGGCTTTGCCGCAGAGGGTCCGAACCTCGGATTTTATAGACTCAGTAGCGTGGATGTAACAAATGTGCTATGTTGAAATTGTCCAGCGTCTCCTTCGAACCTGTGCCTTTCAACACCGTGGCCTTGTCCTTACTAGAACTTTGCCACAAGGGTCGGAAGCTCAGATTTTATAGTCTCGGTAGCGTAAACGTAACAAACGTGTTACGCGGAAATCGTCAGCGTCTCCAGCAAACTTGCGTCTTTCATCACTGCAGCCTTGTCCTGTGAGGGTTTTGACGCAGAGGGTCAGAGCCTCGGATTTTATAGGCTTGGTAGAGTGGATGTAACAAACGTATTACGCGTGAAGCCGTGTACCCAACACAAGGCCCTTTAAAACAAGGTAGCAATACTTTGAGATAGATGGGGATGCAGAATATACTCAAACATCACTAATCAGACTGACTCAGGAAGTTGACAAAGTAAGTCTGTTTTATTTTCAATTGTCTAAAACAGGGAATATAAAAAAAATCAATGAACATGCGTTTGATCTTCTCACTCAGCGAGTTTCATAAAAAATACAGTTTATATATTAAAAACTCATCATCACTGATGTCAATGTACGTGGCAAACTACAAAAACCTACTTAGGAAAGTGATAGGCTTAGAAGGAGCATCTAGGTATACGTTCCATACTTGTCAGGGAAAGTGATTAGGGTCTCTAACATCAGGTGGGCAACTAAGCCCTCCTCTAGTGCAAGTCACTATGAACATCATCAAATACACAACGTCCTATTGGTTATACAAACTATAAGGCTCTCTATTATGTGGCCTTCTATAATTGGGTGGCAGCCTTGTACCCCTCTGTAGTATTCCACACACACTAGCAGCCTGCAGTCCTGGTGCTGGTGGGCTGGTCTTGACCACAGCTTCCCACCTAATTAGCCTGTCATCTATCATCACTCTTGCCGTCTGCCAGTCGATTAGCCTTTGAACATTGGCCTTGGAAATGTTCTCCGTGCCTGAGAATAAAAGGGAGTATAGGCACTCTATTTTCATCCGACCATGTGACTGGAGACCATGTTTCAGAGATTTTCTGTATTTAAAATACTATTAAATGATGAACCTGTGACGTCTTCAATGTTCTTGCACCTCGCCTCAGACAGGAGTTTGTTCTTTTCACATGTTTTGTAGCTTCTGCATGAACATTCGGGCTCACAGTGGCCTTGACTTTTTGGTGCTGGGCCAGCCAATCCTTTCTTGAATTCACCTCCATCATGAAGTCGTTTTCCAACTGCGCCACACTGAAAAGCATTTCTGTTCACGGGGTTCAGTCTCTGCTAAACTGCATTGTGGAACATACATATTCTATACATTCCTATGCCTATAGGTTGGCACATCGCCGCAATCTATTTACTACATAGCCTGCCGTAAGAATACTTTGTCTGCTTGAGTTACTGCATCTATACAATTGTAAAATTACTTTGAATTTTCTTAATCGTTTCTGTAGAATGAACATCTTATCTCGAGCCCGAAATGTTGCTCATCTTTAACACCTCCTCCTTAGATCCTATAGAACGTCTATGTTCTTCAGCCTCTTGTCTGTTTTCTGGATGTGTCAGCTCTGCTTGCATTATGTCACCAATCTTCTTTCCTGCTCATTTTCACACTTCCTCCAGGATTTCATTCAGATGGCCATCATATTGTCGTGAGTGCATATATGGTTTCCTCAATGGTACCTTACTTCCATGATTCTTTTTGGTATAGGCGTTTTCACTGGTACTGCATGTGCCTCAAACTCTGGCTCCCAACATGTAGGCAAAAAGGGAGCAGAGCTTTGGGTGGGAGTACTTTGCTTCTTCTCTACGCTACCCCCTCTGGGCGATTCATCGACCACTCTCTCATCAATCTTCACATCTAGACATCCTCGTCTGAAGAAATGCTTCTTTGGGACCACTTATTTATGACTTCTTTCAGGCATCCGGCTGATTTCACATGCACATCCTTGTTCCAGGACATAATCATGCATTGTCCATTAGGACTGCAGTTGATCCACTTCCCCACATACTTCTTGAGGCTCTTCGGATACAGGAACTTCATTCCTTCAGGTGCATGGATGCTGGCCTTCACGTAGTCTCTGATCCCTTCATCTATCAGCTCTTTAGCTTTCCATCCTGATTCAACATCATTCACAATCTTCATTCCTACTGCCTTCTTTGCAGTCTTCTAGAATTGTGTGATTACTATTCTGATCACAAAAAATCCAAACATGATCATCACCAACAGGGCTACCAGGAACTTGATGATGTTTGCCATCCACTGTGGAACCCATTAAAAGATTGATACAAACCAACTGTCATCAGCAATGTCTTCTACTTCATCTTTCATCTTGGCATGTCATTTCGTCAGCAACGTTATGGCCTCTGTCAAGGTGCCATTCTCGTCGTTGTGAGAAGGTATAAATGTGCAACATGATTCTCTGATTTTGGCACAAACACCTCCATCCATATATGTGATCATGTCCAGGACATATCTATTCTGAAGAGTCATTAGTCGTATGGCTCTCAGCTCCTCTTTGATAGCATTAAATCCCTTTATCGTTGTTTTAATCGTCTGCAAAAGCTCCCATCTGGTTATCTGTAACCATTTGGTATTTGCTACCGTCTGGATCCTGGTCATAAAAATTATCATGAAAATCAATGAGGTCTGACTGATCAATCTGTGTTCATAGGGGATGGAATCAAAAGCTTTTATTGACTTTGCTGAGAAATAGATCTCCCTCTTCACTCAATTCAGTAGCTCAGCAGATCTCTTCTTCCTCAAGTGAGCATCTGCTTTTGGAAATTCGCCAATGTTCAAGTCACTTTTAGGAATCACCAACGTTGGAACATGGACCATCACTATAGAACACAGTCCTCCCCAATCTTTGGGCAGCTTTATATAAACTCTGAATCCACAGGCCCAGTAGTTATCCATTATCACTGCTGTTCCAATGTTCATTCCTGGTACATCAAAGACTCGACCACCATTTAGATTTTCTCCAACTTTTCTCGTACCATTGTTTCTGAAACATAGCTTTGCATTGTGCATAGGCACTATCTGTAAAGGCCCTCTATTGTCTTCGACCCATGTCAGTAGTTTCACAAGTCTTAGCCATAAAGGTTTGCATGCTTTTTTCACAATGTCAATTGTTGCTTTGTGGTAACCAATTACTACCCATGCTCTGCAAATAACCACACCTTCCTCCCTGGAGAAAGTACTGATCCCCAGATCTGCACCTGGCCTCTTTACTTCCATCTTCAAATTAGTTCTGCAGTTTTTCCTGGGCTTTCACTTATTCTGTTAACTTCCCATCTGATTCCAGCTCCTTTCACTCCAGGTTGGTCATCTCTTATCACATGATTTCTGGTGAATGTACTTGCCCTTGTCTTTGAGTCTTGAACATAATCATCTACGTCTGGAGCTGATCATTCTGTTGCCCATACCAAAGATTCTGTTCGGCCCATGAACTGACCTCTTGCCCGGCAGAGTGCTACGTGAGATAGGCAACGTGCTGTCTGAGCATCTATTTCAATAGTTATGAATATCCTAGACTTTCCCATAGTGTACACACATAGCATTCCTCCTCTGAGGTCTCCTTCCCACCTCTTTCATGTGCTGATACCACATGTTGTTCCCCAAATGTGCTTTACTATCCAGATAATCATTCAATTCATGATCATCCTCCCTTGTACGTCTCTTAGGACTCTTTCTTGCCTCGTGACCTCTTATGATCATCTCATGAAGTATATCAGCATAGTTCCTTCTTACTCAGGGAATTATAGGGACACACTTCAGTGAAATTGGTGTCTTTACATGTGCTACTGGTGTAGGGTCAATCGCATAGGGCCTTGGTTTTCGTACAATTGCTATGTTTGTACCTTCCTGCTGCATAGGAAGATACACAGGAACCACTACTCTCTTTAGACCAACTTAATAAACAGTGTGTATTGTGAGAAACAGAAGAATAATGATAAATATAAAACATGGATATATTATATACCAATGCGTCCAGGTCCAGTAACAGTGGCTTCTCGGACGTCACTGTGTTCCCTCATTGTTTGCCACATTGTTATTATTGCCATCAATATTTCCCATGTTACCTGTGATTACATTTAAGGAAGAAAAACATTACTTTAATCAGGCAAGTTTGCCAGATGCGCAGGTAGTAGATTAATCTGCTTAATTATCTTGTGTATCAGCAAATTCAATACAGGTTGATTCCTGGGATCTCTCACAAATACAAGAGTATTGGTCTGTTGTCCAACTAGATAAGGATGTTCTTGAAGCAGAAAATACATGATCATTCCATGCAGTTTTCGGGAATCTTCATCAGAACGGACCATCTGTACTTCCCTTATAATACTCAGGTAACTGGAGGACCTGCTCAATAATGGCTGCTAGCAGTCTCCTCACAATGGGACCATTTTTAGGATCTTGCAAGAACAAATGAATGTTACAAGTTCTCCCAACCAGTGCAGGATATGCACGAAGAATGAAGAGGAAAACAGAAAGAACGATCCGATGAATGTTTCCATCAGACACCAAAGGCGCCTTCAGAGAAACTCAGTAAGAAAGGAGTCTGGAAACTGCTGCCTCTTCCAGCCGTTGAAAAGGAACTCGAGATATGGCATTTTTCTTCTTCAGGATTTCAATGCCTCACATGTTAGAAAGCACCTGTGGCTCAAGAACATTAGTTTATTCACTCCTTGCTTAGCAGCTTCAAAGAGTGTCTCGGATGAACCACAGACCATGTGCACACTTTCCCTCTGTCTACTGGATAGTCTCTGCATCCTTCTTCCTCATCATCGATCTAGTCTGCACATGCTGAACTTCTTCTTCGTGGCATGGATCTGAATGGGGTGGGGGTACTGTGGCCTCCCCAGTGTAGACTTTTACATCCCCCATGTGTATCCAAGCGCGTCTCCCTAGGAACTTTACTGCCGATGGGGTAATGTCCTCCACTACAAAAGGGGCATTAAATCTGGGCTTGTGCCACTTAGTCTTGGAAGACGTAGTTCTTCAGGCCCAGTTGCTGTATGGTCTTCATCTGTATTCTGAGACTGACACCCCGTCCATTTGACTTGTTCTGAGATAACAGAGATACTTGTGGTCATACATGTTAAGTAAGCATGTAGCTCATTTCCTAACAATTCTGCTGTTGTCTGGGCATCACTTCTAGTCCTCGATGGAGGGGTTAGAGGCTTTCTCATTCGCCTCCCAGTGACTCGTTCATGAGGTGTGAGTTGATGGTCAGAGCCAGGTTGATTCCTCAATGCATATAATGCAAGGGGCAGGTAATGCAGCCATCCCTTTTTCAACATTAGCTTTAATTTGGCTATCCTCTCTTTGAGCAGACAGTTGAGTCGCTCACATATCCTGTTCGCTTGAGGGTGATAAGCAGAAGAAAACATATGCTTAACGCTCAATAATAAGCTTATTTGTTCAAAAACCTCATTCACAAAATGTGGGCCATTATCTGATCTCAATACCTAACATATTCTCTATCTAGGAAATATTTCTCAGACTAAGACCTTAGTAGTACAAGTGGCATAAGGGTGTGTGCATGGACTGACCTCAATCCACCTAGAAAAGGGGCACACCACCACTGTCATGTACCTATATCCATTGCAAACCTGCAGCATATCAACATAGTCGATATGTAAATGCTGAAAAGGACCATTTGGTTGAGGAATAACTCCTCTGACTTTTCGCAACGTGTGCCCAGCAGTAACATTTTGACATACGATCCAATTTACTACCTAAAAGCAACCTGTTCTAACAGGTCCGATACGAACGGGTCCTCCAAAATGGTTGCTGCAAGGCTCTTCCTAGTGACATGCCAGGTAGTGTAGCTGTTCCAACGCTACCCTTAATAAGGCTAGAGGCATCACCAGTTTACAAGTGCTGCCCTGTTGCCACAGTGCCTCGGAAGGGGATAAAAAACACCCCCTCCATGTCCACAGATCTTTCTCATGCTGCAGGGCTCCACCTTGAAATTCCATCAATTGTGTTTTTGACAAATAGTTAAAGTTTTCATTCACAATCATCATCACCACCATTCTCTCTTTCACATCTGGCGTTTCAAAGCTCATTATATCAGGTGAATATGCAACTCTTACTGCCTCTTCATCTGCGGCTTGGTTTCCACGCGAAATAAAGTCTGCTCTCTTAGTGTGCGCTGCACACTTAACTACAGCAATGGCTACGTGAAGTTGTAGTGCATTAATAAGTCTGTCCAATAAGGAGGCGTGCTGCACTGGAGTGTCGTCCACTCTGAGGTAACCTCTCCTTTTACAATGTGCTAGCCCTGCGTGTGCTGTTGATGTCAAGTAGGCGGAGTCACTGTACACTGTTACTTCCTGGTCTGCGTTTTTCTCCAGCGTGACAGTAAGTGCCACTAATTCTGCAGCCTGTGCTGAAAAGTGAGACGGTAGTCATACACTTGTCATTATTATATTGAATTTCCCATTAGCCATGTGTTTTACCACAGACACCTCAATACCTTTGTCCATCAGTTTGATCGATCTTCGGAGAACGATCAATAAAGAGAATCTCTCCAGCTGCTAGAGCATTTTCCTTCACCCTTGGCATCTCATCATAAAATTCCTCATAATTCGAGCAGTCGTGGACTTGATCGTCCGAAGCCAGTGGTTCAGCTACAAACGTGGCAGGGTTCACCGTCTTACATCTGACTATTTTAATTGCTGGATTCGATGTAACCACCTCATAAGCAGAAGCTCTTTGAGATGTCAGTGGGCCTTTAGGTTTCTTTTTTTTATTATTTAAAAACTTTTTCAATGTACACAAAGCACAATCCAATCATTAATAATTCATCATATTGTAACTCTCTCTAAAACAGTATTTACAGTGATCATAGAATGCTGGCATCCAATTTATCATAACATTTCTAATTGGTTTGAATTAAACAAAGACATACTAATAAATATCTTGCAATATAGCTAGTCAAACATAATTTTCCAAACAATGCTAAAATTCCAAATAGCTTCTAAATCAACAGCAGAGATGAGTCACATTTCATTTTTAAAGAATGTCTATCTACTTAATCGATCAAAATAAATTTAATTCTGTTAGAAACTGGATTATATCAATAATCATTGAGGTTTTAGTAGCGTTAAATAATTCTGACCAAAGTTGGTCTTGAGTTAGTGTCCGATGCTGAAAATGTTTGTACAAATAGCGAGTCCTCATGTCAATTAATGAGGGACATTCTATCATAGGATGTCTTGTAGTCTCTACAAATTTTTCACTTCTACAGTGTCTGCACATATTATCTCATTTATTCACCTTATTATACAATGCAATCTTGTCCTTCATTTAAAGCTCTGATTTGAAAAGCCCCGTCCTTGACTGCTTTATAACTTTTGATTTTTTCCTTCCCTAGTACTAATCCAATCATGTCTCCATAAATTGAGTTTTGCTTTGTCAGGCTCATCGAGCAACATTGATTTGGAGATATCAGCCTCGAGAAGTATCTGACAGCAAGTCTGTTTCCATTCTTGTAATGGGGAACTTTTAGAAAGTTGTAGGATCTTTTTCACAATAGGAAATAGATTAGAATAAGAAGTAGTAGACAGAAAAAATTTCCGGTAGGTCGATAACATTGACTATGAGACCATTGCATCAAGTGAAGTTAGACCGAGGTCATGTCTTATTAAGTCAATTGGTGTGCTCAAAGAAACTGGTAAGCTTAACTTCCAATAAATTCCCTCGAGAAAATCCCATCTCACTGATTTCGGCGAAGGTTTAGTTTGACTCCCGTATGTAATTATCGGGGTAAGTTTTTGCAGGTAAAATAATCTTACCGGTAAAAGAGAGAATTTTCCATAATTAGCTTGCACAGCCTTTCCTTGTATAGCTAACATCATCATTATGGAGATGAGCTCACCTTTGTACGGGTGATCAGACAGATGGGAATTCATGTTAACACCAAGGTACTTATATTCAAATATCTGATTCAGCGCATTTTTTCCGAGCTTCCAATTGAATCTATTGCATGATTTTTGGCGTTTATGGTCAAAAATCATAATATTCGATTTGGACGTATTTATTACTAAGCCATTCTGTTCAGGATACCCAGACAATGCAGTCAGCTTTCTTTGCAACCTAATCAGGGTCCTATCTAAAATCACTAAGTCATCGGCGTACAATAAATACGAAATTTCTGTAGTACCAAGTCTTGGTGGAAATGATCGAACAGAGTTAAAACAACGGTAAATATCATTAATAAAAAAGTTAAAAAGTATTGATGCAAATGGAAATCCTTGTTTTAAACCAACATTTGTCTCCACTGCCTTTGATAAGAGTCCATTTGTTGTCAACTTGACTTTAATTGATGTGTCTGAATAAAATCGTAAATTAAAAACCAAATATATTGAGGACAATTTGCCTTTAAAAGCTTAGACCATAAAGTTTGACGTGGCACTGAGTCAAATGCTTGCTTAAAATCAATCACTGCAAGAAAAAAAAATTTGCTTTGTCTGAATTGCTTGTTGTTTTATAGTAGACAATATTAGTAAATTTTGTGCCATGCCAATTCCTGGAACAAAACCTGATTGGTGCATGTCAATTAATTCATTATCATTAAGCCATTTGGTGAAATCACATACAACTAATCTAGCAAAAATGTACCCGGCACGTCAAGTATTGCAATAGGCCTTTAATTTTCAGGCTTTGACCTGTCTCCCTTTTTAAAAATAGGGATAAGAATAGCTTCTCTCCATGATGGAGAAATTTGAGTTGTATTTATTACTCTCTTAAAAATAATTTCCAGCACAGCCGCCCATGCCTCAGGGTTAGATTTAAGTATGGCATTTGTAAGTTTGTCCGGACCTGGAGCTCTAGATTAACTCAATTTCTTTATAATTAAAACAACATTCATAGTGTCAAACTTTAAGCTAGTTAAGTCGGGTTTGAACAGAAAAATAATGCTTGTCAAAGACTTAGCGGAATATAGAAGACTTTGATAATGATTAGTCCAGGTAAATTCAGAAATAGTATTTATCAGAACTGCTTTGGAAGCATTAGATGGTATATTGTTAATCAATTTCTATATCTCTCCTGAAGATTTAGATATCGGAGCTTTTAACATGTCTTCAACCTTTTCTTGTTTATAACTTAACAAGGCTTGTTTAATTCTATTTTTATATTTATTTTGAGGAGAGTTGTTATTGCTGGAGACAATTTCGCCAGATTGTTTGTTTTAGCTCTAATTTAAGATTGCTAATGGCTATAATGTTGGCATGTTTGTGCGAGTAACATGGTTGAGTACCAGGACCCTTTTGATTGATCAACATGATACAATCGTTATAAAAAATGTGTCGAACAATTTGAACATCTCTCTCACTTTGTAAGAGCTTATGATAAAGCTTAAAGATTTGGGTAGGAGTCCATTTAAGTCGATTGGATTCATTATTTATTGAAGGTTGATGCTCATATGTCCTTTTTGATATAAATGATCCAGCCCACCTTAAGGATATTATGATCACTAACAGAGACAGAAACAATTTGAAACGAAGATATCAGTTTGTTCGAATCTGATGAAATAAAAACATAATCTAGAGAAGAGGAACTCAAATTTCTCGTCCAGGTAGGCTTTGGAGGAGAGTCTTCAGGTGTTGAACCATATAAAATTCTAAATCGCCTTGCTTCTATTAGATTTGTCCACCGACGGACTCTAGAATCCATCAATGTATTATTAGGTAGAAGACAATTTAGGTTAAAATCACCAGCTATTATTGTGATCGTAACATTTGGTTCTGCAAAATTGTATTCAAAATTGTTTCTATTTTGTCAATAAACATTAATTCTGAAGTGGACAAAGGGTTCCAGTATATATTTATAAGAATTGTGGTAGGATATAAAGTATGATTTTTGTCTGAAGCTGTTAGTTTCACTACTTGAATACCTGGATCAGGGGATGACCAGGCTTCATGAGAATGTTGGGCATCATTCCGGACTGCAGCTAATAATCAGCAAAACGGAGATCCTGCTCATTGGCACACCTTCACCATTCTTTCCCCTAACTCTCTGGCCAGCTTCCGTTGGCCCTCCTCCTACCCCCACCTGCGAGGCTAATAACCTCGGGGTCATCTTCAACTCCACCCTTTCCTTCTCGACCCACATCTCTGAGGTCTCTAAAAAGTCAAACTTCCTACTGCACCTCCTCAGACGTACTCTGCCTTTCCTCTCCTTCCCCCAGAAGCTCATGGTATCTGAAGCTCTGGTGCTCTCTAGGTTGGACTATTGTAACAGCCTCTTTCTAAATCTACCTGCCTAAAGTCTCCCCCTCTGCAACTAATCGAGAACAGGACTGCAAGACTTCTCCTTAGCCTCAAGCCCTGGGATCGTATCTCTCCAGCTCTGAAATCTCTCCATTGGCTCCCAGTGGATGCAAGGATTAAATTCAAAACCCTCTGCATTGTCCACAAGGCTTTCTGGGGCCTGGGTCCAAAATACCTTCAGCTATCCCTCCGCAAACGCCTCCCCTCTCAAGCTTTTCGCTCCTATACCTCTAACTCCCTCAGGGTCAGTCATTTTTCAAAGAAACGAGCTGGGGGTAAATCTCTGTCTTCGGCTGGGGCCTCCCTCTGAAACAGCCTCCTGCCACTCTAAAACTTGAGGAGAACCATCTCCGGTTCCAGAAGCACCTCAAGACATTCCTTTTTTCTTCTGCCTTCGCTCCCCCTCTCCCCTGCTGATCTATTCTCTCTTGAAACAGGGCGGTGTCCTACCCTCTAAAATTCAAATCTATGCAATGATTTAGTTTAGATATATTCAAACCCTTGTAAGAAAACACCAATGGGGTGCTAGAACATTTGTCCCATTGGTAAGCAATCTAGAAATACACATAATCATTCTGTTCATAGCTGTTGTTTACTTATTTCAAAGCATAGTGTCATTCATTCAATTGTGCCCATAATGCAATGCTGAAACATGAAGGTTTATGAGCACTGAAATGACCATAGAACTGTGATACATTTACAGCAGAAAGGCAAAAAATCTCAACACAAGGAAAGTGGCCACAACCTGGTGTGACCTCCAATCTAAAGACAAAACAATAAGCAAACGTTATAAGACTTACAACTCATCAGTAAGTTAACATTTGTTAAATGACAAGTAATGAAAGGAACATATAAACTGATGCATTAGTTCCACAGTATGAGTTAGTACTCTAATAAGGAGACCTCAGTCGAGGTGCACCTATGCCTGGCAGAAGTATGACCTCATGATAGGTCGATGTCTAGGTCTTAGGTTACAAATGTAAGCGCAGACTTGGTCGTCACCCAGAAGGATGAGCACGGAGGCTGAGGACGTTTCAGCTCGATGGAAGGAGAGCCTTCTTCTAGGGCCATAAAAATCAGGTCTGTCTGTGTGAGGGACAGACAAAAGAATGACCATCTATTAAAAAGGCACGAAAGTAATGAAAAGGAAGGGTAAAAGGTATGCATATGCAATAACCATAATGACCTGTGTCGTTCCAGTATCATAGAGACTAACCTTGCTGGGAGCTCCACACTGGCTGGCTGTGGGAAGGTGAAGAGCAGCAGGTAGGAAGGGAGATGTGGTCCTAGTATGGACTTCAGGCAGTGTCAAGGCAAGCGCCTGGTGCAGGACGAGGGCCTGGGAGGGCGGGTTTCCTCAGGATCAACCACGTAAAGACAAGTCAATCATAAAGGCAGGATGAGAGTTCCTGTGTTAAAAATAGAAGGGGGAGCAGTGTAAATACTGTGCCCAGTTTTAGGGGACTACAAAGCATTCGAGGACAAAGCTATGCACACACACTACCTTGGATGGTGAGAAGGATGATGGGAAGGCAGTAGTCCTTGCCCTGGGCTGGAGAATCCATGTGGCAGTGCAGAAAAAGTGGAGGTCTGCTGCTGTAAATAAGCGACCTATGGGAACAGGGAAGGGCAAGTCAGTGTTGTCAGAAGAAGCACCAACGTGTGGCTAAAAAAGGCGGGCTGGAGGGCATGAGAGTTACCTTCAGAGTTCGGGCGCTGAATGGGAGGCAAAGTTCCTCGGCAGGAACCTGTGCTTGCTCTGCCGTAAGGAGAAGGGCGAGCACTATACATAGAAAGGAGTACACATGCGTCATGGAATAGTGCCGACATGCAGTGCGAATGCGTATATCTAGTAAATTTGGCCACGGGGGTTGCAGAACTGAACATAGGAAGGACGGCGCGCAGGGCGCACTAGTCTGGAGGGCGGCGTGTCATAAATACAGTGAAGACTAGAGGACGGATGGGAATCCTACACATGTTATTGTGGCGTGTGAGTGAAACCCCATACATAAATGTATAAATAAATGCCAGCATCAGTCAGACCTGTTCTCTCTTGGCATCGTGCATCTGGCCACTCTCTATCCTCCGGGCCCAGGTACCTGCTCACCCTGCCACCCTCCCGCACTGCCTCCAGGCCACCCCTTGCACTGGAGTCTGTATCTGTACCCATACAACCCCCCCTTTTCTTCCTGCACTTATCAGGCCTACCCTGTCCGCTGACTTAAACCTAGCACTTGCAAATTGCTGGCTGCACTACCACTGTTTGTTGCCTTTATTATTTATTTATTCATTATTATTTATTTGTTTCTCCTCTGCCTCGCACTTTCCACTTCTCCCCGCTTACATGCACTTTTCCCCTCACCCTCTCCCATGCACTTGCGCATTCTCAATGTCACTGGGCCTAGTAAGATCACTGTTTGGTTCTCCTCTGTTCCCCTCCCTTGCCTTGTCGCACTCTGAAACACTTGTGTACGAGCGCGATAGAAATAAAATATCAATATCAATCCTGCAGCTGGATGTCCTCTAGATGATTTAGAGACTGATACTACTTTAATTTGATGATTTTCCCAGACCGGAGTAGTCAGTAGCCACGTTTTCTGAAGCATGACTATATCAAATTCATTTACTATAGCCGAAGAAGTTGTGATTAAGTGGGAAAAAGCCCTAGTATTCCAGCAACCTAAAGCGCATGCATGTAAAAGCTCAGTGGGGTCATTCTAGTGGTTTGTAGGCAGGTAAACATCATTTTTTGCTGCTACAACCCAATTCCATTTAGAGTCAGGTGGTTGATCGGACCATCTCCGGCACAGTTACATCTAAGACAAGGTGCTTCTTTGGGTGTCGGAATATTTCCCAGATTTGAAGTGCAACTCTGTTCATTGATTCCATTATGGTGATTGGACATAACTGGGGGAAGAGGTGTAATGGCTTCAAGACGAAGACCTTTATGAAATAGTTGCTGCCTTTCACTCCACGCGAGGTTCTTAACTATTCGAGAGTGTATAGTCATATCAGTAATATCCTGTTAAGCTGGAATAGGATATCGCACCGCATGGATATCACTAGAGTTAATTTGTTTCAATGATGGAATCGAGTTAAGTACCGTCAGAATTGTTGAGCGATTTGGAAACGGATCAGAATATACTCTGTTGAGCATCGCGATCCGAAAAAATTCATCATTAAGTGATATAAGATGAGGATTATATATCTCAGGTCTGAAGTCTTCATTAATTATAGCAAGAGGGACTGACAATGCCACCCTGGGTAATGTACCAGGAGTAGTGGTCCATTGAATCATCCCATCTGGAGGCGTAACACAGTCCACCTTAGCAGACATGATGTTCGTATTGAGGTTAGAATAATTTGGACACACTGAGCCACGGGGCATTTCCTTATCTAAAGTGCACGGTCATTTGTGAGCTATGTCTTGCAGCTTCTGATGTAACATTTTGTACTCAGCCGGATAAACATCAAAATGTACATGAAACAAAGGTGTTCATTCACTGCCTTTCCCTGTGATGGCATGTAGACTGTTGTGAACAACTTCCATAATAGAGTTATTATTATGAGAATATACAGCTAGATTCATCAAGTTTTCTGTGGTCGTATTTTGAACACTTAGTTTTAACGTCTCACTAGGTACAACTGAGCTATCGACATGAGTTGATTGAACAGAAGATGACTTACCCCTGGAGAGTCTCTCGATTGGTTCATCAGTCTTGGCTCGGCTTGTGGGATCGGACCCCACTTTTTGATTAGAGCCCCCGTCTTGATTGTCTGCAGTAGAAGAAATTGTGATTTGAGGAGGAGAAATATTGGCCACAAATTCTTTCACTTTTGACTTTGAGTTTTTAGTTTTGGAGTAGGAAAATCTTTTGATTTTTTACCTTTGCTTTGTTCAATTTGGTGATTTGTGTTTGCATTGCTAAAAATTAGCGAAGTGCGTTTCCTATTTCTTTTCCTTTTTCTTTTGTTGTTTTGGAGAATACTGGAAAAGACATCATATAGAGGTTTCTCTGTCACTTGGGTCTCAATGATTACATCGGACTCATTAATGACACAAGGTGGAGTACACTTTTGTGATGAAGGTAAGCCGACTTCATTATCAATCAGAGACCTCTCCAAAAGTGTTTCATCAATAACATCATTAGCAAGTACAGGTACATTATCTTTCATGATATTTGTATACTAAGGTAAATTCGAGGCTAACCAATCAAGTTTATTGTGAAATAGATTTAAAGAGAAAGTCTGAGAAACGGATCTACCGTCAAGAACCTCCAACAATTTCGTTAGCGTGTAGATGCACATATGTATAGCTGTTAAAGCTGATTCCAGAGCAGGATTCGAAATTGAAGGGAATCCAAAAGATAGTCGAGGAACTGGTTTACTGAAGGATGCTACCAGAGATGAGTCCGACTCACCTGGGGAAATTATATCCTCTGGGGCATCAGTAGGATAAGGTTCTGGGGAATGTGATAGGGCTGAATGTGCCTCACAACTCTGCCCAGGAGGATTTGTTAGAGTGTGAGCTTCACCAGCAGGTATCAAGGTAGCTTAAGTAGAATGGGACGTTGGTAAAGAGAGTGGCAATGTTAGGTTTTGCATTCTAACAGAAAGATTACAAGCAAAGTTCTCAGCTCCATTCGTGGTGAAAGCCGGTCTGACTACTTCCGAATAGAGAGCGGGTGGCTGTGTTTTGATGGGAGGCATCACCCTTACTGCAATACATGTTTCTGGAAGATAGCCAGCTGTTTGAAATGTTTCTTGTTCGAAGGAGTCAGTTATGGAGGTAAGACACTTTTGCATGGTAAGGTCAGAAAGTAAAGGCATAAGAGGCTGTTGGTTTAGTTCATTAGAACAAGTCTTGCAGTTAACTATTGCTAGAGGACGCACCGTGCTCGGTGCAGGGCAGATAGATGCAGTCAGGACACTCGGTTCGCCGTTCACAAGGAAATTATGAACGTCAGTAGAAGAGCCATATGATTTCTGAGATGCCTCCGCCCTCAGTGCAGAAGGACTGGAAACAGATTTTAAATGAGGCAATGGGCCTCATTACAACTCAGGCGTTAAGGTTTAACGCCACCGTTAACCCTTAACGCCTGATTCTGATTTTAACGCCTGCTTTTAGCAGGCGTTAAAAATCATGGCGCTAACCTGCCATGGTGCTAATTACGCCGCCGTAATTTACGGCGGCGTAATTAGCGAGTTCCCCACTGCCATTAAGCCCTATGGGGCAAAAATGGGAATGGGGAAGGGAAAATGGGAAATGGGGATTTACCGCCCCACTCACCTTGGAATGGGGTGGTAAATCCGCCATCCACCATGGTGTAAACAGAGTTTACACCATGGTGGTAAAGTTGGTGCACTTAGCACCAAGGTTGTAATGAGGCCCAATCTTTGTGTAAAGTGATTTGGAGGACGGGGCATACCTGAAGTTAACCGAAACATTCCTCTCACGCATAGACTAATCTACGTACAACGAAATCAGGAGTCTTGTTTTGGTTTTAAGCTGATGTCCCAAGGGGGAAGCAACAATTAAGAGTATGCAAACTCTAAGCGAGAAAGTAACCCAATGTCATAGTACTGTAAGGAGGATAACCAATTAAGCTGGAAAGAGTCCAACCAGCCCCGAGTAATTGAGCCGCTGAGCCGCGGTGCAGCGGTCAGCAGTGAGCACTCAGCAGGTACTCTTGCTGGGTGCACACGCGCTGGTGCGCGTGGCGCCTGTTTATTTAGTTACTGAGGGTGTGGTTTGTGAGTCTATACAAGATAAAATGTGTTTTAAGTATTTAAAGTTGGTATAAGGTTGAACTACAAGATAGAGTCCAGTAAATAGGGTTATATACCCATGAAAGTCCACAGGAGAGGAGAAATGAAAATCCTGGAGTAGAAAAAACAGCGTTCTTGAGCGCGATGAGATGAGGATCATACTGTGCAGACATGCAGTCAGTACTCAGCAGGTACTCTTGCTGGGTCCGTGTGCGCTGGTGTGCGAAGCACTTGTTTAATGTAGTCACTGTGGGCGTGGTTTGTGAGTCCATGAAAGTCCACAGGAGAGGAGAAATGAAAGTCCAAGAGTAGAAAAAACAGCGTTCTTGATGAGATGAGGATCGTACTGTGCAGACGTGCAGTCAGTACTCAGCAGGTACTCTTGCTGGGTGCGCCTTTAGGTTTCTCCAAAACAGCAAAGAAAGCATGTTCAACAAATAACATCATGTAACACCCCACTACTATGCTGGCAGACTTCTCAATAGTCAGCACAGTGGCTGCCAATGGTTGTTCGCAAGGGAAGCGACCCCTCATTACTGGGTCCAAAATCCCATTGTAATATGCTAGAGGCTTATACCCCAAAGTAGTTCTCTGTGTGAGCACTGCTGTCATGATTGTTCCATTCGTGTGTGAAAATAAACAGAATCCTCAGAATAATTCAGAATCCCTAAAACTAGAGCTGTGCAAATTGCTTTTTTTTAACTCATCAAACCCTTCCTCCATTTCCTCAGACCATACAATCTTTTCCTGATTCACCTGAACCTTGTTCAGGGCCTGCAAAAAGGGTCTTGTGTATGAACTATAATCAAATACCCATGCTCTGACATAATGCACAATCCCAAAAATTGTTGCATAGTGTGCAGTTTTAATTTTTTTTTAAATTGCCTCAGCTCTTTCAGGTATAACATTCTTTTGCTTAGGCAAGATTAACTGAGCTATGTATAACACTTCTTCTTGAAAATACTGCAAATTTTCTTTGTCCACTTTATATCCCTTCTCTGCTAGGATGATCATTAGCTAAACTGAGTAATGTCTGCACTCTTCTTCTGATGTACTGCAGACCACAATATCAACTATGTATTGCAGCACGACACTTGGCAAATCAACATTGCTTAAGTCCATCTGCAGGACTCTACTGAAAATTGATGGAGACTCACATTACCCTTATAGCATTCTTGTGCTTTTCAGCTTAGTTTGACGAAACTTAAATGACGTCAGATCCTGAGAATCTTTATGCAACCGGATTGAGAAAAATGCATTTTTCATATCAATCACAGTGAAATATCACACCTCAACAGGGATACTACATAAGATCTTTGCCGGGTTAGGAACTAGAGGAAACTCGGCCTCCACAATCTGGTCAATTGGCCTCAGATCTTGAATTAAACACCACACCCCGTCCCTTAGATTTTTTGATAGGGTACACTATATTATTGCATGGAGACTCTGAAGTCACTAAAATCCCCTGATCCACCAAGGCGAATATTGTCTTAAAACTACCCTTGTCTGCCTCTCGAGACATAGGATACTTCCTTGCTCGAGGCAAAATTGCTCCTGGCTTCAGTTTGATCTTAACTTCTCCAACCCCTTTAACAGGCCTATGTCCTAGGGGCCCATAGTCCATAAAGAAACTGGCACTTTCGCCATATCTTCATAAAAAAATGCAGGACGCTGTCACACTTTCATCATTTTCTGTTGAACCTTGCGTCTTTCTGCCCTAACCCATTATGTAATGCTCATCTCAAATACTACTTCGTCATCAGATGGGTCATCTCTAGATATTGCCTCATCAGTAATGTCAGTCAATCTATAACCCTCTCCTGTACCAATCACTGTGCTCCATGATCTGCCGTCATCATCAAATCCTATGACCATCACCAATTCTACTCGCACTACAGCTGCTTGTAACTCCAAGGCAAATATCCCTCCATTCTCTTCATTCATGGGAATATCTGCCCTAAAGTGAAATTCATCAGGTATTCTCATAGTTTTTCCCACTTTTTCCATGCACTTGCGAGTTCTCAATGTCACTGGGCCTAGTAAGATTGTTGTTTTGTTCTCCCCCTTGCCCCCTTGCCTTGTCACACTCTGAAACACTTGTGTATGAGTGCAATAGAAATAAAATATCAACATCAACATCAATATCACTTTATCAGGCAGCCATGTTTACAAAATGCGTACCTCATAGTGAAAACTTCCGGTTCTAACGGGGCTCCTCGTATGGCTATTTGCCCTGTGAATGCCATGATAAATTCTCCCACGTTTAAATAATGTATTCCTGATGTTGAACACACTATGCCTTCACCAGTGAAAGTAATCATCATGTTTAGTTTCGTCATTAAATCTCGCCCCAGTGTATTAACTGATGTCTTCCTTAATTACAACAATGGAACAGACATATGGCATTCTCCTATAGTGACTGGACATTTCTCAGTAAAAGGAACTTGTAGCTCCCGAGAACCCTTGAGCATTCATGGCATTACCCGATAATGAAAATGTTCTCTCTCGTATACATGAGCGAGTCTCTCCCATGTCTACTAAAAAAGAAAAGGATTTGCCTCTTATAGTGACGTCAACCCTCGCTTCCTCTTGAGGATTGGGAGTCACAGATACTATTGAACACATCAAGTCACCCAGTGAGCTGTACTATTGTGGGTGCATACTTATCCCTGTGCCCGTGAAAGGATTCCCACCGTCGACAGTGACATCCCCTATTTTAGGAGTCAATAATTGTCCTGTGTTTGCGCACTGTTGAATCTGTATGGGTGCATTCTGTGACTGCCCTTGTGGCCGATTCAATGGTGCTTGCTGTGGCTGAAAAGCCTGTTCCATTCTCGGTGCTTGTGCTTGATACACTCTCTGATCTTGGGCAAACCCGTCCCTACTTATTCAGATGGATAAGCAGTCCCCACCTCTTGAGAACTGCCCGTTCTGTACATACCCTTGGCTCCCACATGTTCATGCTATGTGCCCTGTCATTTCACATGTCCAACAAACAGGGAGGGGTCTTCTGATTTGTCCTCCCTGCATGCCTTGATAATCATTCTGCATAGTTGAAAACCCACCTTGGTTACTCTGAACATTTCCTTGATTATTCTGAAAGTCCCCTCTTCCGCTGAAGCTTCCCCTACCTCTTGGTACGAATCCGTTCCCTCCTTGATCAAACTGCTGTTGGTTATCCACCTGCCACATGCCTGCTGTTTCCTGTGATCCTGGCCCTTCTCCACTATTTAACATCTCCCCCTATTATAGAGCATACTTTGATAGTTTCTTATGTACTAGCTGAGCTTCCTTGAGCTTCCTAGCATTGTCTTTCTTTTGATTTTTCTCCTGCAACAATCGGCAATGATGCACAATGGTCAGCTGTATTTATTCCCATGGTTTCGCCTCCATACCCACCAGCTTCTTGAGCTGTCTCTGTACCTTGTCTGGTAGTCCCTGACATAATATATGAAAAAACACAGGTATAGATTTTCCCCACGACTCCCGTGTTTCCAAAGACCACTGCTCTTGAAAATTCTGAATGTAAATAAGCGGATCCTCCCCTTCTTGTATCGTACATGCCATGATAGCGTCCATGTCTGACGTATCAGGATATTGTACTCGAAGAGCTTTCCAGACTGCCGATCTACAGTTATTAAACGGCGCTCCATCGTGCGCTGTGTTCTGTGCAGTGACACTCAAGTATCCTGCTCTCGACCAAATGTCATCAGCCCTCTCCCAAAGGATAGCTGCTAGAAGACCCTTAATGTCCCCTATGATGAGCGTATTTCCTCGTGTCATTTTCTCTAATTCTTAGATCCATTTTCCAGCACCCGACGTCAAACTCTGGAGTTTACACCTTAAATTATCCTTATCCATCTGGGGCCACGGTCCCTACATGGTCTGGCCCCTCCTTTTTCTAACAAGGGGAACTGCAAAACCCTAAAATCGCACTTGTCTCCCATCTTCTGCCTGTTCATAGTAGGGACAATGGTTCTGCACTGCCTTCTTCCTGGTAATGACCTTAGCCTGCTCACATAGGGTGGTGAGTCCCCCCTCTTACTAAGAGGTTGCCTTTTAGGTCAATCTGGCTGTGCCAAGGGCTCTGGCATCCTCGATTAAGGTCTGACCATCTTACTTCATTATCTGTCAGAGAACACCCCTTGGGACCACATGCACTAGCACCCTACTCCCCACAAAAGCTTTCTCTGTCTTCGTCTGACTTATCTTGTCCCCAACTAGTGTGACTTCCCTCTTTCTCATTTCTGTTTAATGTTAGTTTGTCTAAAGACAAAGCTCTATGGTCGAGGCTGAACAAACCCCCCTCTTTGCCTCGCAACTGTGCACCTTCAAATTGATCGTCTTTCCCTTTATTTCTCCATTCACTTTTTTTCCTCATCTCTTGATAAGCCTTCTCGATTCTGTCTCCAATTGCTCCTATATCAAAATTATCTTCCAAGTCTACTCTACAGGATCCTGGCATTGGTTCTTGTGTCCGGAAGAACTCCTCTATGTCCTCCCAAGCCACTACTGGATTAGGTTCCATTAACTCTTTCTCCATGCAATCAATGTCACGTGCCCTTTGCCTTCTCTTTCGTTCCATTTCCTCGTCAAACTCTCTTTCTTTCTCTTCTTCCTCCCTAACCCTTTCATCTTCCTGTCTTTTCACCTCTCTTCTCTCGTTTGCTCTACATACTTCTTCACCTCTGCATCTTTGCATTCTTTTATCTCTTAATTTCTGTTCTTCATCTTCTTCTCTTCTCTTTTCTAACATGTCTCGTTCTTAGATTGCTTTTTGTCTGTTGTCATACTTTTTCTGCTCCTCTACTCTCTCCTGTTTTCTCAACTGTTCATCTTGATACAGTTGTTCCCGTCTTTGTCTATTCTTTCATTTAGCCTCATCTTCTTTTAATCGTTCCTCTCGTTCTGTCTTTTTTTATCTTGTTCATCCTGATCTTCCCTTTGCCTTGCTTCCTCAATGCTCTATCCATCAAATTTGAGCAATATCTGACTGCCCATCCATTCTTTCTGTATGATCACTACCTTGTCAGCTTAGTCTTTCTCTCCTTTCCATCTGAAGCCCAACAAGGCTGAAACTGACATATCTTGTTGTTCACTTCTCTCTTTGTCCCGTGGGACTTTAGAGATCACATCCCTTTCTGGAGTCTTTTCTGGACTCTCGTCGCTGCTACGTGCAGGCGGCTCATATGTTGGATTACTGTACCCTGTCACTGCCTTAAATTCTCTTAAAGGATATAATCCTTCATCTTTGGCACTATCGCCATTTACTTCAGGCACGGTAGGCGGAGCAGAAGGCTCAACACTTCCCTCTTTGCACTGGTTAAGCATCCAGTTGTCAGTATGCAGGTCTTCCCTTTCCTCCTGGTACATCTTCCAAAGCTCCAAGCTAGCTATTCTCTTTTCTAGCTTTTTTCACTTGTAATCTGCGTGCAAGTATGTCGTCATATGTTGCAAAACTTCTTTGGACAGCTATCCCCCTTGTGGCGATGGCATGAACATTTTATCTGCCGTGCACATAACCATTCTGCACTGTACTGTTTAAGCTTGGGTGCACATTTTGGCAGCTGCCTGCACAAGTGTATAAGCGGAGTAACATCCTCCATCATGACTAGTCACAATCGACTGTCAAAACGTACTGTTATTTTACATAGATAAATACTTTTCAGAAAAATAATACAAAATGAGCGTGCACCAATCGTCGCAGCTCCAAACCTCTATGTTTTACTTTACTCTGATCTACCTATTCAATGAACAGTTCTTCAATATTTAATCATTTCTTTACTACACACATTTAATATACAGACAGACAGACAGACAGACAGACTGACTGACTAGCCGGCCCACATACACTTCCGTGCTTCTTGTGACTACTCTCCCCCCTAATAATGACTCTGATCGGAGTATGAGTTGTTCTCTTTAATGATCCTTGATCGTTCGTAGCCTAGCTATGTCCACTTGGACTTTAAAACACTCCTTCTAAATGTCCTTGACGTAGGATACTGGGCTTATCATATGGATCGTTCCTTGTCCATATACCTTAAATTATGACGTTCTTTGTACTTAAACCAAACTACCCCAACCAACCCTCCGTTACTCTTTCCCCGTTATCCCGCTATTGCTTTCCCCACTCAATGCTCATTCATCAGTTGCCCTCTCGCTTACTCTACTCACCATTCGCGTTTTTGACTTCTGACCCTCGAGATCGTCTCCTCCTCAACCAGCCGCTTCAGACTTCGGTCCGCTCAGCTGCCTGTAGAAACCAGGAGGGGATTCTGTGAAAGAGGGACTACGTACCCAGCTTGCTGCTTGCGTTACTGCTTGCGTTACTGCATCTGTACAATTGTAAAATGACTTTGCATTTTCATCATCATTTCTGTAGCATGAGCATCTTCATCTCAAGCCCGAAATGTTGCTCATCTTTAACACTTTCCTCCTTAATCCTATAGAACGTTTATGATCTTCAGCTTCTTGCCTCTTTTCTGGATGTGTCAGCTCTGCTTTGCATGAAGTCACCAATTTTCTTTTCTGCTAATTTTCACACTTCCTCCAGGATTTCATTCAGATGGCCATCATATTGTCATGAATGAATATATGGTTTCCTTAATGGTACCTTACTTCCATGATTCTTTTCGGTATAGGTATTTTCACTGGTACTGCACGTGTCTCAAACTCTAGCTCCCAACATATAGGCAAAAAGGGAGTGGACCTTTGGTGGGGGTGCTTGGCTCCTTTTCTGCATGCGGAACTCAGGCAGCATCTCCTGCAAACCTGCGTTGCTCCACATCTTGGCGTTGTCTTGCCAGGGCTTTGCCGCAGAAGGTCCGAACCTTGGATATTATAGGCTCGGTAGCGTGGACGTAACAAACATGTTATGTGGAAATCGGGCAGTATCTCCTGTGAACCTGCATCTTTCAACACCCCAGCCTTGTCCTGCGAGGGCTTTGCTGCAGAAGGTCCGAACCTTGGATATTATAGGCTCGGTAGCGTGGACATAACAAACGTGTTACATGGAAATTGGGCAGCATCTTCTGCGAACCTGTGTTGTTCAACACCGCCGCCTATGCTGCGAGGGCTTCATCAATGGGTTGATGAAAAAGAGTGATGGGGTAATTTTGTTCGAATCCTACATTAGATGGAGTGGACAACTCCTGTTGTACGGTTTTGCAAAAGGGCCCCTACAGGCAATTTTAATTGTTTCCACCGAGTACTGGAAAAGTCAATTGCAAAACATAGGCAAAAATCAACTTTTCTCTTCACTTTTACACTACATGTTTGCAAAAATGCAAATCTCTCCCACAATTAATGATTTGGAATCAGCTTGCTTTTACCAATGAAGCAACAATCATTGGAAGTCATTTTCCGAGTCCTGTGGCGTGAAAAAAGTGGTGGTAAAATGATTTTTTGATTGTAGCTTTATTTTCCCAATCTTGAACAGAAGCCTAGGAGCTCCAGAATGCAAATTAATGAGAATGTACAAAGAATCTCATACAGACACAAAGTGAAATGAAATGCATAACAAAAGTCATTGTTTCACACAGCTTGTTCTGTACCCTCATCATGTCTAATCCCCCAAAAATGACACTTACAAAGCCTATTAAAACCTTATATAATTTAAAGAAAAAAGTGCCAGTTACCTTTCCCCATCACTAATCACATCCTATTTTAAATAATCTGCTGCTGAGGCATGTTAATAAAATAGGGCCTCCCTGGGAGAGCCTGCGCAGTCCCGGCTAATTGTCAGAGGAGATAGACAGAACATGGGTGTCCCATGGGCATTTGTTTCTTGTCCTACTGTTAAATCCACCAAGGATTGCACTTTCCAGGAAATATTTAAATACCCTTTTTTAGTTTTAAAAGAATTGAACCATTTCTACTTTGGCAGAAACATAACAGTACATGTTTTTTTCTTGTGCTATTTTCCAGGTATTCGTGATCAATCATCTGAGAGGCAAATGTTCATTGGGGGGGCAGTCCTCCAGTCCAAGTAGCCTGTCTGTCACTGGTGGGATCTGGTAAGATCCCATAGCAGATAACTTCAATTTCTTGCACTGCCTAAAAACCCTATAACCAAAAATGTGATGGGTGGTAGGTTTTGAATAAATCTGAACCACTGGCACTGCTCTCAGCAATCTTCCACACCACCGTGTTTTAGCTTGTCTGTTCCATTGTAAAAGGGGTCCAGCCAAATGCAAATCAGTCAGGTACTGCCACCAATGGTAGCAGCCCAAACCAAACTGCTAGGCCAGCTCCCCTCTGCAGGGAAACGCAAACAACCCCAGACAAGTTTCAGCCTTGTTGAGCTTCATCAGTGAGGTGCGGCTTCGTACGCTATGGCACAGCGAGCAAGGGGCCCATGTCTGGGCACACCCTCTCACACAGGGAGAAAAACTATTACCAACAAAGTGATGGGTGGAAGGTTTTGAAAAAATCTGAACCACTGGCACTGCTCTGGGCAACCTTACACACCACCGTTTTTTAGCCCGTCTGTGAAATTTCAAAAGGAGTCCAGCAGTTACATCATACTTTCCAAACAAGACCCACAATATACATGATCCATTCTGTTTGCATGCAAACACTGTTAATAGTTACTCAAATAGAATGACCTTATCAAATTAGTACTTATCATTTCATTTTACGAATTCCAATGGACTCACATACCGATGCACAGACATCACAGTACTGCACTACTGTTAAAAGATGCAGTCCAAATTCTGGCTACCCACAGTCTGTACAGTGCTCCGCGGCTCTCAAGCAAGGTCTGTGCTTTAAGCAAAATAAATAAATAAATAAAAAATAATTCATGAAAGGTTCTGGCTGAGCAGGCTAGGCTTCCCTCAAGACAAAAATACATACTATTTAGGTCAGAACCCCACTGGTAAGCATGAGAAGATCTGAAGCTGGTCTATACTCACCATCCTAGCCTCGACATTTTCAGGTAGGGCCATTTTGGACCAACTCAGTGAGGTGATGCTTCGATTTTCTAAGTGTATCAAGCAAGGCAGCCACATCTGGGCATATACATTTTAGCTTAGGGAGACAAACTGAAACCAACATGCATTTGCAACGCCAACAGTTTGGGCTTTTGAGTACACATGGGATAGGCATTTGCCAGGCACTGCCATAAGGGTACCGTCTGGCCATAAAATGCGATAATCTGGAAAATGGTGCGAGTATCTAGGCATATGATGTCATTTTCTGGCAGATGTCTGTCGTATACCAATACACAAGCCAACATTAGTGGCTTTGCGATTCCTTTAGAATGGACTCCAGTGCAAGGAACAGATGTGAGAACACACTTATTGCTTTTAAATCTAATGGCTGAAAACAAGCATTGTTAAGAGATTGTTTTAATTACAACAGGAGCTCATTTACAAAGGCAATTAAGTCATTAAAAACTCAAAAGAATGCTTAGATATAACACAAGCAGGCCCTATTCAGCACAAGGTTTGATGTTACTTTGTGAGAGAGCTAGATCAAAAAGTACCGGTATGTTTCAGCAGGGAGGGACAGGCAGTTGGTGGGAATACCATAGGAATTAACATGGCAATGCATGGGTAAACGACCAAATTCGTCCATAGAAAGTTTGTCCCTCCTAACATCTCCATACTATCTTTGGTCCCATGTAATTGTTCTTGCTTACACCTAAGCGCCTAATTCAAAGCCTTACATCAAATCACTTTTTGATTTTACTACACTCTCCCCTACCAACCTTATTGTTTCAGTAGTTAATGCAGCAGAATATATACTTTGAATGTAATTTGTAAGGGCCCTCAGTTTGATGGATGTAAGTCTCTGAATCAGCCATAACCACTGGCATTGCTTGGCCAGCCTTCCATACCATTGTTTGCAAATCAGCCTTGGCCCTGACACGAATATCAGCAGCCCTGCCCAAACTGCTGGACCACAAGGCCTAAACATGCTTGCAGTGGCTTGTGTTCCAGTGCACAGGGGACACGGCTTAGCAATTGAGACTAAACTGTACTGTTTGGTGGCAGAACCAAGTCTCTGATGGCTTGTCCCCTTCTGTAACGGCACAGACATGTTTAAGAATTATGGACTGGAAGACTGCCCAGTGAAATGATAATGGTAATGCCCACTTCTAAGTCTTGCTTCAAATAACCTTTTGATTTTACTACACTCTCCTCTCCAGAATTACATTTTTCTTACTAGCAACCTTATTTGTAAACTTCTACATAAGTAGTTAATGCAGCAATATATATACTTTGAATGTAATTTGTCAGGGCTATTAACCATTTATTCACCTGCTGCAGAAATTTGTTTCCAAGCATCATCCCCTGCCATTTATTGTCTGATACAGTTAACCATCTTATTAAGCATGATGGTAACAAAAAGCTATATTTTCACATAGAAAACATACTTTATATTAAAGAAATCAACTTGATAGGTTTGGAAAAAATAGCTACCTTGTAAATGAGAGGTTTGAAATGAAAATAAGATGAACTGTGCAGTTAAAGAAAAGCAACACAGGAACTTGCAAGCTAGTTGTAGGCTGCCTGCTTTAGCAAGTGTGCTACCTTACTTAGAGGTGTGAATGGCCCTCCAGCGCCCTGGTCATTTCTGCTTTCATGGCTGTGGGGCATAAATCATTGTCCAAGGCAAGCAAACAAATCCGGGCCGGGTCTCCTGCTGTGCAGACCCTCAGAATGCTAATCGCTAAATCCCCCTTTGTGAAAACATAAAAATAATATGAGGCCGGGAAGCCCAAAAAGAAACACACCAACACAGGTTACAAAGAACATACAAGTGCTTTATTTAAAAGCTACAACAGTTACCAAAGTCAATTGACAAACGGATAGCTATTCGGCTCTCAGAGTAACGTAACGAACTTCAACGAAGGTTCGATGCATTAGTAAGAGGGACCGTACATTGGAATACTTGGGCTAGTTATACTCTTTATCCAGCCCTTGGCCAACCCCCTCGCGGGTCAACCATTCTAGGAATCGGGCTTATGGGTTCCTTGCCAGGTCAATCCTATAATATATGAATTTTGATTAGTTTCGCTGATATAGTTGTACATTTACACATAGGTCAGCAATAGGACAAGGTCTCAGTTCGCAACCCCGACAAGTGGCCTACAGGCATATTAATTATTGGTGTGTACGGAGGTCACAACGGCCAGAATCTTACTCTGAATGTCATTCGGCCTCCATTTTGATGTTCAGGGTGACTTCCACATTACAAGAGAACCTAAAATGGCGGCTTAATCCAAGATGGCGACTTACATTACTTTCTCTAAGGTCAAAACCTTGTCGCAGAGTTTGTTCGCATATGATGTTTAGACAACTTGGCGTAGGCCAATACACATACAATTGCTGCGATAGGAGGCATAATATTGTTTCAGTTCCGACAAACCCTCCTTTTGGCCTATGCCAAGTGCTAACATAATTTCTAATACTTCTGTAAATAACTCCATGCATTATTGTCCATACATCCTGAATCATTATCTGTAATGCCTATAGCCATTAGGTCGTTCATCAGAACCTCTTGTAACACAAACTCTTTAGATGCTGTATCTGGGGCGTACATTTTGTGCCCTACTGTGCTCACCGCTTGAGTACAACACCTCCCTAGCATTGCACATATACTAGGTAGACATTGGAAACAGCAACAAAGGAATAGCATGATTCCCAAAATAACCAGGTTAACAGAAAGCACCTTCCAACCCCAGGATCGTAGAGAATCCCAGACCAGGCGCTAATATTCCAATCTCCCACCGGAACATGCACCTCAGAACTAAGGATGTGCAAGTTCTGTATTGCTTTAGAAATTGTCGGCGAGGAGTCTGGTACGAAAACACAGCAAGCGGACCCCACTAATTTGCATACTCCACCACGTTCTGCCAGAATGACATCTAATGCCATCCGATTTTGGAGTGCTACCAATCTTATTGCCTTTTGTTCTAGTGTCATATTGTAGAGTATATCCGTCGTCCAGTTGATGGTTCTCTCCAGTACTCTTGCTAACCCCCTAATGTTTTCAGAGTTTGCTATCTGTCCCCAAAAGGGCACAACTGATTTCGCTATATCTCCCAATACTTGCCCAGGGGTATCTTCATTCTCGTCCCGTTGTGGGCGAGCCTTAGAAACTTCCAACGTACTAGCTATAAATACCCCAGGTAACAGGATTCCTAAATAATAGGTTCCTTGCCAATCCTTGGGCAACCAGGGAAATGCTGAACTACCACAAACGAAATAAACAGGCCCCCCTACATACAGAGGCCTGTTCTCCCCAGTCAAATTTACAATGTTTACACAACCTTCAAAATCTCCCATTGGCCGAGTGCAATTTCTTTGTAAACAGAAGGGGACTGAATCGGGGCAATGATTAATAGAGTAGGAAGGGGGCACAGCGTTCTTATTGCCTATCAGAGCCATTTTAAAGGAAATTAGAGTTTGGAAAGGAAGAGATAGTTTATCAGATGGCCTAATAGAAGCGACATTTGGTCTACTTCTATTTGCAAAAAGCGAGCATCCCAGGGGAGTCAATTCACGTTTCTCAAAATCGTTTAAATTAGTTCCATCAAAGTTCCCTGAGATGCTATCATTCCAACGGCCAAAGAATAGTGCTCTAAGAGAGGCATAGCAAGCAGTCGTTAAAGGTAAAGGGTGAATATACCATCCTAGCCCCTTGTTCCCATGTTGCGGTAAATGGGTGCAAATCCAGCAATTACTCTTATTAAAAATGGCATGCGTTGCATTCATTACTATCATTAAAGTGTTATTATGATACTTTCGTCTATGCTGGGAGTCTCTAGGTGACAAGGTGTGAAGGTGTACAGAGGGAGTCAAAGCAGTAGGTACAATCTCAATTGGCAGTAGAGGTTTTAGAGGGTAGATTTCTTCGAAGTACCAAAGTCCCACAGCGGTAATTACACAAATTCCAATTATTATTAACACAACACAGCAATACGTTTTCGGGGCCCAGGCACATTGTTCGTTGTCCTAGTTGGTCACCCCCTTATTTACAAGTCCAATGCGGGGAGCAGCGGTGGAGGTGGCAGGCATCGTAGTTTCTCAATCGACGACCCCAATGTTCGTTGATGGCGACACTACGGTCGCGCGACTTCTTAGTCCTTCCCAACCCTAGCCAGCAAAATCCCTTTTTTTCCTTTTGATCGAAAGGAACTTTCTTTTACAAGAGAAAACTTTCAATCACTTCTTCTTCTCAGATGCACGGAAAAAGACCCGTGCCGTAGTTCTATTTTCTTCGTCGAAGGTCGTACCTGGTGGTACCCAAAACTGTTTGATCCGCAAACAAGGTAACGTCACTTCCTGACGGAGGCGACGTATCGGAGGCGACGGAAGTTGCAGAACTTGAAACAATGTTTTCCGGAAATGACTTTTTCAAAGAATGCGGGTACGAAATGGACTGTTCCCCAAGCTCCACAGGCTCAGGGAAATTCTCCGACGCACTCACAGTGCTGTTTGCTAATCCAGGATCAGAGATTGTAGCATCAGCGAGGGGTTCTGCTTCTTCTGTAACGTGTGGCGTCGGGTCAGGAAGTTTCTTGACATGCGTCGCATGGATCCAATGTTTTTTTCCAGCCACCCGCACTGCTGTCTGGGTGACCAACAGCACCTGGTAGGGTCCCCTCCACCGAGGAGCGAGACAGGAAGACCTTTCGTAGGCCTTCACTAGGACCCAACTTCCAGGCTGAATATCGTGTCCTGGGTCCGTAAACCGTACAGGTAAAGCTGATTGGACCTGATGATAAATGAAATACAGATTTTTAGTCAACTGGTTGCAGTAGTCTACAAGCAATACATTGTCAACCTCCCTCAATGTTTTAGGCCTTGGAAGACCCCAAATATTAGCAGGTCTCCCCATCACTACCTCAAAGGGGGAGAGCACCGTCTTAGTTTGAGGTGTTATTCGCATGGCTAACAATACAATGGGTAAGGCATCTGGCCATTTTAGTTTGGTGTCGGCACATGTTTTTGCAAGTTTAGTCTTCAGAATGCCGTTATGTCCTTCTACCAACCCAGCACTTTGAGGATGTCTAGCTGAGTGAAATCGTTTTTCAATGTGTAACGCTGTGCATATCTGCAAAATTACTGCTGCAACAAAATGGGGACCATTGTCCGACCAAATTACCCTTGGAAGCCCAAATCATGGAAAGAATTCTTTTACCATAGTCTTTGCAGTGGTCATGGCAGTAGCATCTTTAACGGGGAAAGCCTCGACCCATTTACTAAAAGCACAAATAATCACAAGAACATATTTTAGATTGCTACACCGTTCCATCTCGATAAAATCAAAGTGGATGACCTCGAAGGGAACAGAAGGGGGCCCAAAGCTTCCCCTTGGAGTTACTGTCCCCTTCCCCACATTGTGCTGTAAGCAAATCATACAATTCTGAACATGGCGCTGTGCAATCTTCGAAATGTTATCATTCACCCATACTTGTTCTAACATTTTCGTGATCTGCTGAGCACACACATGCGTAGGACCGTGTGCCATCGTAACCATTGCCAGCACATATGAATCAGGGAGCAACCATTTTCCTTCAGATGTATACACCCAACACCCATCATCATCCAGTTTCCCCATTCCTTCAGCCCACCTTTTAGACTCTTCTATTGTGGCATCAGTTTGAATATCTCGCACAGACCCAATACCCTCATCCATTACATAGGCATCTTTTTTTCCCTTAGAGCATACATGTCTGCGCCAAGGTCTGTAGCCATTTGCCTGGCTATCTGGTCAGCAAAAGCGTTCCCTTTTCCCACATCATCTATGACCTTACGATGTGCTGCACATTTCATGATCGCTAACTGCCTAGAGAGTGAGAGTGCCTAGAGCAATTGCACTATCAGGGGACCATGCTGGATCTTGGTCCCATGTGAGGTTAGGAACCCCCTTTCTGACCAGAGCCTCCCAAAGTTGTGAGTCACCCAAAGGCGTACTGGCTATCAGTATATATGTTTACTGTATGCCCTTCAGAGAGTTCACAAGCTCGGGTCAACGCTATAATCTCTGCGGCCTGCACGGAGTTATGCGGAATTCTCTTAGTTTCAACTTCCGTACTCAACGTAGTAACTGCATAGGCAGCTGTAGATGTACCATCTGGGAGTTTGAAGCAGGAGCCATCACAAAACAGCTCCCCTTCTGCATTACCTAAAGGAGTATCTATAAGATCTATCCTGCCCTTCGTTTCCTGTTCAGTGGTATACAGGCAGTCATGTAATTCTTCATCACCGCAAACAGTAATTTGCGGGAAAGGTAGAAGTTCAGCCGGATTAAGAACACAACACCTCTTAATTTGAATGTGAGGGGCAAACAGGATTAATTCATACCTTGTCAGCCGTGCAGAAGTGAGGTGTTGCGTTTGGGTTTTATTCAATAGGATATCTACAGAGTGAGGTACCATCAAAATTAAATCATGGCCTAGGACCATTCCCTCACTCTGTTTTACAGACGCGGCAGCAGCAGCGACAGCTCGCAAACATCTTGGCAAAGCGCATGCGACAGGATCAAGGGTGGAGGAGTAGTAGCCGCGTGGCCTATTCTTCCCTCCGTGTTCCTGTGTTAACACAGCCAAAGCACATCCATCCCATTCATGCACAAACAACACAAAGGCCTTGTCATAATTTGGAGTACCCAGAACCGGTGCAGAGCATAACGCGGTTTTGAGAAGCTCAAATGATCGTTGATGTTCCGATTTCCATGGCAGCGGCAGAGAAATGCCCTTCTTCGTCAAAGCCAACATCGGTTTTATCACTAGTGAAAAGTTCGGGATCCACAACCTACAGTAAGAAGTCATACCTATTAAGGCCCTGACTTCCTTCTGTGTATTTGGAACAGACATGCCAGAAATGAGTTTTATTCTTTCAGGTGTCAATCTTCTCCCCTCCTTTGACAGGAGGTAGCCTAAATAGGCGACCTCCTGACAACAATATTGAAATTTCTTGAGCAAAGCTTTATGACCGTTTTCGGCCAGATGAAAAAGTAACAATACAGTGCCTTCTTTACAAGCACTTTCAGAATCTGCAGCCAAAAGCAAATCATCGACATACTGAAGTAGTGTACAAGTAGGTGGCAATTCAAGGGTGTCGAGATGCTCTTTCAAAGCTGTACTATAAATGCTTGGACTTTCAGTATACCCTTGAGGTGCCCGAGTAAATGTAAATGAACGTCCTCCCAAGGTGAACGCGAACAAATATCTACTCTCCTTGTCTATAGGAATGCTAAAGAAAGCATTCTTTAAATCCACAACACTAAAGTGCGTAGCCGTAGCAGGGATCATTGTTAGTATCGTTGTTACATCAGGCACAATTGGAAATTGTGGGGCGACAACTTTGTTAATAGCACGAAGATCAATTATAAAACGGTATGGGATTGCATTGTCGCCTTTCTTGTATATAGGCAAAATTGGGCTGTTACATAAACTACCTACAATCTCTTCAATCACCCCTCGATGCACAAAATCGGAGACAATGCACTTCAAAGCACGCTCGCCCTCAACTGATATTTTATATTGCGGAATGCGTGGAAGTTTAACTCCATGCTTCAAAACTATTTTAACGGGCTCAATCTGTAGCACCCCGACATAATTGTCGTCCGCCGCCCATAAACATTCTGGAACAACACTAAACTCAGGAGGCAATGGTCGAGTCAAAAACTGAGAATTGGGAAGTTGCTGTGGTGAAACCGTCAGTCGTACTCCATCAGAGGAACAATGAATTACTGCATTCAATTTCTTCAACAGATTTAACCCCAGCAAATTCTCTCCACAGTTCGAAGTCAGAAGGAAGGGACAATGGTCCGTAAAGGGACCCAAAGAAACAGACACCGGCGAAGAAACCGGACAAACAATTGGTATACCAGAAAACCCTACAGAAACATTTGTTTGCCCTGACAGTGGAATGTTTGGAACCCGGGAATGATCAATGGAGCACTTCTGTGCTCCAGTGTCTATCAAAAACTGATGTTTCCTATTCCCGACTAACAATTCAACGTAGGGACCTTTCTGATTAACGGGAATAGGTGAGGGTTCCAAACCCTGCTTCGGGCAGTCCTAACGGAATAAAATGTTATCGGAAGGAAGCTCTTCAGAAAGGTAGGCAGCAGAGGGGTGATCAAATATGTTTCTTGCGTCCACACTCGAAGTCTGAATTTCCCATGAAAAAGGTTGCTGAGGATCTTGTGAAAACTGACCTCTATCAGGGCCCCCTGCTCCAGGGCCACCTCTAGGTCGTCTACCCATACTCCCAAACGCATTGTTTGACCTTTGTCGAAGGACGGGGCACTGTGCTCGCCAATGAAGGCACATTGATTAACATTCACAGGACCCAAAGGAGCGTTTCCGTTTGGGACATACTGACCTCTGATCTGTGACGTACTTCCTCTGGGATTTCTAACAATTTGTTGTAACAATACTTTTGTCTTCAAATCTCCTTTCCTCTTCTCTATTTTCTCTTTTTCATTATTCACACGGTTCTCATAATACTGAGCCATGTGCAAAACTTCAGATTGGGATTTCGCCTGCCAAGCGCTCTCAGAGGACATAATCTGTAACTGGATGTCGGGCAACAACCCACGTACAAATTTGTCCACAAACAACCTTTTCCCAGACTCTGTGCCCAAGCCCTGTCCACTGAAATCAGAGAATACCTGTTCGAATCTATAAAAGAACTCGGTGGCACCTTCAGTTTTTCCTTGAACACAGGCCGTAAGCTTGTCCCAAATAATTCTTTTCTCAGGAATTATGGTTTTCAATTTTGCGACAATTCTATCAGGCAAAGTAAGAATTACCTGAGGTGGTTTCTCACCAGCTGGTCTTTCCCGATCAATCCCAGTCATGTTAGCCCACGTATCTCCTAATCCTGGCACATCGTCTATTGTTCGAACCTGCTTCCATAAATCTACGGGCAGGAGTACAGGGAATAGCAAGTCAATGTCACTCAAGGTGAACACAGAGGACTGCAAAACAGACTCTATCTCTTTGTAGAATCCTGTCAGGTTTTTCCTGATATCGGGAATTGATTGTCTAATAGTGTTCACTTCCTGTCGTGAAAACGGGGCGTGAACAAATTGTGATACATAATGTGCAGGGATATCCACAGCGGGTGCACCAGTCCCAGCGTTAGCGGGAATCTCAACCTTTGGGACAAATGTCGGAGGAACCTCTCTCATAGGCAACTGAGATATAGGTAACTCTGACCGCTTACTAAGCAACAGAGCCAGGTCGAGCGATAAGGCAGTCGAAGAAGTGTCGGGCGAAAAAGCCCTTTTACAAATATACAATAACTCTATAGGACAACTAACCTTCTTCCTTACACATTCTTCCTGCAGGTACTGTACCATTACCTGAATCACCTTCCTCTGCATTTCTACTGTATACTGACTATACGTGTCATATACTTCATCTGGCGATATCGATGAATCCGAGATCCATTGAATCGCATCTTTGGTACAAATTCGTACTTCCTCAGGTGCCGATCTACGACACGGAAGGAACCGTTTCTGCACATACATACTGTCGTCTTCATCATCCTCATCTCGTGATTTCTCAAAGTCCCTCCTATACTCAAACAATCTTTCAACATGACCATGTACTTTCTCCTATGTGTCCCTCGAAAGTGCTAAAGCATTTAGATCCCTCACCCCTTGTGGGAGATCCAAATTTTGTAATCTACCCCACATCACACATAAATGAGTCCCCAAACCTTCGATAAAAACATTTTTCTTGGGAAAATTGTTCAAATTTGATAATGTGGAAAAAACGTTAACTTGATCACCTTTCTCCATACAGTGCTTAGCCCATGCAAATAATTCTCGTTTCTTGTCTGCGGAAACAGTATTACGAGTGACAATCTTTGATCCCGCACCCTGATCAACTTCAGTCAATACAGAACCACTTGAGAGCGGAGGTGTGGGCAAATTCAATAAGGGTGCAACTATCGGCGCAAGAGGAAGGGGTGGCGGGATAGGTGGAGGAACAACTACTAGAGGAATAGGAACAATAGGTTGTACAGGGGGAACAGGAATAACAGCAGGAACAAAAGCAGGAATGGGCAGAACACCCGGGAGAGGATCATACGGAGGTGGTGCAGAGGCACCAGGCCTGCGTTCGTTTAACAATTTTTCAATAAATTCTTCAGAAACATGGAAATCTTTAGAGGGATACATTTTCTGGATACCTAGTGAGAAAGCCCTATCCATATTTTTGACTGACTCCGAATGTTTTTCTTTATCATATAACAACGCTTTTTCGGCATTTGTTTTATGACTGCGTGCATGTTTATCCCTACTTTTAAGCTGCTGCAACGCTTCTTTTTTCCAATTCTGCAAAACATCAAATGCTGCAGGTCTTGCCTTCTTTTTTAGTAAGACCGATTCTAGGTATTCAATACGGGGGATCTCGAAACTACCATTGATTGGCCACTGAAATTCGGAGGCATGTCTGGTTTGTCTGTGCCAAATATCATTAAATACTATACTTCCAATGCCATACTTACAGTACATAGTACATTCTGGCGACCCCTCCTGTGGTGCCGGGCGGCTAAATTCCAAAGATTGTCGATCGCTGCGGAACAGAGCCCTAAAGCAGCTGGACAATTTCCCAGGCATTTCACAAAAAATTGGTGTTACCTGGTCAATAATTGTGTCTGCAGATACAATACGCCAAATTCAAATTGTCAGGGTTAAATTAAGAGTCGGGTCACAACTGCACCTGACCAAACCTAAGGAGGACTGTACGGTTTACCAAAGAACTTACCTAACAAATTTTACCTTGTGTTTGGTGGTTTCGACAAATCTGCCCGCCTCAAAAATGGACCCTCGTCAAGATGCCGTGTCAGACCACACGACTATCGTCCAAGGATCGGATCGTGCAGCGCTGCCGAGATATCGCGTCTCGTTCGGTCGGGCCCGCAGTATCACACCGTCCGATCCCGGTTCGATAGTCTGCGTCAACCTTCAATGATCCGGCATCAATCTTGATGGTCCCTTTTCGGGCGCCAACTGTGAAAACATAAAAATAACGTGAGGCCGGGAAGCCCAAAAAGAAACACACCAACACAGGTTACAAAGAACATACAAGTGCTTTATTTAAAAGCTACAACAGTTACCAAAGTCAATTGACAAACGGATAGCTATTCGGCTCTCAGAGTAACGTAACGAACTTCAACGAAGGTTCGATGCATTAGTAAGAGAGACCGTACATTGGAATACTTGGGCTATTTATACTCTTTATCCAGCCCTTGGCCAACCCCCTCGCGGGTTAACCATTCTAGGGATCGGGCTTATGGGTTCCTTGCCAGGTCAATCCTATAATATATGCATTTTGATTAGTTTCGCTGATATAGTTGTACATTTACACATAGGTCAGCAATAGGACAAGGTCTCAGTTCGCGACCCCGACAAGTCGCCTGCAGGCATATTAATTATTCGTGTGTACGGAGGTCACAACGGCCAGAATCTTACTCAGAATGTCATTTGGCCTCCATTTTGATGTTCAGGGTGACTTCCACATTACAAGAGAACCTAAAATGGTGGCTTAATCCAAGATGGCGACTTACATTACTTTCTCTAAGGTCAAAACCTTGCCGCAGAGTATGTTTAGACAACTTGGCGTAGGTCAATACACATACAATTGCTGCGATAGGAGGCATAATATTGTTTCAATTCTGACACCTTGACTGCAACCCACCTTGGCCCCTTGGGTCCCAGTGGTGGTTAACACCACTGGCAAGGCATCCTTTCTAGGGGACTCAGGGGTGTATTTGGAGGGGGGTTGACCCCCCTAATCCCTCTGCTGGAACCGGGCCCGATGGAAGTCAAGAAGGAGGAGGTTGGGCTGAGAGCCCTGGGCCATGATAGTGTCATTGAGATAGACATTAATGTCCCATTTCGAAGATGCAAAGTGAGTGAAGAGCAATTCCCATCTGGTGCCACCAGGAAAGGGTGAGGAGGAGAAATGGGAGAGGACAGAAACCATGTGGGGAGTCCATAAATCCATAAGTCATGAGAAGGAACTGCAAAGAGAAAGTCAGTGATGGTATGTCTGGAGGAAGCATTGATGTAGGTGTCTGCAATGGGAAGACCAGGGTTGGAACTCAGAGTGCCTTTTTAAGTTTCTTCCTTCAAGACTTCTTGAGAGAGGGAGGATGGCTGATGGAGAAGCAGTTTGAATAAATAGGAGAGGCGGAGAGTACCATAGGGGCAGAGACAAAAAGGGGGCGGGAATAGCAGAAGATAGCAGGGTCAGGGGCACTATGCAACAATAGAATCTCAGCAGGTGATCAGGCAGACAAAATCAATGAGCACACTGGACATGCCCAGATTTACAAATCATGAACACGTAACGCCTAAATTCGAATTTTGCCAGAACACACTAAAAACAGTACAAAAATGGAGGAAGCAAAGATATTAAAGCACACCTAAATTCGATTTTGCCAGAAAGCACTAGAAATCACTAGAAACAGTACAGAAATGGAGGATGCAAATATATTAAAGAACACCTAAATTCGATTTTGCCAAAGATTTAAAGGCGCACTTGAAGGAATTATGAGTTAGGCATTGAAAGCAGGAAAGTGAGTAAAATGTAAATGTAGGTCAGGTAGGCATATCAAGGGGCAGGAAGTTACAGTTTGCAGATATGCCAGGTAGGTGGATGAATCCGGGGCAGGGCGATACGTAGTGCTTACCAGTGAACTGCAGAGGCAAAAATGTCATGGTCCTGGAATGCAGGGGAAGTGAGTCTGCTCATAGAGCCATGTGCACAGAGGAAAAGTTCAGGAGCACCGGCAAGGAGGGGAGCTCCTTCCAGTGCTGGACAGGGCCGGACAGGGGGCCTTTGTGTGGGCCTTGGTTCTGGGGGCTGCCCGGCTCTCTTGCCTGCCAGTTCCTGGTAGGCCAAGAAGCGAGGCCTCACAGCCAATCAGGAGTGCTCACAGGCGGCTCCATGGCAAAATACAAGAGGTACTCCAGTGCCTAAGGTGAGTGCTGCCATATTTGAGAAGAAAAAAGCAGCACTGAAGTAAGTATGTCAATATAGCCCCATGCGCTTTCTTGTATTGAAATAATGCAGCTGCAAGAAAAACAGAGCACAGTATATTATGGCGGTCCTGAGACCAGCTCATACAAATGTTGTAGTGATGTGATGATCATGTATGTTCGTGGCTGTTCGTTATGTGTCGATGATCTTCATCCTGATAGTGCTCCTTAGCCAAAGTATATGGCTGTCGACCTGCACTGTGAGAATGCGGTGTCAGTGCCTCCCAGAGCACAGGTGTGTTTAATGAGAGAAGGGTGTGCAGTCTGAGAGTCAAATGTCCTATTTTGGATGATGTTGTGGCAATGAGACTATGTATTAGGTGAAGGGAGGTAGAGCAGCTCACCTACCCAGGACCAAAGATGAGTGTGCAGTGAAATCTGTAGCTGATCACGAACTACACATACATGCCCAAACAAATATCAAACACCCTTCCCTCTCTCATGCAGAGAACATGTATGTGGATGTGCCACCTCTAGAGATCTACAGAGGGATGATGGGGATTGGCAGCCTTACACTTGGATGTGCCCCATGAGCCTGTGGAGGAATACAATGGCACCTTGGCTGGAGATGTCAATGTTGAAAGCATTGAAGGGCCATTGCAGACCCCAGAAGTCTAGATCAGCAGCATTCCAACTACCACTGTGAGGAATTCGACCATCCGCACAGGAAGAGTGTGCTCGCCTGGGGTTTTTTGATTTTTTAATAATGAAAAGGAAAGATGGGAGACCAACCTCTGAGGACTGTGTGAGGCCATTCCACACAGTCCATCTCCTTCCCGCACAAATCACATAGTCATATGTACTCTGGGAACGCACAGCCTACAGGCACCCTCTTCCCCTGGCATATTCAGCTGGAATGTGTCAGCCCTGGGTACATCAAAGCATCTCAAGGAGGGGGAAGGCACAACTTCCTCCAGCATGGGCAGCCTAATTTAAATATGAAAGGCCCCATGGATCTGCATTCCTTTTGTACTCCGGCTGGTGGCAGTGCATACTAACAAGATAATTGAAGCAAGCCTAGAGGAGAGGCTTGGTTGCCGGAAGAGACAACAGTAAGGTGAGACTAACACCCCTTTGGTACACAGTGTGTCAACTTGAAGCTAGTTCCCACCCCTCTGTATGAAAGGCACATGAAAGGCACAGAAAGGCTCAGACTCATCAGCTCCAGAAACGGTAACCAGCCAGCACACAGCGTGCCCTGCTAGGTTCTGCCAGCAAGCTTCCTAGGTGTTAAGTGACAGAGAGACTATGAACTTTGGGCAAGGCTGTTGCCTGCAATCACTCTCCTGAGCTTTGGACCGTCCGCCCTGAAAGGACACAAGCCCTTGCGAAGAAGCTAGGAGGAGTGCCACACAAGTCTCATCCAGCGTCCATCTGTTAAGGAAATTTTTGAGACAGTCGAGTCCTCGAACCGCATCCAGCTGCACCCCTGACTGTTGTCACGCTCCAGTCACAAAAGCCATCCAAGCCGCCTCGACCAGCATTCCAGATCCGCCAACCAGCACAGAGACAACGATTCTTGGCCCTAAGCTGCCGCGCCGGACAGCCTGCATATGTCTGTCCAGCCTCGCTTGCCGAACTGCCTGCCGCCTGGTACGTCAGCTTTCTCCCACCACTAACTGCTGCGAAGTACCCTGAACCACTTTCGAGCACCAAGAACTTCTTCAACACCAGGTACATTGAATTTATGCCCCCCCTGGTCCATCTCCGAAGGCCCCTAGATACAGTTACAACCCTTTGCCCCCTTGCTGCTGGAACTGAATAACCTTGAACAGTAAGACTAATTACTTTACCAACTACCCTCCTGTCAGCATCCAGAGTGTATCCCCTTTCCTTCGTGAAACTGTCTGTCCTCTGTGTTCCTTTAAAGGGTGGATTGTATTTGTTGTGTGCTAGAAATGTCTTTTGTAGTAATAATAAAGTAGATATTTTTGTACAACCTTGACTGGACAGTCCCTTTTATCATTGGGTAACAACTGTAGTTTCACTGCGTTGCAACTAACCAATAATCCACGACCTTGGTGAGATAAGCCTGCCGTTCCATCCACGTTACCAAAATTGGATAAGGAGGTCTTATAATTCACTTGTATTGCAATCTGTTTGGATCCCTTCTGGTGTACTAGAGGTGTGGGGTTGATTGATGGTTTAGAAACCAATATTTACCCCTGGACCACAGGTGCTCCGGAAGTTGATTCCTCACAACCACCACTAAGACACTTCACACCTATAGGCACCAAGAGGTGTGCCTAGACAGGCACACACAAATCAGCCTTGCATATGACCATACAGTGAGCGGGAGGAGGAGATGCTGCTACATCACATCTGCTTCTGCACCCAGCTGCCCCTTGTCTGGATGACATTAGATGAGGGTCACAAAACAAAAGAGGTGATGGCTGGAAGGTTTAGAATTAATTTTAATCTCTGGCATTGCTCTGGGCAACTCTCCAGACCATCGGTCTTCGCCTGCCAAGCCATTGCAAAAGGGGAAAGACCATATGTAGGCCAGGTCTTACTCCAAAAGCGGCAATCCGGCCCGAACTGCTTGGTCACATCTCTTCTGCACCAGACCACAAGAAACTACAGTTAGTTGAGGGTCTGCAGTGCATTTCCAGTGAAGTGGTTTCTCCTGGGAAGAGCATGGTGTGGGGCCTGGGAGATGAGGCACACCCTTGTGGAGGGGAGATGAGGCGTGCACACCAATGCTCTGCACTGCATGGAGGCGGGTGCAATTACAGAGGATGCAGTTTTCAGAGACCATAGATCCCAGCAACTGCATCACAGATACATTGGCATGTTTGGTTTTTCAACAATGGAATCCTTAAAAGGTGCGCGCACCAGAAACGGGAATTTTTCAAAGTTTGTGTCAAAACTTGCATTATTGATTAAAGCAAACTAATAATTGTTCTGCATTATGAATTAACTTTAAATTTAAAAGATCATACAGAGTCTTCTTTGATGTTACCGGGTGACTTGTAAGCAGTTGGTCAGAGGTTGATGCGTTCAGAGGATGCTTTTGATATTTCGAATGCACATTTTCTTCTAATACATTCTTTGTTCAAATACCAATAGCGGAGTGGTGACCCTATTTCACACACAGCCCTCTTTTTGTCACCCAGATTTTTCGATTGTTTGAAGCATGTGACAGCTGTTCTATGTTGATATATATGTATATGTTGTTTTATCTTTAGTTTTGCAAAGTATAATTATGTAATTTTTTATGAATAAAAGGTCATGCATTTCTAATAACACGTTAGAACCCTGTCTATTTATTGAAACTTAATTCATGCGCAATCCCACCCATCTTCTTTATACAGAGTACAGCCTGAGTGTGGACCCTCGCTAACAAGAAGTGAACCAAGTTTTCTTGGAAATCCCATCAAAACATCTTGGCAAAGCTCATGCAACAGGGTCTATCATGGAGGAAAAATAACCGCATGGTCTATTCTTGCCCCCATGCTCCTGCATTGAAACAGCCAAAGCGCATCCATCACATTCATGCACATATAACACAAAGATCTTTTCGTAATTTGGTGTGCCCAAAACACAATGCAGCCTTGAGCAGATCAAAAGCATTCTGGCAATCCATGTTCCACAGTAAAGGCAAAGAAATCCCTTCTTTGTCAGTGCAAACATAGGTTTTATCATTACTGAAACATTTGGGATCCACTGTCTACACTAGGAAGCCATGCCTATTAAAGTTCTGACCTCTTTCTGTGTTTTTGGGACAGACATACTAGAGATGCTTTGTATCCATTCTGGTGTCAGTCTTCTTCCCTCCTTCGACAGGATATAGTCTAAATAGGCGACCTCCTGTTGAGAATACTGAAACTTTTTTAATGAAGCCTTATGCCCATGTTCTGCTAAATGAATAAGCAGTAACACGGTGCCCTCCTTGCAAGCAACTTCAGAATCTGCACCTAGAAGCAAATTGTCTACGTATTGCAACAACGTGCAAGTAGAAGGTAACTGAAGTGCATCAAGTTGTTCTTTCAATGCTCTACTATAGATGCTTGGACTCTCAGTGTACCCTTGTGACACACGAGTGAATGTAAACGAGCGTCCCCCTAGAGTGAACGCCAACAAATATCTTCTTTCAACATGTAAAGGAATACTGAAAAAAGCGTTTTTCAAATCCACAACACTAAAATGTGTAGCTGTAGCTGGAATCATGGTCAATATTGTAGTAACATCAGGTACAATTGGAAACTGTGGAGCAACAACCTTATTAATGGCGCACAAATCAATAATGAACCGAAAAGGAATCGCATTATCCCCAATATTATAAACTGGTAGAATCAGACTATTACACACGCTCCCTGCAATTTCCTCAATCACACAATGGGCCTCATTACGACCCTGGCGGTAAGGGGTTTACGCCAGCGTTAGCTGCGCCGACCCCTTACCGCCAATTACGAGGTCCCTTAGCGCCATGGCGCTTTTAACACCTGCTTTTAGCAGGTGTTAAAATCCATGGCGCTAAGGGACCATGGAGTTAATTACGCCACCGTAATTTACGGTGGCGTAATTAACGCCTTCCCCACTCCCATTATGCCCTATGGGGCAAAAATGGGAATGGGGAAGGGTAAATGGGGATTGGGGACTTACCGCCCCGCCGACCTCGGAATGGGGCGGTAAGTCCGCCAACCACCATGGCGTAAACGTAGTTTACGCCATGGTGGTAAAGTCACGGCCCAGGCGGTAACTTACCGCCTGGGTCGTAATGAGGCCCAATATGTTCAAAATTAGAAATAATACTCTTCAAATCCTGTTCACCTTCAACCGAAATCTTATACTGCGGAATTCCTGGCAATTTAATGCCTGGTTTCAACACAATTTAAACTGGTTCAATTTGTAAAATGCCAACGTCATTGTTATTAACTGCCCATAGACATGCCAGAATCTTATTCAATTCAGGCAGTAAAAGTCTAGACAAAAATTGTGGAACAGAAGTTTGTTGAGGCGAAATCGTTAAATGCATTCCATATGGAGAACAGTAAATTATGGCATTCAATTCTTTTAATACATTTCCCCCCAACAAATTTTCGCCACAATTTGTCATCAAAAGAAATGTATATGAATCAGTGAATGGCCCCAGTGAAATCGGTACCGGCCGAGAGGCTGGACTAACCACCGGTGTACCAGAGAATCCTACAGAAATGTTGCTCTGCCCTGACAGTGGAATATCTGGAACCCATGACTGATCAATAGAACACTTCTGTGCTCCTGTATCTATCAAAATAGATGCCCCCTATTCCCCACCTTCATTTCAATGTAAGGCCCTTTCTGATCAATGGGAATAGGTACCGGTTCCAGACTCTGCTTCGGGCTGTCCTAGCGGAACAGTACATAATCAAATGCGAGATCCTCAGAAAAATACACAGTCGGAGGATTATCGAAAATGTTCCCACTATTAACACTTTGTTGCTGAATGTCTTGTGAAGGTGCCTGTTGAATATGTGCAAACTGACTTCTACCAGAACCCCCTATCCCAGGATGGCCTCTGGGTCGTCTACCAATGGCACCATATGTACTGTTCGATCTCTGCTGAAGGATTGGGCATTGTGCTCACCAATGGCCTTCCTGTCTACAATATGCACATTGGTTCATGTGTACAGGATGCACTTGTGCATTAATCGGTGGTGTAAATTGACCTCTAAACTGTGTATTCCCACCTGTGGCTCCTCTAGCAATCTGCTGCAACAATACTCTAGTTTTCAAGTCTCCCTTCTTCTTTTCCGCCTTCTCCTCTGTATTAACTCTATTTTCATAGTACTGAGCCATATGTAATACTTCAAATTGTGATTTTGTTTGCCAAGCGCTTTCAGAAGTCATAATCTGTGATTGGATTTCAGGCAACAATCCACTCACAAACTTGTCTACTAATAGCCTTTTTCCTGACTCTGTACTCAAGTCTTGAACACTAAAATTTGAAAATATTTGTTCAAATCTATTAAAATACTCAGTTGCACCCTCTGATTTCAATTGTATGCAAGCCGTAAGTTTGTCGCAAATAAATCTTTTATCAGGAACCAGAGTTTTCAATTTAGCTACTATTCTGTCTGGCAACATCAGTATCACTTGTGGAGGTTTCTCACCAGCATTCCTTTCCCCATCTATTCATACTAAGTTATCCCATGTATCACCCATCCCTGCCTGATCGTCTACAGTTCTAATCTGCTTCCATAAATCAGCAGGAGGGATCTCGGGACACAGCAAATCTATTTCACACAGTGTGAAAACTGACGAATGCAAAACAGATTCAATTTCTTTATAAAATCCTGTTGGATTCTTCCTAATATCTGGAATTGTTTGTCTAATGGTATTCACTTCCTGTCTAGAAAATGGGACATGAACAAACTGAGCAACATAGTGTGTGTGCTTCAATAGTAGTAGCAAGCGTTCCTGCTGCGGCATCAGCTGGAATGTCTAATTTCGGAACAAATGTCTTGAGAACCTCCCTCACTCGCAATTGAAAAATAGGCAAATCTGAACGTTTATTAAGCGACAAAGCTAAATCGAGTGACAAAGTAGTTAAAGCAGTATCGGGCAAAAATGTACTCTTGTAAATGGCCATCAAATCTGCCGGACAACAAACTTTTCTCTTCATAAACTCATCTTGTAGATACTCTACCATCACCTGTAACACTTGCCTTTGCATTGCCGGAGCATACTGGCTAAACGTGCCATGCACTTCAATGGGAGAAATTGAAACATCCGAAATCCATCTAAGAGCGTCTCTTGTGCAAATGCGCATTTCTTCACTCATTGGCTTCAATGGAGGAAGAAATTGTTTCTGCACATATGAGGCTTCCCGTCCATTACCATCCAATTCATATTTCTGTAACCGATCTAGCTCCCTTTTAAACTCAAATACCTTCTCAACATGCTCATGTACTTTCTCTGCAGTGTCCCTTGAGCAGGCAAGGACATTAAAATCCCTCAACCCCTGTCAAATCACTCCATATATTAGCTAAATGCGTTCCCATCCCTTCTATCATAATAGCCTGTTCAGGAATACTTTGTTGGACAGAAATCGCAACTAAAACAGCCGATTCATCACCTTCCTCTATGTACTTTTTAGCCCACGTATGTAATTCTCTTTTTCTAGCTTTAGATACTGTAACACAAGTCACTATTCTTGAATCAGCTCCCGTCCCTTCAACTACTACAAGTGGAGCAGAACCACTTGGTAAAGAAAGTTCAGACAAATCTTGTTCAATAGGTAGCAGAGACGCTACCGCTGGCTGTGGAGACAGAATTAAGGGGAAAAAGAACAACAACAGGAAGAGGATCAATAGCGGAAGGAGGAGAAACAACAACGGGAGGAAGCACAACAGCGGGAGGAGGCACATAAGGAGCGGGTGCAGTTGCAACATTTCTACGTTCATTCAACAATTTGTTAATTAGTTCATCTGATGTATGAAAATCCTGAGAGGGATACATTTCTGCACATCAAGTGAAAAAGCCCTATCCATTCTTCTGATAGATTCAGACTGTTTCTGCTGATCATACAATCATGTTTTTTCAGTATTTGTCATGTGTCTATGTGCATGGTTTTCTTTACTTTTAAGTTGCTGCATAGCTTCCTTTCTCCAATCTTTAATTGCATTAAATGCTGCAGGCCTAGCCTTTTTCTTCAACAATATAGTTTCTAAATACTGTAGGTGGGCAATTTTGAAACTGCCATAGACTGACCACTGAAGTTCGGAAACATGTCTAGTTTGTCTGTGCCAAATATCATTAAATACGATACTACTAAGGCTGTAATTACAGTACATTAAACAAGCCGGCGACCCAATGGGTGGCGCCGGTTGGCCTCATCCCAAAGATTGTCTATCTCTGTGGAACAATAACCTGAAACAGGATGACAATTTCCCAGGCATGTCAGATTACTGGTGTTACCTGGCATTGTTTGTATTTGCGATTACAAAACTGCAACCAATATCAGGATTCTTAGGAATCAGGGCACAACTCACCTGGTTTCAAAGATACTAAGGGTCCGATCGGATTTCAAAGGATCGTCGTGGCTGGTGAATTCGGCAAAGAGCCCCCCTCAATTTGGGGACCCTCGTCAAGATGTCCTTCTGAACCGCTTGCTCACCGTCCAGGGATCGGATCCTGCAGTCTGCTGAGGAGTTGCGTCTCGCTTTGCAGGGACCCCCTTCACTCTCAGATACCAGTGCGGTAGCCGCGTCCCTTTTTCAGCGATGTGACATCAATCTTGAGGGTTCAAATTCGGGCGCCATCTGAAATACCAAAGAAATATCGAGGCTTAGTACCACCAAAATGAAATACGCCAATCACGAGTTCAGAGATAAATGTATTATTTATTTCTGTACAGATAGCTATCTGGCTCCCAACAGCTTGCAGTGTGTACCAGCAGACACTGCGAAGGGAGAGAGTGCTGGACATTACAAAGCATGCATCTTTTATACACAATCCCGGTTACATCATCCAGCCCTTCTCCAAGTTAACATTTTACTAGGGTTCATACCCAGTTCACATGGCAAATACAGAAATGTTGTCTTCAAACACTTGAGCTGTTTTACTATACACAAAATACAATGGTAACGTTGGTTCTCCAGCTTAAAGTAAGTCCAGTTTCAAGAAATGAACACATTGGGTTTCTGCAAAGGCACACAGTTTCAGCTATTCAGTATTCTATTCCACTGTTTGAAAAATGCTGAAGCTATTGTTGCAGACAACATCTAAATTGAGGTTCAGTTCAGCTCCAAGTCTTCTTAGTGCAGGACAAACATTCTGCTTCAGCAGCCACAACATGTTGACACAGTGCAAAGTTCATCTTTCGCTGCTGCAGCCAAAAACACAGTTTAACATGAGACAGAAACAGGAGTTAAACAAAATGGTGGATGATTCTAAAATGATGGCGCAGTCCGCCTTATTCAAGTTCATTCGAACACGGTTTTCAGTGCAATGCGAATGTGCTTAGGCCAATGTTCATTATCAAGCGGTATTATGTGAAATATGGTTTTACAAGTGGCCGATAGAGACATTGTGCAATGCCTGGAGGTTACCTTTGTGGCCCATATGGCCATTTTGATGGCTTAGATACACTGTGCATCAAAGTTACTGCCCCAATGTGCTTCAAAACCTACTAACTGCCACATTTTTACCCCAAATTGTCTCCCTCCCAAGTACCACTTACTGCATGCAGTATTTTTCTATTTTTTTTTAAGTGATAATTTGCAGTTCTCATATGTGGGCGGTTTTGTTTTGGTGCCATTCTTATTTTTGTCCCTGTCCAAACCTCTGGAAGATAACAGCTGGGTTCTTATTTTGTGTACCTATTCTTCCCTAACCTTTACCCTCAATAAATTGAAGGGCTGTGTGTAAACTAAAAGGGAAACTACAGGATCCATATGTCTATATTACTCTGCACATGTGTAAGTTCTTTCAGAGCATTTCTGTTTAATAGATAAATCCATTGCTTATCACTTGTGAAACGCTGGTGTTTCGATTGAGAAAGTTTCCTCCAAAGCTATTTTGGGCCCTTTATCCTCCCCTACCTGCTCTTCCACCTGTGGCATAACCCGGGGGCTCCATTCTTTCCCCCTGGCTCTTTAACATATAACTTTCTCTGCTGCACATCTCATTTCATCCTTCTGACACACAACTCTTCTTCAAACTGCCTACTGCTGCCCTTGCACCTTCCTTCATCCCTGACTGCCTCTCTCTGCCATCCAGGCTTGGTGAACTGCTAATGACCTCGGACTCAATGCCAGCAAAACAGAAATTCTCTCTATTGGGTCCCCTGCACCCTGTTTCTTCCCTTCACTCTGGCCTTCATCCAAGGGCTCCCCCTACTCCCCCTCCTCTGAAGCCAGGAATCTCGGAATGATCTTCAATTCCTCCCTTTCCTTCATCCGTCATATTCAGGATATTGTCAAGAAGTCACACTTTCAGCTCTTCCTTCTCAAAGGAACTCTACCCTTCCTCACCTTCCCCCAGAGGCTCCATTTTACCCGTGCTCTGCTCATCTCCAGGCTAGACTATTGCAATAGCCTCCTCCTTAATCTTCCTTTGTCCACCCTACAACCCCTCCAGCTAACTCAGACTAGGGCAGCGAGACGTATCCGTAGCCTCAAGCCCAGGGATAGTATCTCTCCTGCCCTACAAAGCCTTCACTGGCTCCCGGTCTCAGCACGGATTAAATTCAAATCCATCTGTATCATCCACAAAGCTATCTGGGGCTGGGGACCACTCTATCTTCAACTCTTCCTGACCAAACACTCCCCTTCTAGACTCCTGGGTTCCTCTGGCACCAACTCCCTGCTTGTGAAACGGTTTGCTAAACAGAGAGCTGATGGTCGATCACTTTCCTCTGCGGGCTCCCTCCTCTGGAATAGCCTCCCTCTCCCTCTCCGCCTTGAGTAGGAACTCCTTAAGTTCTGAAAAAGCCTCAAGACCTTTCTCTTTACCTCTTCCTTCTCCTCCTCTCTTCCCTGCTAATCATACAGTAGCGTGACTGATGCACAGGGGGCCTGACCCCCCCCCATCTCTCATCCCAGCCGCTGTCTAATTGCTGCACTTACTCAGCAGAGGAAGCAGGCAGCCACCGATCAACAACCATAACAGCCTAACAGTCTACTATCCCAAGCAACTCATTCACATATGCAACCTAAAGTAAAGTAGACAATACTGCTCCCACCTAAGTCTTATCTCAAGGAAAAGGAAAGAAGTGATGGGCACCTAGTACCCTAGTTAGCCTTGATAAGCTCTAAACACTCAGCAACTTAAAATCCCTCTCCCCAGCCGGCACTCAACCCACCTGCGATCATCACAGCTGCCCCTGACAGCATCCACAAGAGCTAGACGAAGACCACACCACCGTCAACCAGCATCAATTGACAAGGTAGGCACAATTTCAGGCACAAATTGCTCCGCTTCTAACTAGAAATCTCAAACCGAGGTGTGTTCAGCTCTACCACTTTTTGCAACATGGGCCTCTCTCCCACTATCTAGGAGTCTCAAATCTAGGTGTGTTCAGATCTACCATGTTGTGAAACGTTGCCTCTCTCCCACTATCTAGGAGTCTCAAATATGAATGTGTTTATATCTGACATTCTGTGAAACATAGGCCTCTCTCCCACTGTCTAGGAGCCTCAAATCTAGGTTTGTTTGGATCTGCCACTTTGTGAAACATAGGCCTTTCTCCCACTATCAAGGAGTCTCAAATCTAGGTTTGTTCAGATCCACCTTCTTGTGCAATATAGGCCTCTCCCCCACTATCTAGGAGTGTCAAATCTAGGTGTGTTCAGATCTACCATTTTGTAAAACATAGGACTCTCTCCCACTATCTAGGAGTCTGAAATGTGAATGTGTTTATATCTGCCATTTTATGAAACATAGGCCTCTCTCCCACTATCCAGGAGTCCCACATGTGAATGTCTTTATATCTGCCATTTTGTGAAACATAGGCCTCTCACGCTGTACATGATTCTCTAGTTTAATTGTGTTGCTCACATGTCTGCCATGCTGTGAAATGTACTCCCTCTCCAACTGTCTAGAAGTCTTGAATCTGGGTACCGTCTGATTACTGTCTACCATCCTGTGTGGTTTAGACCTCTAGTAACACTATCTGGGATCCCCTAATTCTAAAGTCATTATCTCTCTATAAACCACTCTGTGAATCCTAGGCTTTCCTGTGAAACCCGCTCGACTGCTTTAACCAGGTGCCATAGACCGGGTAGGTATACATATAGAGCGCTGTATCCCAATTGGAAGTCCACCTCACCTCAGACACATAATCTGGTGTTCCCGTCCAACTAGAAAGACACCATGCCACACACTGACCGAAGCAGAGCAGCACGCTGGTGCACCAGTACACCCTGATGAGACCCAGCACAGCCAAACTCAACCACCACCAGCAAACAACCCATCACCCCATCCCTGCACCTCATCATTCTGCAACCCTTACACATCACCTATCCCCCTCCTTGCCAGACCAGACCTCACCACCCTGACCCACTTTCTCTCCCACGTAGATCCTGCTTTGCTGAATTGAGAACGGCAAGATGGAGAGAGGGAGCAGAGAACATTGTCCCCCGGAACATACCAGACCGCAGAGCGAGCCATTTTAAACACCTGTCACACACCACCAGTGCCACCAACCACTCACTGCACCAGCTGCTCACACTGCTTCCGAACAACATAGCACCTCCAACTCACACTTCCCTAGTCTCAGCACAGCAAGAGCAGTTCTGACCAAAACCCCATGCTCCACAGCCCCTCCGACTTTCACCCACACCCGTTGGACTTTCCAAATATCAAGGAAAGGACTGGTGCAAAGGCACCTTATGCCCTTCCTAACATCACCCATTCTCCAGCGCAGATCGCAAACATTGCCACCACAATTTAGGACCCAAACCTCCCCACCCACACCCAACCCGGTCCTAGCCCTATTCCCTTCATATCCCATTCCCGTTGTTCCACTTTCTCCATACTGCACCTACCCTGTCACCCTGCTCCACCCACCTTTCTGCCCCCCTCACTCCAGCTCCCCCTACCACTCACAACCCTACCCGCCCAGCACCTACAAGGACACCCCCTCAACTATCCTGCATACTCATCAATGCCAGTCAGTCTCCAAAAATAAATTCCACATCTCTGACCTCATCACAGAAGAAAACCCAGACATCCTCTTCATTACTGAGACATGGTTTGCCGATGACTACAAGCCCATCACGAACAAGGCCTTCCCATCTGGCTGCAGCCTTATTGTCCAGAACAGATCGCAAAGGGGCGGAGCGCTTGCAATACTACACAAACACCAATTCCCGCTAATAATTAAGGACACCTCAACCAACACCACAGACTACAAAACCCTCATGGTAAAACTGCAACTCTCCCCCTCCACCTCACACAGGTTCCTACTCATCTACAGACCCCCTGGCTACAACAGAAAAATGTACGGACCCACTTGGTGAAGTGCTGGCCACCTACCTCATCCAACATCCAACATTTACCATCTTAGCGGATTTCAAGATATGATTTCGACTCACCTGCAAACCCTATGACCCGATCACCCACAGACAATCTAGAGTCACTCAACCTGACACTATACATCTCCACATCCACCCACAAGAGAGGTTCCACCCTTGATGTGATCTTCAGCACTACAAACATATCTATCCAGCCCCCCCGACCCCTATCATGGACTGATCACTCAGTAATTTACTTCGCCATACCACTGAGCACAGCAGCTGGCGGTCAAGGCCACACACGACCAACACCAACTTCCTCTCCTCTCGTTCCACTATGGAATAAAGTCATAATCAGCCCGGACCTAGCATATTCACTGCTCAACTCTCTCACTACACTTTCCCTCCTGGAAGGACCTCTAGCAATCGAAACCTTCGACCTCTGGCTTTCAAACGCCCTCACACCACTCACTCCAACAAAACAGACCTCACAGAGATCAGGACCAACACCCACGTGGTTCACCGCCAAACTCAAATCACTAAAAACCCTCAAGCACCATCTTGAATGGACGTGGAGAACCGACCCCAAAGCCAAGAACAAAACCACCCTAGCAAGAACAGGCAGAGCACACAGACTGGAAATCAGAAAAACCAAGAAAACATTCTATGGAAACAGAATCCTAAATGCTCGAAACCTGGGCAAGGAACTTCATAGAATCATATCTGAATTCAAATCCCCAGCCTGCTCGAGTAACCCCCACCCGTCTCCCAAGCCTTATGTGACACCTTATCAATACACTTCCACAATGTCACTATTGACACACACTCCACCATAATCTCTGAATTGGAACACATGCCCCTGCCCCCTACCCACCCACAGGCCGACCTTCGTCAAACCCCAACCTCGATACAAATCTTCGACTCTTTCTCTCCCATTTCACACGAGAAGATCCACTCGCTTGTAGCAGATAGCCACCCTTCAAGCTCCCTTGAGGACCCCTGCCTGCCCTCACTCCTAAAAGACCTCCTAACCTCAAACTTTGCAGGTAGTATCGCACGCTCAATCCTCAACAACTCACTCACATCAGTATCCTTCCCGGAAACCCAAAAAACCTCCTACATTTAACCCATCCTGAAAAAAACAACACTTGACCCACTAATCCCACAGAACTACCGGCCAATCTCCAACACACGCTTCATTGCCAAACTGATGGACCACACAGCATCCAACCAGCTTGGCCTACTCGCCGAAGCCAACAACCTCGTAGGCCCGGCGCAATCTAGCTTCAGGCCACTCAGGGGAACAGAATCCTTCCTAGTCTCCATCTGGGACGACCTAAAAAGAACAGCCATCTCAGAAGGCTATGCTGTACTCATCCTCCTCAACCTCTCCGCAGCCTTCAAAACCATGGATCACACTATCCTACTAGACAGGTTACAAACACTACCAATCAGAAACACAGCCCTCTCATGGATCTCCTCTTTCATCTCAAATCGCTCACAAATCATTCACCTCCACCCGTTCAGATCCACCTGATGACCGGTAAGAAAATGTGTCCCACATGGAGCATCCCTATCTCCCCTAATCTTCAACTTCTACCTAAAACGCTGCCCACAATCAACCACTCTCACAATCTTTCTTGCTACAACTATGCAGACAACATCCAGATCCCCCTTAAAAAGCCCAAAATCTTAAGGCTCCGACAGTCAGGACCTGTCGTCATGCATCTCGGATATTGACCCCTGGATGACGACCAACCAACTCATCCTCAACCCAGGGAAAACTGAAATCCTAGTTTGCGGGGAAACAACCTTCCTTCCCCACCCAATTCTGTAGCCTCAATCCCTTGAACCAGCCCTAGCAATTTCAAACATGGTAAAAAAAAAACTTGGATGCACATTGGACATAGACTTATCCCTCACCCAACACAGTACGTCCATATCTAAAGCCTGTTTCTTCCATCCACGGATTCTTAGGTGTATTTTCCCTTACCTCACCTATCCTCACTGCTTCGCGGCCATCAACCCCATCATCCTTTCCTGCCTAGACTACGCAAACTGCCTCTACCTAGGCGCTCCAGCGTTTCAGCTAAGGAAACTCCAAAGAATCCAAAACGCAACCACACGCCTGCTCGTTTACCTACCTCCCAGAGAACTCATCAGCCCTACACTAAAAGCTCTACATTTGCTCCCGATTGGTCGATGCACTACCTTTAAAGCCATATTCATCACCCACTGCGCCATGCAAAAAAACGGTCTGGAATTCCTTCAAGACAAAATCCTGCACTACCAGCCCTTAAGGAGTCTCAAATCACACACAGCATATCGCCTAGTGGCCCCACTTCACAACTCCTCCAGGATGTGCAGATACTCATTTTCTGTCCAAGCTCTGATTATCTGGAACTCGGGAGGATAGCTCAGGGGCAATGTGCACGCCTTGGAAACAAGACAACACGGAGCAACACAGGTTCGATCCCTGGGTCCACGCTTAGAAACCTCTGGGTATTAAGCACGTTATAAATACCCTATCATATCATAACTCCCTAACCCTACACATTTGCAATACTGAAAAGGACCTGAAATTCAGAAAGTCCTTAAACTTGCTTTTCCCAACATCCTCTTGAAGCGCTATACCTCTCTAAACTACATTGCTGAACCCAACATTCCTATACACCAATTACAGCACAGATGCCGGCAGCGTTCGCAGCGGATCACCTTGACAGACTATCACCCCCATGCACAACAGCACTCCTACCTGATAAATACTGCAGGGAAGCCAGCAGCATTTGCGGAGGCACACCGCAATAAACACTACTCCTCCTCCAATCACAGCACCAAAAATCAGCAGTGCTCGCTTCAACTCACCCTGACAAACTATCGCCCCATGCACAACAACACTCCTACACAATGAATACACAGGGAAGCCGGCAGCATTCACTGAGGCACACCACAATAAACTCACTGGCCCTCGCTGCTCAGACTTTCGCTCCACAGAGACCACCAACAGTGGGACAATGCCATCCACATTGGACAAAGAAAGAACGCTGCAGGCGAACTACCTCAAAGCATACAGTATCTATACCTTACACCACATAAGTGGACACAGGCTGCAGGCACAGCCATACATCCATGCAGCATAGAATGCAGCTATGCTATGCCATTCCGTTCTAGCAGCGCACATAGCCATCCACACTGAAACCCCTGACATACCTCAACACCTCTGCCACCAGCAAACAGCGACTTGGTTTAGCTAGGCACACATCGAACCTTCAGCAATAGCACTCAATCCAAAACCAACAACAGCACCCATCCATGTGCCTGACCTTTGGGCTGCTTAGCGGAGCCTAGCCAGCCACCTAAGTCCAAAGCTAGCGAAAATGCACACAGGCATCTCTTAATCTAAACTCTGAGAACCTTCCACCACATTGACTGCTGTCACCAAGGGCGTTCCAATCACAAAGCACATTGAGGCCATTCAAATGGGGAAAGAGTGCTATATAAATAACCAAATACAATACAATACAGTACTTAGGCACACCCTCCCTACGGGAGGTTGCACTTCGGTTCTTCTCTTATTAGCACTTCACCCCGAGCACACACCCCCCCCCGCACTTGTACATTCAGAAAATTCACAAGACATAGTAGGTTCGTCTCCACTCTATGTTATTCTCATTATTTGTTTGTACTACCAATTCAATTATTTTTCTTGTTGTAATTCATTGTTTACCTTCCACTGTCCCCACCCTGTTACCGTGTGGGCACTTTGAAACACTTGTTGCTAATTGTATAAGCGCCACACAAATTACCAATAAATAAATAAATAAGTCGCCAGTATATCAGTAGTCCTTTCCGGGGATACCTACCAGCCTCCATCTTTATACTTGGTAGATGGAGGCACGTCTTACAAATGTATGAGCCATTCAGACTGTTATTTCACTGCTCGCAGAATCGTCACCCTCCTGAAGGGCTTTTGTCTCAGTGTTATATTACACAAAAACGGACAATAGGAAAAGAAGATGGGTGCGTTAAATGGACCACCCCCATTCAATTCATCTTAATTTAAACTTTGAAGACAATCACACACACACAGGTTTCTTAGTCAGGCAGTTTGCCCTTTCACACGTCAGGCTTCCTAGTGAAAGGGCAAGCTGCCTCCCCAGGTATTCTTGGAATAGAGCGCAGATATTCTGGAAATACCTGCGTGCCGTGAATAACTCTGCGCAAGCCTGCACGCAGAGGTTTTTCTGCACACTCCCAATATTCATGGAATTATTTGCCCAAAGCAACTCGTATAAGCAGTTGTGGCAGGAACGCCCCCAACACGCCCCCATGCAAAGCAAAAACAGCCAGAAACAGCTACCTTTGCATGCTCCCCGGGCGCGAATACATGCACCCTTGAAAAAGTGTGAGGGGGCAAGCAGGCCTGCATCTCGGGCACCCTACGCGAGTCCCCCGTAACTGTTACCGGCACCCCAACAACATAAGTACGATTTATCGTAATTTAGGAAAAACTTGGAAAATCTGCCTGTGAACCCCCATAAACCGTTCCTGCACCCCACTACACTGCGTATGTGCACCCCTAAGTTAGATCGGAGAGCTGGCTGCGTACACGCACCCCTAAATCCGACACCCGATTTTAGCTCTGCGCAGTGAATCCAATGCGCAAGTGTCTGTACGCATGCCTTCTGTGGTGGTTACAGTGAGGGATTTGCACTGCCATTTCCATACAGAGAGGTTGCGCGGACGGGTCCATGAATACGTATCATTCCGCGCAGTAGTGGGTGTGCGATGGACTGCCTGCGGGCCGTCCCTCATAATGCCCCCATTTTTCCTTGTTCTTCCTCATTTTTGGAGTTCCGCCACCTTCCCTGCCCTCTGCGAAGGCAACCCCAATGCTCTGCATAGTCTCTCGCACAGTCACTCGGCCGGTCGCCGAGATGTACCAAGCCTGCGCGAAGTCCCCGCAAAGTACGAAAAAGTGCTGCGCAGTCGATTCCATGAATTGACAAACGGGATTTTGCTCGGAGTTTGGCGTGCAGAGTCCCTATTCCCCATGCAAATAATCCCATGTAATCGGGCCCTTTATGGGCAAACAATGTTTGTTTGCTTGCTGTCACCTGGATTTTAGTGGTCAGCAGGTGGGTATTCCCCCTGAGTACAACCGCCAGGGCTGTACCATAAAAAAGAACAACAGCTTTTTCTTCTTCTTCTTCTAAATTACTGAATGCGTGGGCGGACCCACGCAGGCACTTCCCCATCCAATAGGATGATGTGCACCTACCCCCACCATTCATACACATTGCCCTCACAATCTCATAACTCCTCCCACCGCCCCGTCTGCCTCACAAAATCCAACAACACACTGCTCCTCCTCCTGCCTCTCACCCCGTCACCACCCAGCAAAGCCTTCCAACTCAGCTCAGCCACACCCAGCGCAGACATCTGAACTCTCATCAATTCTCTCTCCTCAACATGTCTCTCACACCTAAGCAGAAAATGTCCCACAGTCTCAGGCACCCCACACACTGCACAGTCCCTCGACTCACGCTTCCCCACTCGATATAGACAGTCATTCAGCCCCACATGTCCTATTCTCAACCGATTCATCATCACCTCCTCCCCCTCCTCCAACATGGCCTAGGCATTTATGAATATCCCACCGCAAACTCATTGTGCCTAGTGGCTCACGCTGGTTATCTCGAAAAGGACGTGGGGCAGAATACAAGCACTTGCATGTTTACGCACTTTCTCTCGATTGACTATGAGTTCCACGGACCCTCATCATTGACTGTGTTGGCTAAGGCTGCTGGGAGCTGCAGTCTAAAACATCTGGAGAGCCAAAGGTCAGAGACCCCTGCACGTAGATAGATCAGCAAATGACCACCATATGCGTGCAGTGTGGAGTGCAATTGAAAGGAAACTGGGGAGGATCCACTATTATGCATTGGTTCTGCATCTTCCTAAATGTGGGTCAAGAACACAGCAGTCACCGGCTATGGGTATCCATGTGCAAGGAACAACCCAAACCGTGGAACAAGCCACACAAGTGGAAGTAGACGGTTGCCCTTCCAGGTGAAGCGCAGTCAGGACTTAACTAGGCACTGGTCTACAGAATATCACACACCTCTGAACTCCTCCATAGCTTTAACTGGAACTCAGTAGAGGAATCTCACACTGCAGGGCCAAAAGCTGTAATTAAAGCACACGTCTCTGATGATTATTTCCTTGACAGGCAAAGGTTGTGGGATTGCCGTAATTAATAGGGCAATCTCGTGAACACTCTTACACAGCTGTAATGCTTCCATTGGGTCGGCTATCTCAGAGGCGTTGCTAGGGGGACTGGGGGGCTAAAGCCCTGGGTCTTTTGATTGTAGCCCGGATAGAAAATCAGAGGCTACAACCATAAAGCTAGCTAACCCGGAGTCCCAGCAGTCTCGACATTAGCGTTGCCCCTGATCTTTTCCAGACCTAGCAACACCCGATTTACGCTGCTCAAAAGGCATGGGCAGTCACTGCAAAGAAGAGGCTCACACTCCACAGCATCCATGTGGTCCAAATGGGACAGTGCCCGCCATTTTACAAATCTGGGCAGCACTGGGCAGAGCAGGGGAAAAAGTCTGCAACAGCCTGGCATAGGAACAAAGCGTCTCTTTGACCGCCCCCAGCTTCAAATCTAGCCGTGTTTGTAAAACACCGGGAGGAGGGGAACCCCAAGAGAAGCCTCAAAGTGCAATTTCTGGTAAAACGCTCATAAATCAGTCCAAATTTACTGTTGATAGAAAATTCCTCAGCATCCGGCTTGTTAAAGAAAAAAAATAAAAGTAGGAAGGAAGAGAGTCCAAAAAATGCAACTTCGGATGGGTTGCCATGGTAAGTAATGTCTCGTGGCAGCGGATGGGTCCCTGATGCAATGAGAAAGCAATTTCATAAGTGCCGGATCAACAACCCAAAAAGGATGCCGCAGCGGCCAGCGGGTCGCGGCCTCATGTCTGACTCCCCGGGGCTCGCGCGGATGGGCCTGTAACTCTGCGGGCTCCTCGAGAACATAAAGCATGCAGCACGCGCTCCGGCAAAGAAGGGTCCCCGCCCTGCATCACTGCACGCATTCATTCCTTTAGATGTGTGATGGACCTCTAACATTAAAATGCGAGTCCATTTTTCACTTCCCAATAGATCTTACGGAGGCCCACAGAGGGAAAGTGACATTTTCAGAATGACAATCACGACTCTTTTTTTTTTTCTTTCTATTTTCTGGTTCAACAGTCCACATGAGGTGTCTCTTCCCCACTAAACAGTGACGGATGGACATCTTTGAATTAATAATCACCATTGTCAATTGCCTGGGTTCCAATCCACTATTTTTCAACCCACTCCTACCTCAGTGGGAACATTATAGGCAAAACAGCACTGGTGCCACCACAAAAGGACAGTCTGTCCTAAACTGCTGGCCACGTTGCTTCTGCACATGAAAACATGCACACCCAGGTATATAGCCTGGATCCTATGTAGAGCAAGCGCAGGGCCCTTGTCTGGGCATACCGGGCCACCGAGGGTGGCTTGGCAACACTAACAGTGCTGGATGGAAGCTTTTAATTAATCACAACCACTGGTAATTGGATACTTACAGATCATCATCTTTTATCCTCGATGACATTACAGAAAGGGAAAAACATTCCAATCAGTATTACACTTTCACAATAGGGGCGGTTGACTACGAACTAGATTGGTCGATTCGTTGTATACTGCACCTCAAGCAACCCAATGCAAGTTTCAGCCCCATTTTGGGTAATTAGTGCGGTGTCGCCTGGGACTGTAGACACAGACACAGCAAGCTGGGCGACTCGTGTCCAAGCATACCTGTTCCATTATGTTTCCATTCTAGAACTTTCATCTGCTGTAGTCAGAAAGCTTTCCTGGAAATGTTATTGTTGTTTTCCTGTCTGCTTGTGACGAGAATGTTCAGAATGCTTTCAATACCAGTACTGACTGCCTTCTAAACATTCTACTTGGCTGAGAGGAGGTCATTTACGATGTCCTTGTGCTAAAAGGATGAACATCGTTGCCCTGTATGCCCACTTTTCATATTAGACTATTCTCACTTTATTGAGGATTCTTGCATTGCTATGATGTATAACATCGTTGCCCTGTATGCCCACTTTTCATATTACCCTATTTTCACTTTATTGAGGATTCTTGCATTACTATGATGTATGACATCGTTGCCCTGTATGCCCACTTTTCATATTAGACTATTTTCACTTTATTGAGGATTCTTGCATTACTATGATGTATAACATCATTGCCCTGTATGCCCACTTTTCATATTAGACTATTTTCACTTTATTGAGGATTTGTGGCATTACTATGACATATAACATCGTTGCCCTGCATGCCCACTTTTCATATTACACTATTTTCACTTTATTGAGGATCCGTGGCATTACTATGACACATAACATTGTTGCCCTGTATGCCCACTTTTCATATTACACTATTTTCACTTTATTGAGGATTTGCGGCATTACTATGACACATAACATCGTTGCCCTGTATGCCCACTTTTCATATTACACTATTTTGCACCTTATTGAGGATTCTTGCATTACTATGACACATAACATCGTTGCTCTGTATGCCCACTTTTCATATTAGGATATTTTGCGCTTTAGTGAGGATTCCTGCATTACTATGATGTATAACATCGTTGCCCTGTATGCCCACTTTTCAAATTACACTATTTTCACTTTATTGAGGATTTGTGGCATTACTATGACACATAACATCGTTGCCCTGTATGCCCACTTTTCATATTACACTATTGTGCACCTTATTGAGGATTCTTGCATTACTATGATGTATAACATTGTTGCCCTGTATGCCCACTTTTCATATTAGACTATCTTCACTTTATTGAGGATTTGTGGCATTACTATGACATATAACATCGTTGCCCTGTATGCCCACTTTTCATATTAGACTATCTTCACTTTATTGAGGATTTGTGGCATTACTATGACATATAACATCGTTGCCCTGTATGCCCACTTTTCATATTAGACTTTTTTCACCTTATTGAGGATTTGTGGCATTACTATGATGTATAACATCGTTGCCCTGTATGCCCACTTTTCATATTACACTATTTTGCACCTTATTGAGGATTCTTGCATTACTATGATGTATAACATCGTTGCCCTGTATGCCCACTTTTCATATTACACTATTTTCACCTTATTGAGGATTTGTGGCATTACTATGACACATAACATCGTTGCCCTGTATGCCCACTTTTCATATTACACTATTTTGCACCTTATTGAGGATTCTTGCATTATATGAGGTATAACATCATTTCCCTGTATGCCCACTTTTCATATTAGGATATTTTGCGCTTTAGTGAGGATTCCTGCATTACTATGATGTATAACATAGTTGCCCTGTATGTCCACTTTTCATATTAGACTTTTTTCACTTTATTGCGGATTTGTGGCATTACTATGACACATAACATCGTTGCCCTGTATGCCCACTTTTCATATTACACTATTTTGCACCTTATTGAGGATTCTTGCATTACTATGATGTATAACATTGTTGCCCTGTATGCCCACTTTTCATATTACACTATTTTCACTTTATTGAGGATTCGTGGCATTACTATGACACATAACATCGTTGCCCTGTATGCCCACTTTTCATATTACACTATTTTGCACCTTATTGAGGATTCTTGCATTACTATGATGTATAACATCGTTGCCCTGTATGCCCACTTTTCATATTACACTATTTTCACTTTATTGAGGATTCGTGGCATTACTATGACACATAACATCGTTGCCCTGTATGCCCACTTTTCATATTACACTATTTTGCACCTTATTGAGGATTCTTGCATTACTATGATGTATAACATCGTTGCTCTGTATGCCCACTTTTCATATTAGGATATTTTGCGCTTTAGTGAGGATTCCTGCATTACTATGATGTATAACATCGTTGCCCTGTATGCCCACTTTTCAAATTACACTATTTTCACTTTATTGAGGATTTGTGGCATTACTATGACACATAACATTGTTGCCCTGTATGCCCACTTTTCATATTAGACTATCTTCACTTTATTGAGGATTTGTGGCATTACTATGACATATAACATCGTTGCCCTGTATGCCCACTTTTCATATTAGACTATCTTCACTTTATTGAGGATTTGTGGCATTACTATGACATATAACATCGTTGCCCTGTATGCCCACTTTTCATATTAGACTTTTTTCACCTTATTGAGGATTTGTGGCATTACTATGATGTATAACATCGTTGCCCTGTATGCCCACTTTTCATATTACACTATTTTGCACCTTATTGAGGATTCTTGCATTGCTATGATGTATAACATCGTTGCCCTGTATGCCCACTTTTCAAATTACACTATTTTCACTTTATTGAGGATTTGTGGCATTACTATGACACATAACATTGTTGCCCTGTATGCCCACTTTTCATATTAGACTATCTTCACTTTATTGAGGATTTGTGGCATTACTATGACATATAACATCGTTGCCCTGTATGCCCACTTTTCATATTAGACTATCTTCACTTTATTGAGGATTTGTGGCATTACTATGACATATAACATCGTTGCCCTGTATGCCCACTTTTCATATTAGACTTTTTTCACCTTATTGAGGATTTGTGGCATTACTATGATGTATAACATCGTTGCCCTGTATGCCCACTTTTCATATTACACTATTTTGCACCTTATTGAGGATTCTTGCATTACTATGATGTATAACATCGTTGCCCTGTATGCCCACTTTTCATATTACACTATTTTCACCTTATTGAGGATTTGTGGCATTACTATGACACATAACATCGTTGCCCTGTATGCCCACTTTTCATATTACACTATTTTGCACCTTATTGAGGATTCTTGCATTATATGAGGTATAACATCATTTCCCTGTATGCCCACTTTTCATATTAGGATATTTTGCGCTTTAGTGAGGATTCCTGCATTACTATGATGTATAACATAGTTGCCCTGTATGTCCACTTTTCATATTAGACTTTTTTCACTTTATTGAGGATTTGTGGCATTACTATGACATATAACATCGTTGCCCTGTATGCCCACTTTTCAAATTACACTATTTTCACTTTATTGCGGATTTGTGGCATTACTATGACACATAACATCGTTGCCCTGTATGCCCACTTTTCATATTACACTATTTTGCACCTTATTGAGGATTCTTGCATTACTATGATGTATAACATTGTTGCCCTGTATGCCCACTTTTCATATTAGACTATTTTCACTTTATTGAGGATTTGTGGCATTACTATGACATATAACATTGTTGCCCTGTATGACCACTTTTCATAATAGACTTTTTTCACTTTATTGAGGATTTGTGGCATTACTATGACATATAACACCGTTGCCCTGTATACCCACTTTTCATATTAGACTATTTTCACTTTATTGAGGATTCGTGGCATTACTATGACAGATAACATCATTGCCCTGTATGCTCACTTTTTATATTACACTATTTTGCACCTTATTGAGGATTCTTGCATTATATGAGGTATAACATCATTTCCCTGTATGCCCATTTTTTATGTTAGGATATTTTGCACTTTCTTGAGGATTCCTGCATTACTATGATTCATAACATTGGTGCCCTGTATGCCCACTTTTTATATTAGACTATTTTCAATTTATGGAGGATTCGTGGCATTGCTATGACACATAACATCTTTGCCCTGTATGCCCTATGTTAATATGGCCTGAGAAAACCCCAGTTCAAGCAGAAATGGGAGGCCGGGAAATCCTGCGCTCAATATCGAAAATAGCCAAAGTGGAAGGCAACACCTGCTTCATTAACAATCTGACATAAAGCAGAGACAGCGTGCGAGCAATAGCGTTGCAGCTCTCAGAAGTTCTCATACAAAACAATGGCTTATAAGGCAAGATGTCATCATCACTGATGTCATACTACAATCTCTGTTACACACACCTATCTGATAAAAGGATTGGTTAAGGGAATTGACTATGTATATATTACATAGGGATTAGTCTTCTAATTGATCATTACCTATCTGATAGCTCAAACTGAGACCACCTCTAAAATGATAATAATGAATGAATATATGTCATTACCACAATAAGCTATTGGTTGGCATAATACATAATGGGCGGCCTAGCATTGGGGGTCTCATTGGTTGGCATCTTACTGACCAACCTTGCACAGTTGTCAGGTCATCAACGCCTGAACAAGGCTGGAGTAGGGGGAGAGAGGTCTAGGACTGCTTTCCTTTCAATTAAAAAATTATACTGGGGGTCATTACAAGTATGGTGGTGTGGGAAAAAATTGGCAGTAATGGAATTATCACCACGTTTCCTGCACCAGCATACTACGAATATGGCTCTGGAGTGGGGAATTTACATCCAAAATCATAACAGAGGTAAATCCACCCACTTTCTGCCAAGAATTTGCAAAATTGACAGAATTACCACAGGGGTAATTCCACTGGTGGTAATTCTGCCAAAAATGCCGCATAGAGACCAATGGGTTCTCAAAAAATGGGGATTAACTTTGCCGCCACCACTTGTAATCTGGCAGTAATTCCAACGGACCAAGTGTTGGTAACAGTAATTCCATTGGGCGGTATACTGGCAAAATTCTCACCAAATATCGTCCAACTCGTAATTAATTTATCCCTTATTTCTAGACCATAAGCCAGAGCAACCTCTTTGTAGGTGGCCTGGCATGGCGCTGCATGTCTGAGAATATGTGGGGAGTCGGGGAATGTGCCACTCTGTGTCCAGAGCTAATAAATAGACAGTGTTCTTGAATTATGGGTCACATGTGAGAGGACCATATTTATAATTATTTCACACTGCATTTACTGAGTTTGTAGCTAATATAAATGCAACTTTTATTACTTTCTCATCCCCTAGGGACTTAGTCGATCTGTTCCTTATGAAGGTTTTAGCTAATAATTATTCTGCACCTTGCCTTCAAAAGCTGGTTATTCGTTAATTAATCTTAGAGAAATATGTCTTGTGCCATGGGAATTATTATCTTTTGTTCTGCTCCGAGCCATTCAAATCCTCCCTCATTTTTCAGTAACCTTGGATGGGTCCACCCAGCTTCAGTCTGCACCCTGCACGGGTCTGGGTTTAAGTGATTTCAACAGTTTGAGTTTCATGAAGCCTCAACGTCTTCCATTCATTTTAATGCGTGCTGCTGCTTCCATTTTGAAAAAGATGGCTGACCATTAGTGTTGCAGTTCTATGTTAGTGAGATATATACATATATCGTTCTTGTTGCATTTCAGCTTATACATTGCTTATGTTACATTCTTTGTGTCTTTATGGTTGCAAGCAATATTATTTGTGCATAAATGCATTGACCTAGTGTCTGTGTTTCTTCATGGTGAGTGCATATCTACTTTGTGTTCATTGCATGCACGTGTTTCAGTTGACAGTGAGTTTGTTCATTCTCACCATCTTTAGTTACGGTAAGTCCATTTCCTCCTGTACCAACCAGGAATAAGGCCGGTATGGTCGTCTTACTAAGTAGCATTTCCCACCTATGCGATATTGGTATTGGGCTGGGGGAGTAGCTATGAATGACTTATTCATCTGCCTATCAACAACCACTTTTTATATTTGACGATTTTCCACTTTATTGAGTATTCTTGCATTAATTACTATGATGTATAAAATCAATGCCCTGAATGACCACTTCTTATACCAGACTACTTTGCATTTTATTGAGGATTTATTTTCATTACTGTAATGTATATCATTGTGCTACTAGATGTTCTATTTCATTCCAAAGTGCTTTCTACTTATTGGGGAGTAAGGTTTAGCGGCATAGATGTGGGCAGTGGAAATCTTTTCTCTTGCTAATATGCATAATGCCGTTGTACCCTATGCCCATACTTCGTACTAGACTTTGAAATACATTTTATACTGTCCTCCCATCCACTTCCCGTATGGAAAGTGTACTTTGCTGCTTTGCTGTATTAAGAGTATTCAATACATCTATTAGGAACTATGTGCATGTTGTTTTTATGGCCCGCCTTTTTATGTAATACTATTCTGAAAAAAAGTAAGTTAATGATGGTAGCTCAGTGTAATCACCATTATCGAGTCAAAGCTTTTTTAAGACTGTTGTAACAAAAGATAAACCCTATTCAAAAGAATTACAGAAACATGAAATGAACACCTAATTTGAATAATATTCAGGGGTTGGTTTTATAACAGGCTGCAAATGCATGCAGGGAACTGCCAATGCTTGCTCTCACGTGCTGTGGGGTCACCTGCTGCAATGTTCATCACTTTTAAAGCAGTGAGTAAAACTAAAGAGTAAAATGAGGCAAAATCGCCTTTACAGTTCAATTTTGCTCTCCCGTTTGAGCTTTGCAGGGAGTGTTTTATAAGGTATTGCAATGGAATCCGCCTGCTTATTAACAGGTGCTACTGTGAGGCGTACTCCATTAGAATCCATTTGTTTCATGCCTCCATGAAAGTCTCATGCAGGCATAAAACTAAGTGCCTCTTCAAGATGGAGCAGGAAAGCAGGGCAGAGGTGTTATCTCCTCTCCTTGCCCCTCCTCTGCATTTTGCCAGCAGGAAAATGTAAACCTTTTATGCTCCATCCCATTCCAAATAACCCCTCCCTTTTATCTGGGTCATACATCAGACAGTGGAGCTAATTTTTGAGTCTCCTTTAATTCGGCACCAGGAACCTATCATAGCGCAGTGCAAAAGGGGAAGGCAAAAGGGAGGGCAAAAAGGCAGCGTACATGCCTATAAGCTGCCCTAAATGAGGTAAATGCTGCTAGCCATGCGTACATACATTTACAATGGATTCCTAAGGAGCAAAAAGTGATCCAACTCAATTGGGATCCCCAGAAAATCCATGCCTGCACAAATGCTGTAGTATTTATGTGGGGAGAGGAAAGGAGTGGCAGAAACATGCGTTACAGTCCACTCATCCCCTCTGCTATACTCATTAATGAGCCATGACACAAATGACGCTATTCATGTACATTACGAGATCAGAAAAAATTAGCTCCTCAGAGCTCCACATTTTCTAAAAATTGTAAATTGTCTGAACGGGACTACTTATGGTTGCACTTGTGTGCAAGCAGGTCCCCTGTGGGCAATTTTCATATTTTGCGCTCCACAGTGCAAAAGAGAAGTGCAAAGTGATGCTGCATCTTTGCACCTCTCTTTAACAGTGAGCAGTGCAAATAAATTAAAACGCTGCCTGCCATTTACGCGTAGCAGGCAGTGCTTACAATGATTTCCTGTGGAATCTGTAGGCAGTGTAAAATGTAACTCTCATTCTGCTCCCACCTTCTGTCTTCAAAAACAATGAAAATTCCCTGAAGCATGAATGGAGACATTAAGACAGGTGTACCACAGTTATACTAGTCTTCAACATCTCCATTTACACTACGTGGACATGGAAAATGAGCTCTAGTATGGCACATGGCAATGGAGAGCATATGGAGAGCTCTCTTGGAATGTCATTTTCTGTGGGGAAAAAATACAGCCCCAAAATATCAGAAATAGAGAGGCCATGCTAGGCCCTTATTGTAAGGGCGAAGCAGGCTGATGTTGAGACCCATTGGAAAATACAGGCCAGTTCAAAACATTGTTTTCCGATATAAGGCCTAGTGAATGAACAAAAATGGGCCTATTTCAACTTTAGTAAAATACAAAGACACTGAGTTGCTAACTGTGTCCAATGGAGTCAAACAAAAAGAAACAGGTGGTGCTGCAGATGTTGACTTTGTGTAAATTGAGAATAGGCACTTTTGACAGATTGAAAACTGCAGCAGTACACATGTGAACATATACTTTGAAACGGTAGGCATGTGAAAAGTACCAAGGAGGAATTGCGCATTACCTTTAAAAAGTGGAGCCAAGTGACATAGTTCGGAGAAAGACATGTACTGTTCACAAATAAATTGACATCCAAATGGAAAGGCCCATTTGTTGGATTTTTCTATGTAACTGTGGCCTATGTGTGAACAATACCTAAAGTGAACTTATATCTGTCCAAACTGTATGGCAAGAAAGATTGTATTTTAAACCGCATGCCCCGATATAATGCTAAAACGTTACATGTAAACACATATTGTCAATTTAAAGCTGTATTTTCGGAAGTATGGATGCAGCTGGTGTTTTCCCCACTGAACTGAAAGGTCAGTGCCTTTGAAAATTTGAACTCAAAACCTGGGCTGGGCCCCCAAGAAAAGCAGGCCTGGTTTTCATTTACAAATACAAACAATTAACAGATAATCAGATCAGAATTCTGGGATTTGCAGATAACACAGCCAGCATAATTTACCTTTAAGGTTAGGTCTCCCCATTAACTGTGCATTAGTGGCCAACAGAAATGACCTTTTCAGGGTGAACTCAACCACAATGGATGAATAAACATGGTGTATGAAACAGATTGCTGATAAGCAGATGTTCCGGTCAGGTGACGATGTAGGGATGCAACTTTGGAGTAGGTGGGGGCTATGTGAAGCTGTGGGACCATGTGATGCCTTACCATTGATTATCATTGGGCCACCTTTTTTTTATTAAAAGAGAATCATATGTCCCAGTAAACCCATCCCGGTCTCCTATTCAAGGGGAAAGAAAGCCTGTCTGTATCATGTAAATATGAATCCTGTATGATGTATACTATGTAAGTTATAAAGACAATAATGATTCTGTTCTTCTCATAATTCTGAGGGAACAGAAAGTTGTTGTGATGATAGGTTATGGAAGTAAGGTTTCAATCAGGAAGGGGCAGATTTGTGACTATTTCGGCTCAGGAGTAATTTGATTTAAAAAACGGTAGCTCCTCCCAGGAAGGGCATGCCGAGATATGATTAGTGTTTTCTGACTTGCCATAAAATATAGAACTCAGAAATATATATGTGCCTCCAGTTATCCAAAAAATTAGAGTCGCTGCCATATTGTTAGATTGTAAGGTCACTGACGAAGTTAAACGCACTTGTCATTTTGGGAGGATGAATCTTTCTCCTCCCTCAGCCTCCATCATTCACAACCCCTAACCCTAACTCCTTGTCCTATTAGCAGGCACTGGATGTATTGGGAGCAGGGAGCAGGAGAGAGCTGGCCAATCCATAGCATGGGAAGTATGATAATAATGGAGTGTCACTAGCCCTATAAAATGTCAGTTTTCAATCTGAGAGGTATCTTTCTTTGACCTTTCGACTCTTGGGACCTTTCTTTGGACAGTTGATTTTTCCCTTGACTTTCACACTCTATTGCTGCAGGTAGTCTGCTTCTGGACTCTTGTAAAGATCTAGCAGAGAGACAGTAAGTGCTACCCAGGCCTTAAACATTGCATGGGAGGCGGAGACTGGGAAATCTGGAAGGTGCTGGGCCTGCCATTTGAGGAGCCAGAAGAAGTCTTGGTGCTGGGGATTACCCTTGACCGAAGCCTGTGACCAGGTCTGCGCTGGCCTCAGAGGAGCCCTGCTATTTCCCTGGATACCCCATAACCAAGACCTCCCATGTAAGTAGATTAATGCAAATGCCAACAAAGGTGTGGGGGGAATCTGCCAGCCTTAATCTCCATCTCACATAGCGGGTAGTGGGGTGGAACTGGGGAGGCCCTTGGCACATTTTATTAAATCTAACTCAAATGAATTCCACTATAGAAAATTACCCTAGCCACTCACATTGAATTGTTTTGGGAATTGCCAGCCATAATCATGTCCATTAAATTGTGGGGAGAGGGGAAACTGTGTAGATCTTTAGTGCATTGATTTGAAGTTACATCAATGAATTCCCATATAGAAAATCATGGGATGAGTGGTGTTAGAGTTCAAAACTATCAAAGTTCATGCCCAGTGTGTTAGAGCCAGTATAGTCAATAAAGTACTCGGGTGACTCTCCCTTTCTGAAACCCCTGTCTTCTGTACAAAGGGTGGTGTCCATAATCCCAAAAATAAGGCACCCTACAATGCTGCCATTAAAGTGAATGTAAAGTGTGCAAAATGAAATTTCCCATTTATCTACTTGCATCCTGAATGATTTTCCCAAAACCCTGTATTTCATGCAAATAAAAAAGCCAAAACAATGTTCCCATTGAGTTCCTATCCTGACTTTGCCTTTAAAAAAAAAAGCCCAAAATGATTTTCCCATTGTGTTCCTTTCTTGACATTGCCTTTCAAATAAAAATCCCAAAACGATTTTTTCATTGTGTCTATTTGTCAAACCCTGCCTTTTAATAAAATGCCAAAATGATGTTGCTTCTGTATTCTCACTCCCTGTACGTGGCCTTCAAATTAAGGGGTCATACATAACTGATGCCTGGGTATAGGGGTTGCTGGGAGAGAAGAGCATTGTGATAACCCAAGCAATCACTGGGGGTTGTTAATATTTCATAATAGTTAATGTGCAAGAAATCCTCTGTGTTTGTTTGATGTACAGTCTCCAAATTCTGCCTGTCAGTTGTAGTATCTATACGTTCATTAGAAATACGAGTCAGTCAATTGGTTGAGGTTATTTGAAATTGTGACTTTGTGTAGTGCCACAGCGCTGGTGGCTGATGTTTTGGTTGCTGTTCTTCATTGTCAAACCTTAAATAAATATATATTCTTACTATACACTGACCATTCCTAGCTCATTGGTGGTACAGACGCTCTTGGCTGGGGTGGTGCGAGACAAGTTGGAGGCCCCACTAAAGTTGAATCTATATACGCACTTTGGGTGCATGCCACCTTGCTTGGGGGGGGGACTCCCTGAGTTGAGAGTGACTGTCTAATTAATCGTGACAAAGCTGGGGGCTTGTGACTGGGGTTTGGTTGAGAGTCTTCAGTTGGTCAGTGCAGTAGAAGCAGACAATTTGTTTGGGTTTAATTGCATTGCAGTGGATGCAAAGTTGCATTCAATTGTTAAGGTGCCATTCAGACCTGCACCCTGGGTTCCATGGCAGTGCATAGCTAAAACAGTGTTGATTCTGAGTTGTCATTGTGAGTGGAAACTAAGCAGGAACAGGGTGGAGATTTCTGCCCTTGCATAGAGAGTATATAAGGCCAGAACACATTACAGAATGAGCACCGTAGAAATCAATATGCCCAGGAAGCACCTCCTATCCTAATTGTTTATTAAAGGTAAATTGGTAGAACAAGAACATGAAATGTGGCAAGCTAGAGTGATGCAGGAGGTTACTTCTGCAAATGTAGACATGTGGCAGGATAATGAGCTGTTACATCAGTCCCTGACAAACCTTTACATGAAATAGACCAGCAAAGATGAACACATTAAAATGGCTCAGCACACAGCATATATGTATTTCCACATGCTGATCATGGAAGAAAGACACCAGAATAGTGTGGCCTCTGTGCAAAACCAGGCTGAGCTTTTGTATCAATCCCAGAAAGAGCAGAAATTATTAGAAACAAAAGCACAACGGAGCCAAAACTTAGAAAATAACATTGAACAGCTAAATGATAAATTGAAAACACAGTAGCAAGAAAATGATGAGCAAGAAACTCGATTTTCTGTACTGCAAGGGGATTATACAGAATGCGTTAAAAATCTGAGCGCAAGTCAACACAAATTAAATAAGCAGGTTCTTCATAATAGAGCCTTCTTAGAGGACATTTTCCCATTTCAATCACTGGTAAAACACTGGAAAGCTGAAAATAGCCAGTTAATTATTAAGGGGGTTGATTCTCAGGGTGAGTTCAATCAGATGTATCAAGATTTGAATGCCTTGAAACAGCAGAGAGAGCAGTTGAGGGAAGAAAATAACAAATTTAGTCAAGAGAATAGGGCCCTGTTTCAGGAAGTGTGTCAGTTAAGGATGGACATGGAAAAAAGCATGTCTTGTTCACAGGAACTGACTGACAGTAGGTAACAAAATGCACAATTAATGGAACATATGAGGCAAGCAGAGATTGACCTAGAGCAGGCAACACAGGCCAAAATTGTGGAAAGGGAAGAGACTAGTCTTCTGAAAAAAATGCTCTGAATATGCACAGACGATGCAAGCATCACAGAAGGAAATTGAGTCCCATTGTAAAGAGAACAAGGGACTAAGAGACCCAATAATGGCATAACATAAAGTGCTAGAAGCCACTCAAGCATTGATGTCAAAATTGAAAACTCAGGCCTCTGCATACCACCAAAAGCTAGGGGCTGAGAAAAACAAATGTGAGAGGTTGGAAAGTGACACAGCCAAATACAAACAGGGTTTGAGGCGCCCTGACTAGTGAGGGAATGGAAAAGGGCCCTCTGATTACAGAGTGATGAGCTTTCTACCAGGGACTTCAAGCCAAATCACCACCTCATATGTACAGAGTGCAGCTGACTTCATGCCTACCAGTTCTCAAGAACAGAGAAACATGATGCAGCTGGACTCAACCAGGCCTAGTCCTGCTGATCCAGAAGGCCAGTCCTTATCCGACATCGATGAGGGTTCAGGGCTACCAAGTAGAAGGGAAGGTGGCTGGACCAGTGGGCTCTGGGAATTTAAAAAATCCTGGCTTGTACTTGGGGCTCCTATGATATTGATATTAATATGTATTTCTATCGCGCTCGTACACAAGTGTTTCAGAGCACAACGAGGCAAGGGAGGGGAACATAAGAAAACAAAAACAACGATCTTACTAGGCCCAGTGACTTTGAGAACGTGCAAGTGCATGGGAGAGGGAAAGGGGAAAAGCGCATGCAAGGGGGGAGAAGTGGAGAATGCAGAGCAAAGGAAAACGGATACAAAATAAAATAAATAAATAATAATAATCAAAGGCAACAAATAATGGTAGTGCAGCCAGCAAGTGGCAAGTGTTGGGTCTAAGGCAGCAGACAGGGTATGTCTGATAAGTTCAGGAAAAAGTGGGGGGGGTCTGTTTGGTTACAGATACAGACCCCAGTGCAAGGAATTGCCCGGAGGTAGTGCAAGTGGATGGCAGAGTGAGCAGTTACCTGAGCCTGGAAGTCAGAGGGTAGGCCAGGTGCATGGTGCAGAGAGAGAGAAGATCAGCAGGGGAGAGAAACGGTGAAGGCAGAAGCAAAGAGGAAAGTCTTGAGGTGCTTCCAGAAATGGAGATGATTCTCCTCAAGTTTCAGAGTGGCAGGGAAGCTGTTCCAGAGGGAGGACCCAGCTAAAAACAGAGATCTACCCCGAGCTCCTTTTTCTGAAAAACGACTGACCCCAAGGGAGTTAGAGGTAGAGGAGTGAAGAGCTCGAGAGGGAGGTATTTATGGAGGGACAGCTGAAGGTATTGTGGACCCATGCCCCCGAAAGCCTTGTGGACAATGAAAAGGGTTTTGAATGTAATCCTTGCATCCACTGAGAGCCAGTGGAGAGATTTCAGGGCTGGAGCAATACGATCCCAGGGCTTGAGGCCAAAGACAAGTCTCGCAGTCCTGTTCTGGATGAGATGCAAAGGGCAGAGAGTAGAGGCAGGTAGATTTAGAAAGAGGCTGTTACAATAGTCCAACCTAGAGAGAACCATGGCTTGGGCAACAGTGAGCTTCTGGGGGAAGGAGTGGAAAGGCACAGTACCCCTGAGGACGTGCAGTAGGAAGGTTGACTTTTTAGAGACATCTGAGATGTGGGCAGAGAAGGAAAGCTCAGAGTCAAAGAGGACCCGAGGTCCTTAGCCTCACAGGTGGGGGTAGTAGGAGGGATAAGGGAGGCCGGCCAGAGAGTGAGGGGAAAGGAGGGTGAAGGTATGCCAATGAGGAGGATTTCTGTCTTGCTGCCATTCAGGCAGAGATCATTGATGGCACACCAATCCTGAATGGCAGATAGGAAATCAGAGATGAGAGACGGAGAGGAGGTGGCCGTGGGAAGCCTGAAAATGAGTTGAGTGTCATCAGCATAGCACTGGAAGTTGGAGCAGAAAATGGCAATGCGCTGGGTGAGAGTTGCCAGGCATTGGTTGAAGAGCCAGGGCGAGAGGTTAGACCCCTGGGGAACACCGCAGATAGAAAGGCAGATAGATGAAAGGAAGGACCCAAGTTGGACCTGAGATGGTCTATCAGAGGGGAAAGAGGTCAGCCAGGCCAGCGCCTGATCGCTGATACCCAGCATCACGCCTGATGTCACGGAGATGGTTGGCAGGATGGAATAGTTGACCGTGTCGAAGGCAGAAAAGAGATTGTATAGGATGAGGACAGAGGGAAAGTTAGAGTCAAGGTTGGAGAGCAGATATTCACAGATGTTCAGGAGAGCAGTTCCCATGCTTCTGGCAGCTCTAAAGCCAGACTGATGGTCGTGGAGACAGCCAACAGAATCAGAATGAAGGTTAAGCTGCAAGATGGCCAGCTTTTCCAGGAGTTTGCCCAGAAACGGAGTAATGAATATTGGGCTGTGGTTAGCCGGACAAGAAGGATCCGCTGTGGGTTTCTTGAGAAGAGGATGCACAAGAGAGTGCTTCAGAGGCAAAGGATCGGTTGCAGAATTCAGCAAGGGCCGGAGCAAGGGTATCGATGTGGTCCTTGATGTTTTTAGAGGAACAGGGATGAACCTGTTTTGACAAGGCTTTCATAGATTGAACTTGTCTAGCGACTTTGTCAGGGGAGAAAAGAGGAAAGGACGAGAACAAGGGTGGGGGGTGGCTGAAGGACAGTCAGAGTACACAGAAGGGCAGGGGAGAGGAGGGGTAGGGGAGAAGAGGGTGGACAGGATGTCCTGCAGTTTTAAGATGAAGTGAGAGGCAAGGGCATTGCAAAGGGCCTGGGAGATGAAAAGATCATGGAGTTGGACGGGCAGACAATTAAATTACAACGGGTCCACCTGGTCCACTTTACTGAAAGAGAAGAACAAGAGTTTAGTCCTCAAAAGAGCATCTTAAAAACCTCCACACATTCAGGGAGGTGGGGGGAATTCCCCACCATCCCTGGAAGGAGGCATGAGGAGGATGAGTACTCTCCGGTGTGAAAAGGGGAGTATAAAGGAAATGACCCTGGGAGTTCACATTCAAAAGAAAAAAGTTAATTGTTAAATAGCCAGATAGTCTTGTTCACATATTTAATTCATGTCACAAACTGTGTTTCACATATATTACAATCCAATTATCTAGATAATTGGCTATTTAACAATCAACTTTTTACTTTTGAATGTGAACAAAAATTGTATATATTTGTATATATAAATTGTATATACTTGTATGTGAAACTTTATTATTGATTGTTTATGACTCATGCACTGAAAAATATATAGATGAAAAGTAAAAAGTGTATTGTCCTTGTGAACAAATATTAATTTGAATGATGTGGTTGAATTTATTTCATAATTTAGAAAAAATATCCATTTGCTTATTACCATGCCTCAGTTTGCTCCTCGTGATCCTACGATGAACCACTCAGACTAGCCCAACTGGGGGTAACCCCATGGGCTTTGACAACAATGAGAAAGCATTCCGGTCAGCTCAATTGCTGCCCTAAGCGGTTGAAGTTCAAGTGAGAGAAGACGTTACCATCCCAGGGCAGGTGCGACAATTTACAATTCCCCTAAAAATTAAGTTAGGACAGAACCTCAAAAACAAGGACGCTTATATAAATTTGAATTATTATCTTCAACAACAAGGTTTGTATTTAGATCTGACATGCCTAGTTGACCTAGAACACAACACCATTTGAATATTGGTGGATAAAAGTGACCCTCAAAGTATCACTTTGGGCACAGGCACCTTTATTGGAATGGCGGTTGATCCCCAACATTATTCTATTGATTTAGATAATGAGATCATTGGACCCATCGCAAATGACTGCTTCAATATCAGCAACAGTATTCCACTGGAAAAGATTTTCACCAGACAAGGAGGTAATTTCTTGATGTCCTCTTCCTGCCCTTATGGAGTGGAAGACGTGACCTGCAACATCAGGAAGCATGAGGTGGTATTCTGAGTCAAGAGAGACTAGCTTCCGTCCTTGGAACCTCTTGTCCAGGTCAACACCGTAACAAGAGATCTCTCCACCCAACTGAAGGATACTGCCAAAATGACCAAGCCGAGGTCTTTCGAGGCTTTAAGCAGATGGTCAAAGAATGAATCAATCTCGCTGTCTGTGAGACCGAGGACCAAAAAAAGGAGCTGAAACAGGTGTTTCTAGATTTTCAGGATATCTTTTCAGTAGATTCATATGACTGTGGACACACAAAGATACATTCAACCACCATACCCATGGACCCTGAGATGGCTTCAGTATTTGTGAAGCAATACCGGTTACCTCTCGCGTCCATGGTGTCACTTATAGAGATTATTAAAAACATAGAATATGGTGGGATAATCTGTCCAATCCACAGTACCTACAATCCGGTACTGGGGATACTCAAACCTAATGGCCAATGGAGACTTTGCGGAGACCTAAGGTAGTTACATAAATGGGTCCACATGTCAAGATGGCCCCTTCCCTAGATTGATCAGGGCCTGGCCCAGAGTCAAAGGTGTACACTGCCATTGACCAGACCAATGGTTACCGGACAGTGCCTGTGAGTAGGGAAGACCAGTACAAGCTTGCATTTACCTTCAGGGGGCAGCAATACACATGGCCCAAACCCCCTTGGGAAAAAATAAACTCCTGCAATGAATGTAACATCTTCCAATGCCCGATTCTGGCACAAGGTGAAACCTGGACTATGTAGCTGATGTCTTTATCAAGAGCTCAACTGTGGAGGAACATATAGCAGAAATATGCTATGTTCTGACTCAGTTGCAGAAAGTTGGAGCAAAAGTGTCCTTTCAAAAGGCACAGTGATGTATGACCCATGTGAACTTCTTAGGGCACAAATTCCCCCGAGGGTCTCAGTCCCCAGGCGAAAAAGGTGGAAGCTTTATTGCAATTGAAAGACCCTGCTACTCTGCGATAACTAAGAAGCCTACTTGGACTTACTAATTATAGTAGAAAGTTCATTGAACACAACGCAGAGGTAACTCAACCCTTGGTCCATTTACCAAATGCCGGGGTCATGTGGGAGTGGGGTCTGGAACAATCTGAGGCAGTAAAACAACTAAAGAGAAGCCTTTCCCAAGCCCCTTGTTTGGCTTACCCAATAAAGAACAAGGAGTTCTGTTTGGAGACGGGGTTCTCAGATACTTACCTAACAGTAGTATTATACCAAAAGCACGACAAGGTCAACAAGGTAATCTCATGCATGAGGAAAACGTTGTCCTCTGTGGAGGACAATTCAACGATTGTGAACTGCTGGCAATGGTGTGGGCATTGAAGAATTGCCACCCATTCATCCAGGGGGAGCACATAATTTTCGAGACTCTTCCCCAACCCTTGCAACACTTACAGAGTGACCGGATCCAAACAGGGAACGTGAGTAATTCCAGAATAACTTCATGGATTCTGTCCATGCAAGGCTTTCCCTTGGAGGTCAGATATGCCCAAAACAAGAAGAGTCCGCTAGCACAAGGATTGGCTGGCTTGCATGACTGTGCTCAAGAAAACTGTCCAAGGACCAACGACAATATGTAGGCGTACCTTATTTCCCCGCAAAAAGTCTATGAGGAAGACACGTGTCAGGGGATACCCACAGTATATGTGGATGGGTGCTCTGACCATGTTAACAAGCACAGGGGAAAAGAAATAGTGAATGGCATTGGGAATGCCTGGGTGAATGATGCCCTGGATCCCCCTGCTGGGTACAAAATAGGTCCCTGAAGTAGTCAGGTGGCAGAGTTGATGGCGGTACATCAAGCCATCCTCACTGCAGCACACCACCAACACAATGAACCACTAAAGCATGAGAACTTAATTCAATCAATTGATGATCTAATTGATGATCTGGTAACCTCTAATGAGATGACCACCTATTGGAAAGAAATTAGAGGTCTCTCTAAAATAGAGCGACCAGACAAAACTGAAAATTACTTGGCTGACCAGTTGGCCAAAACCGGAGCTATTCACTGGGATATCATAGATACCGAATCTCTGTTGGAGGAAATCCAGGTCGCTGATGTCACCAGGTCCCAAACCCATGCCAATAATGAACTCTCAACTGCCCAGTGGAGTAAAGAACCCCCAAATGCAGATTTGATTACTGTACAAAAAGAGGACCCAATTATTGGGAAATATTAACAACATATTGAAGACCGTGTGAATTTTAATCTGTCAGAATCTGAGTATTTCGGGAACAAGGATCTCTGGGTGTTGATGAAGTTTACAAAAATGTTCTGAATCTAAGATGGTTTGTTGGTACTTAGATCCCTGTATGGAGGCGATCAGTGGGTGGTACCTACCTCATTCCCAAGCCTGGTGTTAAGTCACGCTTATAATGCGGTTACTGCCGGTCATAGGGGGTTTCATACAACATTAGAAATCTTGCGTGAGGTTGCATACTGGCCCCATATGGTTCAGGATCTCGACATCTATTCAAAAGGGTGTCTTGTGTGGGCTCAATTTCAGCCAAGTTTGCTCACACACTGAGCTACCCTTCAGAAAAGTCTAATAACACTGCCCTGGTCGGATTTTCAAGTCGATTTCATCGGGCCAGTGATACATTCCTCTAGAGGAAACAAGCATATTCTGACCGTAACATGCCTGTTTACCAAGTGGGTAGAATGTTTTCTGGCCCCAAATTGTAAGGCAAAGACAGCTTCTGCACTAATGATCAATCACATTTTCTCTCCTTTCGGCCTTCACCAAAGGATTGAGTCAGACCGAGGAAGTCATTTAACTGCGAAGGTGATAACCAAGACGTGGGAGATACTAGGGGTAAAGTGAAAACTCCACATTGCCTACTGCCTAGCCTTGAGCGCGGGAGTTGAGGGGTGCAATAAAACAATTGTGGGCATCTTGAAGAAGTTTGGACTTTGGACCAAGTTGGGACATCGGATTACCGCTTGTCCTAATGGTCATTAGGTCCACGCTGTCTTCTGCAAACAACATGTCTCCTTTTGAGCCCATGACTGGACATAAAATGGTGCTCCCTCAGCATCCGCTCTACAGAACTCAAGAGCAGACCCTGATCAACACGTACACTATCCTTGAGTACATTGAGAATTTACAGAAACAGCTTCAGCACTCTTTTGCTTACGCTCAGTGAAATTTAGAAACGTCGGTAGAAAGAATGAAAGCCTACTACGACTTAAAAACTACCAAAAAGAAGTAAGAAGTAGGAGACAGGATCTACCTGTACAATATCCAATGGAACCAGACCAAGGAGCGGAAGTTCCTCCCCTTTTGGCATGGTGCCTTTGAAATTGTTGATTAAATCCAGTGGTTGGAGTGTACGAAAAGAAGTAGTGGAGCTATGTGCCCTACAGGTCTGCACCGTTCCCCGCAAACCCCATTGCCACACCCCCTCCCATGCACAATATAAACCTCCAAATGCATGCGCATGCAGTTTAAGGGACAGTTCAGTGCATTGCATTGAAAGTGCAAGTTTCAACTGCTTCCTATACTTTTATTTTAAAACGAAACTGTTCCGGAACGGTTTCTTTTTAAAATAAAAGTATAGGAACAGTAAAACTTCATTAAAAGAAGTAGAGGAGCACCGCTCCCGACCGCTCCCGCCCACTTCAACCACTGATTAAATCTTGCCTGCTTGTGGTAGACCATGGCTGTGGTTTTCTATGGCTCAACTGAGTCAAAGACCCGGGGGGGCTTGTGGGGGAGAAATACAGCCCCAAAATGTCAGAGATAGAGAGTCCATGTTAGGTCCCTATTGTGAGAGTGAACCTGGCAGATGTTGAGACCCATTGGAAAATTCAGGATAGTTCAAAACATTGTTTTTTGATATAAGGCCTAGTGAATGAACACAAATTGGCCTATTTCGACATTAGTAAAATACAAAGACACTGAGTTGAAGGAGAGTGTGCCTAAGAACTGTAATATTGCTAACTGTGTCCAATGAAGTAAAAACAAAAAGAAATAGGTGGTGCTGCAGATGTTCGCTTTGTGTAAATTGGGAAAAGGCACTTTTGACAGATTCAAAACTGCAGCAGTACACGTGTGAAAATATACTTTGAAAGGAAAGGCAGGTGAAAAGTACTAAGGAGGAACTGTGCCTTACATTTAAAAAGTGAAGCAAAGTGACATATTTTGGAGAAAGACACTTACTTTTCACAAATAAACTGACATTCAAATGGAAAGGCCCACTTGTTGTATTGTTCTATGTAACTGTGGCCTAAGTGTGAAAAATACCTAAAGTGAACTTAAATCTGTCCAAACCGTATGTCAAGAAAGATTGTATTTTAAACCACATGCACATATATAATGCTAAAATGTTACATATAATGTTAATGTTAATGTTAATGTTAATGTTAAAGGACATTTGTACCGCGCACTGTCACCACCGAAGTGGTCCCCTGGCGCTCTGACGGCTCTGAAAAGGGAAGTAGAGCGGGTGGATTAGTGGGAATAAGCTGGAAAAGTGCAAGAGAGCAGTGATGTGCTGTTGGCAGCCTCAGCCCGGTGGGTCCGTTGGCTGGGTTTAGGGTGTTTTACGGTCCGTAGTCGTCGTGTGCTGTTGTGTAAGTCTATGTGTGGTTTGTTTTGTTTTTGCAGTGTTGTGAAGTTTGTGCGGATTGCTGCGTTTTAGGCTTGTGGTTGTGTTTGGTTAGAGTTTGAGAGGTGTATGCAGAGGGATGAATTGTTAGTTGGTTGGTTAGTTGGCATTGCTGTCCTTGCAATTATGGGATTCCATCTAGGTGCGGTATATGCTGACATTCACATTTCTATCTAGATGCGGCGCGAGCTAAAAATAAGAATCCTGAGTGTGGCACATGCTAACAGTCCCATTTCTATCTAGATGCGACGCTAGCTAGGTTTCAGAGTTTCATGCGAGTGTGGCACATGCTAACAATCACATTTCTATCTAGATACGGCGCAAGCTAAAAATAAGAATCCCGAGTGTGGCACATGCTAACAATCACATTTCTATCTAGATGCGACACGTGCTAGGGTTCAGAATTCCATACGAGTGTGGCACATGCTAACAATCACATTTCTATCTAGATGCGATGCTAGCTAGGTTTCAGAGTTTCATGCGAGTGTGGCACATGCTAACAATCACATTTCTATCTAGATGCGGCGCGAACTAAAAATAAGAATCCCGAGTGTGGCACATGCTAACAATCACATTTCTATCTAGATGCGACACATGCTAGGGTTCAGAATTCCATACGCATATAAGCATAACTTGTCAATTTAAAGTTGCATTTTCTGAATTATGGATGCTTCTGGCATTTTCCCCACTGAATTGAAAGGTCTGTGCCTTTGAAAATGGGAACTCAAGACCTGGGCTGAGCCCCCCAGGAAAAGGAGGCTGAGTTTCATTTATCAAAACAAAGAATTAACTAAGAATAAGATCAGAATTGTGGGAGTTGCAGATAACACAGCCAGCATAAATGACCCTTATGGTAAGGTCTCCCCATTAACTGTGCATTAGTGGCCAACAGAAATCACATTTCTGGGCTAAATCAACCTCAAGAAATGGCTTCGGAGCAACTAATGGATGATCAAACATTGTGTATTAAACAGATTGCTGATAAGCAGATGTTTGGGTCAGGTAACGATGGAGAAATACAACTTAGTAATAGGTGGGGGCTATGTGAAACTGAGGGACCAATGTGATTCCTTGAAATTGATTAACATTGGGCCACCTTTTCTTCCATTAAAAGAGAATTGTATGTCCCAGTGAGCTCATGCCAGTCTTCAAGGGGATAAAAAGCCTGTCTGTACCATGTAAATATGAATCCTGTGTAATGTATACAATTTAAGTTATGAAGACAATTATGATTCTGGCCTTCTCATAACTGCAAGGGAATAGAAAGTTGTTATGATGATAGGTTATGATAGTAAGGTTTGAATCAGGAAGGGGCAGATTTGATACTATTTCGGCTCAGGAATAAATTGATAAAAACACTAGCTCCTCCCAGGAAGGGTGTGCTGAGATATGATTAGTATTTTCTGACCCGCCATAAAATATAGAACTTAAGAGTAGCTGCCATGTTGTTACATTTTAAGGTGACTGAAAAAGGTAAACCAAATTGTCATTTTGGGATGACGAATCTTTCTCCTCCCTCAGGCTCCATCATTCACAACTGTGAGAAACCTGAAGGTGTTTCACTTGCTAGTCCCCGGGGATCTGTCATCCAGGTGGCCAGGATACATCCATCACTATTGGATCCAGTTTTGGGGGATGGACCAGTTCAGGAGAATCACCTGAATGGGAGGTCCTCGGGCAGTGGAAGTGGGACACTGATGGGTGAGAAGTGGTAGCCTCTTCCTTATAACACCTCTTCCCCATCCTACCACAAAGGAAACTCAGACATTCTAACCCCCTCCTGCCCCACTTTCTGACACAAACACTTTCTTGCACCACGAGAGACAACAAACTAACACCAGGGCCGTTTACCTGACATGTCCCAACACAAGAGTCAGGCAAAGTCAGGCAATTGACAATATGTACACACACCTGACGGCCCTTTGCCTTCCCCACAGGGATAAAAGGTGGAGCACAAGAGCACACTTTGAGAAAGGTGGCAAGAATCGAAAGGATGACAACGAGGGAAGAGCCTTTACCCTTGTCGATGCAGACCTGCAAAACCTTTGAGAAAGGAATTACAAGGCCACGAACAACAGCCAGTGTGTGATGTAGCAGGTGTCAGTGGTGCACAGAACTCTTCTACACTGATAACCGAGACAGGGAGACACACTTGTGGTCGTTCCCTTGACTACAGAGTCCAGAAATACCAAACAGTTAATCACAGCCGGTGAGTCGGAGGGTTGCAAGTGGCAATATAATGTGAATCAAAGGACAAAGACTTTATGTATTACAGAACTGTTGAGAAAACCCGGAGAGAGGACAGGTGCAGAGTTGTCCGGCACCATGGGGGCACTCATTCAAAAGACTCTGACAGGTCCCCTTTTTGTTGAAACTACCGATCCCAGAAGACTCTAGGAGGGCCGACAAAAGAGGACAAAGTGATCATACAAGGGACAAGTGAAATGCTCCTGTACAGTTGCAAATCTACCAAACAGTGTTTGTGGCAAATGCAAAACCGACAGAGGGATGCCTGCGAATAAGGGTGGTTAGTAACATCCCGAGAACATTGAAATACGTGAAGCCTGACTGGGGGCTGAAAACCCAGACTTAATTAGGAAATGAACCTATGCAGTATGGCAAGAGAATGAAAAGCATGAACTCGACCAAGGGATATTTTCTGAAAATTGATGGTCCGAGCCCGACATAGGAAGGCTATGGTAATTAAGAGGAAAGCTAAAGGAAGTAAAATCCTGCGTTGTGTAAAGCAAAGTGAATGATAATTTTGGCAAATATAAATCAGCTGAGGGATGCCTGCAGGACAGGGTGAAATACGATAGCCCCATGAACATTGCGTTCACAAGAGTAAACCCAGCTGAGGGATGTCGACAGTAAAAGATTGTTTAAATGACATTGAGAGTCATGAATACAACAAGTGAAAATATGATATAAAAGGAAAAACCACACCGATCTCAAAAGTTTATTCTAAAATCAATAAAAATGTGAACATACCATCCTCAACCACTCAATCATCAGATACAGAAACAAATAGTGAAATGGAAAGAGAAACAGAAGAAGAACCAAGTACATCGAACAGAACACATGAATTCAATTTTTTAGAAGAATTCCGCAGGCACAAGTCCATCACAAAATCAAATTTTCAACAAGGCATGATGAATATAAAGGGCACAAGACCTGGCACAAGCGAAAGTACGTCAACCAATTTACCAAAAACAAGAGAGGAAAGAGAGGAGGGACGCAAAAACAAAGGAAGTGGACAAGGGGGAATGCAAACCAGATCACAAGACAAAAGGACCAAGTGAATTTAGTAATGAATCTAACTGGACAGGAAGTAGACAAAGCAATACATACAGTGCTGAATAAAGGATTACATTTCAGTCCATCAAACAAGGCTGATTACTTTCATACGCAAGTAGATTTGTTCACATTCTGCAGAAAATTTAAATTAAAAAAATACTTTGCTGAAGTAATGAGTAAAAAACAAAAAAAGCAGAACAATAAATTTCACCACTTTCAGTTGAAATTGTAGAGGGTACATTGAATATTATGAATCTTACTGAGGAAAATTATACCACAGAAATGTTCTTGGAAGAACAGAACATCAATCATTTTCAAGCAGAAGAATCAAATTTAAAATTGAAATCAAAATTCATTCCTAAAATGGGTGAAAACAATGTGATAGATGTTTTTCAAAAAATGGTGAGTGAAGACTTGAGACAAAATTATCTAAAAAATAAACCAACTAAATTCAAACATAATCTTTCACTCAAAAAATCAAAAGCTATCGATGTTCTAGCCAAAAATAAACATTGGGTAACTAAAAGTGCAGATAAAGGAGGTAACATTGTTCTTATGCAAAGAAAGGATTACATAACTGAAGGAAATAGACACTTGAATGACAGGAACTGTTACTCCATACTTCAAAAAAATCCAATTAAGGAAATGCAGATTGAATGGCATTGCATGATCAAAAACTGGGAAGAAATGGGTCTACTCTCTGAAGAAGAATACAACTATTTGAATAACATCCACCCATTTATGCCCAAAATTCACAAAACATTCGATCAATTTCCAGTCTGCAGACCGATAATAAATGGTATAGGTTCATTAACAGAGAGAGCATCACAATATATTGATCTACATCTTCAGCCACTAACAACAAATTTAGCATCATACTTAAGAGACAGCAAACATGTTATCCAACAGATGGAAGGAATACCCTGGGAGAAAATATTTCTTTTTGCAACTTTGGAGGTGGTGTCTTTATATACCAGTATTGAACATCTTAAAGGCTTAGAAACAACTGAATTCTTTCTGAAATCAAGATCAATCTCATTTTTTCAACAAAACAAAATGATTTTAGAAATGTTGCATTTTGCTTTAACCAACAACATTTTTATGTTCAATAAAATAATCTATAGACAAGAGCAGGGTACAGCGATGGGGGCTAAGTTTGCACCCTCATACGCAAACCTGTTCATGGGTCACTTTGTGATCAATCATGCATGGCAACACCCAGTATTTACGGACGTATCGTATACTGGGGAAGGTATATCGATGATATTCTAATGATATGGAATGGAGATATGAGGCAACTACATGAATACTTTGGTTATTTAAACACAAATGATTATAATATCAAATTCACAGACAAGACAAGCCCAGAAAGTATAGAATTCTTGGATCTGCAAATTTATATGGATGGAGAGAAAATCCTGACTGATCTGTACATAAAACCAACATCAGTAAACTAAGTGTTACATGCAGAAAGTAACCATCTGAAGCATATAATCAAAAATATACTGTATGCTGAAATTCTAAGAACAAAACGGAATTGTAGCTCACAAGAAAAATGTATACAGAGAGGCTATAAACCTCAAGAAGTAGAAAAAGCTATAAGAAGAACTGAAAAAATACCCAGAACTGAACTACTGAAAGATAAACCAAAGTTGAAGAATAAAGAAACAAAGGTAGATTTTATCACCACTTACAACAGCGAAGCATATATTTTAAATACATTTTTGACTAAACATTGAAATATTCTACAAAGTGATGATACGATCAAACAGAATATGGAAGTCAAACCAAGGATAATCTACCGAAGAGCTCCAACATTAAAGCAAATAATTAGTCCAAGTCATCTCAAAGAAGATAAACCTGAGGTTCTCAGTCAATTCCTAAAAGTGCCGGCACCAATAGGAACCCACAGCTGTGGGAATTGTGGTATTTGCGATCAAATGGAGAATGGAATCAAAGAAATAAGACTACCAAATGGAAGATGCCAAAAGATAAAACAATATATTAATTGCAATACAAAATATGTAATTTACGTAATAACATGCGTATGCAAAAAAAGATATGTGGGAAGCACAATCAGAACACTAAAGGTTAGATTACAAGAACATATCAGAGCAATCAAAAATAAGGACATGAAATACCCAATGGCAGTACACTTCAATCAAGAAAATAAAATAACTGACATCAAATAAATTAAGTTTCTAAGTATTGAAAGAGTTTACACAATGGAAAGAGGAGGTAATAGAGAGCTACAATTAAGGAAAAGAGAAGCTAAATGGATATGTACTTTGGACACCTGCTATTCTGGTTTGAACTCAGAAAATGAGATGGCTTATTGGTTATAACGCACTATTGCACTCAAATTCTGGAAAGAAAAGTATAAGACCTTGAAAAAGTACCAAGTTTAAAGCATATTCACTCATTTTTTGTTGTTTTTTTGTTTTTTCTAGACATGTATTGTTTTATGGTTAAATTATGGAATGTATGAAGAAGTAGCATAGACTGTACAAGTTGTTTGCTACAGTTAAGTATTGTTTCAGGGTTAAAATATGGAATGTATCAAGGAGTAGCAAAGAAAACTCAAGCTGTTTGTTAAGAGGTGATTCTCCATTCTTTAGGACTTTGTTCGTTTTCTGTAGTCTTTCGTTTATTCTTACTCTTTATATATCCTTTGAGGCTGGGTATCATTAAAATATAGGTCTTTAAGACTAATTAAAATTAGGAAAGCTTAAAAATGATCAAGGTCTCACGGTAAAATTATGGAATTAAAATGGCCAACAGGCGTCTCTGTGTGGCGTGTGATGTCACTGCGCGGGGTGACGTGTGACATCATCTCGCAGCGTGATGTGATGATGTCATACGTCGCGAGATTGCGGTTTGTATGAAAGAAAGAGAAAATCGTGTAGTTAAGTAGTGCGGATCGAGGCAGACCGGAGGCAATCGTACCAAGGGCAACAAAAGGTAACTTTCTTATGAGATGAATATAATCTGGGCTTTAATGGAACATCTTAGGGACTATACAGTTTTAGGCCATGGAGGAACAGAAAACTTGGGTTTAACTCATGAAACCCTTTCTTACTATTTTACAGAAACCTGCCTATATCTTACTTTAATAAAGAAAGATTTTCATAAATGAGAGAGATAATTATGAACAAAGAAATAATATATCAGAAAGAATATCACAAAGCACAGAATTTTGGTAAGTATAACTGAAAGGCAATACTATTACAGTTGCTTATAAAATTTACCACCACTATTGTTTGTTTTAAAAAAAGAGTTAATCTTGTCTTACTTTTTGTATAATTTTCTTCTCTTAATTAGAATCTCTCCTGATGAACCACGTGTATTTCACTTGGGGAAACACGTGTTGAGAGGAAAGAATTATAAGGATGTGTTCTGAGAGGAAATGAGAGGAAAGAATTATAAGGATGTGTACTGAGAGGAAATAATTATAAGGATGTGTATCAATGTATAAAGAAGGAAACCGCAATGCAAAAAATAAATACTACTGAAAAAGTTATTTTGTTGGTGTGATAATACTGTTCGTGCCAGAAGCGCATTCCATATAAGTGTTTTCAAAAAGAACAACAAGTGAAATAGTCTGAGGAAAAAGGCTGTAGTGAAACTGATGGAGGGAGGCTAACATTGGAGAAGGGTCTGATCCCAGAAGAGGGTTATCCCAGGGTGAAGAGTCATCACCCAATGTACATACAGAATGTACATACAGAAAGGACCTTTAATTTGTTATTTTGGGTGCATTAAGCCCTCGCAGGCAAGAGACTTTTGAAGAAAAAGCCCTAACCACTAAAGGCCCTGATATCACTGAAAGGAACTGTAGCCTTGTGCCGGAGAAGCTCACAAGTGTGCTGTGCTCAAGAGTTCCCCCTTATCCCGTATAAAAAACATTGGGAAGGGAGACCCCGGCTATAACATCCTGACTTATTATTTGTGAACACTTCTTTCTTTTGTTGTGAACCCCAACCCACACTCTGTTGTAACTTAGCAATAAGGATTGGCAATCATTTTTATTTTTTAGTACAGACCCTTTTATTTGACAAGATGCCACTAGGACTGCCTTATTATTATTTGATGATGGTAGCTTGCTCCCATCCTAGATTTATGTTTATATTAGCAATTTATTTTTTCACCCATTTATACAGTTTAATAAACACCCTTGAACTGTGCTCACTTGTGTCTGTCTTTACTGTTGCCACCATGAGTTCCTCACTTATGGTGTCAGCAGTGGGATATGATTCAACTGATAAAAATTGAAACCCATGCTGATAATTGCTGTACCGCCAGAAGGGGAAAACCAATTTGTGGAAATCGTCGACTTTGACTGTGTACCCACATTAAAAGAGGTGTTGTTCTCCCAACTGCGAATTCTGACTGGTCACCAAGATTTATTTTTAAAACTCTGATAATATTGGACACCCTTACACACTATCGGATATAAGAGTGGGATCAGATAATACTAAAAGTTTGACTCGTCTTTACTTTTATTAGACCTAGTGCTTTAAACCCCCTTCAAACCTTTTATTTGTCAACCAATTGTCCTCTATCGCAGGACCATCATAGGTACAAATTAAACAACCAGAATCCCTTTCTTTGGCAGACTCAGAATCATAAGACTTTGAGACCTTATCCAACAGAGTCGAGAGTTGTTTCTATTCTGATTCCGACTTATATACGGATGGAACTCCTACACCCTCAGAAGAAATGGCCAATCTCATTGCCCAGTTAGTGGTCCATAAAATAACATGCTGAAACTAGATTCCAAGAAAATGTAGCTAAACTGGTCGAATTGCAGGCAAGACCATTATTACCACAGAGGGTAATTCAGCCATATCTTGAAGGCGAAGATTTAGGGAGTTTTTTCCTGAACTTTGAACACCTAGCGGAACAACTGGGATGGGATGAGAACCTCAAAAGATGCTATTTGGGCCCTTTATTGAAAGGAGAATTACAAACCTCCTATCAACTACTTAATCTCGTACAAGGGAACACATTTCCAACCATCAAGGAGGGAGTGTTAAAAAGAGTGGGGCAAACCTGCAATTTTATACACCGAAATTGAGTACCATTAAGTTAAACCCAGGGGAAACCCCATTGGAAATGGGCGAACATGTCAAAAACATAGTGGCCCTACGGATTAAAAACAAATCTCTAGAAGAATTGACAGAGATGTCAACCCCAAAACAATTAATTAATTCCTTACCCCCCTTTTTGCAGAAAGCTGTTCTACAATTAAATCAACCAACCTTAGCCCTGTCCATTGAGAATGCCCAAAATCACTCTGATGCAGCCAAACAATACCACTCGGTCCATCAGTGGGAGGAACGGAAGGATCATAAACCTATCCACCGCCCTCAACCACAAGCAATAGATAAACTAGGGGGGGTCAGAAACTAAAGAAGGGATGACATGAGACAAAATAGAAATTAAAAGAATGGATCGCAAAACCAAGGATGAGGGAAAAATGGAGGAAATAAAGGGAAGTAGAGCACCCCCTCCTGTATGTTTCTCTTGTGGAGAAACTGGTTATGTAGCTAGGAACTGTCCAAAGAATCCCAGGGATGAATCTATGGAAATAGGTTGTTTAAAAGGGGAAGAATGGGAGAAACTACAAGAATATCTATAGACCTTTAGTATCTGTTTATGTCAAGCCTCCACTGACTTTACATATGAAAAGATCTGGGTAAATGGGAGGCAAGCGAGAGCTTTTTTTTTAATCACATATTTTATTTTATTTATTTAAACAAAAGAAAAAAAACACAAACAAACAAAACACTACAGTACAAGCACGCTGCTGATATAGGCCTTGGAAAAGAAGAAGACAATCATAAATCACAAATCATAAAGCATTCCTCTCATTACACATAGAAGATTAAGTCAGGGTACGCTTGCCCCGATGTAGGGGTCACCTCCTTTTTCCCTCTTCTGTGAGTGCCCTAGGGCACCTGATGTATCTCAACTCTGTCCTGCTGAACGATTGTCTGTTGGAGGTTACAGTGGGCGTCCTCCCATTTTTGCCTTATTTTCTGCGCCTTGGCTGGGCATCCTCTGGCCGAGTATACCCTGTGTTCCATTGCTATACATATATCGACGTCCGTCACCCATTGTTCATAGCTCGGTGTCAGGTCCGACCCCCATTTTTGAGCAATATTTCGTTTAATCAGAGCGGTTGAGGTAGAGAACAGCAGTTTTTTGTATCTTGACAACTCAATTTCATCGTCCATTCCCAGTAGTAAAAGCTTAGGGTCCATAGGGATCGTCTTACCCATGACTCTAGATAGTTCATTGCAGCATGCCCCCGAAAATTGTCGAATGCGTGTACAGTCCCACAAAATATGGAAGAAAGAACCCTCTTCTGTTTTACATCGCAAACAAGTTGGATCATTTATCTTTCCCCATTTGTAGAGGGCAACCCTATGGTAGTATATTCTGTGCAATATCTTTAATTGAATCAGTCTAAGCCTTGATGATATGGCTACTTCCCTTGGGAACATCAGTGCCGTGACCCATTCCTCCGGTAATATTGCACCCACATCTGCCTCCCATTTGGCTTGTAACGCTAGCAGTTCTGTCGTACCAAAGGAAGTTATGGCGCTATACAGGGTCGATGTCACTTTGTGAGTGATTGGATCGGGGAAGAGGTTTCTCTCTATTGGGGTGTATTCCGGTAGGGAGGCCATCTCGGGGAGAATGCCCTGTAGTGCGTGCTGTAGTTGGATATAGTGATACTGTTCAGTTTGGGGGAGTGCGAGGTGGGCTGCCAGTTCCGTGAATGGAATTATGCTGCCTTCTCTCACAATGTCACCCACTGTGCATGTTCCATGTTGAGCCCAGGTCGGCCATTTCGGAAGCGTGTATACCCCCGGGAGCTTTCTGTTATTCCAAACTGGTTGGGCTTGTGATAGCTTATTTTCCCACCCCACAAACCTGTGTACCTCTGCCCAGATTTGCGTTATGTGTGCGCGCATGTTGGAGGTAAGTATTCGGGCTCTCTTCCCATAGAGATATTGCATGATCGGCCTCTCGGGAGTGCCATCTTCTAGTGATTTGTTGTGTGGTGCAGCTGTGTCCCCGTGCAATTGGTCATTCACTATTGTCAGTTGGCTGGCCCAGTAGTACGTCTGCATTCGGGGAAGTCCTATTCCGCCTTCCCAAACGGATCTTTGAAGTGTGGCGAGTGCTATGCGTGGGTGGCCGTTATTCCACAGCAGTTTTCGGAGTGCTTGGTCTATCTTTCTGAATATATTAGGGGGAATATATAGCGGGGCGTTCTGTAGCACATATAATAATCGGGGCAGGGACATCATTTTGAAGAGTGCTGCTCTACCAAGTAGCATCAACGGAAGGGACGACCAGTGTCGGGTGTCCTCTATAAGCCTTGTCATCACCGGTTGCAAATTCCTGGTGGTATAATCATTCAGGTTATTTGTTATTAGTATACCAAGATATTTAAACTGTTCCCTCACTACCTGGTAGGGGCATGGGGATGGTATTGCACCCTCTACCTGCGTCAGTGGGAACAGGGTGGATTTTGCCCAATTAACCCGTAGTCCGCTGAAAGCACCATATGTCTGCAGTAAGGTAGTCACTATGGGGCAGGATCTTACTGGATCATACAGGTATATCAGCAAATCATCCGCGTACAGGGACACTTTGTCCTCCCAGTTTTCTGACCAACGGAAGGCTTGCCATGTTTCATTATTTCTCAATATTAGTGGTTGGATAGCTATTGCAAAAATCATAGCAGACAATGGGCATCCCTGTCTGGTTCCCTTTCCTATCTCAAAGGGTCTTGATACGTGGCCGTTTACTTTTGTGACTGCTAACGGTGATTTATAGAGTAGCTTGACCCAGCTCATAAATTGGGGTCCAAATCCCATTCTATACATTATATCCCATTCTATACATTATTTCCCAGATCGCCTCCCAGTTAATTGAGTCGAACGCTTTTTCGAAGTCCACCGCCAATAGGGCTAGTGGGCCCCGAATAGTGCCGCATTCTCTATTGCTGTATGCAGCCGATGTATGTTCATATGGGTGGATCTCTGCGGCATAAATCCACACTGATCCGGATGAATTAGAGATGAGATGATTTGTTGAAGTTGGTTGGCTAACGTTTTGGCTAGGATTTTGGTTTCAATATTGATAAGGGAGATAGATCTGTAAGAACAGCATCTATCTGGGGGCTTATCCGCTTTGGGTATTACTACTATTGTGGCCAGTCTCAGGTCCAACGGAAGGGATCCCTCACTTCGGCAGGTTTCGGACATTTTAAGTAAATGTGGGGTGATTACGTTAGACCCTATTTTTTTCCACATCTCTACCGGGAAGCCATTGGGTCCCGGGGTTTTTACGGACTGGAGATCCGCCATGGCTGCGGACAACTCTTCCTTCGAGATATCAGTCTCTAGTAGGGCACTTTGGTCGGGTGTTAGTGCTGGGAGGGTAATTCCATATAGGGCTGTGGCATCAAAGGGGGTAGTTGGTGCTTTATAAAGCTAATTGTAGTAGGATGCGAACCCTTCCGCTATGTCCCCATCTGCCGTCATCAGTATGTCCTCCTGTGTCTTTATTGCTCTGACGTGCCTGAGCCCCTCATCTCGTTTCTTTAGCCATGCCAGTAATTTACCCGCTTTGTCCCCGGTCTCATACACTCTGGCACGCATTGCTGCATGCGCCTGTTTTGCGTTATCCAGAGCAACATTGTGCAGCTGTTTCAGTGCTAGCTGTAAAGCACAATGGCCCTCATTCCGAGTTAGGACTACACCATGGAGTAAATAGCTCCATGGTTGGCAACCATGGAGCTATTTACTCCATGGAATACCGGCATGGTGAATGGAGTAATTACTGGTCCATTCCAAGGTTGGATGGACCGGTAATTCTCCATTCACCATAGCCCTTCCCCATCCCCATTTCTACCCCCATAGGGCTCAATGGGAATGGGGAAGGAGGTAATTACGGCACCGTAAATTACGGTGCCGTAATTTACTCCAAGGTCACTTTGCGGGTCCCGTAATTTACTCCTGCTAAAAGCAGGAGGTAAAGAGGGACCCGCAAAGGGAACTCGGAATACGGAGGTAAGGGATTACCGCCATCGGTGCCCTTACAGGCGCCGGTAATCCCTTACCTCCAACCTCGGAATGACCCCCAATGTGTTTCTGGTTTGCTTTGGGATAGGTGGTCTACCTCTGCCCTTTGCACTCGTATCTCAGCTTCTCGGAGTGCTTCCGTCTGCTTTTTTTTGTGGGCGGCGATCCAGGAGATGAGTTCTCCTCTTAGGACTGGTTTATATGCCTCCCATACGGTTATCGGACTTCCAACGGACATTGCATTTAATTCAAAGTACGATTGTGTAACATTTTGGGCCTTTTCTATTAGTTCGGGGAAGCCCAGATAATAACTATTTAGTCTCCAAGTGGGCGGAGGGACCGGTCTGTCGGTGCAGAGTTCTAATATGAGCGGAGAGTGGTCTGATATGCCTCTGGGTAGAAGCTGTGTATTGTTAGCTAAGTGTAGTTCGGAGGCTGGGAGGAAGAAATAGTCCAGCCGTGACATAGAGGCATGTGCCCCCGAGAGGAACGAGTATTCTCTCGTATTGGGGTGGAGATGTCTCCACACATCTTTTAGCCCCAGTGCATCCACAAAAGTAGCCAGTTTAGTCCGAGTGGAGGGATTTCTTGCACAAATATGCGTGCGGTCGAGTTCCGGATACATGACATTGTTGAAGTCTCCCCCCACTATCACCAAGTTCGAGGGCTCTGCTGTGATTATGGGAGTTATGTCTTCAATTAGGGCGGTAAGTAGTGTTGGTGGTGCATAGATGGCTAGCATGGATATGGTGCGTTCCCAGAGAGTCCCAGTCATGTGCACATATCTACCCCCTGGGTCCTGTGTGACAGTGAGTAGATCAAGTGGCAGGTGTTTGTGTATTAGGATTAGTACACCACGGGCCCCCATAGAGAAGCCCGCGTGTAATGCTGTTCGGTAATTGGACCGTCTGAAGAGGTTGCAGTTAGTTCCTGCTAGGTGTTTTTTCGGTTAAGAATGCTACATCTGGTGTGTGTCGATTCAAATGCTGCAATACAAGGCGTCTCTTAATGCTATTACCCAGCCCATTCACGTTCCATGTCATCAGTTTGATGGATTTCGTATTATTTTCATTAATGGACTCCATCATGTCGGTTGGGAGTTGGCTGTCGCCGAGTTTGATACATGTGTCCTACAACATTTAATTTAGTACCCCCGGAGGGAGCAAGACCCTGATCCGCAGCGTGTATAAACATTTGAGCCCGATTGAGACCACGGGCCAACCAAAAACAATGAACCGTATAAACAATTTCTGGTACAAATTCAAACTCCCTTGTTCCCTCCCCATACTCCGCCCCATCATGAAGTACCTGTCGCCCGAACATCAACCCAAGCTCAACTAGTGTCCGCTCAGATTGCCCTTAACAATTCTTACTGTTTCTATCGCTTTTACAACTGTTTCCACGAAAAACTATAGGGGGCGTGTGTTTGTCTGAAACAGCCGCCGTATAACTTTTCAACTATGTCAGTTACCTTGATGCCTGGTACACATCCGAGGTTGGTTTCACACCAAGTCGGTACCGCTGTCTAGATGGGTGCTGCTGTTTCGATCATTATCTTAACCCTCCCCCACGGCTAGCGGTAGGTTGTCATCCTGGACCGGAAGTTGGTCAGGGGGGGGTTCCCTGGCTGGTGGGTTGGCAAGGTGCACATTTCTGTTTCTTCGGTTCAGTCTCCAGTTGCCTTCTATGTGTAATTCCACCCATTTCCAGGCCTCCTACGGGTCGGTGAAATGGACCGTTGTCCCTTTGTGGAAGATTTTCAGTTGGGCCGGGAAGATTAGCCCATATTTAATGTTCAAAGAGCGCAGCTGTTTTTTGATTTGCTCAAATGATTGTCTTGCCTTCTGAACTTCTCTCGTATAATCTGGGAAGAATGCAATCCTGGAGCTGTTATGTGTTATCGTGCCTTTGGTACGTGCCATATGCAGTAGTGCGTCCCGGTCTCTATAGTTTAAAAACTTTGCTGCCACTGTCCGTGGCGGGGATCCAGGCGGTGGAGGACCGGTGGGGACTCGGTGGGCCCTTCCTATGGAGAAAAATGTGGAGAATCTCTTCTTGTCGAACAAGTCAATGAGCCATTGCTCGAGAAACAATTCCATGCAGTCTCCTTCGGCCTTTTCGGGCAGGCCTAGGATCCGCACATTATTCCGCCTTGATCTGCCTTCTCCTTCGTCCACTCTTGCTTCTAGTACCTTTAGGTGGGCTGTGGTTCTATTCAATTGTTGCTCCAGGTTCCTGAGGCCATCTTCTGTCCCGGATATGCGCTGTTCAGCTTCCCCAGTACGGGACGTTAGCTTTTGGAGATCATTGCTTAGTAAAGAAACGTCCACACTTATACCATCCATTTTTTGTTCCATGGAGGCACGTGAATCAGCAATTGCTGCCATAATGTCTTTCAGAGATATCGCTTCTCTTTCTTGTGAGAGGGTATTTTCCGGGCCAGGAGAGTACTGCTCCGGTAGTTGGAATGTCGGCTGTGAGGTGGTAGCAAACGCATATTGGTCCATCCTGCTCTGTGTCGTTGGTTTCCGTGGTTTGTCTTTCCCCATCCTACGGCAGTGGGCGGCTGCGTGGGGCGCAGGAGTTCGTGCAATGTGTGTTAACGGGTTTGAGGTGAGTCTCGGTTCTTTGTCCACGAAGACGGGCAGAGAAACCGTTGCATCTGCTTAGGAGGTTGTCTGTAAGCCACCCACTGACCGGGTGTAGTGCTGATCTCCACGGCCTGCAAGCGTAAGGTATGTCTTCTTTTCTTCGGTGGTGTCGGACCGCTGGGGCTCGGATCTAGGCCAGTCTGTTATAGGCATATGTTTGTCAATAGGTAGTGTTACGCCAGGATTTCTCCTATGCCTCTTTGTGCAGGAGTTATTTTTACAGTAAGGCCTGAGTCTGCCTACGAATCGGGTACTTCTCCCACTATAGCGGTCGCCGGGTTGCTTCCCGCCCTGCCCGTAAGGTGTGCGTGCTGGCCTTGGGTGGTATGTCTTGTGGGGTGGCACAGTATCACCTGTCTGGCTGACCAGGTCGAGTATTGCTTCTTTTGCTTGGGCGTTGCTGCGGGTCCGGTCCGCACCGGGGCGCGTCCCCACCTCCACACAGCGTTGTCTGTTGGGTACCGCTGTCCCCCCGCAGTCTGTGATACAGTGGATTAAAGGGGGGGCACGACCCCTGGATCGCAGGCCCGGACCGGGCGGGGACGCAACCGGAGCCACAGTCCGCCCCACCAATCGTTCCAGCAACCAGCGATCCGATCGCTGGTCTCCTACCTCTTGCTGCAATCAGCCCCAGGCACTCCTCAGGTCCCCCGGGCCCCAAGACAACCGTTGGTTTCGCCCAAGCGCCCGCAGGTATTTGGAAGTGCCCGGAATCGGGTGATTCGGCTCCTCCGAGGTGTAACGCACCTGTTGGTGTTCCCGCCTCAGCGATGTCTCAGGCGATGTGTTTCGACGCTGCTCCTTCCAAGGTTGGCCACAGCCGAGCGCGGTTCGTTGAGCTCAGCGCCAACCCTCCTCGCCTCGCAGCGGGTGGCTGCAGGTCACTGTGTGGTCCAGTTCTATCTCCGAGGGCGCACGGCGGCCATTTTGGTTGCCGCAATCATTCCATCCTGCAGCTCCCAACTCTCCCTCTGTGTTTCGGCCCCACACAATTGCGTTTTCCCTTATCAGAGGGTGCACGGCCCTCGAATCACAGGCTTGGAGCGGTAGGGAGCGCCGCCGAGTTCGTATCGCGGTCGGAACCGCAGAAGCACCATCAACCAGCGGCCCGACTGCCTCTCTCCTACTGCTTGATGCGCTCAGTCCCAGGCGCACCTCAGGCCCTCCGGGCCTCCCAGACCGCCGCTGGTTTCCCCAAGCGCCCGCAGGCATCCGCAAGCACCCGGGCTCGGGTGACTCGGTGCCTCCGAGGCGCGATGCACCCGTTGCTGCTCTTGCTCCGGCGGCGTCTCACGGAGTGTATTGCAGCGCTGTTTCTCCTGAGGGAGTCCCCAGCCGGGCACGGGACGTCGGGCTCAGCGCCACCCCTCCTCACCTCACAACGGGTGGCTGCAAATCACTGTATGGTCCGGTCCGCGCTCCGAGGGCACACAGCGGCCATCTTGGTTGCAGCACTCGTTACAGCCCGCAGCTCCCAGCTCTCCCTCTGTGTTTCTTCTCCACACGATTGCGTTTTTCTCTGTAAGCACACCAGAATGTAGCGCGGATCTTCTGCTTTCCGTACATATGATTATATTTTATCCTCCATAACGGAATCAGGCAGGATGTGTCAGGATACTACGGCGGCTCACGGAGTGGTGCAGATTCACGTCTGCATCGGCTCGTAGCTGGCCACGCCCCCTGAAAGCGAGAGCTTTAACTGATTCGGGTAGTAAACAAACAGCTATACGGCCGATTTGTCACAACCAAAGACTAGAATATGCAGCCCTAGTTAGGGTTAGCTGTGTACATGGGGATAATGAGGCATACCCCAAGATACCTGTACACATTGACATTCGATGTGAGTCCTGTGACATATCGACAGCCACATTCGCTGAGCTCCCAGAGGAAGTTATTCTGGGGTGAGATTTCGTTACCTTTTCTACTCTCCCACAGGAAAGTCCACCTCCATTTGGAGATTTTCTACCCCAAAGGTGTTGGCAAACAGACTATTACTCACAAAGCTCTCCCATGTGGGAATGGGAGAGGTCTGAGCCTAGGAGACCTAAAAAACCCTTAAAGACCAATGTATAGGCTATTGTAGTGAAAATAGTAAGATCATTACACCTCTACTGACACCAGCCACACAAAATCAGTGGAATATGCGAGAGTTCTTGGACATCTCTCATCCCTGTGCTCTCCCAGGTCGTAACAAAAAGCAACCTGAACAAAGAACAGACATATCTACCTCGCATAGGGGAAGGGTATGTGAGAAACCTGAAGGGGTCTCACATTCTAGTCGTCAGGGATCTGTCATCCAGGTGGCCAGGACACGGCCATCACTATTGGATGCAGTTCCTGGGGTGGACCAGTGTGGAGGATCACTTGGATCGGGGTCCTCGGGGAGTGGAAGTAAGCCACTGGCGGGTGAGATGCAGTACTCCCTTCCTTGTAACACCTCTTCCCCATCCTACCCCATGGATACTCAGACATTATAACCCCCCCTTTCAGACATCAACACTTTCTTGCATCACGAGAGACAACGGACTAACACCAGGGCCGTTTACCTGACATGTCCCAACACACGTGTCAGGCAAAGCCATGCAATTGACAATCACCACACACACCTAATGGTCCATTTCCTTACCCACAGAGATAAAGGGTGGAGCACAAGAGCACACTTTGAGAAAGGTGGTGAGAATCGAAAGGATGACAAGGAGGGAAGAGCCCATGCCCTTGTCGATCAAGAACTGCAAAGCCTCAGAGAAAGGAATCACAATGCCGGGAACAACAGGCAGCATGTGGTGTAGCAGGTGTCAGCAGTGCATGGAAGCCTCCTACGCTGATAACCAAGACAGGGAGGCACGAGACAAGCTTGATACCATGGTACCGTCCTTGATTCCAGAGTCCAGAAATAACAAACAGTTCATCACAGCTGGTGAGTCGGAGGAAGAACCGATAGTAAACAGAAATGTTATTGAGCAAAGGTTGCAAGTGGCAATGTAATGTGAATCAAGGAACGATGACTTTATGTGTTACAGAACTGTTACGGAAACCTGGGAAGAGGCCAGGTTCAGCGTGGTCTGGCATCACGGGCGTGCTCATTCAAAAGACTCTGACTGGTCCCCTTTTTTTAAACTACTGATACCAGAATGCCCTAGGAGGGCTGCCGTAATAGGTCAAAGTGGTCATACAAGGGACAGGTGAAAAGCCCTTGTACAGTTGAAAATCTTTGACCCATTGTCAATACCAAGCAAACTGTGTTTGTGGCAAATGTGAACCCGAAAGAGGGATGCCTGCGAATAAGGGTGGTCAGTAACACTCTGCGAACATTGAAATACGTGAAGCCTGACTGAGGGCTGAAAACCTAGACTTAGTTAGGAAGTGAACCTAAGAGCCAGAGAATGAAAAGCATGAACCCGACTGAGGAATGGCTGGTCAGAGCCCAATGGAGGGAGGCTATCGTAACTAAAAGGAAAGCTAAGGGAAAAAAATCCAGCGTTGTGTGAAGCAAAGTGAACAATCATTTTGGCAATTGTGGCGCCGGCTGAGAGATGTCTGCGGAACAGGGTGAAATATGATAATCCCGTTAACATTGTGTTGACAAGAGTGTACCTGGCTGAGTGATGTCCAAAGTGAAAGATTGTTTAAAAGACATTGAGACTTGTGAATACAACAAGTGAAATAGTCTGAGGAAAAAGGCCCTAGAGAACCAGACGGAGGTATAGCTAACATTGGAGAAGGACACAGCCCGGAAGAGGCGAATCCCAGGGTGAAGAGTCATCACCCAATGTACATGCAGACAGGAACTTTGATTTGTTATTTTGGGTAGAGACTTTTCCAGGAACAGACTTAACCACCGAAGGTCCTGCTATCGCTGAAAGGAACTGTAGCCTCATCCTGTAGAAGCCCAGGAGTGTGCTGTGCTCAAGAGCCCCAGTGCCCTTTGCTAAAAATGTGGGGAAGGGAGACCCCAGCTATAACATCCTGACTTATTATTTGTGAACACTTCTTTCTTTTCTTGTGAACACAATCCCCCACTCTTTTGTAACTTAGCAGTAAAGATTGGCAATAGTTCTTTTTTTTTAGTATAATCCCTTTTATTTGACAGGACGCCACTAGGACTTCCTTATTATTATTTGATGGTCGTAACTTGCCCCCATCTTCGATTTAGGCTTAGAGTAGGTGTTTTTTTTCATCTATTTATACAGTTTAATAAACACCCTTGAACTGTGATCACTTGTGTGTGTCTTTACTGTTGCCACCATGAGTTCCTTACACACCCCCTAACTTCTTGTCCTATTAGCATGTATTGGCCGTATTGGGGAGGGAGAGGGAGAGAGCTGGCCAATCCGTAGTGTGGGAACTATGATGATAATGGAGTGTCACCAGCCTTATAAGAGATCAGTTTTAAATCTGAGAGGGATCTTTCTTTGACTTTTCGACTCTTGGGACCTTTCTTAGGACTTTTGATTTTTCCTTGACTTTCCCACTCTATTGCTGGAGGTAGCCTGCTTCTGAACTTTTTCAAAGACCTAGCAGAGAGACAGGAAGCGCTACCCAGGCCTTAAACATTGTGTGGGAGGCAAAGACTAGGAAATCTGGAAGCTAGCTGGGCCTGCCATTTGAGGAGCCAGAAGAATTCTGGGTGATGGGAACTACCCTTGACTGAAGCATGTGACCAGATCTGTGCTGTCCTCAGAGGAGCCCTGCTGTTTCCCTGGATGCCCCATAACCAAGGCCTCCCATGTAAGTAGATTAATCCAAATGCCAACAAACGTGTGGCAGGGTAATCTGCCAGCCTTAATCTCCATCTTGCATAGCAGGTAGGTGGGTGGAACTGGGGAGAAACTTGGCACATTCTATTAAATCTAACTCAAATTAATTCCACTATAGAAAATCACTGTATCCATTTATATTGAATTGTGTTGGGAACTGCCTGCCTTAATCCTTTCCATTAAATTGTGGGGCGCGAGGAAGCAGTGCAGATCCTTAGCATGTTGAATTGAAGTTAAATCAATGGATTCCCAATATAAAAAATCACGGGATGAGTGATTGTTTACGTTGTTTATGTGTATAAGTTTATACTGCGCTACGGAGACCCGAAGGCTTACGAGCGCAAACATATAAGGAGCAGGTCAAGGTGACCCTTCAAGATTCTCTACACAGGAAGAGCAATAAAGCTAAGTCAGGCAAACAGTCTAGTAGCAGAGAAAAGCTTTCAGTTTCTATTTGAAGATTTCCACTGACTTTATTTTCCCAAGACCTGTATGGAGGGCATTCCAGACCCTTGGTGCAGCATGAACAAAGGATCCAGTAAGAGATTTAGGGGTTTTGCAGTGAGAGATCTTTAATTGATTAGTATTATTAGATCTTAAAGCTCTCAAATTGTGTTTAGCAGCCAGAAGATCAGTTAGGTGCGAGGGCATGTGTTCCAGATGATATTTTAAGGTAATCAGGAGAAGCCTGAATTCAATTTTGGCCATCACAGGATGCCAGTGCAGATGTCCTCTAGCGTCCGAAACATGATCATGACAGTTGAGACCGATGACTACCCTCAACGCACTGTTCTGTATCATATTGAGAGCTGCCAATAAGTAAGGTGCAACAATACCCGAGTTTGGATCCGATAATTGACAGAGCAATTATCTCTGCGTTCCCCTGTAAAATGAGTGATCTCAGAGATGCCAGAAGCTTGATGTAGTAAGCAGACGAAGAGACCAACCTGCTAATCTGAGCCCTCATGTTGAGGTTCTAGTCAAGGATGATGGCCAGAGTTTTGACTTTCCTCTGTAGAGTCTAAGATGGAGAAACTATTGGAAAGCGGTCCTGGGTTGTGAATTTTCTTCAATGTTCCCACCACCAAGAGCTCTGTTTTCTCCTTCTTGAGAGCCAGGCCATTTTGGATCATCAATAGTTGGATAATGTTGTAGACCGTATTAACTTCACACTCATCCTCTTCATAAATTCCAGTAAGTGGGATGACACATTGTATATCATCTGCATAATTCGGAAAGGTGATACCGTAACTTGCCAGCATGTCAAAAAATGAAACCATGAACAATTATACAGCGAAGGGGACACACAGGCACCTTGCAGTACACCACAGAGAAGGGTAAAAGGCTTTGACATTGCATCTCTGCTTACAACTCTGCACTGCCTATTACTAAGGAAAGACTCTATCCATAGAGTTGCTTCGCAGGAGAAATTAGCCACTTCTCTCAATCTGGTGGCCAGTAACGAATGGTCCACCAGGTTGAAGAGTGCAGAGAGGTCCTGGATTATAAGGAGGGATGCTTGTCCCTTATCAACAGAATCCAGCAGTCTAACCTTCAAATCAAAAAGGGCGGACTCCGTCCCATGATGCTGTCAAAAAACGGATTGCATGTTGTTTAAAATTTGATGTTGATCAAGATAGTCAGAAATTTGCTCATAAGCAACCCTTTCTAAAATCTTCAACAAGAAAGGGGAGTTTGTAATCGGTCTATAATTACTCACAAAGAGCATAAACCATGTTTCTTAATAAGTGGTAAAATCCAAGTCTTTTTAAGAGCGTCCGGAACCAGATATTCCACAAAGGATTTATTAACAAATTTACAAATGGCAGACAAAGGGGCGTGGGGCAGGTGTTAATAATCATAGAGGATCCACGGTCATCACTGCAACTGGAGCTTTTAAGCTTCGAAATGACCTTCAATGAATCTGGTTCTGAAATAGGGGAGAAGTTAAACTTTGGTGTCAGGCCTTGAGCGTCTTGTGTCCGCCTTAAGTAAGGATTAGGTAACAAGTTACATGTAGCTTTCTGATCCTCAATTCCTTGTTTAATTTGAATGTTATTGCACCATGTATCATCTTTACAAATGGTTAGTTTCTCTGGCCCTTTAGGTGTTTCTTGCTCTCTCAGAATCTTAAAAGGTTCCTTACTCACTAAGCAGGCGTTGGAAATGCGTTTATTCAACATTTCCTTTTTTGCAGAGATCACAGCAGTTTTATACTCCTTGGCTGCTAACTTGTAGTCAGTCAAACTAACAGAGTTCTCCAGTCATAGAATTTGTTTTTATTCAGCTTATGAAGATCTGAATTAAACCATGTATTGCTTATATGAGCGTGTGAGACACATTTGTTCTGGAGAGGAGCCAGAGTATCCATCGTCACCTTAAATGTACTCTGGATTTGGTTAGTCATGTTGTAAGAGTTTGAAACTAACAAAGTTCATGCCCAGTGTGTTAGAGCCGGTATAGACAATAAAGTACTTGGGTGACTCTCCCTTTTTGAAATCCCTGTCTTCTGTACAGATGGGGGGTGTCCATAATCCCAAAATAAGGAACCCTAAAACGGTGCCATTTAATGTAAAGTGTGCTAAAAAAAAGTCCTCTTTATTTACTTGCATCCCAAAACGATTTTCCAAAAGCCCTGTATTTCATGCAAATAAAAAGCCCCAAATAATGTTCCCATTGAGTTCCTTTCCTGACTTTGCCATTCAAATAAAAAGTCCAAAACGATTTTCCCATTGAGTTCCTTCCTTGACTTTGCCTTTCAAATTAAAACCCAAAAAATGATTTTCTTTCATTTTGTCTATTTGTCAAACCCTGCCTTTTAATAAAAATCCAAAACGATTTTGCTATTGTATTCTCACTCCCTGTACCTTGCCTTTTCCTTTAAATTAAGGGGCCTGGGGTTTGGGGTTGCTGGGAGAGAAGAGCATTGTGATAACCCAAACAATCACTGGGGGTTGTTAAAATGCCATGATTGTTAATGTGCAAGAAATCCTCTGTGTGTTTGATGTACAGTCTCTAAATTGTACCTGTGAGTTGTTGTATCATTGGAAGTACAGGTCAGTCAATTGGTGCAAGTCATTTGAAATTGTGACATTGTGTAGTGCCACAGCGCTGGTGGCTGATGTTTTGGTTGCTATTCTACTTTGTCAAACCTTAAATAAACATATATTATTGCTGTACAGTGGCCTGGTTCCTAGCCCATTGGTGGTACAGATGCTCTTGGCTGGGGTGGTGCGAGACAGGTTGGAGGCCTCACTAAAGTTGAATCTGTATAAGCGATTTGGGTGCGTGCCACCTTGCTTGGTGGGGAAAGAAAATCTGAGTTGAGACTGACCGCCTAATTAATCATGACATTTGGGTGTCTACACTTTCTGTAGCTGAGAAAAGGAGCTTTTGGAGCTTTAATGATGGTTGCGTGGGGGATTTTCCCTGTGTGCTGCATAATGGAGTACAGTCCCTTAGGCTCGAAGCATGGGTGTCTGCCAAATAGACATCCATGGGAAATCCATTAGTGGCAGAAACCCTAGTCTGTAATTGTAAACGTACTACTTAACTGCCATGTTTTATTGACATCCTACAAAACGCCATGATATTGATATAGACAGATATGACCCTGTGCACTAGATCCACTGCTTGTGGAATATTTCTTAGGTGTGGCATGTTAGTGATGGGGTCATAGCCCACTTGATGCAATGAGCTAAAAAGTAAATTTTCACTGGTCCGCACTGTCCAATTGCTGGTATGTGTGAATATGCATTCTGGAGTGCTTGTGTGGACCCGGCTCAGGAGGCTGATGTTATTCAAACTAGGGCATGGAGGCTGGATTCCCTTTAAAAGTTGTATTGAATGCAGGAACCTAGAGCAGGGGGATAGTGTCCTGTTGGGAATTCCACCAAGACCCTCACCTGCAAACAGGAACGTCTTTGACATGCAAGAAATATGTTATATATGTTATGCTACATATGTCCTTTCATGTATGTTATGCCATATATGTAATGTCATGCATGCCGTGCTATAGATGACACATAGGTCATGTCATAGCATGTCATAGAGGTCATTGCATATCTGTCATGTCAGTCGTTCCATATATGTCATGTCATATTGTATATATCTGTCAGGTCATATCTGTCATGCCATGTCATATATGTCATGTCATGTTATGTCATGTTATATTATGTTACTGGGGTCTTGCAACAAGATACACACAGATATACAGGCAGAGGGAGAGAAAGACTGATGAATGAGGCGGATGACAGAGGAGTGAGAAGTTGCTATGACGAAAAATGAAGCTTTCTTAGATGGATACCTTAATGTCGACTTTGGGATATCATTATTGCACCTCCTTCTCGCACCTCCTTCTCCGTATCCCTATCACTCAACAGACTTCCTTCCAATGAGCTTCACATTAATGTACATTACTCCCACAATCGTTCATAATATTTAGAGCAGGGTTGTCCAACTTCAGGCCTTGAGGGCCGGAAACATGTCAGATTTTCAGGATACCCCTCATTAATATTCATGAGATAAATTTGCATTCAATGATTCTAAATGTATGCACATTTCTTCTCATGGATATTAAGGAGGGCTATCCTGAAAACCCGCCAGGATTACGGCCTTGTGTTTCAAGGCTTTCTGCTCAGGAAGCTTTGAGCTCTGAAGCATTTCTCTCACTTCTTCATGCGCATGTATGAGGAGGGTGCAGGAGTCAGATGTTAGAAATGCGAATCAAAATCGATTGATGAGTGAGGAGGCTGTCTGAGAAGTGAGAAAGAGGCGAACAAAGGATATCCTAAAATCATGTTGTATTAAATCCACACCCCATGATCAGAACACAATTTTATACTAATTTGGTGATTTATATAGTGCTTTATGATTGATTCCTCCAGCTTCTAAGTGTTATCATAATCAATATGTCTATTATTTCCCACTAGTGGTCCCCTATATATCAACCTATGGTGGGGGCGTGGCGGTGACAGTGTGATTAAGGCTGCCTGGAAGGTTCCATGTCATTTCATCGTGGCATGAAACAACAATGAGTTTTTCTCTGTTGATATTTCAACGCGAAAACTCATCGTTTTTTATTTTATTTTTCATTATTTAACTATTCCCGAACACCCCATCTATATATTTTTTTTAACCCCCTAGAAATTCGATGAGTTGTCACGTTGAAATGACAACGGTGAAAAACCCAGCGTCCTTTCATCCCACGGTGAAAGGACGGTGTACCGCCTGGCCAGGGTATCAAACCCAAGCAACACGGCATCGTCCTGTTCCCAAAGCGAGACGTTGCGCTTGAACTATCCTCATGGCTAGAGCCAGGCATTCAGCATAGCTGCGCATTAGTGAGTTCAGTGAGGGGTAAGTATCACCTATGCACCATTGTAGGTTCAGGTTATTTCACCAAAATAAGGTTTCCTATCGCACTAAAACCAAGAAGACACAGTCACCTCTTTTGGCTGACAGTAAGGAAATATTGGCTGGACCACAGATGTCAGCATCAGATATATGGGTGCCTCATCAGTAACACGTGGCTGGGTTTGAAGGTGGCAGGAGCTGTGCACACCTTGGTCCATTCAGTATTTGTTCATTGGTTTTTTGTGATGGGGCTGGGAGAACCTTTAAAAAGGGCTTCTGGCTGTCTCAAATCTCAGTGTGAGATTTGGATTGTTTTGAAGGTTTCCGCAACATTTTCTTACAGTGAGAATATGTCTTTTCGAGGCCATTAATCCCAAGGGACGAGCGGAGGATTGGGCTATTCCAGGTTAATTGGTTGTAAAACAGCATTGAAAGAATAACTTCCCAAGGAGGAAATGCTGCTGGAAGAGAGAGAAGACATGCGCAAAATGCAGGGAGTGGGAGAGGCTATGCAGGGTATTAACGATGAAAAATAAAGTGTTTTGCATTTGTGAATGGTATCCAAATTAAACAGCATATTAAAATCTGCAGCAAGGTATCCCAGTGGGTAAATGCACTGATCGCAGAGAGCTCTGTGCGCAATCTGCAAGTTACATTTTGGTATCTTGCAGGGATGGCACCTCCTTTCATCCCTCTGAAGACGATAAATGAAGGAGACTTGAAGTGTGTGGGGGGAAGAAACAATCACATGCAGACTACCGAGCCCCTCATGCATCCAACATTACCTTGTGTACTAACTTAAAATTCTCCCACGCGGCATAGGAAACAAAACCCGATTATCACAGCACTTTAGGACCTATCCGCCTTCTTCCTTTTAGAGAGCTTTAACATGGCTGCCATGCATGCATGATATCACAAAATATTCCCCTGCTCCATTTACCCCCTTTCCACCCACTTATTTTTTGTTTTCGTTTTTAATTAATGTTATATAGGTATTAAATAACCTTTAACATTTCTCAAATTCATACAAAGAATAAAAGGGAGAAAAATACAAACACAGCAAATCACATTAAATACCACTCCAATTCAGCATGAAACAGTACAATATAAATTTCATAATTCATAAAACCGTTAAAAGCTTTAATCAGTATCCCACATCACTCACAAATACAAATATTACACAGAAGATCAGCAGTACCTAAAATGTAATCCTAAAAGGTAATCCATTTGTGGACCCCTTGCTCACTGTGTCTCAGAGTCACCTCACTGATGAGGCCCGACTAGGCCAAAACATGTGTCTGGGGTTGTTGATGATACGGTTGTTCAAAGGAGATAATATGTGGTACCAACACAGGAACAACGTGGGGAAGAGAGCATCTGATGAGAGCTGTTATGTCTGCTCTCTCATCCCCTGTGCCATGAGTACAGTAAGGACATTCATTTCAAAGGAGATGCCGGCACATGATGTGAAGTGCCTGAGCCATCTAGCAGCATGTACTACCAGAGGACAGTTCCAAGGGAGTTGCGCAACCCTGCAATAGCGATCAAGACAGTCATTTCCATTTCAGGATGATTATATCAAGACAAAGCAAATGGAAAAAGAGCCTGGATTGACAGACAAGATGGTTGTATAGCCTTCTGCAGGACAAGACATAGTGATAATTGAAGAAATGAAGAGTATGAATTGCTCTGACAAAAAAGAAACAACTCCAATGCCTGGATACTGTGAGCGCTCACAGTTGTTAATCTATGGACAAATGATAATGACCAAAGGATGAGAAGATGGAATGATGTCCTGTGCAGCTCATCTACTAAGGAAGGAACCAGTGTATGTGTGTAGAAGGATGTGTGCTTAAAGTTGTGGGTCAAGAACTCTAAACTGCTGACATGGGTGGATGATGAAGCAGGACCACTGGCTGTGGTCCCATTGATGAACACAACAATGTGCTTATGAAAAACAGGTATAATCCAAGTTTGAGAAAAGAAGGGGTGTAAGAACATAATTGATGTCCCAGGAATGAGGAAAGGCACTCCTCTCCTAATGGATTGATATTGGGCCTGTGGATCTAGAGCATATATGAAGCTACCCTGGAACTCGGGAGGAGTCTGTTCCATAGTACTCATCCATGTTCCAACCTTGGTGATTCCTCATTGTGACCTGAAGATCGAGGGATTTCCACAAGTGGATGAGCACTTGAGAAAAAAAGGTCACTCTGGCAGATGAAAAGAATTATTTCTCATCAAAATCTATAAAGGTTTATGAAGACATTCCTGATGAGCACAAGTTGTTTAGCAAGCCTGCCATGATAATGACATCTATATTCATGCCTAGACTACAAACAGCAATGAATTCCAAATGGCTGCAGATTACCAGATGGGAGCTGTTATAGACAATCAATGCCACTATAAAAAGATTTAATGCCATAAAGATAAAATGGAGAGCCATAAGGTTGATGACCCTCCAGAACAGGTATGTCCTTGACATGATTACAGCAATGGAAGGAGGTATTAGCGCCAAGGTTGGGCCGTCTTGTTATACTTTTATACCATCTCATGACAGTGAAAATGGGACTCTGACGGATGCCATAACTATGTTGGCAGAACTGCAGATGAAAATGGAGGAAGAGGCAGAGGCTATTGGAGATGAGAATTGGTTCTCATACCTGTTTTTATGGATTCCCGACTGGCCGGCGAGAATATTCAAGTTCTTTGGAGCAATATTGGTGATGATAATGTTTGGATTCTGTGTTATAAGGATAATAATTGGACAATACCAGAAAACAGCAAAGAAAGCAGTGGGAATGAAGATCATGATCGATGTAAAAGGTGAAACAGAAGACAACTTCAGACTGAAGGTACCATCAGAGACCACATAACAGCAAGTATTGTGGCACCTGAAGGAATGAAGTTCCTGTATATAAGAGATCATAAGAATTATGTGGGAAGCTGGGTTTTCTGTAACCCATGTGGGGAATGCAATTACCTGAACTGGAGTGTGGACGAACATATCAAAAGTGTGGGCACCGTGAGGGGGATGATGAAGATATGGATACCAAAGAAACCTTTCTTCAAGAAAATATCTAAAGAAGCAGAAACCTTATGGAGGTGGTTGAGGACTCAACCAGAGGGGGAATGTAGAGAAGAAGACGTATACATCTGCAGGAGATCCTACCCCCTACCTACCCTGTATTGGAGCCATGAGACCATGCCCTGTCTAACCTCAGTTATTGTACCAATAATACAGCGAGCATGGTATCCATTGAGACGACCATATCAAATGTATCCTCGAGTTGATGACAGCCTGCAGGAGGAACTTTCTGAAGGAATATGAGAAAGAGTTAAGAAAGTGAACTGATGATGTCAGATGAAAGTGTGCAGACTTCCTGAGATACTGAATGAAGAATATGCATGGATCCTAGATGACAAATTAAGAAGTAAAGAATCCAGAGAACTATTAAAGTGCAAAAGAAGAAAATTACACCTTAACAAAGTGCTGTAGAAAACCAAACTTTAATGAATGTACAGATTCTGAAACGCAAGATATTTTAAGTCATCAGATAGGCTAGCTACAAGAAAGAAGAAACTTGACAATGGTATCATGTCATGGCTTTGGTAAGCCAAAGAATCTTTGAGAAAGAATGAAAAGCTGTGTCGAAGTAGAATAGCAGGTTATTGGAGCTGCTTTGGGCGGCTGTCTGGCCTGAAGTCAAGAACTGAGAAGTCGAGTTCAGCTATCTACTCTGAAGAACAACATGTGTGCAGAGGATGAATCCTCTCACATTAAGGTGCAAGAAAGAACTCAAAGGATGCCAGGTCTTAATGCATTTAAAAGCTGCAGAATGAACCAAATCATGGTCTCTTGGCACGTGAGTCAAGGATGGAAATAGAGTTTGAACTTGGAGTTCAAGATACAATATTGAGTGCCCTCACTTCCGTGCAGTCCCAGGATGAGAATACTCTGCAAGGCCAAGTTCAAAGACAATTTCATGGCAGAAGGCATGGGTGATGAGAGATTCTGGGCTTATTGATTCGTAGGGCAGCCTCATGTCCTATCTAGAACCTAATGATATCAATGGGTACAAACCCTATAGAGTGTGCTATGACCCCTATTAAGTACAGAAGTGGCTGGCTGTGTCACCAATCCAAAAATTTGGTCTACCCAAAAAAGACCGGATATAACAAATGCAGAAAGTATTTGGTGTATCGTGCACTGACTGAACATTATTTGCACTCATTATAAAACAAACTCAACTAAAGCAAAAAGCAATTTTGAAACAACAGTTGATTTAATTCTCCAGAATGTCAGCCGACACGTGTTTCGACTTTTGGCGTCACAGCAGGGATAAATCCCAAGACCATGCACATCTAGGTAACCATGAATAGGACATTACCATTTAGAATGATTCATTTACTTTTTCAACATACAAGAAAGCGACAACAAGAACAATTAAAACATTCTCTCTTGACTTTTAACCAAAGCGCCATTACTAGATTTTGATTCAAGTAAAAACCATTTCTGTTGTGCGGACAAATACTGCAAGAAATATATTCCTACTACTCACAATTCCAAAATTTGATAGCAATACATAGATTGGACCGCTGGCCTTGAAGACGACCCAGGTCAAAACACGTGTTGGCTGACATTCTGGAGAATTATTGCTTTTGCTTTTATTGAGTTTGTTTTACAATGAGTGCAAATAATTTTCAGGTAGCGCGCAAATCCCCAAATCAGTAACTTACTTTCTACTCATGTCCTATCTACTTGCGCCTGTGTCTTGGCTTACGTGCTGCTAATTGAACCAAATGTTCCAGACATGGCACAAGCATGCCAAACCAATTGTATTAGTCTGTATAATGAAGGATCTTATTGTTTAAGAAACCAATGAAACACTGTGTGACTTATTTTTCTTAAATGACATGTGTGTGGAGGTAGGCATAAGTTATCCACTTGATATCGGTCAGCCAATAACAAACCTAGCTCCTAAATAATTGTATGTCTAAATGTGTCCCTTAACCAATCCCAACCCTTGAAAGGTTTTTTCCTATTGCCACATAGTATGACATCACTCTGATGCATAATGTAGCAATAAGCCCGAGACGGCGGGCCAATACCGCCCTAGGTAATGCCCCCAGGGCCCATAGGTACAGGCCCGAGCACATCGAGGGCCTTAACGAGGCCCCGGGGGCATTACCGTGGGCGGTATTGGCCTGCCATCGAGGGGCTTATTGCCATTAGTACCCCGGCCCTTTACACCAGGGTACTAATAGCATTTATTTCTGTTCCGAAATGCTGCTGTGTTTCGGAACAGAAAAAAAGTCTAATAAAATTCCCACCGGGAAAGGGAAAACGTAGTTCGTTTTCCCTTTCCATTGCGGCCATCGGGAGCGGACGCGCTGGGAACAGAAGTGTTCCCAGCGCGTTTGCTCCCGAGAAAAGAAGAAAAAAGAAGGTAAGTGGGGTTGGGAGGGTGGGGAGGGGATAGTTTGCAGGGGTGGGAGACGAAGGCAGCCTCCAGCCATGGGGAGGCTCGGAGCAGGGATTGCCCCGTTTCGAACCTCCTCATTGGCTATGGGGCTGCCACGCCCCCTGCCGGGAACAAACACAGGTACGTATGTGTGTCCACGGGATTACACCGTGGTATGGCTCAGAATCGAGCCAATCACGTTAAGTTTATCCTGTGGATGCACGCACACCGGGTACTAATGAAGTATATAAATTGTATTATTTGTGGAAATCACTGAGAGACTGAGTGTACGTACGTTGATGTTCCTTGTAACCTCCCTGTTTTAGATAATTGTTAGTAACACAGTAACTAGCCATCTTCTTCAGTCTGTCCGGTTATTTGGACTCAGAATTATTGTGGTGTAATCCCATCCAGTAACAGATGCATGTTGCAAGGGCCATACGATCAAATAATGAACAACACAGTTCTGGGGGCGCTGTAACACACTACAGTGATGGCCGCCTAGTTTGCGAGCTCCCGCTCCATCCGAAAATCCTGCGACCAAACATCCTTTTCTGAGACGCCTGAAGTGCCACAAACTATGGTACAGACAACCCAAGTACCTGTCCTCAGCTCGTGAAAATCCTGAAGGGCTACGCTCAAGAGCGCCGAAGTTATGCCGGTCTGAGCCATGCTGCAGGTGCGATCCACCCGAGAGTACCACGAAGAGCCCGTGGACCCAGGAGGGCGTGAGGCCGCGGATGGGCAGAGCCTAAGCCTGCAATCCACGCCAGGACCTCGCCCGTAGTCCGCGACCGTGACAAGAGATCCGAACAACCCGAAGACGCTGCGGGGTTCTGGCGCCTGCCTGCTGCTGGACCCTTGGGCTGCCCTGTATACTATGGTGCCCCGGCGGGAAGATCGTGTGCCACCACTACATCATCGCAGGACGATGCAGGCGACAGTGAAATCCGCCCTACATCAAGTAAGGAGGTCCGGGGAGCGGCGGAGGAGGGGGAAAGAGGCCATCTAAATTAGATTCAGACCATCGAAACTGATGTGGGCCCCTACTGCTGTCAAACGGCCGTCCTGATACGGGCCAACAAACCAGCTACTCACGACACACAACCCGGGCCTGCCCCACTCTTGAATAACTGCACTGGTCCTGATTTTGAACAATATTAAAAACTGTATACTGTTGACGTCCGCCCTGTACTTTCACTGGCATGTCGTCATCGAGGCCTAGCTCTCATAGACTCTGCATGAAATACTTGGTCTGCAATAACACAAAGTCGAGGCTCGGGGAGTGAGAGGTGTGAGGAGCGGAACAGAACCGGTGCTCCCCGTCGCCGAACCCCAAGGCCACCCCCACAGAGCGTGTAGTGGTGCCACGTTGCTGCGACAAGCTGAACAGCAAAATCCGCCTGAAACTGCATAAGAGGGCTGGAGGTTCGGCTGGGTAAAGGAAGGGGCTATCTAAGAGTGATCTGTCCAGCGAGGCCGGCACAGTCCTCCCCTCTGCCGCTCCAACTGCTGCCAGCACACATTCCGGGCCTGGCCGCCCTTTTCTGCACACGCGGCCCGGGTCTCCTCGACCCTATCCTAGATGAACTGGCCACAGGAGGAAAGATAGATTGCAGGCACGCCGTTCTGGGGGCCAAGCCCCTGAAGGACCTACATTGATCATCCTGCAGGGTCTATGCGCTCAAAACTCCCTGGAAACTCTCGGAGGATTGTAACATCATAAACCCACTTTATAGTATGTGGGAGAACACAGTCCATCGGTGGTGGGTGGCCCCAAGCCCCTGAAGCCTTGGTCCAGCGCCCTCCATGCCAGTGCGGAGCACCCAACAACTGGTACATTACCTGACAACAACATGGGCGAACCACAAAAAACAGGAAAGGGAGGCAAGACTCCCAGTAACAAGAAGAAAGGCCCAATGGATGCTTACACTGGTAGCCAAATGCAAACTACTGCAGATATGCACACCAACGCTAAGGAGGCCCTGAATGCTGAAGGTGAAGATCAGGAGGACAGGGTGACAACAATAGTGCAAAAGGGATTCCGTGCAGTGAACATGAAGTTGGACGACATAGTGTCCGCGATAGGCTACCTCAAGGCAAGGGTTGAAAAAGAGAGTGCACGTGTCACGGACACAGAGAACAGAATAAGCACTAACGAAGACACCATTGCACACCATTCCTGTGACATCACCCAGCTCAGGAGGCCATGTCCAAAATGCAGAATAAATGTGAAGACCTTGAATCTCGTTCAAGGCGGAACAACATCCGTGTAGTAGGAGTGGCAGAATCATTCGGAAAGGGCCAAATGGAAAAACAACTTGAAGTACTGCTTAAATCTGTATTTGGACCGGAGGCGTTCTCCGAGCATTTCCTATTTGAGAGAGCACATCGTACACTGGCCCCGGCTCCCAAGCCAGGTGCACCGCCACGCACGATTATTGCAAGACTCCTCAATTACAGGGATAGAGATGGAATCCTACGAATGGCAAGAGAGGCTGGAACACTCCAATATGAAGGGAACCAAATACATATATACCCAGACTTCTCTGCCGGGGGGTCAAGCTAGTAGAAGATCCTACGAACCAGTCAAAAGACTCCTCAGAGAACGGCAGATTACATACGCCTTGATGTTCCCAGCCAAGATGAGGATTCAACACGCAGGAAGGGCGCACTTTTTTGAGTCCCCGGCTGAGGCCATGCAGTACATTGAGACTTCCATGCCTCTCCCTCCCAGAGGGGGCAAACCGGCAAAAAATAACAGGCCCAGGCCAGAGGACTAGGATGCGCCCGAGGTCTGAACACCTGTTAAGCTAATGTGCCATCAAGAATGCAGTCCTAATAATTTGATGATCTAGGCGTCTTCAATGCGATCACTGGAGTGTCGGAGCCAAACTTGCGGTCATGCGGAGCAACATGGCCACCCCTGGAATACTCCATGAGTTACTTTGGGTACATCGTCAAGTTGGGGGTGATGATGAAGGTTGGAGGGAGGGAAGAGGGAGCGGAGGTTGGTGGCTTTGTTGTGGTCTTAACCAACTGCAGGACAATGGAGTGGATGGCTGTCACCGAGGGGTATTATTTCCAGTTGAACGGTTCATGAAAGTTGACTGTTGGTTTAATGGCGAAAATGCGGTCACACAGGGACTGATGCTGGCCGAGTCGCACGGATAGTATGGCTCTGATAGACGAAATAAAGTCACAATTCCTTTATACAATGCATGGGTGACGGGCTAAGGTTGAAACTGTTGACGTGGAATGTGAGGATATTAAACAACCAGATGAAGTTCAAGAAAATTGGTAATAATGTCACTAGGCATGGCCCCAACATCCTAATGCTACAAGAAACTCATGCAATTGGAGCGAGCAATTTTCACATACTTCCCAAATGGGGGAACTTAAGGTTCCATACTGAATACTCCTCGCAATCCAGAGGAGTTATTACTATAATTCACCCTAGTCTGGGATTCGGGTTGAAGGGCCACAAAGCTGATCAAACGGGTAGATATGTTATGGTATGGGGAAGGTGGCGGGCAAGCAACTGCTTTTGGTCAACACATATGGGCCCAACATAGATGACTCCACTTTTTATATGGATGTATACCAGATGATCACCTCACTCGATATTTCCATTGTGATCTGGGGAGGGGACTTTAATGTTGCTTTAGATCCTGCACTTGATAGGTCCTCGAAAACTATCAGACCCCTGAGCAAAACAGTTCTAACATTAACGCATATTCTCCCGCAGCTTTCATTGGTTGACGCCTGGCGGGAAATACACCCAGACAGCAGGGAATACACATTTTACTCTTCGGTCCATGACTCTGAGTCCAGAATTGACTATGGGCTGATATCCACGGCAATGACCACAGCAATGAAAACATGTGAAATTCTTCCCCGTACATTGTCTGACCATTCCCCGGTGTCATTGGAACTAGCGCTCCGGGATGGGCCCAGCCCTTCAAGGAGGTGGAAAATGCCAAGTGAGATCCTTGGGGACCCTGGGGTGGCGGAACCTCTGCATGTTAACATAGCGGAATTCTTTAATAACAATATGGGATTGGTTGATAGATGCTCTACAGTGTGGGAATCCTTCAAGGTCTGGGACAGAGGAGTCTTAATGTCCAAGTCAGTTGGTATGCTGAGGGGTGTCCAGTCCGAATTAATGGACATAGAAAACAAACTAGAAACACTGCAAAAAACATACACCCGCACACAGAATAGCGAAACACTGGCCGACATTCACACGTATCTTCAGGAATTTGATAAACTGGCCATCAGAGAAGTAAGCTATATGGCAGCCCCCATGAGGACGCACAGATACGGGGAGGGCAATAAGGCGGGGAGAACACTGTATAATTTACTCAAATACAATAAACACCCCATCAGATCACCAGTATACAAACCACACAAGGGGAAATACTCCTGAAGGACAAGGACATAAATGGGGAATTTGCTAAATTCTATAAGAATCTGTACACAAACAAGCATAAGAAATCACATGCATGGATTGAATCATATCTTGAGGCTCTCTCCCTTCCAAAACTCCCTGATGAGGATCGCTTGGCAATGGATCGGCCAGTAACGGCTGAAGAAATAACGGAAGCAATAAAGGCACTCTCATCAGGCAAAGCACCAGGCTCAGATGGGTTGGGGTCCGAGTTTTATAAAGAGTTCTGCGAGGAACTCGCACCGATATTAATGCAGGTATGGGAAGAATCCCTAGAGAGCGGCACACTGCCCCCAACTATGAGAGAAGCTGTAATTACAGTTCTCCCAAAGCCACGTCGACCTCCTATAGGCCCCTTTCCCTTATAAATACTGAAGCCAAAATATTTGCAAAAGTACTGGCCAATCGTCGTTTACTGGCGGTGCCCACACTGGTACACCCCGATCAGAACGGGTTCATTCCCGCAAGATCCACAGCCCTAAATCTTCGCAGGCTCTTTGGCATAATAGCACAAATGCACAAATGGACCCTGGTAGGAATGTGGTGGCCATATCCCTAGATGCCGAAAAGGACTTCGATTCGGTGTCATGGGTATATCTCCTTGCTGTACTGAAGGCATTCAGGGTGGGCCCCAATTTTATCAGATACGTTAAATTATTATACACAGACCCATGGGCGCGGGTATTAACCAACAGATCCATCTCCGAATTTAGAGGCACCAGACAGGGCTGCCCATTCTCGCCCCTATTATTTGCATTAACTATAGAACCTATGGCGGCAGCGGTGCGGTTACGACATTCAGACAGGGGGATTAATATGAAAGGATTCACTCAGCTGATATCACTATACGCTGATGATACGCTATTATATGTCCGGCAACCAGAAATAAACCTAGCACCTATCATGGCAGAAATACAGGAGTTTGCAACTTATTCAGGGTACACTGTCAATATGGCCAAATCAGAAATATTCCCACTCACACCAACCACTAAATTCCCCGACACAACACACGGGCTTAAGTGGTCGGAACAACACAGTCGATATTTAGGAGTCCCCGTATCCAGGGAAAAACTCACATTATATGCAGACAATCATGAAAGCGCATTGCAAATGATGCACACAAAATTACAGATGTGGGGATGCCTCCCGATCTCACTTTACGGCAGAGTGGCAGTCCTTAAGATGGTCATCCCGCCCAAGCTCCTCTACCTTTTTGTTAACATTCCTATATTGCCAGACTTCGATCCATGGTGGTGACATACCTTTGGAATGGGAAGACAGCAAGGATAGGGTGGGAAAAAATGACGGAGCCATACTCCTCGGGTGGGTTGGCCACCCCCGACTTTGAGCTCTATTACTATGTTTCCCAGGCTCAATTTGCAAAATACTGGTACAATGTCTCATCCAGAACATCACATACATGGGTAGAGGAATACACCACACACCTCACGAACATACAATCAGTTGTTTTATACTCACGATACAGGGACACCTGCGAATACAACCCGGTGAGCTACACTGTCAGGGCATGGGAGGCCATCTACAAGAAACTTAAGCTGGAGACACCCTATAACCTGGAAATACCCCTTTGGAATTTCCCAGGCATTCCGCCCACTCATGACAGCAGTATACAGGAATCCTGGGACCCACATCACGCAATGAGAGTGGGCGATGTGTTCATTAATGGGAAGTTTGCAACCCTGGGTGAGCTGCTGAGGGCACTTGGAGGTGGGCCGCTAAAAACATTGCAATACTACCGCATGAGAGCTGCATTTCAGAATAGATGGCCGCTCTTCCCAGACAAACCCCCTCCACACCCATGTACACAGTTGATAACCTCCAAAGGAGGCCTAGGGATCTCCAAACTGTACCCAGCGGTGCAGGCTCACACTCCCACGGTAAATCGTATTAAAGAAAAATGGGAAAGAGACCTACAGATGCCCATAGAAGACGGGACATGGGCTAAGAATATTTCACTCAACGCTGGGCTACGGCTAATCCAATTTAAAATCCTTAATAGGTTACATCACACACCTGCAAAAATAGCAAAATTCGTAGCAGAAAGCTCAGATGACTGCCCTAAGTGCAATGCACCCCGAGCCGGAGCACTCCACATGTACTGGGAGTGTCCGGTGGTGGCGTCATTTTTGAGTAGTGTGGCTGTAATGCTGGAAGAGATAGCGCAGATCCCCCCTGAGTTGACCCCTCAGAAATACCTGTTTGGCGATATTGGCAAATGCTCACAGAAAGCCAGAAGATTGTTTAATATCTCATGTGCAGTGGCCAAAAAGTGCATACTACTGAAATAGAAAAAAAGGGTCCACGCAGCATGGAACAATTTCTTCAAGAATTAACATATGTTAACGAAACAGAAGAACAATATGTATTGACACGACCAGCGGCGTGTAGGCCAAAAGACATATGGGGCCCGTTCAGGGGATATTTGTGTAACATGCTTTCTGAGGACGATGAATCTCTGTAATGTACATATGAAGCATACAATGCATACTTGTCGAATAATTGACTTGCAATTTGGAATGACAATGCAGTTCTCTTTGTGACCACGAATAAAAAGAGTTTAAAAAAAAAACACAGTTCTGAAACTGTATGCCACATTCCTTGACTTAAGGACTGCATTTGACTCAGTCTCCAGAGAAACACTGTGGAATCTTTTAACAGTATGCAAAGTTCCAGCCCACTTGATTTGGATAATCAGGCTTTTTTATTCTGGAAATAGTACTTTGTTCCTCTATGGTCTAGGGGGTGAAAATACAACCATCTTTGATGTTAGTATGGGGGTTAGGCAGGGCTGTGCCCTTCCACCACTTTTATCTAACTTTTATATACAAGAGATAATTGATGTGCTGTTGTGGGGGTGTCAGGATTGTCCAAAGAGAGCTGCAGATGAGTATCCCGCCTTATTCTACATGGATGACGCAGTTTTATTGGCTACAACCCCATGAGGACTGGATACATTTCTGGCGATCTTTGTGTCCAAATGTAAGGAGCTGCAACTGCATTTGAATATAGATTAATCTAAAGTATTGTTGTTTAAACCACGATTTGCAAAATGTAAGTCCCTGGTGCCTAAGGCGGACGGAGGTCAGCTCGACCAAGACTTTGACTACCTTGGGGTACGATTTCAAGAGACTGAAGGCTGGGTGGTGCAGGCTGGACACGCTTTCACTACTCTAGACAAATATAGTGGGACGATCATTGCCTTCCAAGCAAGATGGACGTTGGGTGATTTCCCCCACCCTGCACCTGTATGAAGGCAGCCTATAGCTGCAACCCTGTATGGGGCGGAGTTATGGGGGCATGCCAATACGGCTAAACTAACAATAAGCCAACAAAAGTTATTGAAAAAAATTGGTTCTGTTACTGAAGAGCGCTCCCTCTGCCTTGGTACTCCTGGAACTCGATGTTACTCCTGTGGGTGTCCTGGCAATGCTTAGAACCATTTGGTACCGGGAAGGGCTGGAAAAATCTCGAGATGTGCTATGTCATCATATGTCTATGGAGAAGGGAAATCAATTGATAGGTTCTGCCATGTCAAAAAGACTCTTTGTGGCATGGGGGGAGGTAGTTTATGGGATAGCCCTCGCTTTCAGCCTGTTGGAACAAAGAAAACAATAAGGTCCTAAGAGCTCGGGACCAGTTAGTGTAGGCTATGAAGTGGAAGTTGGGCCCCGGATACCTCGATCTCAGTATGCCTGTACGATGTCTTACTTGGATATGATTACACCACCATTTGAACATTCTTTTTACATGCGAGTGAGACTACAAACTCCCCGTTACCGCCTGTACCCAAACCCTGGAATTAACTGAAGTTGGATCTATGTTTGATGTGTGGGACGGCAAGGGAGTCTATGTTGTATTTTATGTTGATTTGTGTGAAAACAAAGCACCTTTGGTGTATATATCTGAAATCAATACTGAAGGAGGAAGTGATAAGGGATACAGGCTCAGCTATGATATACTTGAGGCAGAGCCTACAACCTCATGTTGTTTTTGAAACTGCCTGGTACACCCACAGGTCTTGGTTGTTAAGAAAGAAGTTATTCAAATGTTGTTCTAATCATGTGTAAGGATACAGTGATAATTGTCTGAAGTTATGAGGAGAGTTCCCCTCCATCGGAAATGAATGTAGATTGCTTATGAATTTTAAATTATTATGTCATGTTTGTAATTTATGTATTGACTTGAAGGTACAAGATTGAATAAAAGTTTGTTGACGGACTGATATTTCTCCTCTGTGAAGGGTGCAGTGAGCTAAAACGTGGTTGTAGACCCTCCTGAGGGGAAGTAATTCTACAGAACAGGAGATTTGACTCATGTTCGTTCTCAGTAGAGGGGCTCCCACACTCCTTTGTAACTTTGTAAAACTTGAGGTTTCACTGTAAGTATCCCAGGGTAATCCAGACATTGACCCCTTGCTCACTGCATCTTAGAAAGGTTCAGCTTCACTTCACTGATGAGGCGAGACTAGGCTGAAACACGTGTCTGGGGTTGCTGATGGTGATGTTTCTCAGAGGAGATTTGCCAAGCATTTCAGTGTCAGACTGCCCTTGTGGGTGGGACAAATAGATATTTCTCCTCTGTGAAGGGTGCAGTGTGCTAGAACGTGGGTGTACACCCTCCTGAGTGGAGGAAATTCCATAGAACAGGGTATTTGACCCATGTTCGTTCTCAGTAGAGAGGCTGCCACACTCCTTTATAAAAAAGTACATAAAGGCAAGCACACTCCCTATTGAGCTTTACCCGTATCTGGTATCTTCAACTCCAAAGAGTCCAGGAAGCCAACAATGCCCAATACAGTTGAAGTCACACGTCCTGCCAAGCAAATGCACCAAACAGCTTTCTCCTTAACTAGACTAAATAAATGTTGAAACTTTCTAAAAAATATCATTCAGTTCCCTTACACTTCATTACATGAAGTCACTAGATGGGTCAGAGTCTCACTTTGACCATTTTCCTTACAGAATCTACAAACAGCGAGCTATGGCTGCATCATGTCATATCTGACTAGGGCTTCCTCGTTCAAAACCTGGTTCCATCTGAATCTTAAAAAAACAGCACCTGATCTTCCTATCTAGATAAATGGCAAGATATAGTGCTAAAATCCCCACTCTCTTATGCTTGAGACGCAAGTGACTCAACAATTCATATATATGCATTTCTTGCATTGTTGCTATCCTGTCGCAATCGTGTAAGATCTGTTTTACTTTCCCAGGATTTGTCATCAGGTCTAGATTTGAAAGCCCAATTTGTCTGAGCAGACCGATGCAAAATACGGAAAACTCAGATACACATGTGTCATCATTCACATCAAAAACATTCTTTAGATCATAAAACAATGATTCTTTAATCAGACTTAAAATCTTATAATAAAAAGATACACATTTCCAATGAGCCCTACAGGTTAAAAACTGCATACCAAATTCATGCCTAATATCTACCAGTGGTATAGAACTCAGAACCCTGAGGGCTCTCCTCCAGATTAGGCAAAAAATCAAAAACCTCAATACCATATAACAATCATAAAACTTCAGGATCGGAACTGTGGAGAATTTACTGTATCCTGCATTGACGCTGCTCAGCTGGATCGAGAGGGATATTGCACGGGTTGTAGCCAATCCTTAATTTGACATTTCTGCAGTTTAGCAGTAATTGGAAACCCAAGGTCTGTTTACCTTCTCCAACAGATCTGACCCAATCTGCCATTGGAATGTAGTTGTTTTTTTTTCCTTTTTGTACAGTGCATTACTTTAGTCTTAGCGGAATTTACGTTAAGTGAGTGGGACGATGCAACATTTGTAAAAGCATTAAGTGCTGCAAGCCAATCTGTGTACAGTCAAATATCAGGAAATCATCACCATATGCCATCCAAATTGGTCTCAAGTTATACATTTTAGGAGTGGCAAAGGCAGCCGGTTCCAGGTAATCTCCTATGTCAAACCAATAGAGATTAAACATGCAGGGTGCCAAAATGCAACCCTGCCTGACACCTCTAAATGTAGACAGTTTCTGTAACAGTGTCCCACTTTGAGTCAACCTAACCTGGACATTGGACTCTTCGTGCAACCCATTTATTAGCTGCAGAAGTCTGTGTGATATTCCCAATTTTTCCAGCTTAGCCCACAATAGACCTCAATCGACTGCATCAAATGCGGCCGAGATGTCAATTGTGACCAAGAAAATAGAATCATACTTTTTATATCATGCCTGAATTTGAACACATTTTAAAATACATTGTATTGAAGGATGCTCGGGAGATCAGGTAAATTGACATGAAGTTCCTTTATTCAGTTACATCAGTAAAATCTTAAGTAAGCTTCCCTGCAGACGAGTAAGACTCAGTGCAGACTCAATGGCTCCCACCACCCAAGCTCTCTTCTCTCAACTACCTGACACTGGAAGCCCCTTAGTGGAAAAAACATTCTAAACATTAACTCAGCATTCTCTCACAATGTTACACACACACCTTGCATCCAGAAACCAGGGAAATTAGATATAAAACACAATATAACCCACCTCCGCTTCTTTGGCAGACAAAGGATGAAGAACATTTACTCATACCGCAAACATCCCACACTTATCTCAGAGTTCCATAAGCAACACCACACATTTGTCCCACTTTGAAAAGAAAATATATTGAGTCAGGGTTGCTCAACATAAAAATACAGGCAGTTGGAAAACACACCACGCAATTACAACCATCTGATCCCAAAGGGAAACACAAAATAGAATAACCAGTCCTAAAATGATGGCCAGTCAATATAGGATCAACCACAAGCGAAGCGCAGTTCAAGTAATAGATGGGTGGAATTGTGCATGCAATGGTTGGATTTCAACCTAAACACTAGATTGAAAGACATCAGGTACTCTCTATAAGTAGCATCCTCTACTCCACAAGACACACTGCCCAATCTTAACCATGGAGATATTAAACCAAATAATCTCCCTACTTTCAAATATTCCTGTATGTACCTGCATGGCCCACATTCCATCCTGCTTGTTGGAGCAAACAAAGCAAAAAGGTTTTCCTTTCTGGACGGGGCTAACAATACTGAACAATTACAAGTTGTAAGGTCACTCACAGCTATTTTTACTGATAGCCCTTAATTAGACCAGCACCTTAAAACCAAACCAAATGTCGAAAAAATCTGAAAATTTCACGAGGTGCATATAGTACAGATACACTGACAATCTGTTAGCTAAGAGGGTGTTAGGTACTACGTAAAGTCACCAAAACCCGAGAGAGAAGGTAACAGAAAATCTGGAAACAAGGTGTTGGACCCAGACCCATTGGGTGTTTCCTAGTCTCATTTGCCAACACCACCAGTTGGCAAGTCCAAAACAATAGAATGTCACACATGTGCGACAAAACCTCAACTTGTACGCAAACAAGTTGGCCGACAAAGACCCAATGGTTGTTCCCTTGTCTCATTTTCCAACACCACTAGCTGGAAAGTCCTACAAAAATATCTTCTACAGTACAAAGTGTGATGCAGGTCATCCACAAAACAACGTGTAATAATGTACCAAAATAGTCTAAAGGGCAAATTGCCAAACACTACAAACACTGACAAGCAGATGGTACACCAAAACACCAAGGGACACACAAGGCACTGAGTTGCAGGCATTGCAAACTTTATTAACTAGAATGTTAAACACTGACTTTCCTTCTTGTCAAAAACTTTGAAGTGACGTGTAAATATGCAATGGGATATAGTTATAGTGCCACAGAGTAAACACTGTGACAAAGAGGGGTCAACCACTCATTCAACTAACGTTCTCCGCACAACCGTATACACTTTTACAATAACGTCACTTCACGTACAAGTGCAAAAACCTAAATGAACATACGCATGCACTGTACGAGTTTTAGTCCCTAAAAGTCCGTGCTGCATTTAGCAGCACTAATACATGTAAATTCTCAAAATGTTATGACTGATAAGAACATTCACATGACACAAGATCATATGCACTGCAGCCATACATGCACACAACTATACTTTATAGAATTGTGATGGATGAAGATTTCTTAAAAGTCCTTGTCGTACGTGGCGACTTTAAAGCTGCAATACCTCAAGAGTGTCTAATACATACACAGTGGGAGCAAAACATTAAATCCTGTAATGCTGAACCATTCACAGCAATAAATGCAGCCTTATACATTCATGCACAGCTTAAAATACCTTAAAGATGAGATGTTAAACCACATTCAAATCTCCAGATCGCCATGCTACTTTGAGACAAGGCTGACTGTATGCAATAAATGGTCAAATTCAACAAATATTTTCTTGTGGAAACTCTGAACTTGAAGATGCTACCAGATGCTAACTCTCTGAAAATACATCAATCCATCAAGTACATTAAGAGATGAAAAACCACACATGTGCAAATACGTACTCTCCCATTTTCATGTTGCCAGCGGCCCTATAGGGTGCAGATGTGTGCTAAACAAACCAAACCTTATGTAGTAAAACACACTCCATACTTCAACAGGTCTAGTTCACCCAGATGCTGGTCTGTCACAGCTTAAAAATAAAGGTAAGCGTACAGTTTAAGACATCCTGTGCCTGTAGTGACCATACTGGAGTCATCAGCATGCACGTTATGCAAATATTGAACGGGCACAGAAATAATATTTCTAAACAAGCTTATGGCACGTTTTACTAAAGTGACAAACGAGTGAGACTTAAAAAAAAATCATCTCCCAGTCACTGGTCTTTCTCAGAAGCAACTCCACTTCTGGTCCGTTTCCTATGTCATCACTGTTTGCCATCCTAGAAACTGTAGTCGGTAAATGGGCAAGAAAGAAACACTTCCTTGGTTTATAAGCACAGACGTCTGCATTCGTCACCACGCAGCCGCACGTATGCAGGTTCTCCTTTTCTCTACTTTTCGATTATGTTTCAGCGGACACTGCTGAGAACGTAGCATGACAAGGAACTGAACAGTGACGGCGTTCGACCATCACCATAACCCAGCTCAGCTGCAATGACGTCATCACATCAGTTAAGTTGCAAGGAAGAGAAAAGGGAGAGTGGTAAATAATAATTCCGCTCCAATCTGAGCTCATAGTGCATTTTCCTTGGACAATGTGGAAGCATACTTGCTGCCCCAGCTGCTGCCGCAACGCCCTTGACGATATTACAGGTAGCCTCAGGGGTGCTCCTCTTTTAGCTATGGATTCTTTTCTTCGGGTGTTAGATGTCCCTCATTTGGCTCTGGGAGTCCATCTCCTGGATGATGCTTTTACAAGTACTCCATATCCATTTAGCATTGCCAGTACTCCTCTATGCCCAGGGTCCTTTGGCCTGGACACCTCTGGTCAGCACCGCTCCAGCCAGCAGCTTTTCTGCCCTGCGGGTGCCCAGGTTATACCTTTGATCTGTGCCCTGGTTCCAGGGAGCTGGGGTCTTTTATTCTCTTGCTGTCACCTCTCCTGCCAGCAGTTCTTCAGCAATGTGAGTGCTCTAGGTGTACTTCTACCCCTAATTCTGGAGCCAGCACAGTCCTTTGCTAGTCCATGGAACACCCTTAGAGCACGTCTGCACCTTTGCCTTACACCCTGGATGGTGGGTTTACACTTTTAGGGGCAGTTAGTCTGCTATCTTCTTCCTGCACCCCCTGCAGCAGGTAACTTCTTCTTTTATGCCACTTCTTAAGGTTTAAGCACTCCAGGGTTCAGTTTCTGACCAGCTTGTTGCCACTGTTGTATTGAAAGATCCTCGAGAGATCAGGTAAATTGACTTGAAGTTCCTTTATTCAGTTACATCAATAAGACCTTAAATAAGCTTCCCTGCAGACAGTGTAGGATTCAGTGCAGACTCACTGGCTCCCACCACCCAGGCTCTCTTCTCTCAACTGCCTGACTCATGCATAAACATTCTAAACATTCACTCAACATTCTCTCATGAGGTCAAACACACACCTTGCATCCAGCACCCAGGGGAATGAGATATAAAACACGATATAACATAAATCCATTCAGAGATGTACCTAAAACCTTTCTAAAGCTGGTCTGCCATTTCTTGATCCTACCCGATTCATTTGCCCATATTTCAAGACGCTTCAACAGCAAGGTCGCAAAGACCTTGCTGTCTGTATCGAGTATGGCAATAGGTCGATCAGTTTTGGGCTCGAAATATATATTGGCAAAATATATGCGGTAGAGCATGGCTTTTGTAGAAGGTAAGAATATGCCGCATGCTCAAATAAGATGGTCAATGCAGAGGCCCATGCGACTTGGATCCCTTTAAATAGGAAAATCAATAGTTTGTTGGGACCTGAACTTCTTCAAGTACTGACCTTCTTTATCGTTTCCCCTATGTGGTCACAATCCAAAAGCAATGTCCAAAATTTGTCTTGCAACTCTGCTACAGTGCAATAACTCCCTCCGAGTACTTCAGGTGCTGCATATAAATCCTGCGCAGATACTAAATTCAGCTGTTGACTGGCTGCACAATATCCAGATCATTAATCATCCTCCAGAAGGCTTGCAGGTTTTTATTACGCAAGACCAACAATCCAGTTGGCTCCTTATTGCCCTATTTCCTTGCATCCAATTTTTATAAGCCGGCTTCACTTTTTAAATGTTATGATATATTTCAAGGGGTAATACCCCCTGTAAAGACTGGAGGGGGGTGTCTGTACCCCTGCTCACATATGGTAGAGGAGAGGCACAGAGGACCCCAGCCAAGGTTCTCTATTTGGTAGCTGTGGTCGAGCAACCAAGGCTTAAGCTCTCAGGAAGTGATGCAGGAAGGTTCTTAAGTACATTGTAGTCCCCAAGCACCCACAAAGGAATGTCCATACACTGTATTAGTGAAAACACAGTCTCAATATAATTATGGTTCAAGGTTATATACACAATCACAATAACTCACTTTGTGCTCAGTTAATCTACAATGGCAAATATATACACAGTTCTACGTGGTACCACAATTAGTATCAGATTTCATTAAAGAGCATTAGCTGTACTTTGGTCAAATGTCACACAAATTAATTAATAAAGGGAACCAACAATAGCCATAGGAGGAAAGCAGATGGTTAGAACAATTGGCAGAATACTGAGCCCCTACCACCCGGCACAGTTCTGTATAAGGATCCCCCCACCCGGGAAACCTGTAAATAAAGATATAAAACAACCCCAGTCCATATATTGTTCAATATGAGTCTTATTTCCTTCTAAAATAGTTCTACCACACCAATGTACCTGGAATAGCAGAGTTCGACGTCGGGTCGTCGACGGATCCTTTTTGAGCGGCTCCCTTTAAGGCAGGAGCCACGGATCGTCGAGATCCCTCGAAGAAGTGGTGAACAACGGCATTGAGGCAGCGGCTTCGGTCCTGGCGGTGCTCGTTGAAGATCGGTCGTGGACGTCCTGCGAAGATGAGGCGTGCTGGGCGACTCGGGTTGATAGTTCACTACTGCAACAAGTCTATAAAAAACTTTGGCCCAGCAAGGGCGTCAAGTTGTCTGGCGTCTCTGCGTTCTTCGGATGGCAGGGAACCCACCGGTGGATGCTCCTCGGTACGTTTGTGGCCTCGACTTTCTCTGGCGGGACAAAAGCGGTCGATGGTGCAAGCGAGAGCGTCCTTGGATTCAAAGTGTCTTAATCAGGTGGAGCGTTACGGCTCCAGTTGGCAGCAGCAAGGCGTCAAACGGTCCCCGCTTCTGGGCAACACGGCTTTGACAGGCCTCCAATGGTTAAAGCAAACCTGCGAACCCCGGTCAACGACGGTGGACGGAATGTCCGGTGCTTCTCTTCGTTCTCCTCGGTGGTCCCTGTCTCCGGTCGGCAGCCTGTCGAGGGTCTGACTTCCAGGGAGCTACAGCGAAGGCTAGCGGTGCACGATGGTCCCTCGTGGCTCGGGAAGAGGTCTCCTAGCAAGGTCCTCTCTCGGATAAGTCTCGACGTCACAGCGGCTTTCAGATTGCAAGGGAGGTAACAGAAGTTAACCTTCTTCTTCGGGCTTGGTGGTCGAGATCATGCATCAGTTTCGAGTTCAGCTTCTGAACGATTTCTAGCAGTGAGAGGCCCCCAGATATACTGTTGATCTCCCATTCACTCTGCTGGGTCACAATCAGGCAACCAATCATCCAGAAGGGCATTCAGCAGTCAAGCAGCATTGATACCAGTTTCGGGCAGGGCTGTCTCAGTTTTTGTGTCACATACCAGAAACTAGACACCCATAACAAAAAGTGCATATTGGTCATCCACTCCATTCACCCAGGTCCCACCCACAGGGTGTACCCACAACATACAGTCACTGGGAAGGCTCCAGCCAGTCTGGCCTGGACTTCCCCACAATACCATATATGGAACTTCCACCCAACACCAGTCAGGGGGAAGGGGCAGAGGCAGGGCTTCCCAGGACTTTGGGAAAAACAAGGTAACAGACAATAGAAAGCAAGAGGCCACATGGGCAATCTTGTTTCCTATCAGGAAACAACTGATTCCAATGGCAGGGCCTGAATATCCCCAAAATGGAGGATACTCAGAGGACCTGTCAAATTCAGCATGGAGCTGCCACCAGCCCATACCCTGTTCTGTGGGCCACACACAGGTGCCCAAAAACATACACTAGGGGCATAGGGTTGTACCCCCACCCACGGGTGCCATAAGGGTATCCCAAGGGTCTGTACACCAAACCAAAAATAGGAAGAGCTGCACTGCCAGGAGTCCCACATGGACTCCTGGGCAGAAAACAATACAGAACTCTGAAAGGCCACCTCTGCATCAAAAGTATGGGGATGATTTTTTACTCTACCGCCAGTTCAAGGTTTAACAGCAACCACATTTTTGTCTATTACATCTTCGACAAACCCATTATAATTCTCAAAAGTCAGTGGCTCATAATGCCAGTCAGGTGAGGTTTGGATCAGATAGGTGTCGAGAACTTTGTACCCGATACACCATGCCTGGATTCCAGGTCACTCTATTCCCAGCCACATATACGTTCAAGTCAAAGGGGACATACTCATCCACACAATAGTTCATTGTTCCTACCTCAAACATTTCAGATAAAGTGCAGTGATCACTAAATTATGTTGATATAACATTTGGAGATGTACATTTCTCAAAGAGACATTTACCTACAAAGGTATCCAGTGTTTTTACTGAGGATTTTCTATTCAAAGCATTTTTTACTGAAACATTTTTACAGAAAAAATACAGATTTTGAAAAATATATTTATATACAGAGATAAGGGGTTAAAGGATGTTGGAGGGGGTTTGGATGGGTTAACAACTTGTGGAAATGGGGCTTGAGGGACGAGTCCCCCAAATAGAAAATAAATGAAAAATACAGTATTTTTTCTGTAAAATGTTTCAGTAAAAAATTCCTTGAATAGAAAATCTTTTGTAAAATCACATAGAACTACCTACAAAGATATAATCTAGTGTGGAGAAGGAGGATCCATTTGACCGTGTGTAATTACTCGGTATGTCCCCTGTAATGGTACCATTAGAGAAAGACCTAAGCCACCCAAACACTTCAACCACATACAACCATGATATTGTTACCCAGGCATCCTCTCTGATTCAGAGTGCATATGTATGCATGCAGCATTTAGATCGGCAGAAAGAGCAATTGGGCATCCCAAATATGTATCCTTCCAATGATTGACACATAACAGAATTTGATCTAAAAACAAATCCATATTACTTATACCTACATGCCAATATACATTGGAAATCAGGAGGTCCAGGACATACTGAACAACAATCCTCACATGGGTAGCCAATACACAAAAACAAACATGTATACATTCAATAAATGTCAATTTCTTGCAAGACCTCACCACAGTTAGCAGGCCGCCAAATGGACGACCCTGGACGCTCCTTTTAGCTGATTGAAAGTTACACACAAATCCATCCAACGAGGGCACCTCCAAAAGCCAGGTTTCCTACAAGGATGTAATACTATGGGCTTTTAAAATCTGATCCACTTCATGATTAGTTATTAAATGTTTATATCCATGAGAATTCCATGAAAGAAATGTTAAGGACCATATACGGGGTACGGGGTCCTATGCTAGGTGCCCGTGGTTTGCGGCACACAACACTCCTGATAGCCACAACCAATGTTTTATTTGCTCTGTAATATTCATGCCACTCTAAGACTTGAATCTCCCGGGCAAAGTCGCTACCCTGATTCAAAGAGACCATAATCTCGTTTGGCATCGGCAAACCCATCCTTCCATCATTCATTAACATATGATTTTGACCCCTCTCAGAATAAAAAGATAAGTTAAAGCGGAGAGCTTGCACTGATTGTAGTTCTTTCATGATTGATTCTGATATAATTTTCTTTCGATTTAATATGAATTACCACTCAGTCCATCCTATATAGATCAATGAACTCAACCTGTTCGATATCACTCGAGGCAATTGCCTGCAAATTGGGTATCTCACCCAAAAAACACAAGATATCGGAATGGTTCAAAACAAGATGTTTATTATCTGGCAAAACACTCTCCAATAATACCTTAAAGGCGTGTTCACTTGCATGCTCTTTAAAGTTCGGGCGAGCACCCGCATTCCCCATGTTCAAATTTACACCCAGGCTGACCGCAAATCGAAAATCAGAAGCAACATCATGATATTCCATGCCCTTTGTGCCTTTTAAGACGATATATACTTGATTGGATGGCTTCACTTGACATCCCTCTCCTATTTGTCAGGCACTATTGTCAATTTGCCTGGCACTATTATTAGCACCACTTTCCAAGTGTGTACTAAAACCAACCTGAGGGAGACGAGATGCCACCTCTTCAGGCATAAACAGACCCTCATAGAGTTTACGACTGTGAGTCCCAGTTGAAACTGCAGTTGCCATTACTTTCTGTGCCATGGCTTCAGTCCTATGCACTTCTTCTGGTTTCTCAGTCGATTTCAAAACACAGACATGAGAACTCACACTATGAGCTGCTAAATCGGTCTGCACAGCATAAGACACATATAAGTTATCTAGGCCCGTCGATAGGGCCTCATTGACAATTACACACTCAGCCCCCCTACCCAAGGCTCATCAACTCTAATGTCATCTTCAACAACTATCAGGCCTTAACCACAAATCTCTCTAGGTCCGTTTTTTCGCAGATGGTTACCTCAGTAAAGAACAAACACACTCCCTAGAGGCTTGCTTGTTATAATTCTGGGATGGATTATTGTTGTATTTTTTAACCCGTTTGCCTAACATTTTCTTTTGATTTATCACAATAATCTGGTTTGGACCCCCTTTAGAGTTTTTGTATATTACAAATTCTTCACCAACTACATAACTAGACTGAATAGAGTCTTCTAAAGTTGGCACACTACATGAGAGGCAGATTCTTTGTATTAACAATTTCCTCCCCCCTAGTTAGTCCTAGTTCTCGTGTCACCATTAAAAGTCTTTGAGTATGTGCCAACTCTAGACACAGAGAGTTATCCATTAAGGGAATACACCTAACTAGAGTCTTAACAGTGTGGTTTTGAATTGGAGCCATCTGGTTTCCACTAATCGGCCCCAATTGTATATCAGGTGGTAAACAAAAACCTTTGGCCATATCTGCCAGGACAGCTTCCCCTAACCCTAAAGGTGCTTCCCGCGGCAATTGATTGAATAAAAATTCATTTACAGTGCTATGTGCTTTGATGTTCTCAAATTTAAATAAAATATAATCCAACATTGCAGAATGCACTTTTGTCTCTACCTTAATCCCTTCATACAGGCAGACCAGGACACATAAATCCTATTTAATTTCAATTAAAATGTCATCGTTGCCCTGCAGCAATCTGTGGTCCATATGCCGCTGAATGTCTCCTTCAGGGTACTGGTGCCGGAGTTGAAGCATTAGATGAGATTGATGAATTTGACAACTGCAAGACCATCGTGGATAAATCAGGCGAAGTATCTAAGAAACACGAGTTGCTGCTTTGTTCTCCCAACAAATTAGGGTATCGAGGGTCCGATTGATCGATCAATGCAGCATCAGGGACAGTTAAGAGTATTCCATCAGGAATAGAGGGACACTGACAGCCTCCAGAGGAAGGTCCTGATAGCAGTTTAATGTTTGTCACTTCCTTCGTTGTTGTGGGCATAACAGAGGGGAAACAATGCAATAATTTCTCCCGGCTGCAATGGTTTCGCAAGCTTCAGTTGAGTGAGTGTATCAGCCGCAAGAATCATGGCGGAGCAATCCTCAAAGAGTTCCACCCCACTAATGTCACCTACAAATATGAGGTGCCTTCTGTGGGATATTTTGACCCATTCCGATATGCCCCACTGCATCACTTTACAAATGGGGAAGAAACAGCCAAAAATGGACGTGCAAACCCCTGTACATGCAAAAATCTGCAAAACTGTGCGGGGTCACAATCACAAAAGGCTGCACACCCCGGCCACACACAGTCAAAGTGGGGATGAAAACAGCATTCTTACTGCAGGAGCATGCCAGTGGGTACTGCTACCTTTAACATGAAGCAAGGCCGCAGAACTGGGCTAATAAACGAAAATGCCTTTTAAAATGCAGCTTTGCAACCTTCAAAGTGCTGTTTTGGCGCTAGATCCATTCATTTTCCAGTGAACCATTGAAATTAAAAGGATTACAGATCATCCAGGTGGCTCAGAGGAGCTGGGCCTCATTGACTGACAGCAGCTAAGAAATGTATCTCATGAAAAACCAGCCCAGCAACATCTGTTTTCAGTTCTGCTGAAAAAAGGTGGCTAAAAATGGCAACATGTAACAATTTCAACTGTGCAGAGAGAACTCCAAGCAAAGGCTGGATACATACATCCAGACTGCAGACAAGTCCCAGCACTTAAGGCAAGAACTGGTGCTGAATAAAATGTATGTGCTGCAGAGGAAAAGCTGATGGAAAGGACTCAGTTGTATGTGCTTTTTCAGGAAGGAAGTGCAAAATCGCCAGTTTAAAAGCATGTTTTTGTGAAAGGCCTAATTCTTTAAATGTCAAAATCCACCTTTAAGCTGTGTTCACTTATATGTTTTAATGAAAGATGTAGGTAACGTAAAGTTAAAACCCAGTCTTTAATTCTGAGCTGACAGCCTCAGCCTGGGAATGGTTGACACCTCACTACTGGCAGGAAAGGACTAATTGCTGCTGGGAGGTTTTTGCATACTCATGATAAAGAACCCATCCGACTTTTGTCTGGGACTCAGCTAAAGACAATTGCAAGCTTGAACACTCATCCCTACAGGGGAGGGGCAGGAAACTTCCCTCTCTAGGGGGAGGACCCCCTCCCTGATCAAAGGAATTTGACAGCTGTTGCCAGTTGAAAGAAAAGTTAAAAAAACAGCTAAGTATTTTTGGTGGTTAAATGCCTATTTGTAATTAAGCTTTAAAAATCTGTAACTTTGCCACATGAAGGAAGACAAATCTAATAGTTGGTAGTTGTAAATCTAATTTTATGCTCTTTCTTTGAAGACGTGATTGAACCCTGTACTACATAAGGAACAAAAGTTATACCGAAACATTAATTGCACCAATACTATTGATGCTGCATATCTAATATTGTATACCAGTGTTCTAGGGGTGATGAACAGATATGTACTGAATTAGGAATTGTTAGGCCAAATCTTTATGATTAAAATTAACAAAATTCCACAGAAAGACAAAGCTTGCTCTCACTGACGTGGGAATGGATGAAAAGGTAACCCACAAAAAATGTAATGTATGTGAACGATTTTATTAGAGGGCATAATTATAGAAATGTGTATTTGTGGGAAAGTTAAATTGTGGGAGTTCCCAAGTCAGATCATAAAATATGACAGCTCTTTCTGGCTTCCAACCAGAAAAAGGCCAGTGCCTTTGACCAATCACAGCCGTTTGGGTGTGAATTGTAATTCTGCCCCTACCATAAACTTAGTTATGTCACTTGGCATGATAAAAAAGGGAACCTCTCAACACTCAGACACACACAGAGTCCTGACTACATCCTGATTTCCGTGTGATGCCCTGTTCCAGAATTCTTCATATTGTCCTGATCCAGACTACTTTGCAAAACCAAAGTCATCAGCATTTGCTGAACTCTTTTCAGCTAGGCCCAAATCTTGAACCATCCCAAACTTCAGGGAAATAATTCTGATCCAGTCTTGATTGCTACCATTAAGGCTTGCCTGCCGAAACTCGCCATTCCACTGATCTACAGTGTCCAGCAACCAGAAGGGCCAATCCAATTTAGGCCAATTGACCAGAACCGCCCAGCTGATTCAATTCCACCAGAAGTGCCCTGCTGCCTTTAGAACTGATCTGCGATGACCAGAACCGGACAGTCCAATCTTAATTTACAGTGGACTGTAAGTATAAATAGGAATCCTAGCAACCCATAGGATATTTGCCTTGTCCTATCCCAATATATAACCCATCCTCTCTTTAACTTAAGAACTTGGAATAGTGTCCTACCAGTCTTGAAACCTTGCTTTGATTTCTTGTGCTAGTGATAATTTCTTTAAAATCCTTTTGTCTCGTGAAAACCCTTAAAATCATCCCACGGGTAATCAGATTGAGTCCTCAAAGGCAGACATAGAGGTGCTGGAGTTGTTTTCCGCGGACCACTCTGGAACTTACTGTGTTTCAAACTGGTAACCAGCATGAATACCCTAGTTTAGAGCATAATTGTCATTGTAAAAACTGATTTCTATTTTCATTTTCGTGCCATTATTTTCAAAAACATCTCTCCTTCAAACTTGCATAACTTCTTCAATTGTATAGCTAGAGACTTAATTGCAACTCTGAGTTAAACCTAAGACCTGTAACTACATCCACAACCAAAAACCGCATGATGAAACATTATATTTGACCTGTTTTTATTAAAAATCGAATAGTGAAATTCAGACGGGAATTCGCAATTCTGCAAAGTTTTACATGTGTATCTTCCCATTCAAAGTATTTCCAAACTCCCATTCTGATTTAAAGTGTGTTATGTTGCTCATTTTGTATCTTATGTTTGTTAGAACATGTTCAATGTTGCTCGCCTAAGAATTTATATCAATTTAAGGATTTTTGCACACTTTTCATTGTTTCACAAAGCCATTTTCAACTGTCATTTTAAAAGTGTAAACATTTCCAAAATGTTTTTCTCTCTTGTTTGGGGATGGAAGATTATATTCAAACACTGTACTCTGTTCTACATTCCTGAATACCTGCTGCTTACTTACATCTGTGTAGAATTGCTCATTTGTGAATTAAGAACGTTGCAGGGGGAAATCTTAACCTAAGCGCTATCTTCTCACAAGCCAAAACTGTTCTGTTTTTTGTTTTATCTTCTGCATTGCTATAAATGAATTCACTTCCCTTACTACTTTCTAAATTGTTTTGTCACCACGTTGGTGATTGCTGCCCCATACATTAATTTGTGTTTGATTTGAATTTTAAATAATAAATAAATATTTACCTTTAACAACCAGCCTGATTCCTGGTCCACTGTGACCTCTGGGGTATTTTGAGAAGGGTGTGATGTGAGCGGTATATCACTCAGAATATTGAATCTATAGACTGTAGGATGTTTTAATCCACTTCTGCTCTGCTATGATGCAGTACTGTGTTATGTGGTGCCAGAAACATCAAAATGGATGCAAAACCCTTGTGCGCGCCAAAACCCCTAAAAATCGTGCTTTGCAAAGCACAAAAAGAGGGCTGCCCAATCTGCCACGCATGTTGTCAGTGGTGGAACAGAGATCTCACTCCTAGAATCGGTCACTGGGCTCCACAACCTGTGAAAATGGAGTACAGAAGGAAAAGGCAGTGTTTTGCTAATGAAACCCCAAAATCTTGCTTTAAATCCCCTTTTCTATGTTGCTGAAACTGCAGAATGCCGGTACAAAACACCCTCAAACATATAAAAATTCTTACTGGGTGCTACAATTCACTTAGTTTAAGAAATCATGGTGAACTGGCAAGGTCCTGAAAAGCTGAAAGCATAAAGAAAATTCCACAGCAAAAGTGGCCTGTCTGTGGATCTGTCAAAAATCTGGGTACAGTACCTTGGGCCGCCTGAATGACAGCTGTCAGGAGCCTGCTTGATTAAACTTTAAGCATGTATAAACTGAAATTATATGTCTGCAATCTAAGGGGCCTGTTACTGAGAGTAACCTATCTGTAATTGTTTTGATCCCATGGTTTAAAATCTTGAATCAGAATTCTAGCTGATATTTTGAAATAACAAGTTTGTTTTAAGCTAAGGCAAAATGCAACAGAATTAACAATTAAATCAAGCCTGGCTAAAAGCTACCATACAGGAATATTAGGTTTATCCACAGAAGGATGGCCTTTCCCCCCACCAGGAAATCACACCAAAGTCATAATTATAGGGTTTGGAAAGAACCTGGTCTACAGAGGCAAAAGGGAACAATGAACAGCTGCTGCTAAGAAAATGTGAGGTGCGAGGACAGTCGTAAATGGCCTCTGCCAAGAGCAAACAGGGAGGAGACTGCTTCTGGACTGTAAGGAGAGAAAAAGAGGCAGAGACAAACAACCATCTGTGGCTGAACCTTCACAAAGAACATTTTTTTAAGAGACTCATGTTAAGACGGATTTCTGAACTCTGTCCTGGTGGCGCAGAAGTTCAGAAGGCCAACCTAATTACTTGGAACAGGGTAACCTCTGGACAAGCCAGACCAATCAGGGTAGCGATCGCGGCGGTCAAGACTAGGTCTCAAGAGGGGTGAGGGTGACTGAAAGCCCGCAATGAGCACACAAAGCAAGGACACTTACAAACTTACTCCAAACAGGTGTTATATTAAAAATATATACACATTTATTCCAAGGCCTTTAAAACAATGACCGTAGCGAGAAATCACAATACAACTCTAGTAAACCAACACATACCATACCAATACAATATATATAGAAATACAAACAAGTCTCAAGCGTTAGATGCACGAAATGTGTAGTCCACATAAAAGGGAAGGAAAACAGGCAGTGCGAAATAATGCTTAGACCCATTCCGCCTTCAGAGGCACCTAACTAAAAGGAAGTCTGAGCCCTACGAAGAGTGGAGCCTTGTGCTCAAAAATACCTACACACGCTGGTGCCAACGGGCAAAAGGGGAGTCTCTTCGAGGGAAATCAGGCAGTTCAGTTTAGTGCACAAATGAAGAAGAACAGTTTTCCGCGACTCAAGCGCAGCCTTCACTGTGGGCAGAAGCAGAGCGCGAGTACGGAAAGGCGTGCTGTTTTGACACAGCGGGGAAAAGCTATCGGCTCCTGCAGGAGGGCGACCAGTTCCTAGCTATGCTACTCACCGGTCCCCGATGCAAGCAGACCCAGGCTTCTCCGCGTCAGTTTCAGTCGCTGGCAGGTTCAGAAGAGCGGGGGACGTCTCGTCGTCGTGTTGAGTCTGCAGCAGCAGAGTTGAGTAAAAGACGTCCCAAACGAAGGAACCCGCACAGTTTGTTACCACAGCAGGGCAACGGAGCGGCTGTGTGTATCTGAGCCAAATGTACACTACTCACTTCAGACCTGGGAACGCCAAGCGTACGAATCGTGTGAGAGTGACAAGGACTCGAAATACTACACAACCTGGCGGCGGTTTCAGAGCAAGACTCCTGTGTAGGCTGGTCAGTCTGCTGGATGGCCCAGAGACGCTTCCGAAGGCTTACTAGCAGGAGATGGTGATGATGCCGAGAATAGCTGTCCCCGCTATTCCAACGGTCGAAGTACCAGTACAGGCCTTCTGGTTCGATCAAAGGTGAAAAGGGATTCACAAGGCGACAGCAGTGCAGAGGAGCAGTCCTTCAGCGGGTCGCCAGCGATTCCTCGGTTCAGCCTCTTGGTTGCAGGATACTTGGCTCCTGTATTCCTTCGTTCGTGAGAACTCAGGAGATCGACATGGTAGTGGTGTTTCCAGCCCCCTCTTATCCACGGTTCCCTTCGCGCCAAAACGGAGGGGACCCAATGGGAGATCCGCTCATCAACACTCACACCATACGTGGACCTATCACGGACCACAGTGGTCCCAGGCATTCACACCACCATAGACTCTCTGGCACCCAGGATGTGTATTGGGACCAGACATCCCAGCCAACATCCTGGAGGCACACACCAGGCATGTAGAAGCCTGCGAAAGCATCCGTGTTTCGCGGGAAAGTACATGCCCAAATAAGGAAGGCCCCGGGTCGGCTCGACCTGGGGAAGGTGAAGGGAGCAAGACGGTCAGCGGACAGGACAAAGGAGCCTCGTGGTCTGGCCATTTTGGAAGCCAGGCCACCATTTTGGGCTAAGCGCGAGAACCGTGCTTAAAACGCCAAAAGGAGCTCAAAACACAAGAAACGATCTCTGCCACCATTCCCGTCCGTGAATCACTTGCACCGATCAGTTACAATCCAAAAAGAGTATCTAGGGCCTGTAGAAGGCTAGAGACCCAAGAGAGCAGTAACTTAGCTTACAGTGCCCTCTTGTGTCATGTTGCACGAAAGCTGCAACATGATAAAAGAAACTATGGAAAACAGCGTTTCCTGGTACTGACTGTCTTAAGGGCATGTCAGTTTCCCCGTAAGAAAGGAGCGAAAGCCCAGAGGAGTGCGGCAGAAGGCTGCACTTCTCTGGCAAAGTCGAAAACAAGGTGAAAAACAACAGCAAAAAGTTTAGGGGTTGCCACATGGAAGGAAAATTACCTACAATTACGAAATCTTTCCTAACAACTCATAATTTGCCAGTGGAAATTGTGAAAAATACAAAATCAACAGATTTGTGAATCTAAATTTTGGCTGCACGTTTCAAGAGGTGGCAAAATGGTGTGACATGTTCTGGAAAGAAATGGCAGAAAATGTGATTTTACACAAAATGTATTTCTGCTAGAAGTATGAAACTTTACACAATTATACATTGGACATTGTGTTCCGAATGAAAAGGGCAAAATTCTGTGAAAAGCCGAGACAAGATCCCAAAGCTACGGGGTTTTGAGGGATAGCTGCTATATAAAATATGTAATCTGTATATGTGATTGTTATAGAGGTTGCACATGTCTAAATATGTATGGTGCCAAAAGTAGATTTTGTGTTCTAGGGGCTAGGGGTGGATTCTCTGCTTCATAAAATCATACCATAAAGATGACACACTGTTTCTCTCCTCCTATCAAGGCAGAGAGGAGACTCTGACCCAATCACCTGTCAAAGTGGCGAGCTTAGGATAAACCAGCCCACACACCCCTTTATCATAGCATAAATAGAGACAGCTCACCAATCAAAAAGACAGACAGTCACTCACTATCCCAATGCTGGCGGAGCACCGTGCTGCTGAACTCTACATCTTCCTTGCTCCAGACCCCAGAAACTTGGCAACGCAGAAACCCATTGCATAGCTGAACCATTTTCAGCTAGGCCTCAAATTCCAGAACCAGAACCCCACAAACCTAAGGGGAAGCATCAAAATAGAGCCGGGCTGCGCTGTACTGCTTGCCAGCCGAAATGATTATCATCAGAACCAAGAAGGGCAGATCCAATCCAGTTCTGTGCCATTCTGTGACCAGAGTGCATTGCAGATCCAGTCCAGTCCTGTGCCGTGCTGTGACCAGAGTGCCTTGCTGATTGCAGATCCAATTCCATGACCAGAATCTTGACGGACCAGAATTCTGATGGTTCCGTTTAAAAACATATCTAGTGAGTATCTATAGATAGAACTGTGTCACTAGCATATGTACTGTCCATAGTCAATCCCTATCTTAAACCCATCCTATCTTGTGTTCAGAACCTTTGTTGTTAGGAGTATTTTTGAATTGTCTAAACTCTCTATCCATACCATCCTATCTTCCTCCTGTAATAGTATTGCTAAAACTATCTTTGCGCTGATCTTTTCCCATCTGAAGAAGGTGAGTCCTTAGCAGGCAGTCATTCTGATCAAGCGGCTGTGTTCCTGTGGGGCATTGTTTTTTTTCATAGTCACCCTCTAGTGTAAGAAATCTTTTTGTTATTTTAAAAGTGCATTCCTGTTTCCCATTCTTGTGCCTATCTCGAAAAAATGACCTCCATTAAAACGTGTGCTTGTAGCTAACATCCACAGCTTTAAATCGCATCTAAAACCGCATTCCAAATCCATACGGTTCTCCCGTTATTGCGATTATCGCGCAGTGAAAAGTTTGCCACAAATTTTCATTTTGGGAAATTCTGACATGTGTAAAACAGCTTTTGATTGCTTCCAACTTTAATTTTAAGATTTCAAATTGTTTCTTGGTATTAAATCATTGCTTGTGTTTGTGTGCAACTATCCAAAGCGGCTCCCATAAGAATTTATAGTAATGTCAGCAATTTTGACCATATTTAGTGTTTTTGCCCAGTCCATTTTAAGATAACTTTAAAAGACATTCTGACAGCTTGAGAGTCAATTTCGTTTTTCTCTTGTTTGCTGGGGGGGAAGTGGGATTGATATTCTGTTTGAATTCTGCCATTCCTGAATACCTGCTCTCTCCTCCTATCTCTTTACATTGCCTATTGGGGTTTGAAGGGTGTGCAGGGGAACCTTAAACCACAGTGCTATCTGATCTAAACACACACACAAAAGTATTATTTCTGTGCTGAATTGTTTTGCTCACTATTACTCCTTGTGTATTAAAGATATTATTCAGTGTTACATCACCCCATTGGTGATTATTGTGTACTCATTAAAACATAGTGTGATTAAATTGTAAACACATAAATAAATATTTTAACTTTGCAAACCAGCCTGATTCCTGGTTTAATATGACCGGAGGGGTTCCAGGAGAGGGGCTTGATATGAGTGGTATATCGTTCAGAATAAAGAACTTTTAGTCAAAAATAAATAAGGATTTCAGTTGTGCATTACACGATAGGCGTTGACTTGGGTGTGTGCCGGATTGAAATCACTTACAGCTTTGGGGCTCATCCGGGATCCTGAATTAGACATACCACTTGTGACAGTCTAAAACAGCGTGCTAACTGACAGGGTACATACACCTTGTTGGGCTACCATACTGTGCTACACTGTAAAAACACCCTTCAATAGAAATATTCAAAGGAGTTGGGCCTGTTTTGCAAAGGTAAAAGTAACCCTGAGATAAGTCAGAAGGAAATTAATATTTCCGGAATGGCGACCCCAGTGGAAATGAATAATGAAAAGGAACACCTACTGCACAAATTCTTTGTCAGGGGTGAATGGGTAGAGCAGGATGAGACTATCTGGCTACAGAAAATCAAACAACAAATCACTGCCAAAGAATTAGGTACATGGCAGGACCAGGGTCCATTACACCAGGCACTTAGTGAATTGTATATGGCCCCAAAAGTAAAAGAAGAGCAATGTAAAATTGCCAAAATAGCGGCTTACCTATACCTCCACATTGGAGTAATACAGGAAAAATATGCCGAAAACCTAGATCTGGTAAAGAGGCAAGTACAATCCCTATAGAAAACCCAAGCTGATTTGGACTCTGCAGAGCAAAGGCTACACACGAGTCAAGAATCAGAGAGAGAAACCAGACAGTACCTGACAAAAGACCTGGATCTCCTGCAGCAATAGAAGGTAGAGCAGGATACCAAATTACTGACACTGCAAAAAGAGTGTCAAGAAAGTTGGATTCACTACAAAAGAGCCAACAAAAGCTGGAACAGCGAGTAAATTATAATAGAGCTTGCGCAGGGCAGATAGTTGCCCTAGCAAATCAGATTGATGCAATGAAAGAGGAAAATAGTAAATTAATACTGAAGGATCGCCCATGGTTGAACAAAAACCTGACCCAATTGAGTTCCACTTCCAGAATAATCAAATCCCAGACGTGACAGTAATTGCAATGGGACAACTAACTGGTGATGGGGAGTCCTTTCTATTTCTGAAAATCAACCTTCCTTCCAGTCTAAGGTGGCATTCCACACTGGAAGGAAATACTCTGAAATTCTATACAAATTCACAATCAGAAAATCCCATTCCTATAGTCCAAAAAGATGAGAAATCAGTTCAAAGCTTGGCTGATATTCAGAAAATTGGAGAGCAGTTGTTCATCCCTATTCAGTTAAATGAGGGGAAGGACTCTGTTCTCGCCCGAGTATGTGTGAACAACGGTAAGAGCTTCAATAGCGAGTCCATGTTCCACAAACTCCCAAAAGATCCAGCCATTCCAACATTTAAACTGGTAGACAAATGCAAAATTGACCTGGAAACACCCAATTCCAAAAATCTGCTGCCTAGCTGGTGTATGCCCAAAATTTCCATAGGCAACAAGAGCATAGTCCATAATTGTTGGGTCGTGCGAGATGTCCCTGCTGCATTTTATTTTGGTGTGCCGCCAATGACCTCTGCCTTAATGCCTGTAAGACTGAGATTCTACTCATCGGCACACCCACCCCTTCCTTCCCTGCAACTCTCTGGCCGGCCTCTCTTGGCCCTCTTCCTGCTCCTACCTGCAAGGCTAAAAACCTTGGGGTCATCTTCGACTCCACACTCTCTTTCTCTCCTCACATATCTGACGTCTCTAAGAAGTCACACTACCAGCTTCACCTCCTCAGAGGTATCCTTCCTTTCCTGTCCCTCCCCCAGAAGCTCACTGTCTCTAGAGCCCTGGTTCTCACGAAGCTGGACTACTGTAACAGCCTCTATCTAAATCTGCCTGCCTCTACTCTCCGCCCTTTGCAACTCATCCAGAACAGGAACGCCTCAAGCCTAGGGACCGTATCTCTCCAACACTTAAATCACTACACTGGCTCCCAGTGGCTGCGAGGATTAAGTTCAAAACCCTCTGCATTGTCCACAAGGCCTTCTGGGGCCTTGGCCCAAAATACCTTCAACTCTCTCTTCCTAAATATCTTGCTTCTCGAGCTCTTCGCTCATCCACCCCCAACTCCCTCAGGGTCAGCCGCTTCTTCAAGCAACGGGTTGGGGGTAGATCTCTCTCCGCAGCAGGGGCCTCCCTCTGGAACAGCCTTCCTGCCCCCCTAAGACTTGAAGAGAACCATCTCCGGTTCCGGAAGCACCTCAAAACCTTCCTCTTTGCCTCCACTTTCTCTCCCTCTCTCCCCTGCTAAAATCACTGAACCTGCACTGAATCTGTAGCTGGGCCACTCACCAATCTCGGTCCTTGGCCCAGCCACTCTTCCTGCACTGCCTCCCTGCACTACGGGACTGTCTCTGTATCCTACAGCCCCTCCACCCGGCACTTACCTTGCACTTGCCACCAGCTGGCCCTATTATTTATCTTATATTCTTAGCCCTGTACTGCACTTTTCCCTTCCCCTCTACCCTTGCACTTGCACGATCTAAATGACACCTGGCCTAGTAGGATCCTTGTCTGTCTCTCCTTGTCCCCCCCTTGCCTCATCGCGCCTTGAAACACTTGTGTATAGGCGTGTTACAAATGCCTTATCATATCATATCTTATATCATATCAGTGACATTCTCAATCGCTTTGCCATTAGTTTGGACCTAATAAACTTCAAAGCTAGGTCCCGATTAGTGGGTAATCCCATGGACTTTGATGACCCAGAGAAAGCATTTCGGTCAGCTCAACTGCTGCCATATGCAGTTGAAATTCAGATTGGAGAGGAAGGCACCATTCCAGAACAGACCCGACAATTCTCACTTGAAGTAAAAATTAAAAGAGGACAGAAACTGAAAAATCCTGACGCCTATGTCCATCTTAATGCTCATTTCCAACAGCAAGGGTTGGGGGTAAACCCAACACCACTAGTCAACATAGAACACAACACCATTCCAATAGAGTTGGATAACAGCGACCTAAAGAGTATCACTCTGGGCGCAGGCACCATTATTGGAATCGCGGTTGATGACCGACATTGTTCCATAGATTTAGGTAACGAACTGTTAGAACTAATCCCCAAGGACTATTTTGACAGTGATAGCAACGATGACACAACACCAGTCAGGATCTTCACCCGGCATGGGGGGAATATCCTGGTGTACTCTTCCTGCCCTTATGGTAAGGAATTTGTAAACTGTGACTTCAGGGGGGGTGAGGTGATCTTTCAAGTCCACAAGGACTGCCTCCCCCACCTGAAGCCATCAGTCCAAATCAGCACTCTGACCAGGGACTTCTCCACCCAGCTGGAGGAGGCCGATTAGATAGCCAAACTGGAAGTCTTTCCAGGCTGAAGCGAGAGTCAACCTAGCTGATGCATGTGAGACTCTGGAGCAAAAGCAAAAATTTAAACAAGTTTTCTTAGATTTTCAAGATCTCTTTGCGGTGGACTCATATGGCTGTGGTCGCACCGACATCCACACAACAACAATTCCCACGGACCCTTGCATGACACCAGTGTTTGTGAAGCAATATCGCTTGCCTCTCGCATCAATGGAGTCCCTTACTGAAATAAGTAAGAACCTGGAGTCCTATGGGATAATTCGTCCAGTCCACAGCACCTTCAATAATCCAGTGCTGGGGATTTTGAAACCTAACGGCCATTGGAGACTCTGTGCTGATCTAAGGGAGCTCAACAAATGGGCCCATACTTCCTGATGGCCTCTTCCCTACATTGACCAAGGGCTGGCCCATATCCAGGGGTCAAGGATATTCACTGCCATTGACCTGACCAATGGGTACTGGACTGTACCTGTCAGTAGGGAGGACCAATACAAGCTGGCCTTTACCTTCGGGGGGCAGCAGTACTCATGGACCCGGACTCCCTTTGGATACATCAACTCCAGCAATGAATTTAACATCTTTCTACATAAGGCCATGCCCGCCTTGGGTTAAAGGGGTATCCTGCCCTATGTAGACAATGTTCTAGTCAAAAGCTCAACTGTGGAGGAACACATAGCGGAGATTCGTTATGTCCTGACAAAGTTGAGGGCTGCCGGAGCAAAACTCTCCTTTCAAAAGGCACAGTGGTGCAGAACCTGTGTCCATTTCTTGGGGCATGAGATAACTCCTCAGGGTTTCTGTCCCCAGGAAAAGAAAGTAGAAGCCCTCCAGAAAATAAAAGACCCCACAACTCTGCGGGAACTAAGGAGTCTCCTTGGACTAACTAAATACAGCAGAAAGTTCATTGAGGATTACGCAGAGATCACAAGACCCCTAACCCATATTTTGAAGGGGAGGTTCAAGTGGGAGTGGGGTCCAGAACAAGCCGAGGCAGTAAGACAACTCAAAAGAAGCCTTTCACAAGCGCCTTGCCTAGCTTACCCTGTCAAAAACAAGGAGTTCTTCTTGGAGACAGGGTTCTCAAATACATGCTTGACTGCAGTATTATATCAAAAGCATGACAAGGTCAATAAAGTTATCCCCTATGCAAGTAAGACTTTATCCTCGGTGGAGGAAAAATTCAACGATTGTGAGAAGGCACTCCTGGCAACGGTGTGGGCATTGAAGAATTACAGCCCGTTTATCCAGGGGGAACACCTCATAGTGGAGACTCCACACCAACCTTTGCAATATCTTCAAAGTGACAGAATAAGGGCCGGAAATGTGAGTAATTCCCAAATTACTTCCTGGATTCTGTCAATGCAAGGCTTTCCTGTGGAGGTCAGATATGGCCAAAACAAGAAGAGTCCCCTCGCTCAAGGTCTGGCTGACTTGCATGATTGTGCCAGAGAAAACTGTCTCGAGGACGAAAGTCTTAACATCAAGGACAACATGGAGGCATACCTTAATTCCCCACGCAAAGTCTATGAAGAAGACCAGTGTGAGGGAATGCCCACTTTCTATGTGGATAGGTGCTCCTACCACGTTGACAACAACAGAGAAAAGTAACTTGTGGCAGGCGTAGGGAATGCATGGGTGAATGATGCCCCAGAACACTCCGCTGGGTACAAAATCGGTCCCCGAAGAAGTCAAGTGGCAGAGCTGATGACTGTGCATCAAGCCATCCTCACTGCTGTCCAACACCAACTCCACGAACTGGTCATAATCACTGATTCATATTATGTACGGAACGGGTTTGTGGAGCACCTGGTAAACTGGAAAACCAGAGGCATGCTATGTGCTAATAATAAACCATTGAAACATTGGAAATTAATACAAAATATTGATGATATGGTCACCTCGAATGGGATGACCATCTACTGGAAAAAGATCAGGGTTCATTCTAAGGCAGAGGGACCAGACAAAACTGGAAATGACCTAGCTGATCAGCTGGCCAAGACCAGAGCCATTCAAAGGGATCTACTTGAGATTGAGTCCCTGCTGGGGGAAATCCAGGTCACTGCTATCACTAGGTCCCAGACAAATGCTCACAATGAACTCTCAACTGCACAATGGAATAAGGAGACCCCAGATGCTGATTTGATTACGGCTCAAAAAGGGGATCCAATCATTGGTAAGTTTTATCAACACATTGAGGACCCTGAGAACTTTCCCCTGATGGATACCGATTACATAGGGAAAGAGGACCTCAGAGTGTTGATGAAATGTCCAAAAATGTTCTGAATCCAAGAAGGTTTGTTGGTGAGGAGATCCATAGCTGGCCATGACCAGTGGGTGGTCCCTACCTCATTCCGAAGCCTGATGCTAAGTCACGCCCATGATGCGGCTACAGCTGGTCATCGGCGGTTTCATACGACACTAGAAATCTTGCAAGAGGTTGCATACTGGCCGCACATGCAGCAGGACCTCGACCAATACTTTAAAGGGTGTCTTGTGTGTGCACAATTTCAGCCAACATCACTCACACCGTGTTCCCCTCCAAAAGAGGGTGATGACACTGCCTTGGTCAGATTTGCAAGTCGATTTCATCGAGCCCATGATTCACTCCTCTAGGGGGAACAAGTACATGTTCACCATAACATGCTTGTTAACTAAATGGGTGGAATGTCTCTGGGCCCCAAATTGCAAGGCAGAAGCAGCAGCTGCCTTGATGATCAACCACATCTTCTCGCATTTTGAACTACCCCAAAGGATTGAGTCAGACCGCAGTAGCCACTTCACTTGCGAGGTGATGACAAAGATGTGGGAGATACTTGGGGTCAAAAGCAAACTACACATTGCCTACCGGCCCTCCTCTAATGGTGGAGTTGAGAGATACAAGACTATTGTGAGCATATTAAAACATTTTGTGGCAGATTCTGGGCCAGGTTGGGACATTCGATTACCTCTTGTCCTGATGGCTGTCAGATCTATCCCTTCTTCTGCAACAAAAATGTCTCTGTTTGAGCTGATGACTGGACAAAGGATGGTGCTACCCCAGAATCTGCTCAACAGAATACAAGAGCAGACCGTGATAAATGCCTCCACAACTCATGAGTATGTTGAGAATCTGAGAAAACACCTTCAACATGCTTTTGCCTATGCTCAGCGGAATCTAGAAAGATCTGCAGACAGTATGAAGACCCACTATGACCTTAAGACAACTAAAAACGAATACCAAGTAGGAGACCGGTCTACTTGTACAATTTCCAAAGAGACCAAGCCAAACAGCGCAAATTCCTCCCTACTTGGCGGGTCCTTTTGAAATTGTAGACAGAATCTCACCAGTCGCATACAAAATTCACATCCCCAAGGGCAGTTGGGCAGAGGGGGAAGATAACTGGGTCCATATAAACCAGCTGAAGAATTGCCATCCCAGGCATACTGTGCGGCAGATAGAGGAGCCAACCGGAATCCCAGAAGGGGACATTCCGGATACCTAGAAGAATCCCACTGTTAAAACCATTAGTAAATACAAGCAGGGAATATTGTAAATTCTATTTCAATGTATGCATCTGCCCCACTACATGAGTAGTGGTGGGAAAATGTCCATAACCATGCTCTGTTCTGTCTCATAGCATTGGAACCAAGAATTTCTAATTACCAAGGAGGACCACTCAGGGACTGGGAGGAAAGACCCAAGGAGCCCGGAGTATTGCACCATATTCCCATCCAGAACCGGTGAGGAGAGCACTTCGTTCCAGCATTGATGGGAGAAGCAGGAGACTTTCTCCACCTGGACCAAAGAAAGAAATAACATCCCAATCTCCGGACTTCCCCTTGACAGGCGGTCAAACTCAAGTCGTGAGGGGGGGCTCTGTGGGATGTTTTAACCCACTTCTGCTCTGCTATGATGCAGCAATGTGTTATATGGTGCTAGAAACATCAAAATGACTGCAAAACCCTTGTGCGCGCCAAAACCCCTGAAAATCGTGCTTTGCAAAGCACAAAAAGAGGGTTGCCGAAACTGCCACGCATGTTGTCAGTGGTGGAACAGAGATCTCACTCCTGGAATATGAGACTGAGCTCCACAACCTGTGAAAATGGAGTATAGAAGGAAAAGGCAGTGTTTTGCTAATGAAACCCCAAAATCTTGCTTTAAATCCCTTTTTCTGTGTTGCTGAAACTGCAGAATGCCGGTACAAAACACCCTCAAACATCCAAAATTCTTACTGGGTGCTACAATTCACTTAGTTTAAGAAATCATGGTGAACTGGCAAGGTCCTGAAAAGCTGGAGCATAAAGAAAATTCCACAGCAAAAGTGGCATGTCTGTGGATCTGTCAAAAATCTGGGTGCAGTACCCTGGGCCGCCTGAATGACAGCTGTCAGGAGCCTGTCTGATTAAACTTTAAACATGTATAAAATTAAATAAAATGTTTGCAATCTAAGAGGCCTGTTACTGACAGTAACCTATCTGTAAGTGTTTTGATCTCATGGTTTAAAATCTTGAATCAGAATTCTAGCTGCTATTTTGAAATCACAAGTTTGTTTTAATATAAGGGAAAATGCAACAGAATTAACAATTAAATCAAGTCTGGCTAAAAGCTACTAAATTGGAATATCAGGTTTCTCCACAGAAGGATGGTCTTTCCCCCCACCAGGAAATCACACCAAAGGTATAATTATAGGGTTTGGAAAGAACCTGGTCTACAGAGGCAAAAGGGAACAAAGAACAGCTGCTGCTAAGGAAATGTGAGGTGTGAGGACAGTCATAAATGGTCGCTGCCAAGAGCAAACAGGGAGGAGACTGCTTCTGGACTGCAGGGAGAGAAAAATAGGCGGAGACAAACAACCATCTGTGGCTGAACCTTCACAAAGAACATTTTTTTAAAAGACTCATAATTTGCCAGTGGAAATTTTGAAAAATACAAAAGCAACAGATTTGTGAATCAAAATTTTGGCTGCACGTTTCAAGAGGCGGCAAAATCATGTGACATGTTCTGGAAAGAAATGGCAGAAAATGTGGTTTTACACAAAATGTATTTCTGCTAGAAGAATGAAACTTTACACACGTATGCCCATGTTAAACACGCACACTTGCAGAAAGTTGCTTATAAATTGGAAATTGTGTTCCGGATGAAAAGGGCAAAATTCTGTGAAAAGCTGAGACAAGATCGCACAGCTACTGGGTTTTGAGGGCTAGCTGCTATATAAACTATGTAATCTGTATATGTGATTGTTATAGAGGTTGCACATGTGTAAATATGTATGGTGCCAAAAGTAGATTTTGTGTTCTAGGGTCTAGGGGTGGATTCTCTGCCTCATAAAATCATACCATAAAGATGACACACTGTTTCTCTCCTCCTATCAATGCAGAGAGGAGACTCTGACCCAATCACCTGTCAAAAGGGCGAGCTTAGTATAAACTAGCTTACACACCCCTTTATCATAGCATAAATAGAGACAGCTCACCATTCAAAAAGACAGACAGATTCACTCACTATCCCAATGCTGGCGGAGCAACCTGCTGCTGAACTCTACATCTTCCTTGCTCCAGACTTCAGAAACTTGGCAAAGCAGAAACCCATTGCATAGCTGAACCATTTTCAGATAAGCCTCAAATTCCAGAACCAGAACCCCAAAAATCTAAGGGGACGCATCAAAATACAGCCGGGCTGCGCTTTACTGTTTGCCTGCTGAAATAATTATCATCAGAACCAAGAAAGGCAGATCCAATCCAGTTCTGTGCCATGCTCTGACCAGAGTGCATTGCAGATACAGTCCAGTCCTGTGCCGTGCTGTGACCAGAGCGCCTTGCTGATTGCAGATCCAATTCCCTGACCAGAATCTTGATGGACCAGAATATTGACGGTTCAGTTTAAAAACATATCTAGTGAGTATCTATAGATAGAATTGTTTCACTAGCATATGTACTGTCCATAGTCAATCCCTATCTTAAACCCATCCTATCTTGTGTTCAGACCCTGTGTTGTTAGGAGTATTTTTGAATTGTCTGAACTCTCTATCCATATCATCCTATCTTCCTCCTGTAATAGTGTTGCTAAAACTATCTTTGAGCTGATCTTTTCCCATCTGAAGAAGGCGAGTCCTTAGCAGGCAGTCATTCTGATCAAGTGGCTGTGTTCCTAAGGGGGATTTGTTTTGTTCATAGTCATCCTCTAGTGTAAGGAATCCTTTTTGTCATTTTAAAAGTGGATTCCTGTTTCTCATTCTGGTGCCTATCTCGAAAAAATGACCTCCACTAAACGGTGTGCTTGTAGCTAACATCCACAGCTTTAAATTGCATCTAAAACTGCATTCCAAATCCATATGGTTCTCCCGTTATCGCGATTATCGCACATTGAAAAGATTGCTGCAAATTTTCATTTTGGGAAATTCTGACACGTGTAAAACAGCTTTTGATTGCTTCCAACTTGAATTTTAAGATTTCAAAGTGTTTCTTGGTATTAAATCATTGCTTATGTTTGTGTGCAACTATCCAAAGCGGCTCCCATAAAAATGTATGGTAATTTCAGCAATTTTGACCATATTTAGTGTTTTTGCCCAGTCCATTCTAAGATAACTTTAAAAGCCATTCTGACAGCTTGACAGTCAATTCTGTTTTTCTCTTGTGTTTGCTGGGGGAAAGTGGGATTGATATACTGTTTGAATTCTGCCATTCTTGAATACCTGCTCTCTCCTCCTATCTCTTTGCATTGCCTATTGGGGGTTGAGGAGTTTGCAGGGGGAACCTTAAACCACAGTGCTATCTGATCTAAATACACACACAAAAGTATTATTTCTGTGCTGAATTGTTTTGCTCACTATTACTCCTTGTGTATTAAAGAGATTAGTCAGTGTTACATCACCCCATTGGTGATTAATGTGCACTCATTAAAACATAGTGTGATTAAATTGTAAACACATAAATAAATATTTTAACTTTGTAAACCAGCCTGATTCCTGGTTCAGTGTTACCGGAGGGGTTCCAGGAGAGGGGGAGATAATGGTGGTATATCGTTCAGAATAAAGAACTTTTAGACAAAAATAAATAAGGATTTCAGTTGTGCATTACATGCTAGGCGTTGACTTGGTTGTGTGCCGGATTGAAATCACTTACAAGACACAATAAATAAATATTTCATTTGCGCACTACATGCTAGGCGAGACCCGGGTGTATTGCCGGATTGAAATCCTTAGCACTTCCCCCGGTGACAGGGGCAAAGGAAAATTCACTGCCAATGACATTTCATGATCCGAGACCGCGTCGTGATTAGAAACTGAGGCATTCTGATACTGCTCCCTAAACTGTACATGTGCTGCCATCAGCGGTAAATAAATAGGGAGCATGCTATCAATCTGCAATGTTTACCTTCAATTTCAATGTTGTTTCGGGAGCTCACTCACCAGTACGGTACCCACCAATCTGCCGGAAGCAGTGCGAGACTTTAGCTGGGTGAGCGCTTTAAACCTGGTCCCCCTGAGCTGCAGAGCTGCTCACACCACTTGATTTCCACAAGCCAGCCTGCTCAAAATCTGCCTCTCCAACACTCTGCCGTCCTTCCTCCACCTGGTCTCTTGGTTTTTTTCCATCTCCACCTGCGATCGCACTCGTACAACCCTCTTACCTTCTCCTCGCTCATTTTCTTTGCTCTAGCAGACTAAGGTCCGGAAACCCCTGGCAGGGACACAGTAGACCAATCAACGTAAAAGCTCCTAAACTACTAAAGAGGTGATTTGATGCTGTATAATTACAAGTTTTGAGACACGCTTTTACCATGCCCCCACTAGATGCAAGCTCAGAAAACTTTCCAAAAGAAATCAGAGTTAAATGTTTGTTTGTTTGTTTTGGAATATCTTGTGCAAATTTTTCAACAGCGCCAAAGTTCTAAGCAATTAAAAAAAACATGGTCTTCCTATGGTGAGTCCAAGCGGAGCATAACTGTAGAGTTGCTAACACTGACTCTGTAATCTAGCTTTAAAGACCGGCATCCAATGCCATAAAGGCGCTATGGGTCCATAAGATCTTCCAGTACAGTCTGAGCTATGGGTCTATAAAGATATTAGAACCCATCTTTGTTTTTAAAATGAACTCAGCTCTGCATGGGCCCATGGGCAGCATATGAATCGGTCTGGGAAATTTGTGGGGAATTAGCTGTGTGTGCACTGTGCATTGCTGCCGCTAATTTGTGGGACCATCTACAGGCAATACTGGCTCACATAGCCTGAAGATTGTCGAATCAGTGCACACAATGGACCTGCCAAGGGTCATGATTAAGTATTAGCACCCGGCGGGGGAAGCCAGCCAATCAGGTGGCTAGGAATGCAGGCTTGAACCGCTGATGCAAGCCCACGTTCCAGTCAGCCTGACGGGCGCTCCCCTGCCAACATCTACCCCTCCCCGTCCTCCCTCTTCTTTTTTTGTTTTTTACACCCTTCCCAGCCCCCCATTCACCTTATTTCGGCTGCAGCAGCACTCGCTGCCGCAGCTGCTCTTTCCTGGCTCCAGCTGGGTGCCAAGGAAAGGGAAGAGGGCAGAGGTATTATTATGGCCTTAAGCACCCGTTCAAAGGGCTGGAATGGGGGTTAACGGCTCGGAAACCTCGTTATCCTCCCTCACTTCGCTCTGGCAAATAATTTGGGCTACCGGGCCGTTAACCCCCTTTCCAGCCCTTGGAACAGGGGCTTAATGCCATAATAATACCTCTTCCTGCAGGCTTCACTACCCGGTAATGGCCTTGGTCCCAAAATTTGCTTGGGCCTTAATGGCAGTCCTGCCAGTGTTACTAAGCTCACAAAAATTATTTTATTATTTTGCTATTAGCAGCGTGCGGAGAAATGCCCAGAATGCTAATCGTTTTTTCTGTTTAACTTGTAAAATGGAGCGGTAGTCATTTCACATGTTAAAAAAAAGTGGGACAACAAAATAAAAATAGTCCACTGTGGGAAAAAAAGGGAACCAACTACTAGTTGTCCCTTTTCCATTTCTCGAGCATCGACATTTTACGGGCAGTGGAGAAGCGGTTGCAGAGCAGCAAATGACGAAAGGTAAATGTAGTGATGGGAGGGATGAACAATGGTAGGCAGGGTGAAATTGGAGTTATGTTCAGCGGGTGGGAGGTACGGGAAAAGTGGGGAGATTTGGAGCATGGTACTAAGGAGGGACGGGAAATGCCAGTGGTTGTGTGTCGAGCACTCAGCTCGCTTCGAAAGCGGGCTGAGATCATGAGATTCTGCCTGCTTCAGAAGGAAGCTGATTGGCTCACCCACATTTATAATTAAGCAATAACATCCCTTCCCGCAGGCTTCATCAGCCAATAATGGTCGAAGGCCCAAGTTATAGACCCAACCCTAGCAAGGGACTTAACACCGAAACCTGACACCGTTACCAGCAGTGGAAGACCTCAGGGAGGGATATTACTGCTATTAGCACCCTGGGACCACCCACCAGCATGCTAATAGCTTCTTTTTCTAGCTTTTGAAACGGTGCAGTAGTCATGTTACAAATAAAAAAAAAGGGGGGACTACAAAAGAAAATGGCCACTGAGGGGAAACTAGGAGAATGGAACTGTCAATTTGGATGGAGGAAAAGATGCAATGTTCTGGGGCAATAATTATGTATGGTATGCTCTATATTGCTGGTGCCTCTGTCTTGGCAACAGGCACGATAACCAACGAGCATGGGGTCCTCTTCATCAAGCGGTTGCTGCAAAGAGAGGGAACGAAACAGGACGTGGTGATGGGTGTGTAAACCATCTTTAATATTAAGCTCGGTTAGACATGTGATTGTCTTTCTTGGAAGGCAGAAGACCTTCACTCGTAACGACTGTGACGAGGAAGAAGGTTAGACTCCATTAAGCCGAAATAGGTCCTGTGATCCCTGGTGTTTGAAGGTGGCTGGTACAACTAACCGCATTGACCATTCCACAATATTTTTTCACTGTATTTTTTTCAGGAGGGCAAGTCACCCATGCTCCCTTTCCGCACACTCCACCAACCTAAAATGTAAGTTAAAATATACCCTAATCCTGCACTCCCCTTCAAAATGACATGAAAAAATGCGGTAAAACAGCCGTTCAGCAAATGCATTGAAACGGTTGTGGAGCGTTAGGCAGGTACCGTTTGGAAGCGCCAACGTGGTCATGGAAGAGCAAAATGGCGTTTCCGTTAGAATTATTGACTTAGATTTGACTGGTTCACATATATGAGCCGATACTCCTACACGATGACAGAGATATCTCTGAAACACATCACCTTGCCTAGAATTCCTCGATTTTGGAGAGGCCTGCTCCGGTCAAACTCTGAGAAGAAGACCCCTTTCCCGGAGCCCCAGTTCTCAGACACATGTCAGAGTTCTCGTGTTTATTTGCACTGCGCCAGCATTCGGGACGCTCCCTGGGAAGACGTTAGTCTGGGAGTGTGAGATGGCGTGGGCCCTCCCTGGACACTAACACTTCTAGCTAAGAGTGTTTAACGGAAAGTCTCCAAGTTCTTTTTTTAAAAATTCTGCTGGAGTATTTATTTAAGCAAGGAAAGTTTACACAGCTTGCGGGGAATTAATCTGTAGGAAATGAAACCCCTGTCGCTCCCCCATCTTAATCCCAGGCCTGCCAGCTCTCCCTCCTGGCTCCTCTCCTCATGCCCTTCCCGCCCTGCTCACCTCCTGCCTTTGCCCGTTGCTCTGGCAGCAGGGAAGCCTGAGAAGGCCCAGTATAAACTGCCTCGGCGGCACGCGGACAGAACAAGGTACCATGTGCGCAACATGGTTTATGACAAAGAGATGATGTTCGCTTAACAGAAAATAATGCCCTCCAGACGTAAAATGCTGTCAGTACCCCCTGACAGAGTACCGCCAGCCAGAGACTAACACAGACCGTGTGTCAATATTGGGACCCTGACTAGCTGGCGGCACTCTGCACTTCAGAGGCTGCAGTGGTGTTCCTTATGCACCTGTGAAGAGGGCTCTGAATTTGAATGGATGGATAAGGCAACTCTTCGGAGTGGCCGATGTTTTGATGGATCTGCGCTGCCCGGCTGGGCTGAATGGGGTTTTGGGGAGGAGGGGAGGTTGTCGCAGGGGAGAGAAGAACTATTGTGTTTGTTATGTTCTGTTTCTGTGTTATTAACTTTTGTCAATACGGAAATGAATGTGCAGGTTCAGCTGCACACAATCAGGGGCCATAAGGTGTAATTAAACAAAATGGTCTGTATTTTATGTAACGAAAGCTATTGAAAAGGAACACATTTAATTGTGAAAACATTGTAAACTGGCTCTTTTTAACTTTTTACAATGCTCACTTCTCATGATCACTTCCAGTATATATTGTAGTCATAATAAGAATGTTGTATCAATCTTACTGAGCAAAGCACATTACACAAACCTAGTGTAACCACATCAATTATTTTCTTAAGGTTATCATTCCAAGTCTGACAGTCTGGTACATTCCTATTGTACTCACACTGTGCATGGTAGACATTTACGGCCTGATTCACAGAGCGTTTTCCATTGGGATTGCACCATTATAAAATGCTTCTGTGAATCAGGCCCTTATTTTTTCACAACAGTCATCCTAAAATTAAAGTTATTTAAAATAAAAGTTATTTCAACCCACAACCATACACACTTTTTCAGATAGCCTTAGGATAAGGACGGCTGTATGCTTGGCCAGTATCCAATGCACATACATCCATAGAGAATATAGACCAATATATATGTATATATATCTTCAATGAAAAAACTTAGGGGGACGTTATGGCACTAATAAAAATGAATGAAATTCAATGGAAAAACGTTGTTACAGGGAAGTTATGGTTACAGGTAAAACCGAAAAACCTCAGAAATTCGCCAGTTATGGTAAGCTTAGCAACCATAACTCCACCATTGTGCACTGCTAAAACTAACACCCAGGACATCAAAGATGTCATCACAAATGTCATTCGTCAAATGGCACCACATTGATAAGCGTTTACAATATTTTGGGACCCCCTCTAATTTAGCCCCCTCTTAAGAAAATCCCACCAATATTTACAAAAACATTTATATCTAGATTTAAAATCGTTTTGCAAACTTGTGTGTAGATTCGTCAAATGGCACCACATTTATAAACCTTTACATTATTTTGGGACCTCCCCTCTAATTTCACCCCCACTTTACAGAATCCCACCAAACTTTGCAAAGCCTTTCGGTACCAGGTCTAGAATAGAATTCCAGAGTTTCATGCAATATCATTAATTGGTGCCAAAGTTATAAGCCATCCAAGAACTGCTCCCGAACATCTGAAGTGTCCCCGAACTTCACAGGACTGTTCACGAACACCCGGACCGTTTATGGACTTTTTCCGTTGAAAAACACACATTTTTTGGCTTGTTATGGCCATATGCCATCCCATTCACATCACCCCTCACCTCCCCAGAGATTGTTTGATAAGTTTGATAAGTGTAATGTTGTGTCCGTGAATCCAATATGGCGGGCGTTTCCAAAAATCCGACGCACTTCACACTTTTCACCATCCAATCAGTGGATGCATCCGATGTACGCGGACATCACGCCACCCTCTAAGCTAATCGAATGCCTGTCCGCGGACAGAACAGGAAAATGGGGCTGCGGACCAAACCCAGATATCACTAATTTTATTGACCTACATTTGCTTGTTTATAAAAAAAAAACAACTAAACCGATTTCCACCAAATTTACAAAAACACGCTTTTGGGACCAAGCCGCCGGTCCTTCCGCACATTTGTTTAAAATCCATCCAGCGGTTTGGGCTGTAGGCGTGAGCAAAGTTTTTCTCCATTCAGTGTATGGAAAAAATAATAATTGGGACCTCACCTATAACTTTGCCCCCCCTTCACGAAACCTCACTACACTTAGCTACAAAATTCAGAATGGGCCATATACTTTTTTGCAAAGATTGATGAGGATTTGTTCAGGGGGAGCAAAGTTATAAGCCACCCAAAAAGTGCTCTTCCTATGAGATGAGCAACTTAACCATAACTACAGGCCGCTACCGCAGGCTCTGTAAAATATATATAAAAAAGTGTTGGAGAGAGCCTTTCATAAACTACAGCAAATGGATCGCAAGATTTTGCTAATGCCCAAGGCTCATATTGAAAATGAAACAGAAGAACAAGAGACACGTCTCATTTTGACATACAGCAAAGCCTCTAAGAACATTCGCCAAATAATACACAAACATTGGCATGTACTTAGGCAGGACGAACATCTGGGACGTACCTTAGGGCCCAACATCAATATTACTTATAGGCGCTCAGCCTCTTTGAAAGATAATCTGGTATCAAGCTATATGAGCCCTAGAACAGTACCTGTGACTCTAAGGTGGTTAAGTACCGCCCCAGAGGGTTTCCAAAGATGTACCAAATGTAAGGCTTGCAAATTTGCTAAAAATATCAAACAATATCAACATCCTGTTCTGAACAATAATGTGATCATAAAATCCAGAATCACTTGCGAAACAGAGTACGTTGTGTATGTCCTTACCTGCCCGTGCGATAAGTGGTATGTAGGGAGTACGATCGGCAAGTTAAAACTTAGAATTTTGCAACATATCAGAGCAATTAAAAATGTCGATCCAACATATCCTACATTTCCAAGAAAAGCACGGAGGAAAACTCGACGGTTTTGGATACTTTGGAATATATGCTATCCAAAAAACAGCAGGGGGGGAACCCGAGAACTCCTCTTGCGACAAATGGAAACCAGATACATCTTGGACTATGAGACAAAGAAACCCCAAGGCCACAACCTAGATGAAGAATTATACACATTCCTAGGAACTTAATAGGTCTAAAAAGTAATCAAAGTAAAACATTGATCTGCCAAAGACGATCCCAGATCGTGGCATGCTGAGTTGGGTTCCAGTTACCTCTAATATTATGTGTACTTAAGACTTTTCTCTTTGTTTACATATTGCTCCTTTTCTTAATATATATTGTATTTATAGGATTGCGTCAACCCACATTGAAAATGTATTTGATTGTTTTCGGCTTTTGGTCTGTTTCAAACATGGGTGTCATGTTTTCTCACGATCATAATGATTCGAGGGTCTATTTATATATTTTTATGTCCCCTTTTTTTGCCATTCCGAGATTCACAAGAATTCTAGACCTCTCTTGTCTTTTAGCTTTTATTTTTTCACTTCTTTTTCTTGTAAGGGCAACCAACGGATATTCTTTGTTGAAGTATCAATGTAACACAATGGAACAACAGTTATATGCACATTTTTTTAATTTCTTTAATTTCAATCTGTCTCTTATTCCCATTGGTTTATTATTGATTTTAGGGTCATTTATATCGCAAGGGGCTGTTTTGAAAGTGAGGTTTTATTATGTGGAGGCAATTGCCCAAATAATGATCTGGTAAAACTGTTCTTAATTCATGCTATTTACAAATGATTCAAGTGTAAAATACATCTGTTTTTAAGGATGCACTAAGCACTTTATCATGTTCCGACATAGGATCCTGTCGTGCTGCTAAATGCACTAGGCACTTTATAAACTGTAAAATTAATTTTCAGGTTATCAAATGCACATAGCACTTTAACAACATTTGTTGTATTTTGCAAATTTTGCATAGCTCGTGAATACCGGTTCAGGTGTTTACACGGGTTAAATTAAGTACACTTGAATCGAACAATTTGAAAGAATGAGTGCACTACGCACTGTATTTTAGATACTGCATGTAATTATTTATTCATTCATTTTTACTAGAACTTACCTCACATAAAGCGGTTCTTTTGTTAACAATAACCATTTGCCCTGGGTTAGCCGAGCATGTCCATATAAGCATGTTTTGTTTCTCTTTGCTATTAAGCTTTATGAGTTTTAACACGCTTTAACCCATTCCAAGATGGCGTATTTCTACAAGAGACAAGAAAAGAAAGTGTGCACGACTCTCTACACAGAAGTCATAGAGTTGATGACTGTATAAACAGTCCTTCCATTGTGTTTGTTGCCCTAAACATGAACAAGCGGTCTGTTACCGCGAAACGCGTCGTTTTTCGTGTTTGTTTCTCCCGTCCTGGACATTTTATGAATTAAAGTATTGATTTTTGGCTGACATTACCTGGTTTCCTGCCTCAGTGTTTTGCTGTGGCTATTGCAAGCAAGACTGTTTCCTGGAGTGCCTTCCACCTTTCCTTTTCAACATATATATATATAGTACAGTAGTGGCCATGTAGTTATGGTTAAGTTGCTGTTTCCATAGGAAGAGCACTTTTTGGGTGGCTTATAACTTCGCTCTCCCTGGACGGATCCGCACCAAACTTTGGGTCACTCTGAATTTTTTTGCAAAGTTTGGTGAGGATTCGTCCGGGGGGGGCAAAGTTATAGGGGGGGTCCCAAAACTTTTTTTCCCCATAGACATAATGGGAAAAAACTTTGCTCACGCCTACAGCCCAAACCGCTGGACGGATTTACACCAAATTAGCGGCAGGAGCGGCGGCTTGGTCCCGAAAGCGTGCTTTGCTTCATTTGGTGTAAATCCGTCCAGTAGTTTTTAAAAAAATGACAAAAATGTAAGAGAAAAAAATTAGTGATATCTGTGTTCGCTTCGCGGACACACTTCCCTGTTCGCTCCGCGGACAGGACGGTGATTGGGCAAGCAGCTTGCGTGATGTCCGCGGACATCTGACGTGCTCTCTCATTGGATGCGTGAAAGCGTGCAGTGCGTCTGGCTTCAGAGACGCCCGCCATCTTTGTTCCTCGCATGAGAGGCTTTGTATCCCGCCTGCACAGTAAGTCCCCCACCCCCGCACATGCCCGTGTCTGTCTCCTGTTCCTCTCACCCCCGCTCATGTCCGTGTGTCTTTCTCCCTCCCGCCCACACCCCGCTCATGTCCGTGTGTCTTTCTCCCTCCCGCCCATCGCTGGCTCATGTCCGTGTGTCTTTCTCCCTCCCGCCCACACCCCGCTCATGTCCGTGTGTCTTTCTCCCTCCCGCCCACCCCCGCTCATGTCCGTGTGTCTTTCTCCCTCCCGCCCACCCCCCGCTCATGCCCCGCTCGTGCCCCGCTCGTCTCTCCCAACCGCCCACCCCCCGCTCTTGCCCCGTGTGTCTCTCCCACCCCCGTGTGTCTCTACCACCCGCTGCTCATGTCTGTGTGTTTCTCCCCACCCGCCGCCTGCTCATGTCCGTGTGTCTCTCCCCACCCGCCGCCCACCCCCGCTCATGTCCGTATGTCTCTCACCACCTGCCGCCCACCCTCCGCTCATGTCCGTATGTCTCTCACCACCTGCCGCCCACCCCCCGCTCATTTCCGTGTGTCTCTCCCCACCCCCGCTCATGTCCGTGTGTCTCTCCCCACCCGCCGCCCACCCCCCGCTCATGCCCCGTGTGTCTCTCCCCCTCCCGCCCACCCCCGCTCATGTCCGTGTGTCTCTCCCCACCCGCCGCCCACCCCCCACTCATGTCCCGTGTGTCTCTCTCCCTCCCCCCACCCCCGCTCATGCCCCGTGTATCTCTCCCCCTCCCGCCCACTCCCCGCTCATGCCCCATGTGTCTCTCTCTCCTTCCCCCCACCCCCCGCTCATGCCCCGTGTGTCTCTCCCCCTCCCGCCCACCCCCGCTCATGCCTCGTGTCTGTCTCCCTACCCCCACCCCCTGCTCATGCCTCATGTGTCTGTCTCCCTACCCCCCACTCCTGCTCTTGCCCCGTGTGTCTGTCTGCCTCCCCCCACCCCCGCTCTTGCCCCGTGTGTCTTTCCCCCTCCCGCCCACCCCCGATCTTGCCCCGTGTCTCTTTCCCCCTCCCGCCCACCCCCGCTCTTGCCCCGTGTCTCTTTCCCCCTCCCGCCCACCCCCGCTCTTGCCCCGTGTCTCTTTCCCCCTCCCGCCCACCCCCGCTCTTGCCCCGTGTCTCTTTCCCCCTCCCGCCCACCCCCGCTCTTGCCCCGTGTCTCTTTCCCCCTCCTGCCCACCCCCACTCTTGCCCCGTGTTTTTACCCCTATCGCCGACCCCCACTCTTGCCCCGTGTATTTCCCCCTCCCTCCCACCCCCGCTCTTGCCCCATGTCTTTCCCCCTGCCGCCCACCCACGCTCTTGCCCCGTGTCTTTCTCCCTCCCGCCCACCCCCGCTCTTGCCCCGTGTCTTTCTCCCTCCCGCCCACCCCCGCTCTTGCCCCGTGTCTTTCACCCTCCCGCCCACCCCCGCTATTGCCCCGTGTCTATCACCCTCCTGCCCACCCCCGCTCATGCCCCGTGTGTCTCTCTCCCTCCCCCCACCCCCGCTCATGCCGCGTGTGTCTCTCTCCCTCCCCCTCACCCCCCGCTCATGCCCTGTGTGTCTCTCTCCCCTTACCCCCACCCCCCGCTCATGCCCCGTGTGTCTCTCTCCCTCCCCCCACCCCCGCTCATGCCCCATGTGTCTCTCTCCCTCCCGCCCACCCCCCGCTCATGCCCTGTGTGTCTCTCTCCCTCCCGTCCACCCCCCGCACATGCCCCGTGTGTCTCTTTCCCTCCCGCCCACCCCCCGCTCATGCCCCGTGTATCTCTCTCCCTCCCCCACCCCCGCTCATGCCCCGTGTGTCTCTCTCCCCTTCCCCCACACCCCGCTCATGCCCCATGTCTGTCTTCTGTTCCCCCCGCTCATGCCCCGTGTCTGTCTCCTGTTCTCCCCACCCCCTGCTCATGCCCCGTGTCTTTTTCCTGTTCCTCCCACCCCCCGCTCATGCCCCGTGTCTGTCTCCTGTTGCCCCCCACCGCCCCGCTCATGCCCCGTGTCTGTTCTCCCCACCCCCCGCTCATGCCCCGTGTCTGTCTCCTGTTCCCCCCACCCCTCGCTCATGCCCCGTATCTGTCTCCTGTTCCCCCCACCCCCGCTCATGTCCCGTGTCTCTCCTGTTGCCCCCCACCCCCGCTCATGCCCCGTGTCTCTCCTGTTGCCCCCCACCCCCATTTCATGCCCCGTGTCCGTCTCCTGTTGCCCCCCACCCCCCGCTCATGCCCCGTGTCTGTCTCCTGTTGCCCCTCACCCCCCGCTCATGCCCCGTGTCTGTCTCCTGTTGCCCCCCACCTCCGCTCATGCCCCGTGTCTGTCTCCTGTTGCCCTCCACCCCCCGCTCATGCCCCGTGTCTGTCTCTATTGTTCCCCCCATCCCCCGCTCATGCCCCGTGTCTGTCTCCTGTTCCCCCCACCCCCCGCTCATGCCCCGTGTCTCTCTCCTGTTGCCTCCCACCCCCGCTCATGCCCCATGTCTGTCTCCTGTACCCCTACCGCCCGCTCATGCCCTGTGTCTGTCTCCTGTTTCCCCCCCGCTCATGCCCCGTGTCTGTCTCCGGTTCCCCCCACCCGCTCATGTCCCGTGTCTCTCTCCTGTTGCCCCCCACCCCCCTCTCATGCCCCGTGTCTGTCTCCTGTACTCCCCACCCCCGTTCATGCTCCGTGTCTGTCTCCTGTTCCCCCCCACCCCCTGCTCATGCCCTGTGTCTGTCTCCTGTTGCCCTCACCCCCCGCTCATGCCCCGTGTCTTTCTCCTGTTGCCCCCCACCCCCCGCTCCTGCCCTGTGTCTCTCTCCTGTTGCCCCCCACCCCCCGCTCATGCCCCGTGTCTGTCTCTTTTGTTCCCCCACCCCCCGCTCATGCCCTGTGTCTGTCTCCTGTTCCCCCCACCCCCCGCTCATGCCCCGTGTCTCTCTCCTGTTGCCCCCCACCCCCTGCTCATGCCCCGTGTCTGTCTCCTGTACCCCCCCACCACCCGCTCATGCTCGTGTCTGTCTCCTGTACCCCCACCCCCCGCTCATGCCCCATGTCTGTCTCCTGTTGCCCCCCCTGCTCATGCCCCGTGTCTGTCTCCTGTTCCCCCCACCCGCTCATGTCCCGTGTCTCTCTCCTGTTGCCCCCCACCCCCCGCTCATGCCCCGTGTCTGTCTCCTGTACCCCCCCACCCCCCCGCTCATGCCCTGTGTCTCTCTCCTGTTGCCCCACCCCCTGCTCATGCCCCGTGTCTGTCTCCTGTACCCCCCCAACCCCCGCTCATGCCCCATGTCTCTCTCCTGTTGCCCCCCACTACCCCGCTCATGCCCCGTGCCTGTCTTCTGTACCCCCCACCCCCGCTCATGCCCCATGTCTGTCTCCTCTTGCTCCCACCCATGCCCCGTGTCTGTCTCCTGTACCCCCCCACTCCATGCTCATGCCCGTGTCTCTCTCCTGTTGCCCCCCACGCCCCCGCTCATGCCCCGTGTCTGTCTCCTGTTGCCCCCCACCCCCTCGCTCATGCCCCGTGTCTGTCTCCTGTTCTCCCCACCCCCCGCTCATGCCCCGTGTCTGTCTCCTGTTCCTCCCTCCCCGCTCATGCCCTGTGTCTGTCTCCTGTTGCCCCCCACCCCCCGCTCATGCCCCGTGTCTGTCTCCTGTTCTCCCCACCCCCCGCTCATGCTCCGTGTCTGTCTCCTGTTCCCCTCCACCCCCCGCTCATGCCCCGTGTCTGTCTCCTGTTGCCCCCCACCCCCTGCTCATGCCCGTGTCTGTCTCCTGTTGCCCCCCACCCCTCGCTCATGCCCCGTGTCTGTCTCCTGTTGCCCCCCAACCCCCGCTCATGCCCTGTGTCTGTCTCCTGTTGCCCCCACCCCCTGCTCATGCCCCGTGTCTGTCTCTGTTGTTCCCCCACCCCCGCTCATGCCCCATGTCTGTCTCCTGTGCCCCCCCACCCCCCGCTCATGCCCCGTGTCTGTCTCCTGTTGCCCCCCCACTCATGCCCCGTGTCTGTCTCCTGTTCCCCCCACCCCCCGCTCATGCCCCGTGTCTGTCTCCTGTACCCCCCCACCCCACGCTCATGCCCCGTGTCTCTTTCCTGTTGCCCCCGACTCCCCCGCTCATGCCCCGTGTCTGTCTTCTGTTCCCCCCACCCCCCGCTCATGCCCCGTGTCTGTCTCCTGTTCCCCCACCCCCCGCTCATGCCCCGTGTCTGTCTCCTGTTGCCCCCACCCATGCCCCGTGTCTGTCTCCTGCATTCCCCCACTTCACGCTCATGCCCCGTGTCTCTCTCCTGTTGCCCCCCACACCCTCCGCTCATGCCCCGTGTCTGTCTCCTGTTGCCCCCCACCCCCCGCTCATTCCCCGTGTCTGTCTCCTGTTCTCCCCACCCCCGCTCATGCCCCGCATCTGTCTCCTGTTCCCCCCATCCCCCGCTCATGCCCCGTGTCTGCCTCCTGTTCTCCCCACCCCCCCGCCCATGCCCCGTGTCTGTCTCCTGTTCTCCCCACCCCCCGCTCATGCCCCGTGTCTCTCTCCTGTTGACCCCACCCCCTGCTCATGCCCCGTGTCTGTCTCCTGTTGCCCCCACCCCCGCTCATGACCGTGTCTCCCTCGTGTTCCCCCCACCCCCCGCTCATGCCCCGTGTTTCCCTCGTGTTACCCCCGCCCCCCGCTCATGCTCCGTGTCTCCCTCGTGTTTCCCCCACCCCCTGCTCATGCCCCTTGTCTCTCTCCTTTCCTCCCCACCCCCGCTCATGTCCCGTATGTGCCCTGTACCCCCCGCTCATGCCCTGTGTCTCCCTCGTGTTCCTCCCCACCCCCTGCTCATGCCCGGTTTGTACCCTGTTCCCTCTCACCCCCCGCTCATGCCCATGTGTCTCCCCTGTGCCCCCCCAACCCCGCTCATGCGCCTTTGTGTTCTTTATACACCCCGCCTTCCCTTTCCATGGTGGCCATCTTGGTAAAAGATTTTCCTTCCTACACCGAGACGCTGCAGGCGTCCCGGCGTAGGAAGGAAAATCTTTTAGTTTTTTTTACCACCCGGCATTCCCACTTTGAGGACATAAGATGTTAGTGGTCTTCATCTATTGAAAAGGATGTTATGGTCACGTTGTACTAATAAAAACCTTTAAAATATAGTTAAAAAAAAATGTTACAGGGACGTTATGGTTAAGTTGCACTAATAAAAACCTATGAAATTCAATGAAAAAACTTTGTTAAAGGGACGTTATGGTTAAGTTGCGCTACTAAAAACCTATGAAATTCAGTGAAAAAACTTTGTTAAAGGGACGTTATGGTAAAGTTGCGCTACTAAAAACCTATGAAATTCAGTGAAAAAACGTTGTCAAAGGAACGTTATGGTTTCAAATAAAACCGAAAAACCCTTGAAATTCGCCAGTTATGGCAAGCTAAGCAACCATAACTCGCGCCACCACCGTGCACTGCTAAGACTAACACCCAGGACATCAAAGATGACATCACAAATGTCATTGATGACATCACTGATGACATCACATGTCTGGCTCACTCTTTTTTCTTTTGCTGACATATCTAGGCCACATGGTTTTCTTCAGTAACAGTCAGAAACTAAACATTTTATTTTATTTGTAGACGTATCCTTCAAGTAGGTTCTTACAGTAATTCTGTTAGAGTCCAATCACATCATATGAAACATATACATACGGGAAGACACAAGCTTGAAAGACAGCAATCCTTTTTGTGCATAAAGATAATCAATAGACTTATGAGCACTTTCTGATAGTTCTGTTTTTTTTATGGCTGTACTTTCCCTGTGGGTCCAATCACATCAAGTGATACATATACATAGGGTGAATAGCAGCTTTGAAACAGAGCAATCATTTATTTGCATGAATCTGATCAGTTAAGTTATGAATTGTTTCTGCTACTACTTGTGCTTTTTTGCTAACTTCACTTTCCCTGTATATACCCATATTGGTATGTGTTCTTGTGTTTTGTCTATAGTAATGTTTTATTAGCTACGTATTACATATTTCACAGTACACAAAAATCTATTAAGAAAACAATTATCATTTCATTATTCAACATATTAACATTACGAATATTATACCTTCATCTTGTACACTGCACACCATGTTATGTTTCTGTATCAGTAGCTTAGTATACTAGATAGAACCCCATAATAGAATGCTATTTATATCAATGCATCGTTCAATGCACTAATTAGGGTATGATATTTATTGCAATGATCCTTGACACTTGTTTCGCAACATTATAATAAGAATCCCTTGTACACATATTTCATGAAAAGTACATACACATGTGATGTCATCAGTGATGTCATCAATGACATTTGTGATGTCATCTTTGATGTCCTGGGTGTTAGTTTTAGCAGTGCACGGTGGTGGCGCGAGTTATGGTTGCTTAGCTTACCATAACTGGCGAATTTCAAGGGTTTTTCGGTTTTACTTGGAACCATAACGTTCCTTTGACAAAGTTTTTTCACTGAATTTCATAGGTTTTTAGTAGCGCAACTTTACCATAACGTCCCTTTAACAACGTTTTTTCACTGAATTTTATAGGTTTTTAGTAGCGCAACTTAACCATAACGTCCCTTTAACAAAGTTTTTTCATTGAATATATATATATATGAAAGGCAAAAAGAAAAAAGATAAACTGCAAAATAGCACTTCACAGCGGCACTCCTCCATTTTCTCTCCAAGTAAAACGCTACACCGTCAAGCTTTTTCCATAGTAAAACGTCCTTTATTTGTAAGATGTGTGGACAGCCAAGAGTACACACGTGTAAACATTCACAATAATGCGTTTCACCCCAAATTGGGCTTCGTCAGATTGCTATTGACACCATGTTTTGCAGTTCATTATATCCCATTTCCTGTTCCTTTGTTCTTATTGCTACAACTAGACCAATGCTTTGTTCTTTATTCATTTGCCTCTTGGCGGTGGCTATATTGGATTCCTAGTTGCACCATGTCTTTATGTATATAATCCATTGGAGTTGAGGAGAAGGCAAAGGTGAGATATTTGGAGGGGGAGAGGAAAAGAAAAAATAGTTTTTATGCAGAACTTGATATCAGATAAAATATCTAATGTAGGTTACATACATTTATATACATTTGTCTAAGATGCAGTGGTTATACATTTACGTAATAAAGTGCCCAGTGCTTTCAAAATATGGCATTGGTTACTTGGTGTACTGTTGACTTGGTGCTTAATGCATTGGAATTTGTCATCAAATAACTCAATGCTTAATATTCCCAGTGCCGTGTGCAAATATGCTGCCAGAGGGGCCGATTCAATACATCACTTGATAAAGTGGCTTGTGCATTAGAAAACTGCATTGTTGTGTGTCCTATTTTTGAACCGTCAAGTGACTGGATACACAAATTACTAGTCTGTTGGGAGTTATCAATGCTTAGTGCGTTGAAATTTCTTATTAGATAACCCAATGCTCGATGTTTCCATTATCCTGTGCAAAATATGCTATGTTTCCCTGAGAATCAGTACTTCGCTGAATAAGGTGGCTTGTGATTTAGAACACTACATCACTTTGTGTCCTATTCTTAAACCTTCAAATGGCTAAATACTGACTGTCTCAGGTACCATGTGCAAATATGCGATGTTAAAGATTCAGTGCATACTATATTAAAGTGCCCTGTGAATTTAAAACATAACATTATCATATACACAGCAATTTGCCAATTTGTTGTATCACCAATTATATATCAAGTGTTGTCCGGCCTGGTCAACTCTCCGGTTTCATATTATTCCTGATGGCCCACCGAATAATTATACCGGCATTTCTACATTTTGTGCTATTATACACATCAATATTGTTTCGTTCTGCTGAACCTCTACCACTGCATAGATTGTTTTATGCTAGAATGAACTGCAAGGCATCAATAAAACCATATAAAGTGAATGTGCTAAAACCTGGATATTTAAATGTGCAAATGTGAGCTAATATGCAAAAAATGACGATTATATTTTAAAATCAAACATATAAAAAACACACATCTCAAAACTTATTTAGTGAGTCTCCTATACTTTTCTTGTCGTTAGCTACTTTAAACATTTTCTAATGATATTTTCCGTCCTTGTCTTGTTTCCAAAATGCATTAGTCAATCAGATTAGTTTCGGCCCATAACCATTCCAACATCTTGACTGTTTCATTTGAGGCATTATAATGATCATGTTATTCTCCTATGAATATATACAATTCCTCGTCTTTTTAGTGTGTCCACCTGGGGATTTGGTGTTATAGTCAATTATGTAACGGCTTTCCAATTGTCGCCGCTTCCGCTCCCTGTCTCCCCGTCTTAAATGTGGTGGTACATGATCTATGCCATAGAACTTTAGGCACCAAATGTCTCCTCCGTGTACATCTGCGAAATGTTTCGCAAGTGGATAAGTTGGATCTGAGTTTTTTATTGCTCTCAAATGCTGTCAAATTCTAACCTTAACTTCCACTTCTTTGTACTTCCAATGTACCAGAGTTCACAACTGCAGCTGATTACATATATAACGAATTTTGTGCTACAAAGTATGTTTTTTGTCATTTTAATATCTCACCCTGTTCGTGGGTGAATGTACTGTTTCATGTTTTGTTCAAATTTGCAAGATTTGCATCTTGTACATTTCTGGAATCCTACTGGTTTGTCCGGAAGCCAGTTTGTTTTTGATTTTGTTTGAAACATACTTGGAGAAACTTTAGATTGTAGAGATTTTTCTTTTCTGAAGGTCACACTTGGATTTACATTTATCACTAATTAAATGTCGTGATCTTTCCTCAAAATATGCCAATGTTTGGCCAATATTCTTTGGAGATCTTTTGCCCCATTGTCAAAAGTTGTAAGAATCTGATAATTTCTTTTTTGTTTTTGTGAATTTCTTTTGTTTCTGCATACACCAAGTTGTCTTATTTATTTGGATATATTTTTTGAGTTCAGTGTTCTTGTACTGTGTTAGCCAATGGTAATATAAAAAGAGTTGCTCTAAAAAGCAAACAAGATGATACCTTAGTTAGGCTAATGAAGTTATTTATTTGCAAGCTTTTGTAATTTTCAAATTAATCCATCAGATATGTGTGGGTATAAAAATTAGTAAGGCCTTGCACATGTTGTAGCAAGATGAATCCTGTAGAGCCTCAGAGTGGGAAAAGGTGATTGTGTGTGACTAGGCAGTGTTGCAAAGTTTGGTTTCTTGTTAATCACATGTCAAATTCCGAGAAGAAGTGAAGGGCAGAGGGTGATAAAGGCCTGGCACAACAGATACACGAAAGTCATGAACAGCACAAGTGAATTCCCCGAAGAGGGCCCCTGAGATGCAGAGAAGGGCGTAATGACTGGGCAGTTGCAGCCTTATCTGCTCACCCCAGGAATGTGTTTACGAGGAACTCTTCTGCACAAAGGAGGGATGAGGGGAGGAAGATTATGTGACTAACTGCTAATGCTTATGTAAACTCCTTTTCTGTGCACGTGCTAGAGATTGGAACAAAAAATATTTGAAAATGTATATAAACCAAGCAGACCTAATGCTTATCAGCTCACTCCTGCACAGTCTTTTGAATGTGCAGGAGGTCATGCCCATTCGCTAATGCTGAAATTGAGTAAATGGATGACTTGACCAACCGTCTGAGTCTTTTTGGAGTGGGGTCCCCTTTGACGGAAGTGGGGTGAGCGAAAGTGTACCCCCATTTACTGGTGAGCAAGAAGGGAGCCAAAGGTGTGGCAGCCCTTCACTGGGTGAGGACTTCCAGGGTGAGGCTGGAGGGGTAATGGTATCGGGCCCCAATGAATGAAGAAGCATCATTGATTGCACACACGCGTTCGCCTTCCTCCACCTGCCCCGCCGGACGACAGGACAGCAGGCTGCCGCCCTTTGGGTCCAGCAGACTTCGAGGCGAAGACCCCACAAGATGTGAGTGCAGGTAGGAGAAACGGTTGGTAAGGCCGTTGGGACAAGAGTATCAGTTTTATGGTACGGATTATTGATGAGGTCTGTTTTGAAGACTGAAAGGAAGGATGGATGTTTGATGTAAAGGACCGGTCCAGATGTAGAAGTTACAAGTGAAACAAAAGTCATGGGGAATTTGTTGTCAAGTTTGCTAAACTCAGCCTAGTATGCAGCACACAACTGAGATGCCTTTCTCTTTATTTTTATGCGGATTCAATTTGAGATGGTACACAACTCGTAGCACACCCCTTTTTCAAGTACCCCGGGTCACAATGGACCATGAACCAGGCTGGTTGGTGAAAATACAATATTTATTTTTAAACATTCAAAGAAATCATGCAGTTTTTATATGGGGCAGCAATCACCATTTTGGTGATATTTACAATGAAAATTGAAGCAATGCACTTAAGTGACCTTCTCCTAGAACATATATGAAGTACAAGTGAATAGGAGCACTTTTTGAACTAGGATAGATAGCACCCAAGTTAAGGTTCCCCCCCTGCAATGTTCGCTCAACCCACAAGTAATCAAATTGTAAGTGGATAGAAAGAAGCAGCAGGTAGTCAGGAATAATAAATAGGCACTAAACAGAATCAAAATCTGACCTTCCCTAATACAATAAGAGGCAAAACCCTTTGCAAAGGTTTAAAATGACACTCGAATTTTACAAATAATTACTTAATGTGTGGTCAAAATTATGATATACATATTTTTTATCACAATAGCAGGTATATTGTATCACTGGCAACCACAAGGCAATGGATCAGCAAAAGGCATACAATTTGAAAACAAGTGGAAAGTTTAGAGCATGCTGCAGTCAAATGACACGTTGGAAAATTAGCAATTTACCTAATTCCCGTTTAAAAATGTCACAAACGAATTTGAGGAAAATGGATGAAATACTTGAATTCTTAATGCGGTTTTTGGGCTGGGGGATGGATGTATATCGCAGGGAAGGTATAGAGGTGGAATTAGGTCTCTAGCTCGTGGATTGAGGGAGATTTGGAAGGTGGAGTGAGGTTTGTTTGGGGGAGGGTGTAGCAGTAAAGAAGAGAGGGTCAGTTTTAAGGTGAAGGCCAGGTTTTACTTGGATTGGATTTGGTGGCTGGGAGGGAAGGGCACCACCCGTGAATATCAGGGTGCACTGCAGTTGTAGTCCCTCGCGCGGTCTGCCCCCTTTTCTTTGGGGAGAATTGATTTGTTTGGTAAAAATATCGCTAATGACTTATGATTTATGCAGAACAAAAGGAAAATAGGAAAGTGGTGCTGGGAGATTCAGCGGCAGGGTGTGAAGAGAATTCTAGCAGTTTTAGCGGGTTGCCGGGGTGGGGATGGGATTGCTTGGAGAGGTGGTACAGGGACACACGGATCGGGATGGGGTAGACTGTGTGTTGTGGCGTGTGGGATGCTTGCGGTCTACGCTTGGGGTTTGGGAATTTTGGAGCAGTCAGCAGGGTTTTGGTCACTGCACCGCTCGGGGTGCCAGGTGGCGGACTCTCTTGGAGGAGAGGTGGCTGAGCAATTCGGGACACTGGAGGGCACAGGTCATGGACAAGCCCGTCTGGTCTCAGGATGCTAAGGTACCACAGCCTGCCCCCCCTTTCTTGTAATGGGATGTTTCTTTAGTGGGATTTTCTTAAACTAGGCCTTTGCTGGAGTAGAGTCAGCTATGCTTTGGCCTGGCAGTGAAATCTGATCAGCTTTGTAGTAGCTGTAGTGAGCTTATTTTACACAACAGTCTGTACAAGGCAAAAGTCTTCATGAAATTGACATGTGCACAGAAAGCTATGAGTTTCTTTCCAAGCAGTGATTTTTGACATTTTGTAGCACAATTTAAGCGTTTCTGGTGTAGCTGAAGGAAAGCCTTTGTTGATCTTCTCAAGTTTGGCTGGCACAGCCTGTCTTTCAGAAATAAGGCTCTTTTCTGATGGAGCACAGTGTGAATATGTCTGGCCATGAAAGGGTTTTTATAAAGGTGGTGTGATGGACAGGGACAACTGGCATCAGAGCAGCATTATTTTGACGGTGAAATATTTCCTTTTTCAATGGGAATTTTGGGCTTGCAGCAGAGCTGCGCTGTTTTTTTTTTTCTCGCTCCCCTTCTTTTGTATATGTAAGGGCACCCTGGCAAGCTTTTTCAATGTGCTCCCCTTGTTCCATCCTGCCCAATATGTGCTTGGCCAGGTGGTGCAGCCGTTTTTTGTCATTGCAAAACGCAGTTTTGGGGTGAGGCAATGGTGCTCACAGGAGCCAGCGAAACCATTTTTCAGGTTCTGCTGAAGTGCAGATTGGTGATGTGGGGAAGAACTGCTGAGTGGGTAAATGCTACCAACAGGGACATCCTTGGTCCAGTACATGGATGACATATGGGAAGCAACTGTTATGGTACTGTTTCACCTGGCAAAACATAATCACAAAGTGCCTTTAGCAAAAATGCAATATGTACAGTGACGAGTTGACTATTTGGGCTATGTTTTGTCAAAAGAAGGGCGGTCATTGTCAAGAGACCGAGTAGCGTTGATTCAGGCTATGTCGATTCCCAGAACATATAAAGAATTGAGAACGGTGTTGGGAATGTTGTCATATTGTATGCACTAGGATACCAGAGTTCTCAGTAATAGCTAAGCCCCTGTTAAAAACACTGAAGGATTAGAAACACCACGTACCCGTTGAATGGAACAAGGAGATGGAAGAGGGGTACATGGCGTTGAAGAGCGCCTTGTGTAACGCACCAGCTCTGGGGACACCTGATTATGGGAAAATGTTTTATTTATTTATGGATGAGGTGAATGGGTGTTCTGTGTCTGTATTAACCCCAGAACAAGGAGGGAGGCAAAGGCCTTGTGCCTACTTCTCGACTGGATTGGATGCAGTTGCCCGAGGATTACCGCCATGTATGAGGGCGGTGGCAGTGGCACTTGCACTATATATGTGTGAAACTGAAGGAGGAGAATTTGGTGTGTGGGAGCAGATAGTAAAAATCCAGGAAGATGCAACAGAGGAAGAAAGGAAAACCTGGCACTCGGATGAAAATATAAGACAACCGGAGAGAGGGCCATGGGCAAATGAGAACACAGGGAGGTGGATGTTACCAAATGCATACCTACCTGTCGTAGTAAGCGTGGCACATGGACCAACACATGTAAATGCTAGAACAATGGAAAGTGTGCTAAAACTGTCTGGGAGAACAAAAGAATTGGTGCCCTTTGCAGGCAATGGGCAAAGCAGTGCAAAATCTGTGTAATGTACAATGTTGGAAAGGTTGTGCCGGCCCCAGCAGGGCACTGTAAACTGCCCATACAACCCTTTGAAGTGGTGTATATGGATTGTATACATCTGAAACCTGTAAACAAGTTTCCTTACTGCTTGGTAATGAAATGTGGTTATTCAGGATGGGTGCAAGCCTTTCCCCTCCGGGACAACAGTGCTAGCTCAACTGCAAAGTGTATATTGAAACATTGGGTACCCCTGTATATGGTCCCTACCTATCTATGGTCAGATAATGGGTCGCAGAGATTGTCTGCACAAACCTGGCCCGCGTTGCAACAATATTGTATTGCATTGACTAACAGGCTTCTTTCTATACATACGCAGGTGAAAGATGCGGCTCCAGTACCACCAATTGGGCCAGGCTATGATGTGAAACCCGGGGACTGGGTGGTAATCAAAGCCTTTGACAGAACTAGTGGCCTGCTGCTGCTGTGGAAAGGACCTTACCATGTGTTGCTGAAAATGCAGATAGCACTGAAAGTCGATGGTCAACCATATTAGTCTCCCATGCAAAATCATGTGAAGAAAGCTGCTGCTACAGAACCATTGCAATCAACCGGGGTAGAAAAGAGCCCATTCAAATCATCCCAGACCCCTCTCCTAATGGATGTCCTCAGGTACAACCTGAGATCACGAAAAGTAAATGTGCCAGGCAACGAGTAAGGACTGTAAATTGAACTTTGACTGTTAGAGAGACACAAACTCTTTTGTCGGTCAGAGCAGTGCACAGCCTTTGTTGAAGACAACAAGCAGTTGCTTGAAGGGCCTCCGGCGTCCCTCCTGGACAAGGCACAACGAGGCGTGGGACAGATTGGTGAAAGGGCCGCTGGTGCGCCCTGTACGTTTAGGGTGCAAAGACACTGGAGCTTTAAATAGGGTTGGGAACGTAAGCTGTAAGAGTGAGAGGCTGCTCACTAGGGTAGAACACTAGGCGCTAGGACCCAACCAAGCAACGGAACTTAACCTGCAATTGTCAGCATAAACTGAGGTAAGGTGGCAGAAGCAATGATAAGTGAGATGGAACTGCAGGATTTAGCTCTGCCTGCCCACCCACAAGGACGGATGAAGGTGGACAAATATGGGTGTACAACGAAGGAAAAGACTGTTTTATGTATGGCAGGTGTCTTGGTGGTAACAGGGCTTGGTGTATTTTTATGGTATCTGGAACATCCTTCAATGTATGAATTTAAGAATATGTTTCCCGTGGCAAACTCCTTAAATGACACCAATATCAATTATGTATATAGTAGAGACAGGCATGAGCATGATGGTAATGAGGATGAAGAGTATAGTAGGAATGCATAAATGTGCTTAATGAATACAATACAGAAGGCGTTGAATTTGTCAAATTGTAGGATATCTAGTAATGTTCCCCGCCATGCAGGGAATGGAATACCTATGCTTTTGCGGTACCAAAAGTTGACAGTTGTATTTTACTTTGGATGAGGGTTCTTTCACTAGACGGGTATATGCCAAATACGTCCAGGTGCTTTTCAATGAAATGGACAGACATATCAGCAGGTATAGTTCATCAAATGAAACAGGAGGTAGTAACCTACTCTTCAAGAGACCTTGTTGGTCAGGCAAGGGTAGGGAAATTACCTCCACCGCCCCCCCCCCGATGGTAACTAGAGAGAACTCAAGGAAGAATATTTGTTTCAAGGGAATGAAAGGAGAAACTATTTGGGGATGTAGTATAACATACAATCTTTCTACTTATAGTAGGGGTATAGGTGAGATTGAAGGGTACGCGTATGTTTGTAACAAAAAGGCTTATTTGTGGCTTTCCTGGAACTTTTCAGTAACATGTTATCTGCTGCTATGATCTATATCCCAAAAGAAATGTATGATAAACACAGCTATAAGAGAGAGTTAAGGAAAGGGCCTGACCAATCAGACACTGATCAGGGTATATTATTGACATAATAAAGGCAATGACACTCCTTGAAGGAATATTCCTGAACTCCCAAGCAGTAGGCAGACTAAGTAGGGCAGTGGAGACCATGATTAGTGAAACAGCTGATATACTCACTAATATTACATGAGATGAAGGCCATAGAGTAGTGCCATTTCAGAATAGGTACGTGTTGGATGTATTGACAGCAGAAAGGGGCAGAGTATTGTACTGTGGTGGGTTCCCAATGTTGCATGTATATTCCCGATGCAAGTGAGGGAGTGTTGTCCAGGATATCCAGGTTACACAAGAGAGCCAAGACAATCCACTATGAGGAGGGGGTCGGAGATAGTTGGTGGATGAAGTTACTGAAAGATCTTGGCTGGAAGTTGCTAACGCCAAATACTGGTAGTGATAGGATTAGTCCTGGTTTGCTGTCTGTGCATACAATGTTCTCCAATGCTTATTGGAGGTTGCATGGATTGCTGTAGCAGGACAGCCCCCAAGGTACAGGATTCCTCCTCTCATCAGGAAAAGGAGCATTTGCGGATAGTGTTGTTAAAGGAAATGGAGGATATGAATAAGATTGACGTATAATCTTGCTCAACATGAGCAAAAGGGCTGCATTGTGGGTACAATAATTAGTAAGACCTTGCACATGTTGTAGAAAGATGAATCCTGTAGAGCCTCAGAGTAGAAAAGGGTGATTGCTTGCGACTAGGCAGTGTTGCAAAGTTTGTTTTCTTGTTAATCAGATATCAAATTCCAAGAAGAAGGGAAGGGCAGGGGGTGGTAAAGGCCTGGCACGACAGATATACGATAATCATGAACAGCACAAGTGAATTCCCCGAAGAGGGCCCCTGAGATGCAGAGAAGGTCGTAATGACTGGGCAGTTGCAGGCTTATCTGCTCACCCCAGGAATGTGTTTACAAGGAACTCTTCTGCACGAAGGAGGGATGGGGGAGGAAGATTATGTGACTAACTATTAATGCTTATGTAAACTCCTTTTCTGTGCACTTGCTAGAGATTGAAACCAATGATGTTTGAAAATGTATATAAACCATGCAGACCTAATGCTTATCAGCTCACTCCTGCGCAGTCTTTTGAATGTGCAGGAAGTCGTGCCCTTTCGCGAATGCTGAAATTGAATAAATGGATGACTTGACCAACCGTCTGAGTTTTTTTGGAGTGGGGTCCCCTTTGACGGAAGTAGGGTGAGCGAAAGTGTACCCCCACATGGGAAGACAATGAGGCTTTTGGAATAGCAAGGCAGCCCATGGATTCACCTCTGGAATGCCCACACAAAGAAAATGCTTCCTCTTTACACCCTCCACGAACCAACACGTTTGAATGGCCCAGTTTCTCCAGAAAAAAGACAAAAGCTTCTTTTACTAAATAAGCCACCTGCATTTTTCACATGATGCAGAAGTTGCATGAGAGATGGCAATTGAGGTCTAGGTGGCGGGGGCAAGTGATTGGTACTTCTTTTACTAAAAATGTACTTAAATGGGTTATAGATTCTGTGCCTTTTTCTGTACAAAGTGCTTTGATTGACTCTGATGGTAGATATGTAGGAATAATTGGTAGGTTAATGGGAAGGGTGACACTGTTGGAGGGTTCCTATGCACTGAACTCAGAGCAGGCTGATTCCTTTAGTGGTATTATTGATTTAATAGCTCAGCTTATGGAAGACTGGGTATTGTGGCTAGAGGATTTTAATTGTGTTTTAAATAGGGGAATTGGCTAGTCTAAGAAGGAGTATGAGCCTGCAGACTCTATAAGACCCGGGCATCTAAGACTCTCTCATGGATTACTTCTGATTTGCTTCTTTGTGACAACTGGAGGTTAAAACATGGCTTAGAGCGATGCTATTCCTATTATTCTGGTGTACATGCTTCCTTTCTGCACATTAACTTTGCATTTATTGGGGAAGAGGTGTTTGACCTGGTTAGAAAAGAGGTATTCCTGGATCGAACACTATCCGATTGCGTTCCACTGGTAACAGAAACAGTTGATACCATGTTCTTCAAATTCTTAGTCGGAGATTTAACAACCATATGTTAAGGGAATTGACAGATTCTCGAGTGTAATTAATCATCCAATGAGCATAGGCATACTGGAAGGGAGGTGGTGAAAGTATTTATTAGAGGTGTTTGTATCTTAGCCAGGGTTGGGGTGCAGAGAGTGCTGTCAAGCACCATTCTCTGCTTTGAGAATGAGATGTTGGAGCTGGATCAAAGGGAGTGTAGTGATGAGGACGCAGTGTCTTGCCAAAAGGAGCACGGGGAGGGAGCTTGATGAAGAACGTGATAGGTTGTCCAGGTTTGATTATGCTGCATATGTGACACAACAACATGCTGAGGGGCATAAGGCAGGTAGGCTTCCTGCCTGGTTGGTGAGGAGGGAGAGTGGGAAAAAAATACGGGGGAGCGGGGTGAGATGTTGATGGTGAGATGATTTGTGGGCTTTTCCAACAATTTTATAGGGACTTGTATACTGCCTGACAGGGGTTTGAATGAGTCCATGCCAATGAATGGCTAGATTATGCTAAACTGGATAACGAAACGGATGAGCAGAATGATGCGCTTGGGGCACCGATTGTGTTGCAGGATGTTGAATGGGTGATTGATAATCTGGGATTGGGTAAAACCCCGGGAGAGTTGGTTTAATGGTGGTGATGTACAGGATTTATAAGGAACTGATTGCCCCTAAACTCTTGGAAGCATTTATTGAGGCGTTGGACCTGGGTAGACTACGGAGTTCTATGTTGGAGGGTTTGGTCTAATTGGGCTATTGCCTAAACTGGGTAGGAATCCTAGTTAATGTAGCTCTTAAAGACTGTTAGCAACGATCAATGCAGATATAAATAGCTTGGTTTGATATTACCTGGTCGATTGAAACTGGTGATATTGTGCACCCAGATCAAACAGGATTTATCGCAGGAAGGAGTACTGCGCATAATCTGAGGAGGCTCTTTTAAAATTCTGGATATGTATAGGGATAATAATACAGGAGTGGAATTGGTCAGGCTTAATTCCTACATGGCATTTGATTATGTGGATTGGAATGTTCGATGGTTAGTGCTTGAAAATATGGGGCTAGGCACAATATTTTTTGGCTGACTGTGCCCAATGTACAAGGGGTCTACGTCCAGGGATAATGTGAATAAGACTGGGTCTGCCCTCTGGGTGGTGAATGGGGGTATGCAGCAGGGTTGTTCGCTATCCCCTAGGATGTTTGCCCTTGTGGTTCAGCTACTAGCCAGGGTGATACATTGGAGACACGTAGATGTCAGGTTACACATGTGTGGAATGGAACATTGCATTTCACTATATGTGTAGGTAAAGGAATGTGGAGTAGTGTCTGTTCTGGTGGTTAACCAAAATAAGTCAGCTGTCTAAACTATACCTGAAGCGCTTTGTAGTGACTTAACACATTTACTAATGGAGATTCCTGCTGGTGGATTAACGTACCTTGGAACTGAAGCTATTGTGAACTGGGACTGGGTTTATCTATGGAATGTTGAATATGGTCTCATCTTGTTAAGTAGGGCAGTGGAATTTTCAGCGAAAATCTTACTGGCAGTAGTGGGGTGTGTGGTGCTTGCTAAGATGAGTGTTTACTGGAGAGATGTTTGTGTTATTTTGGTGCAATTTGTTTGTTCACTTTGAATAGCATGATTTTCATTACATGCGTTTATGCACAAGTTAAATATTATGTATAGACTTGTTTGGAGATTGTCCACTAACTCAGGGGGAGAACAGCAGAAATGATAATGCTTGTGGTTATGAACTTATTTCGTGGCATGTTTCTGGTGTTAGTCGATTGCTGTCTGTCCCAGACTGGTGCTCTGTTTTGCGTAGGTTTAATATTATGTTACAGGAGACCTGGTCAGTCTATCTAACATTTATCCAAGGGCACCAGTCCATTTATTTCCCGGCCATTCAGGGCCCTAAGGAGAGGCCTTCTGGAGGCCTACTCATTTGGCTTGATGTTACTCGTAATTGGAAGGTTTGAGGAAATCTTAACTGACTGTCTGGTACCTCCTTATGCTGTTTAATTGGACTAGCAAAGTGGAAATGTTTTGTTTAAGCAATATGTATAATCGGCCCTGGGCCAAGCCCGGCCTGGCAACTATCTAAAGTCTTCAATATCAAATTATAACAAAGTTTGTTCCCTTGTCCCGTGAAAAGATAATATATTATTGTAGTTGGAGACATTAACATCCAGTTGGAACCGCTAAAAGTGTTTTTGGGCCTGTGGGAAGACCAGGGATGTCCCACTTTGGTGACGCACCGCCCCCCTCCCCCAGAGTGCATCATTTGGCCATAGAGTCTGCTTGTATCCTGTCCAATTTATGCTTGTGGGCCTGTAATGGGAGATGTTTGGGGAGAATCAGCCGGCAAAGCCCACCTTCAATGGAGTGAATGGGAATTCTCTCATCAATTAAATTCTTACTACGGCTGACGATTGGAGAAGAATTACTGATTTCCTGATATATCAGAGAATGGAGAGTGATCTCTTTCACTCTCAGTCTGTGTCCCAGCATCTGAGCTAGGCTGCCCTAATTCTCGTGACACTTTACGTGGCCAAGTTCTAACAATTGAAGGTCATGCCCGTAAATCGCTAAAAGGGGAAGCTATTAAGGACAACATGACCATATCTTGTATATATGATTCAATCATCCCAAACTTAGAAAAAAATCTCGAGTTGGATACTACTGATAAGGTACTGTTAACAGAATATGAACACATCAAATTCAAACTCCTTCCCCATGTGTCTGCTTCTGTAAAATCAATAAGGAAGAAAACAGTAACTCAGCCTAATTGGTATGCCAGAGAGTTTTGTTTGGCAAAATGGAAGTTGAAAATTGCTTTGGGTCAGAACATGGTGTGCATAGGGTGAAGATGCATGCACTTATGGCCAATTATAAAAGTTCGATTAAGGGCAAGAAGAAGAATTTTTTTTTCGGAGATAAATGGAGAACTTTACAAAATGCCCTTAGTTCTGAGAATATCTCCCTTTTTTGGAAACTGGTTCAAGACAGAGATTCAAAAGACAAAAACAGTCTTTTCATTGTTGCATTAGTAGTGAAGCTTGGAAGCTACGTTTAAAAAATCTATGTTGTAACTCTTCCAGGGACGTCTTTTCACCAAAATGCCAGGGGTAGCGGAAGTGACATCACACAACCCTTGACCCCCCTGACGACATCACAGCAAGTGATGTCATTTGACCCCACCCCGAAGGGATATTGCAGGAAACGATGGAACACAACCTTTCACCCGTTGACAAAGCAGGAAGTGGCATCACATAGCATTGTACACTACGAAAAATATGGTTACGATATCACTATACTGTGATGTACATTTCATACAAGAATGGATCGCCTTATGTATCGTTAAGATCAGTGTGCATAGGCCCATATTACCAAATTACTGTGAATGCAAGCAGACGTCCATGACCAAATGATAATGATGTGTTATTATATAGCACTTACGCTTAAGTGCTTTATATAGAAAAAATATACACCCAATATCACCCAACCTGTGTTGGTACTCATTTATCAACCTCAGAAGGACGAAAGGCTGAGTTGAGGCGTTTAAGAACAGACTAAATCAGTGACACACCTCCTGAAGTGTGCCTGAAATAAACCTTTAATGAGTCTAGCAATTATTGTATAGAATTCCAGAAAGACACGTTATTTGGTATTCCTATTCTTTCTTATTTAGGGCCAGTGATGAAAGTGTTAGACTTGTGGCACTCCTGTTCTTATTTTTCTTCTTTTTTAAGTTTAAGGTCCTGAACAAGAAAGCCAGCCACTCCAGAAGTAAAGAGCCACATGGTGCTGGCCACAGCCCAGGAGCTTGCATTAAAAAAAAGAGGTCGCAATGGAGACCACAGAGGTCGCAAGGGAGACCTCAGAGGTTGCAGTTGCGACCTCTAGTGACCCCTAAATGACGTCCCTGAACTCTTCTCTCCATTCTTCTCCCTGTTTGTTACCTATTGTTTCGGCTTCTGGCCTTATGTGAGTATCGGTGAAAGAAGTAGAAACTGCTATGGGCTCTTTTAAGAGGTCAAGGCAGCCGGTCCTGATTCAGTACCATTCAATCTATTCACAGATCAGTTGGCTGTTTGGGCTCCCATACTTTACAAGATCTTTAATGCCATCTAAGTGCAGGGAACTATCACTCGTTCTTGGCGCAACGTGTTGATTGTTCCTATCTATAAAAAAGGGAGTCGGGACAATCCCTCAAACTATCATCCGATTTCTTTTTTGGATGCGGTATGTAAGATATTTGGGAAGATTATACTTCGCTATCTTCGGGAATGAGTGAACAGCACCAAGCAACAACATAGTAAAATACTTGCAAGCGTTTTTGTTTTAGAAAGAATAGAGGCACATTGGATCAATGCTTAGTATTGTATTTGTTAAATTTAAAGGATACATTCTTGTGGAAAATGAATTTATATGTGGTGTTTTTAGATTTAAAATCTGCTTTTGAGTCAACCTCAAAGGAAACCCTGTGACAGATTTTGCTGACTCACAATGCTCCTCCGAGCCTGATTTCTATAATAGTTAAATTATATTTGGAAATTACACTTGCGTACGCTATGGACCGGGTGGTGAATCAACTTCACAGTTTGCAGTAAATATGGGTGTAAAACAAGGATGTGTCTTCGTCCGCTTTCTTTTTAACATCTACATCCAAGAAATGATTGATGCTTTAAAAGGGTGCCAAGACTTCATGAAATTGCCCACTGCTTTATATCAAGCCCTCTTTTATGTGGACGACGCTGTTTTGATATCAACCACCCCCAAGGGTCTAGAGAAATCTCTATCCATTTGTGTAGCTATATGTAAAGAGCTCCAAATAAATGTAAACATTGGTAGGACCAAATGAATGGTGTTTATCCTTTGCCAACAGAAACAAAAATCAATTTGGTTGAAAGTCGACGGTACTTTGATTGAGTGAGTCCACCATTTTGATTATCTTGGCATGAGATTCCAAGAATATCCAGATTGGGGTACACAAGATAAAAAAGCAACAGCCAATTTAGATAGGCACAGTAGGGCTAATTGGTCGTACTATGTGCAACATGGAAGTGGTGTCATATCCCCGGCTCTGGATCTTTACAATAAGCAGGTTTTACCTGCTGTTCTGTATTGCTCTGCGCTTTGTAAATTGTGGGTTATTAAGTATTAAAGAAAACACATTTCTAGACCAACTGTTGATTCTTCCTATGAGCGTTCCCTCTGCTCTTACCCATCTGGATCTCGGCATTGCCTTGATTGGTGCCAAGGCCATGTTTAGCCGTGTCTTTCATTGGCTAAGAGTATGTCACCAACCAGGTTTGAGCAAATATAGAGAAGCACTAGCGCACATATTATCTTTAAATGGAGGGAAAAACCTCAATTGGCTTACATACATAAAGAAAATGCTTAGTGCTTTGGATGTTTCTGAGTTGTAGGATAATTCCATGCTCAGTAGTCGTGCTGTCTTAAGTAAATTGAAAGCGAAAACCAAGTCGCGATCATGTGAGTTCCTTTTAACTGATGCTACTAACTGCAAATCAGGTTTGGATTACCTTGCTTAGAACTTAGAGATTGGCTTCAAACACTACTTAGATTGTATTATTTTGTCTTTTGAAAGATCTTTGTATATGCGCCTTAGACTGGGTATTTTTCCGGTCACATCCTTTACTCACTCTTGGTGAGAATCACCTTCAAACTTGTGTCTGTTGTGTGGGGTGACTAAAGAAACTGTTTTGCATTTTTTTATTGATTAGTGACAAGACCTGAGACTGAGGCATGTATATTTGAGGCCAATCTTAAAAGCTGCCTGTATTCGCTGAATTAGCAATGCAATGCTTTTCTTAACATAATGCTTTCTCCCCCAAGTAGTATTTGCAACTACTGGATATAGCCACATGGCGTGGCTGTTGAGGAAAAAGGCTTTGCTTTAGCTATGTTGTTTTAGTTTTTAAGGCTGTGCGCATTGCTCTCCTTGTGTTGGACGTCTGTTAGCAAATTGGTTTTGAACTAATTGTAATTTCTATATTGCTATGAATTTTGTCATAGGGTGTGCTTGGGTTTGACCTATTTATTGAAATCTGTAAAATCATTTTAGTCTCTGTAATCTACTGTATTGTTATGCTGTTATGGCTTTTTATGCTGAATACAGCTTTGCTGATGATTTATGCACTTGTTTGGAGGTTGTCTACTGTTTCAACATCTGGCTTTTTGATGAGGTACTTTTAATATTTCACAAAGTGTGGCATGTTACCATTGTTCTTTCTATATATAGATTTCTATTCAGACACTGAGAGATGTATTAGGTCACTTTAGAGTGTTGATACACATATGGGATCCAGTACCATATTTGATTGTTCCTTGGAGATATATCCTATTGAAATTCCACTTATTTTGAAGATGTATCATGAAGACTGAACTTTTTCAAATCTGCCAAAATCTTTATTATCTTTGTAATTTAACAGATTCTGGAATTTCTTTGCTCCTGAAGAAGGGCTTTTGGCCCGAAACGCATCAAGCTCAACCATTTTGTTATTAGTTTATCTATAATTCACTCTATTATACGACGGTGGTAGCTGCCCTATAGCTAAAAAGAGCCAGAGACACATAGGAACCCCTCAAAATTCTATTTGTAATAACTTTTGATTCGAGTAACGGATTTGGCAGAAATTTCGAAAGTGATTAAAATTCTGCAGACATCCGTCCCGTCAGACTGCAACGTTTCATAAAGATTCATTTAAAACAAAATAGTTATTAAGTGTCCCAAAAGAAATGTTCTCCAAAAGTGCGGCCATCTTCACCATTCATTTTCCCATATCCATAAATGGTCAATTGTTGCCAAAGCGCACAGCACAAACTGCTGGACGGATTTGGACCAGGTCCGAAACAACTAGGGCATGAAGCGTTGACTCTCACGCCATGCATGGTTTGGGGTTATTGCGTGCTGTGATTATTAAAACATTTTACGGAGAAGGGAGTGCCCCCTTCCTCAAAATTATAGTTATATCTCACATGGTGCATTGCAGGATCATGGTTTTCAGAAATAAAACGACCACCATCTTGTTTTTCTCTTGATGTGAGAGATAATCGCTGCTGTAGCAGAGTTTTTGGGAAAATAAAACGCAGTAAAAAGATATTTGCAGGTCAAAAAAACATACAAATGCCATCAGGGTAGAGGTGGGGGGATGGCTAGAAAGCACTGAGTGAAGTTTGCAAGTTGGAGGGGGTCCAGGGACCGGGTTTGCAATACAAAGCTTTCTGTAACCTCTGCTATAGCCACGAGTAGCCGACAACTGAAAGCAAACTGTGTCACAGAAGCAGCGTGTGCTTTGGGGTGAAAGGGAGAGGGCAGGGGAGGTGAGGAGGCCATCTCGGGGGTGGTGGGAGCTGGCACAGATGAGGTGGGCACATGGTGAGGTGCCGGGGGTGGGGGCAGGAGAGATTTTTTTTTTGCCCGTTTTGCCAATATTTGCGGTTATATGCGAGGTTACAAAGAACTGCAGATATCCATGGGGATGTGTCGAACGGTATCCACAGCTGTATAATTTGGGGTGTCAGTGTTTGATATTTTTTTGAAAGTACTTTGTCTAGGTACAGTGACATCAGGGGTGAAAAATCACTGGTCATTGCCAAAGGCCATGGTCAGGGACCGGGTAGCTATTAGAGAGTCTTTTTTTTATTTTGGATGTGTGTTTTCAGACTTTTCAGCATGTGAGGCTTTGGAAAAAGATAGAAGAAAATAGTTTAACAAAATCAATATAACAAAGGAGCAATTGTAGTCTAGTTTTAGATGGACCATGCAATGTATTTTAGGTTGTGCATTCTCACTTATGGTATTACGTTATGTGGGTGTGCAATGTTTGCCTATCTACTTTACTGTTATGTATTTTTATTATGATTCTTATTTTCCAGTTACTTTACATTAGTACACGAGTAGTGTTGTTCTTTATTCATTATTTAAGTTGGATTGTAATATAAAACTTGAATTCAGTCTCCCTTTTAACTGACTTTTTGTAGCCACGCCTAAGGTAAAAGTCAATGTGCAGAAGCCGCGGGTATAATAAAACATTGTTTTAATTTTTATTTATTGTATTTGTGTATTTATGTATGATGAGTCGTGTTTAGAAGGACTGCTTTGGGGTACATTGAGTGTAGAACTTTAGCAAATCAGGAGTACTGTTTTGATGTTATGAAGGAACACTGCATTTCCTTCATCAGTTATGCCTATAGAAATTGGCCATGTGGAACTGTATGTTGTTGTTCGCAATCCATAATTGGTTGTGGTATGTCATGAATGCTGAAACTCTTTAGTAACATTTCTCTGGGATTTTTCAATTTTACCATTAAATCTGGTGGACCATCTCCATTTTTGCCTCTGAGTGATATTGGAAAAGATGGTTTGAGGAAATATTTATGTTAGTTATGTACATTCCCCAAATCATTGCCTCCAAAATTAATTAGTATGACGACTGGGTGCCCTGTACTTCTCAGACTGAACAATTTTGAAAAAACGTGGAACCAACAGCCAACTGTCTCCAATCAGCCACACAATTTTGAAACCAGACATGATATCTGCAGTGTTTGTCTGTTTCCAGGAAAATTATTCCTACTTTGATTTCTAGTAGTTTGCATGAATAGGGTATGTATGATGTGTGTGTTGTAGTTTCTAATTGGTGGATGGTGCTATTGTTAGTATTCGCGCCTATCGAACAGCTGCCCAGCGCACAGCATTACTAGTCGCGGGTAGACACCTCCCCCACATTGCAACCGGGGATATATTAGAGCAAGTGACACATTGTGTGTTTGTGGACGTATGGTAGCCGCACGCAGCTTTTCGGGAGCTATTCAGGAGGATTTTGAGGAGCAGAGGTAGGGGCTGGTAGCCATGTTGAGGCCAGTTTTGGGAGTTTGGAGCAGTGGAAATGCAATTCTATCAACAGATGTCTTAGAGGGGGTTAGAGGGGCTCTTGTATAGCCACGTCTATAAAAAAGCAAGTGCGTAGGTGCATCAATGCTACTCTGCATTTAATATGCTGTGGCTGGAGCCGCGGGTATATTTGAAGTCGCGTCTATAAATATAAATGTTCTGTGCAATAATCATACTTTTATGTGTATGATACATAGATTTTTATTTGTGTATGTTATTTCATGTACTTGGTTGTTCACTTATTTGATTTGAAGTTTTCAAGGTCAATTTAGTTTGATTTGTGGCTTGCAGAAAAATGTACGTGTACCCGCGGCTAAAAGTGAGTTTTGTAGCTGCGTTCAATTTCCGCAGTTACGTTTGATGCTGAGCAGGGTTTCTATGTGTGTGGTGTTTCTAATTGGGTAGTGTTAAAGTTGTTAATGGGTACTTCATTGAGATAGGTTGCAGTGAACATGTCGGCCATTTATTAGTTTTATTACAATATAGGCCTCTTTTTGTGGTTTTAATTTTGGAAAGTATGAAACTCCCCTTTTTGTCTACTCTTCTCATTTTCACTGCAGAACTTACACTGTGCAGTTCATGTTACCTGTTATAAAACATGATTGGCATTAATCATCTTTTGGTCATTGTGTTGAAAGTTTGATTTGATGATATATTCACAAAGGGGCTCTGTGGTTTTCTTTGTTTTTTTATTGTATTTGGTAACAATGAAGTGCTGCTGCTGTATTTGTAGAAATTGGCTGGGAATAATTATTGAAAGTTGTTTATTGGGAAAGAAATAGAATTTTAGTTAGGTGCATGATATAAAATCATGAAGTATGCATGTTGTTTTCAAAGTAAAAGATTTATCACAGGGCAGTAGAAATGTTATTTTATCTACAATGCTTTTTTAATCACTTACAGTGTGTGCTAAAGTGATTTTTGGGGTGATATAAAAATGTGTTTGTTTTAAAAAAATATTTTTTACTGGTGTGGTGTGATATTTAGAGTGCCCATAGTTAAAGGGTCTGATTACTGTGAGGGTTTCAATAGACTTTGGGGCAGTATCAGACGCAGGAATGCCCCCTTGGCTTTGGGATTACTGGTATGCAAACTCCAATTATGTAAAACGCAGTGGCCCTCATTACGACCCTGGCGGAAAGTAACTGACCTGACCACCATAGCGTAAATAGCGTTTCCGCCACTGCACGACGGAGTAAAGTGCGGCTAATTCTGACCCATCGGGCACAAGCACTGCGCCATGGCGGAAGTGCAAAGTCCGCGATGGCGGAAATGTCCCCAAAACGCCCCTCACCGCCGTCGTACGGCGCCCTAGGTGCAATTCCGCCACCCATCATAGCGGTCACCGTAATGAGCGGTAATCGCAAAATACGGTGACCGTAAATATACGGAAACGGAAGTAAAAACATGGGCCCGGAACGGGAAACAGCACGCCGTACACCTATAAAATCAGAATCCCAACACAACCATCAAAAATCCTACCCTGAGACACATCCCAACCCGTTAGCCACCCTAGTGAAAACAACAAAAATGGGAAAAGTTGCTAAAAAAGCGTGCGACCGCAAGCGGCAGGTCCACTTCTCCCATGAGGAACTCACCGTGCTCACAGAGACCCTCCAGGAGAATGCTGCCGTCGTCTTCTCGACGCAAATGACCAGGACGGCACTTGCGAACAAGGCGGCCATATGGGCTCTGGTGGCACAGCGGGTAAGTGCGGTGGGGACCGCACCCCGCAACCCACAGCAATGCAGAAAGCGATGGGACGACTTGCGGATACGCGTACGGAGCATACTATCAGCCAACCGTAACATTGCCACAGCTACCGGGGGAGGATCGGAATCACCCATCAAGTTGACCCCCTGGGAAGAAATCTGTGCCTCCACCATTGGAATGGAGAGTATAGAGGGAGTCGGAGGGATGGAGAAAGGAGTGCAGACATCCGAAGAATCAGGTAGGTGGGCCAAATAAAACAATGCTAAATCCACAATGTCCAATCATGTGAAGTACCATGTGTCCACGTAGTGCAACAGAAACACATGTCCAGGAGAACGTCCACATACATTGGCCTGATAGCGCACTTTAAAAGTCACTTTAAATACATAAATAATTAAAAATCCTAAAAACACCCTCTACACGTGCAGCATGCACACCCTAACTGCAGGCTGCAAAACAACTGCATCCTCAATCCACACAAAAATGAAACCACCTCCAAGGCCCTGACCCAAATCACCCTCAGGTACCACCCCGATGCATGTGATACATTGCCATTCCAATTTCCACAGACCCATAAATAACGCTCGCCCTCCTTTACTCCAACACAGGGTCCGATTCAAACGACGAGCTTCAGGACACCCCTACCAGCACACCTGCAAAGAGGGCCAAGACCAACGGCCAAAGACCCTCCACCTCAGCTGCACGGATCAAGACACGGCAGCAGCACAAATCAAGTGGCAGCACACAGGAGGGGACTTCAACAGGCACCCCAGCAGCCAGCATGCCCACAACAGCAGCACCACAGGTCCCCCCAATGGATGCCACAGAAGGCACTGCTTCTGGTGGCAGCAGCACCATAGGTGACACTGCATTAATGGCAGCATGCTCCGACACAGAAAACGGTGCTGTCGATGTAGGATCCATCCATGACCTGTCTCAATCCCCCTGTTTAATTCATCCCGTACACCATGAGGATACCACGCAGGGGCACCCACAAGACGACGACTGGCCATCCCCCACAAGCCCTGTGGCAAGGCAACATGAGGTGATCAGCCCCTCTGTGACACCACCGCAAATGGGCATGGCCCAGCAGAGGCAACAGTCCCTCGACCAGGTGATCGTGCAACAGCAGCAACTGGCCACGCTCCTCAAGGAGCATGCTGATGAATGTGGGGGTACTAAGGCAGCCATAGAAACATCAACTGAGACACTTAGGTCAGAAATGGAGAGAAGCACAGAGACACTAAGGGCACAAATGGAGAGAAGCACCGAGAGCCTGAGGGTACAAATGGAGAGAAGCACCGAGAGCCTGAGGGGTGAACTGCATGCGACGTCCAAAGACGTATGTGCTGAACTTGCCGCTGTGCGCCGTGTGCTCACTGAGCTCTCACAAACCCTTAGGGACATGCATGGACGTGAGCAGGCAGAGACATCATCCGTTGCAAGTTCCGTCCAGGGCAGCCCCCAACGTAGATCTGGGAGGAACCTGCGCTCCACAGGCAGGGGTGCCCCTGATACCCGGAGAGGGGGCTTGCAATAGCGTCTGCCCACTGACAATGAGCATCTTTGGACACTGGTGTTCGGGGGGGGAGGTAGGAGGGTGGAGGGGGTGTGTTGGGCTTTCTTGGGTGGCGGGTCGATGGGGTGTGTAACATAACTTCACATATGCTATAAACATTTCACAATCATACAATGAGATGTGTGGACATTGATCTTTGTGTACGAGGCCTTTATAGGCGTACAGTCCATATTGTGCATGTTCCAGACACACACAGTGCCACAAGTCCCGTGTCCATGTATCAGCCACCAGGCGTGAGTGCTAGAAGCATGAATCTATGAGAATCTGACGAATTTCACGGCCCTCCTGTGCCTCGCGGACTCCTTGAGGTGCTGCCACATCCCCACCCTCATCATGACCATCTTCAGGTGCTTGCAGTTCTGCGTCAGGGGGCATGGGCACATTTCTACGTACGCACATGTTGTGTAGCATGACACATGCCATGACCATCTTTGCAACCTTCTCATGGCGGTACAGGAGTGCCCCGCCAGACCTGCTGAGGCAGCGGAAACGAGCCTTCAGTAGGCCGAATGCCTGTTCTATGACTACACGGGTACGTGAGTGGGCATGGTTGTAGTCCTCCTCATGCTGGTTCTGTGGGTTCGGGAGTGGTGTAAGGAGCCATCTCTTCAGTGGATACCCGGCATCACCTGTATGTGGACAATAAAGGATGTTTGTGGAATGACATTGCTACGTACGCATCCCCCCCCCTTCCTGCCAGGTCATTGCCGCATCACATACCCCACATTATCATGCATGAAATGAGACTCACCGAGTAGCCAGGATCTGTTCCCTGCGTGTCGCTCCATGTAGCGTGGTATTGTAGAGTTCCTCAAGACCATAGAATCATGGGTTGATCCAGGAAATCGGGCACAACAATGTGTAATGATCCTGTTGGAGTCACACACCATTTGTACATTAAGAGAATGATATTGTTTTCGGTTGCGGTACTGGGCCTCCATGGCATGTGGGACAACCAATTCCACATGGGTGCAGTCGATGGCACCAATGCAACCCGGTATGCCGGCAAGTGCATGGAATCCCACTTTTGTGTTCGTAATTTCCTGCTCCGAGCGTGGTAGAGAGATGTAGTCGTCTGCGTGCTTCAGGAGGGCATCGAGCACTTGCAATAGTGTCCGTGACAACAGTGGCTGTGAAATGCCATGCAACTGTCCGACTGTGTGCTGGTAGGTGCCTGTGGCCAGGAAGTGTAGTACAGACACCACCTTCAGTAGGGGTGGGATGGCGGTTGGGCTATCTATCATGCTGGCAAGGTCAGCGTGTGTCATGTCCACAATGGCGGTTATGGTGTCCCGGTCCAAACGGTAGAGGGTGTGGATCTGCTCATCAGTGAGGTTGAACGGATGAGCTCGGAGGCGTGGGATTGCGGGCTGCCTGCGTGGTGGTAGTGGCTGTGCTGGTGGTCCCTGCTGGCCCTGCCTTGCCCTCCTCCTCCTCCTGCGTCTCCTCTGTGCGGCCGGTTGTTGTAGTAGTTGGTGTTCGTCTTCTTCTTGAAGTTGGAGTACTTGCAGTGCTATCAGGTCCCCCAGGGCCAACATCGCTAGTCCTGCCGGTAGCATTTTGGAGTGGGTGTGGTTGTGGGAGGGGGTTGGGTGTGCAATTTATGTGTTTTCAGGCAGTATAGCCTCCACCTGTGGTGATTCATTCCACCTGTGCAAGCTGCAATCCCCTTTGGGCGAGCACGTCCCGCACACAACGCTGCAATTCGACGCATGGCATCTTGCTATTACAATCATGTATTTAATCCCGATGGCAGTGGAATATTGGTTCATATGTTCATTCTGCTATGGTCCCATTGTTTCACATACTATCTTTACAGTCGCGAACAAACTTGTGAAGGGTCAGTGGAATGTAGTACTCGATTAACGGTGGACCCTCATGCAGCACTGTACCGAGGTTCACCGACGGGCGGGGCGTCCCATTTGTGAGTGAAGGCAGTTGCCATTTGCACACACTGCCGCACTACATGGATGAATTTGTGATTTCAAGCGGTCACAGATGCCTTTTCGACGTGATGTTGCAAATGAGGAATTCGAAGGACAGCGCTTTCGGTTTTCAGCTAGCGGCGAGGAGACGCCCACAGGTCTGACTGCAGATATAAAGTTCTATTGTTTAATGTCCTTCGGACAGGGGCCATGGCGAGAATGCAATGATTGATATGAATAGTATGGGATGCGCAATAGCATAGTGGACGATAAGGCAGGACGTTCCCAAATACATGTTACTTCACAACACTAGAATTCCGGGCTGGAGCACAGTGGATTTTGCAGACTGCATTACGCACAGACTCAATGGAAATTTCACATGTTATGTGAGTAAATAATCAGGCGTTTTCATACCGGGATGAGGGTATGATGTATGGATGCATGGACAGATGATTTAATTGAGAGTTTACCATGTACATGGCTTTTTAGAATCTATCCACTTCCCCTGCGCTATGTGATGCAGAGCTGCCATAGTGGGACCATCGTCTATCTGCCCTTGTTGAACCCTCCCTGTCTCGACGCGCCTTCAAACACTTGTGTCTATGCACGTTACTAATCCCATCTAATGGATTCTGTTTTAACAGACGCATGCACACAAAGACTCGTTTGTAATAGTGTATTCACCTTGATTTGTATAGTTATGATTCGCAAGTGATTTTTGGGTGCGAATAATCCTTTTGAGTGGGCTAACATGCATATGGCTGTAGATTTAGTGTGATCATTGAAGTGAGTAATTCAAATTAAGTTCTGATGCCCATACCATTCTTTTTCATTTCATTTGGGTGACAGGTATCTCCTCGCCTTTTGCCGCTGCCATCTGTATGCCACTCCTGCAGATGGCTTTTACTCCCGACACCTGCTGCTTCGTGTTAATCAGTGGAGCACCATTACGATCTTATGGGACGATCGCCAATGGGCCACATGCCCTTACGCAGTACTAGTGGCTAGGAGCAACATATCGACCTTTCAGCTGGACTAGTGCCTACCTAATGGGACGGCCCTGCGGTTCTAGGCGCTTCCATGTTGCCTTTTTGAACGTGAATGTAGCCCCTGTGTACCATGAAGGAACAGGGCGTCACACAAGAAGAAGCTGGTCATTTATTGCGGATGCAGCCCACAATAATGAAATATATTTTGGAGTTCATGACCTAATAGCTGTATGGGCTTGGTGATTTTGTTGTGCATTAAATTTCTATTATGATATTAACCGTGTAGCGTTATTCTTTGCAAGTAATGTAGCATATTCCTATTTGTGGAGCGATGTATTGTGAGAAGATCTGCATTGGGTTCCGGCTTCTGAGTATAGTTGCGTGGTACTGTACTTGGCGCTTTTGCCTACGAAGCCCAGTGAGGTCAGGGATAGGGGCTGCCATTATGACTGTTTTAATGATGTCATGCTCAGGGGCGGGGGATTAGCTTTTGTGTAACAGATGCCGGTCAGCCAGGTGGATTGGTGGAATGATGTGATTATCAGAATATGGCTGGTCACAGGTGCCTGTGTTTGCGTGCGTTTCTTTGAGGGAGACTGAGGTCATGTCCATTGGAATAGCTTCTGTATTCGTGCCATCTGTGCCCTGCAGCTCCCATTGGCCTCTCTTGAGATGGGCCTGGCTGCTCAGTCACTCTGCCAACTTGTGTGGTACATGCTTGTGCTGATGGTTGGTTTGTTTACTGGCAAGAGTACAGGGCTGGTGCAGTCTCCCTCAGGTTACTGCTTTGAATGTTGCCTTACACTGGTGTCAAGCGATGGGGGCCTGTTGTTGTTTTGTCTCATATTTCAGTTCATATTGCTGTACTTGAACCTTCCCATGCCTGTGCTGCATCAGTACGGCAATGGTGACATGGCAAATATGGATGGCCACTCACAAGGCACTTGGAGCCCCTACATTCATTTGTTCGTTGGCATGCATGGGTGACTTGTACATTTCACTGGTTGCATTGTGGGACTTCATTGCACCTACGAGGAGTTGTGCAATGTGGCCAGGGAGTGGTGTACAGGCACTCAGTAGGGCCATTTACGGTTGGTTCGTGTTGCCGTACTTCTCACCATGGCGGAATGGTACTTTCCGCCATGCTTGATGGCGTTAGGTAAATGTCCGCTAGGGTCAGAATTCGCGTACCGTTGCGCCATGGTGGTAATTACGGTTTCGCATGGCGCGCGTGCGCGTACTTGGTGCAGTTAGCGTTGGCGTTCACTACGGTGTCGCTAATGGCATCGTACTTTACGGTGACGGGTCATAATCGCACCGAGCGTTATTCGATGGCGGTATTGCATTTCCGCCATCGTTTTTCGATTTCCGCCAGGGTCGTAATGAGGGCCAGTGTGTGTTAGGAAATGCTAATTCAGTACAGAAATTAGAGGTTGTAAAATGTTGAGATGGTTTATTTGAAGTTTACATGTGCAACAGTTTTATATAGGAAACACTCTTTTTGTTTTAATGTTCTTTTTGCTGTACTGTTATTTGCTACAAAAGTACTGGCAGCTGTCAATGGCAGTTTACTGGCCACACAGTCCTAGACAGTCCTATGATGTCCACGAACATCTTACATGTTCGGGGGCATCTATGCTTCGTTGTGTATTACAGGGTTGGTGAAAAACTGTTTTTGGATGGCTTACAACTTTGGTGCCACTGAATGAAACTGCATAAAATTCACGAACTCCATTCTAGACTTCTGATTCTGAATGGTTTTGCAAAGTGTACCGCTGTTTTGTCAAGAGGGAACAAAATTAGAGAGGGGATACCAAAATACTGTAAAGGCTTATAAATGTGGTGCCATTTGTTGACTGCAGAAAAGTTTACAAATTTTTTTTAGATCTAGATATCAATGTTTTTGCAAAGTTTGATTGGATTTGTGAAGAGCAGGCAAAATTAGAGGGGCGGTCTCACATTTTTTAGATGGTTTATGCCATTTTTGCAGTTTGACGAATGTGGACAAAAGCTTTCAGAAAGATCACAAACCCAACCTTAAATGTTTTTGCAACGTCTGAATGGATTTTGTGAAGTGGGGGCTAAGTCATATGACTATTGTATGTACGTACATTTTGCCAGTTTTGAAAACATTTAATATGGGTGGATTTCCAGCAAAGTCGTGTAAGGAGCACAGGCAACAACCTGAAAACATGATTATTTTTTTACTAGTATCATAATGTAGGATACATTTGGTGTCTGGGTAGTGGGCCTGACAATCGGCAAATGCAAATGTGTACTCTGATTTGCTTATTGGGGAATGTGGAATGGCTGATGCTTATGCTCCATGGATTTGGAGACTTGCCATGGTTGCAAGCCATGAACAGTGGCCATTGGTTACATTATTATGGTATAGTGGACACTGAACTAGGACGCAGGGTAGGTGCACTGAATAATAGGGGTTGTTTGTTTGGTTCGGTGGGGGTCCTGGTGGAGCCTTTTGGCATAGGCAATTGAATGATGATTCCCATCCCCGGCATGCACTGCTGATAACAACAGGCATAAGTATGAGTTGCAAAAAATAAGTGGACATGTCACTTTAGACCTGGCATTTAGGATTCTTCATCTCATGCATTTTTAAAATGTTGCTCCTGTTCAGACCACCTGCAGCAATAGAGGCACACCCTTTTATCCAGACTGGGAAGTTCAAGGGCGGAGGTTGTGGGAAAAGAAAGAAGAAGAAGAAGCTATCCATCACAGTAGGCCCCTAACAGACGATTCAGGCATGCCTGCATCATGGAGTAGACAGTCCAAAGAAAGATGACTTTCTCTAGTGCACTTTACAATTGAACTAAACAAATGGTAACAAGATCATGATGAAAAAGCAATCCACGTGAAGCCAGTGATGGATAATAAGAAGATACTAAAATATGGACTTTTAAAGAAGAACTGAAAGAAGCAGCAGTAGGGTCAGCAGATGCCGAGAAGGGCAAAGAGCGAGAAGCGAAAAGAGAATGAGAAGTGAAAAGAAGCGGCAGCGAGACGGAAAGCGAAGCATGTGACTAGCAGAATAGACAGAGATAAAGGATGAGACATAAGGGAGAACATGTGTGAGAAGAGGTCTGCACCATGAGTGCTGCACAAGCTAAGACTTTGTTGAGCAGAACATACTAATTACTTCATGGTTTCTACATTATTCGGCTCAATATGACATGTTATTGTGTGCCTTTGGGAATTGCCAGCCTGGTCACTGTCACCAGTGTGGTCACGTGCTGTAAATCATTCTCCAACCACCACCATACACTGAACCAGGATGGGTGGAACGCCCTCAAGTCAATCTCAGCCATCGTCAGTTACTGCGACTGTCACTGAGTTTGGTGCGCCTGAAAATGTTCAGAATCATAATTCCAAGCAGACGTGAGCCATTCCAAGAAGCAGAAGACAAGGCCTCGTACCTGACCAAATCCCCGCCTGGAAACACGCCTATCACGCCTCTCTGCTCAGGTGGCATGAGCACAGTTCTCAGAGGCCCTATCAGTTCTTGGAGGAGCCAGAGAGTGGATAATGCACCCAGTCTTTCTCACAGAGGCTAGAATATTGCACATTTAGTCAAGACTCAGCACTGGAATTTCACTTTGTTTCACACGACTGCACCTAGAAGAATACCGATTCGTATTATTTTCTCCTCAGGTGCTGAACTAATTTAAAAAGATTAGCTCCTACATTCCTCGCGTGCTTAAAAGGGCAATCATTTTTACAACCAAGTCGTTTGAGCAAAAAACTACAACTGGTTGCGGTAGCACTAGGTTTACTTATCATTTCAACTTTAGCAGGTTCACTAGTTCCATTGTGTACTTCCTGCAGCCTACAATGCTGGGGGTACCTGCCACGGATCCTTTTTACTGGGGGAGAGATCAGTGCAAAGGGCGTCCGTACAACCAGAAGAGGATATCTTCATAGAAATGTCACCAATCCACCATGTATACATGAGGGAATACTGGCTCCTGAACCATCACAATCGTTCTCACAAGGTGTCATCTATCAAAAGAGCTTCAACTAAGAGGCATCCATCCTTCTATAAAGAGGAATGGGCTTGGAAATGTGCCTAAGAATACTTCATGTTTGTTATCAAGCACACAGGCCTAATCTGTGGCCTACGGCAGGCATTGCAACATTCAAGCCTGCAAAGCACTCGGCCACACAAACACACACACACACACACAGAGCAAATGGCTTTATTTGCCAGTACTGTTTATTTCATAAACTGAATAAAACATCACTCAGGGGCTTAGAGCAAAAAGCCGGCTTTGTCTGTAAGAGCTCTGTTCATGTAACACCTAATTGTGGTTTGAACTAAAATGCAATATTATTCTCGACCAAACAAAAAATTCAGTAGTGACATGCCATTTAACAGTGTTCATTTTAGGAATTTGCAATTCGTTATTCAATGGTAAACACTTGGCAACAGTGCAATATCACAATTAAATAATTGAATTCATGTTTAATTTCTGAAAGTGCTAAACATACACTATCGACATTGCCTTAGACCAGTGTGTGATATCTCTTTTATAGTTATAAAGCTACATATTCTTGAATAATGTTGGCCCATGTTGAATTCTGTTGCACAGTCAAGGGAAAGTCTAATTTGGCTTTTCAACTATTTTAAATACATTTGTATATGGTGAAAAAAGATGACAGTTAATATTCAATTGAGTAGGTCTAGTTTACATTTGCTGTAAAAATCACTTTCTATGAAATCTTGCCCAGAATGTCAACAATGATTCTTTTCTGTATAAACTCTACCCAAAATGTCAATTATTGTTTTTCTTTATAAGCCCTTGTAAGTATAAACAAATGTAGTTGGCTGGGGCCAAGATGGCGGCGATACCAGAGCATTCCAGCTGAGTTCACTCTAAGGGGCCTGGGAACGCTGATCCTCAGCACAATTCGGCTCACTGAACCAGCTGAAATAAGGGAGAAAGGCTCAAGGATGCCATGCTGGTGCCGGATTCAGGCAGCGACCGACTGCGACTGATGTGGGTCAGGGTGGACTCAAGTGAGTGCACCGAATGCAACACATTGCGCTGGAGGTATTGAGTGAGAGAGCGCCTGCAGTAGCAGTGAGCAGAATCTGCAGGACCCAGAATACCATGAGTTGGCGCTCCCTCTTCAGCTTACCTTTATGAAGACCACTGACCAAGGTGACATGGGGAGATCAAGGGGCCCCGTGGAGGATGTTCTGAGCACTCATTCTTGTGGAGATCGGCCATCTTAAGTGCGGGAACAGTCCCAGGCACTGCTGGGCATCTGAAGCTGGCATGGGAATATCCATTTTTGTTGAGGACTAATTTTCTTTTTGAGTAGACCAAAGCTTTGGATGAATTCTACAAGATTCTATTGCTTTTTCAACACATTACTTTCAGCTTGATGGCAGAGTTACAGGATTTCAGAAGGTGTTCGGTGAGTCACTGCCAGCTCTTTCAACCCTTGACAGATTTGAATTTTAATGGTCCTTTCAATGCAATTTTGGTGGTTTGAACGAAGCAGTGCAGGACTGTAGATGACGGACTGGTATCTGGCTTTGGATCTCTCCCTGATAACTTGGTGTCTCTCTCTACTCTGACATTTAGATGTCCCACATTTTGGGCAAAATAGGAGGGAAAAATGTCAACCGGAAAGACCAGGAAAAACGATATGGGGAATGCAACAGTCTTTTTTGCTCTGTGGGGTAAACAGCCAAATCAAACCGACTAACGCCAGGCATCCCCATCTCGAGACCCAGTCTTAGCAGCCCTGGGACACATTGAAAAGTCTGTGTCTAGGCTGGACAATAAGTTTGACAAAAAGAGTGAAAAAGTGGCACCTCTTGAACCCAGAACTACCAGCCTCAAACAAAGAACATCTGAGCTGGACCAGTAATGCACTCAGCTAACTCCAGCGCTGCAACAATTGGGAAAAGAGATGGAGTGCACCAAAATGATGGAAGCCAGGTTGGAGTACCTGGAAAATGAGGTGCGTGCAAAGAAGGTGAGAATTATTGGTCTCCCGGCAGGTGTGGAAGGAGACGGCCCAATCGCCTTTGTGTCTACTTGCTCCCGGAGCTTTTAGAGTTTGAGGTCGATCCTACATACGTTGACAAGAGTTACAGAATCAAAAGGCGTCCCCTCATGAGGCTCTCAGACTCACCAGTGGGTTTGACACTTATTGTTCAATTGTAAGATTTGAGAGACAAGGAGAGGGGCAACGAGGGGCAATCTTAAATATCAGGAACAACAAATTCATATTTTTCGTGACCTGGCACCGGGTACAGAAAGAAGGTGGAAGAAGTTAACTGTGCTTAAAGTTTTTCTTGTCCGGGGCGTAAATGCAGAGTTGCTCTGACTGGCGAAGTTGAAGGTTAAATGGATGCACATGGAATATATTTTCTGGGATGTGCAACAAGCTGAAGAACTATTAAAGTTGATACCTGAAAGAGCTTTTGTGGCGAAAGAAATGAGCTGAGGAGATATTTGAGCAGTCTTTGGTGATTTTGAATGATTCGAATTAGAACAGGTGCCCGAAGCTTTTATTGTTCGTTATATGCAAGAGGGCTGCCCCTATAGTGCAGAAACATGGGGTTTGTAATTTTTGGGACCGTGGTCCAGTAACAACAGAAAGTTCACCTACGTAACGTCTTTTTTACAAGGGAGGACATTTGCTTGCATGTTGGGCCAGGAGGGACCCCTGTCGCCGCGATCTATTTTAAGTGCTTATAGTGTTGTCTATGCAAATATAGCCCCCAAAGTTAAAGCGGACATCCAGAGAGACTCCAGAAAAAAGACAATGGGCCTCATTACAACTGTGCCAGTATGGAAAGATTGTGCCGGTAAGCCGACCGGCACTGGTGTTTCTGGACCGGCACAGTACGACTCTGCGGGCGGGTGCCGTCCTGCCCAACAGCGTCAGACCTGGCAGGCGGAATGGCACCCGCCGCAGGTGTTCCACGAAAACACTGGCACCGTTGTGAACAGTGCCAGTGCTTCCATGGTCCCAATTCCCGTGGAGTCCTATAGGACTGCCTTCCCGGCCGCCGGGGTCAGAATACCCAAGTGTTACCGGGAAGACAGGCGCTGGTAATTCATTATGGGTCCGACGTCAACCTGCTGGTTTTACCGGCACGGTTACCCCCAGACCTGTAATGAGGCCCAATGTTTTCTAAAAGGCAGTGTTTGCATGCTTATAATGGTGGTCTCTCGTGTTGAGAGCTTTGCTCTTGCTCTGTTATGTAATAAAATCACAATAAAAAGAGATTTTAAAAAGTAGTTGGCTTGTAAATGTGAGATTAGAGGCTGTGATACTCCAGTGATTTACTTCATGTTGCCCACATTAAAAATAGTCGGGATCAGTCAGGAGCGCAATAAGAAAATTGCACTGTCACACTGATGGCAAGGATTGGCAGTTAGGTGTCCTGTTCAATTAGATATGTTCTGATCCAACCATGTATAGTACACTCTAAAACAGGCGTGGTTACCACAGAGCTTCCTGGTCTCCTGGTGAGCAAATTCCAAATAGGGCAGAGCTGACAAGGCTGCTTTGGGTAAGCTGGGACCAGCACACTTTCCAAGTAGAATTTCTAGAACGCAGTCATTCGGCACTGGGTTCGAACATATTGGCATTTTGAGAATGTTTCCAAATTTGTATTTAATTTTGGTCCCTGTATTCTTTGTGAGCCTGAATCAGATTTGTACTCTTTCCGTTCCTACTTTTAAATGTCCATCAGCATTGAAACTAAGAGTGGCTGTTCTACATTGTCATGATGTTAGCACTTGCCTTTCAACTTGACTTTTCACTGATCTATGGGAAAGCACTGAGATGAGACTAGGTACACATTTGGGCATGGCAGATTTTGAAAATCTTCGCTACCCCTTTTACGTCTTTAGGCAAAGAAAGTGGACCTTTTCAAAGTATGTGTGGATTGGAGAATGAGCCCCAACAGGTAGATTCATACTTTGGTATTGCATCTTTATCCATGGATGTAGTCTGCCGACATTGCCTTTTCGTTATGATAGGATTTTGGTAGAGTTTATGCCCCTTCCATGTAACTAATTTACTGGTTTGCCTATTCTGACAGCACTACTGTGAATGTATTTTAGTTTCATTGTGCATTATTTTAGATTGCTATACACATTGGTGATTGCAGGCTTTAGATTCATAGAATTGAATAGGAAATAAGTAGGAATCTAGGACAATATTCAAGTACAACAATTCTTTAAATAAAGGATTGCTTATTGTTTCCCTATAATATTTCATTGGTACACTAAACACAGAGCAGAAGAAGATTTCCTGCCACCAGCAGCAGCTTACATGATAATATATTTGTGTTTATTTGTGGGTCCAATTAATCAAATTCAGAGTATTTGAGCGCCAATAATCCATGATGCAGAGGATTACAACTCAAACATTTGGATCATACCTGGGCAATTTAATACTATTGTGAATGCTCCTATATCATGTCTACAAGAGAATGCATAAACCTAAATGCTAAATGATTGTGAGTGAGCATTCTTTATGTGTTTCAATTTTTTTAGTTTAGTGAGGCACTATATTGCAAGTGTAAAAATGCTTGCGGGTTTAGTGATAAACTGCGTAGTGCCAATTTTATTACATAAAATGTTAATAAATTACACAAAGGTAATAAGAATTGGTTCCTCAATGTTCAGGGGGTAGGCCCACAACATTTGTTCTAATTAATAGTAAACTGGTCAGATGCTCAGGGGTAGAAGGTTATCTTGCCATGAAGTGCAGAGATGTATCGCTCTCTAAGGGCTTGCATATGGTAAAGCACTGCTTGGTTTAAACTTGTCACAATAAAATAAAAAACAAATATCACTTTCCTAAGGTGCACATCCTGCCACTGCACCCGTGGGGCATTCAGAAAGCCTTTGGGGTGGAAGCTAGGCTCTGGCAGGTGGGGTATGATAACAATTATGTTACTGCCCTTCAGAAAACAATCTGGACCTAACATTAAGCTGGGTGCTCAACAACCACACGGATACATAGATATCCCACTGAAGTTCCCCAAAACCAGTGCCATACATTCAAATCTTCTTTCACTCTGCGGAAAGCCCCACCTTTTTGTGAGGGATCCATACCCCAAAGATGGTCTAGCAGATATGTCTGCAAATATTGCATTGTGGCACCACCGCTTTACATGCACCATTCAAATCTCCCAACCAGACCTGCACATTCCTGAGCACCAACATTTTGTTTATTCTAGCAAACCTCCCCCAGATCAATGTTGATCCTAGAACAGGTTTCCACAGAATCTTGCTGAATCCCCAAACACATAAGGCAAATTACCAGGCACATAATTTTCTCGGGAGCCAATAGCATCCTCAACTCCTCCGTTCAATGAAAGGATGCCCCAATGACTCGAGGAACCGCACGATCTAGATAGATTATATGCAAGGAAAAGAATGGTCTCCTTGGATCAGACCACATCTCAACAGGCTCACGTGTTGTTTGATACGGAATAACTGTTTTCCTCTGCTTAAAGAGGAAATTACACTTAGTTGTGAATACAGCAAACTGTTGAGATGCCCAAAGATCCCCTTTCACTGTGTCTGTTAAAACGTGAATATTTTCCAACTGTAATGTCACAGAGGCGCCAATTGCATGCTATACAGAGTTACACATTATGCACATGGAAAAGGGGTGATATGAGGTCCCAACAGCTTGGCCTCTATGTACCCAGAAGGCATTCCATCGTTAACACTAGTAAATCACTGGTTGATCAACCATTCTGTGTAAAATGTCCCTTAGGTTAGCAGTGTTGTGTACTTGAATCAATAATTAATGATTACTCATTACCAAAGATTTGCAATATTGTTGTTCCATGTTAAAAATATGTTGATCAATGTATACTTATTTCACCGTATTATAAAGTGATACAATTAATAATAACAGAAAATTAAATGAAAAAATATTCAAAGATAAAAAAACGCACAAAAACACTAAACATTATTAAATCGTATTTCCTGTAACATGTACAAAACTAAGAGGTGATGGCTGGAAGGTTTACAATTAATCTTAAACCTGTGGCAATTGTTCTGGGCAACCCTCCAGACCATTGTTCTTCACCTGCCAAGCCTGAACGTCCCCAGATGTAAAAGAGCTAGAGGCACGGGCCGATCTTTTCCTGTCCTTGCTGCTCAAGCTTGGAACCAGTTGCCAATTGACCTGTGCTAGGAGTCACATTATCTGGTATTTCGGAAACGTCTGAAAACCTTCCTTTTTGGATAATACTTCCTTTGTTGCCTCTTCTAGTTATAAGTCGCCATCTCTTTGCTATTTGTGGTTTGTGGGTGTACTTGCTTGTCTCATCTTCCCTAAGTCTCTTGTGTGTTTGTAGCTCCTGATGCCTGCGGGCTTTGGCGCTTTACAAACAAATAAAGAAAAATAAAAGAAATAAATTACAGAAAGGTGAAAGACCATATGCAAATCATGTTTGGCCCCGCTTCAAAGGGGTAGGCTAGCCCAAACTGCTAGGTCACAGCCCTTCTGCACAATACCACAAGCAACCTCAGACATGTTTCGGCCTCATTGAGCGTCATCATTGAGGAGTAGCTTGGGTCTCTAGGCCCAGCAGGCACTGGACCCACGTCTCGGCATACACGTCCCTCTCGGGTTGACAATGCAAAACAAAGAGGGGATGGCTGGAAGGTTTAGAATTCATCTTAAACCTCTGGCAATTGCTCTGGGCAACCCTCCAGACTTCTTCACCTGTCAAGCCATTACAGAAAGGGAAAAGACCATATGCAAATCAGGCTTGGTCCGAGGAGAACGGATATGACCTAGCAGTCCCAACTGGACTGCCCTTTTTGGGGTGGGACCAAGCTTGATTTGAACATGTTCTTTCTACTTCTGTAATGGTTTGGCAGGCTGAAAAACGATGGCCTGGAGGGTTGCCCAGAGCTGTGCCCATGGTTGTGATGTATTCAAAACCTTCCATCAACTTTTGGTTTTGCTTTAGTCACCACAAGTGGGACGGTATACCCAGACGCGGGTCCCGAGGCTGCTGGGCCCAGATACTCAAGCTACTCCTCACTGATGACGCCCCACAAGTCCGAAACATGTCTGGGGATGCCTGTGGTCTCATGCAGAAGGGATGTGACCTAGCAATTCTGGCTGGACTGCCCCTTTTGCGGTGGGACCAAGCTTGATTTGCATATGGCCTTTCCCCTTTTGCAATGGCTTGGCAGGCTGCTGAAAAACGATGTTCTGGAGCTGTGCCCGTGGTCATGATTTATTCAAAAATTTCCAGCCATCAACCTTAGGTTTTGATCTTGTCATATATACACAGACATGAAACACAGTAGTGCAATGTTCAAAATGAGGTACAAAAAGTACATCTCAGATTTGTGCATAATAAATTATTTTTAAAAAATTAAATAGCTCTAACATTAGGCTTCACTGGTTAATAGTCATGGCTTTAGCAGGGTGTTAATATATTACAAGGTCTGCAATAAAGAAATAACGCATACGCAACTCAAAAAATACTTTTGGAGAAAAACATTTTTTCAAGATGGAAACCTTAACAAGACATAATTAGGCAGCACACCCAATAATAATTCTGTGTAATATCAACCTCTAACCTCCGTAAAAGCAGACAGACAAGGCAAATTAACTAAATCATGTATACAAGGAGATGCCTGTCAAAGCAGCACCCTGAATCTAATCTTTACAACATCTCACTTTCAAAAGCAATCAAATGGCAAATTATTATGCCTGAAACTCGTTTTTTTCCCCTCAATTAATTTGTACCAAATGCAGCCCACCAGAACCACACAAAAAAGCAGCACAAAAGAATCAACAAAAGCTTACGGCAATAAATGAGAAGGGAACCTAAGAAAACAAGCCAAAACAAATTGAAAACGCAAATACATATAATCATTACAAGTCAGGCATTAAGGGTTTAACGGCGCCGTCGGCGCAGTTAACCCTTAACGCCTGATTCACACTTTAACGCCTGCTTTTTGCAGGCGTTAAAGTCCAAGGCGCTAAGCGACCTTGGTGCTAATTACGGCACCGTAATTTACGGTGCCGTAATTACCGCCTTCCCCATCCCCATTATGCCCTATGGGGCGAAAATGGGAATGGGGAAGGGCAAAAATGGTGAATGGGGAATTACCGCCCCACTCACCTTGGAATGGGGCGGTAATTCCGCCATTCACCATGGCGGAATCCGGCATGGACCATGGTGCTAATAGCACCATGGTCCACCGCCTGACTTGTAATGAGGGCCAAATATGTGTGTCCAGGGATATGGTAGCCTAAAAGAAAAACACAGAGTAACCAAAATGCTATAGAGTGGACGCAGTGATGATATGAACAAAAGGGATCATGTCTTCATCGTAATTGTCCGCAGCAAGATAAAGGCAGTACTGAAGGCTTAGTGTTTAAGGGAGCCTGAATGAAAAGTGGGTGATTTGTACAAGTCATCATGTAAATGGACACCCGCAGAAAAACAACATGGGAGAAGGACAACATGGGAGAAGGACAACAGGCAGGTCTGCGCATGGGATTGGTCATTTTGGGCTAAACAGCTCGAATCCTCAATGGCAATTTCTGCCACTGCATTATCGGTGCATATGCCAATGTTAAGCCAGGAAAAGAAACATATTTTAAGTTTAACAAAGGAAAAGAACCTGAAATGCACACTAGCACAACAGTGTACTGTATTAGGGGTACATGTAGTACTGTATAAAAAGCAACTCAATACATATCTAGATTATATCACTCAGTGAAACAGGCAAAATAAATACTCAAGTAAATAGACTTGCCCATTTCATCTGTTCATTGAAGCCTCCCTCAAAGGACCTCAGATTATACATCCAGATGTGTTCTCTGTGGTATACCTTGATTTCAATCAGGCCATCACTTTGGTATGGATAGACTTTATCCAATACCCACCAATAATGTCATTCAGTCTATTGTCCAAGTACACAAAGTGTTGCACAGGGTCTGCCTCCAGACTCTCTATGGATTATGGGGCGATGTTCTGTAATGCGAAAGTTGACTTTGTTTACAATTTTTCTAATATACACTTTTTGGTATGGCAGGTGTAACGTCTCCTGCCTGACTCTGAGGGACACAGTGGGTTTTCGAAGAAGGAGGGGTACAGTGGTTGCAGAGAAGTTAAAGCATGATGGGCCAAGTGCTGGCATGGGGAGTATCACCCGGTCACCCTTCTTTGGTGTCCATCAAAAGGAATGAAATCAACACATTATACCACCAATACAAAAGGCCTACCTGTGGGCATGGATATGTTCTTAAAGGAGTAGTCAACAAACCCATTGTTGCAACATGGGTCCACAAACTGCTGGCCACACTATCCTATGCAGTTTTCAAACTCCATTCTCAAACCCATGATGCAGAGAGGTTAGTTTAGAAGTCCTCTGCAATACTTCCTGGTGTGGCTCTGGGACCCTGCACCACCCTCACCAGAAAAAGGTGTACCGGTCATACGGTTTATCAGAAGACACCCTGCCCAGCAACACATCCTTGCTACAGCATTCAGCCCGCTTAGCAGTATGCCAACACTGTGTGTATAGGCTGAGGAAAGCAGCGGGCTGTCTCCTCCCCAGCCCGCCCTCAGAACTAACCAGGCAGGTAAAGTTAAAACCAAGATGGTTGCTTGGTCTGGTAAAGACTTGGACCGGCTCCCTCTCACCCTACTAAGCCCAGGTGAATTTAAAGGGCACAACCAATTACAGCAAGGGCACCATTAATTTGGACATAAGGGTGCAGACCCCTCACCCAGTGACCCACCTACATTAGCTCAGGCTCCCAGTCAGCTCATGTGGGAGTTTGGAGGAAGGAGATTGATGAGTAGAGTGAGTTTACAAAGAAGGTAGAAAGAGAAAATGGGTACCAGAGGGAGAGAAAGATTTTGGTGGAGGAGAATATCAAAAGAAGAAGGCCGGACAGGGAGAGTAGGTTGACGGAAATTAACATCAGAAATAGACGAGGAGAACATACATCAGATGGAGAAGATGGGACTGAGAAAAGAGTTTCGGAGAAAGACCCTCATTGGTAGGTGGTCAGTGAATATCAGGAGGTGGTGGAAGGAGAGGGATCAGAAGAAGGTGATAGGAGGAAGTCAGCGGGAAAAGGTCAGAGTGGACCAAGGGCTGGAGACACTTGGGAGAAAGTGTTGGCAGAGATTAGAATGTTTCCAGTGGGTCTATTTGCCTCATGCACCTGGAGACCGGGAGAGTGTGAGACCGAGAAAGAGTGAGAGAGAGCGAGAGAGTGACTAGGAAGAACTGTTCAGCAAAACCATCATCCCACCACAGGGAATGAGAACCTCTCAGAAGAGAGTTAGAGGTCACAATCCCACAAGCGA